>NC_090399.1:9595776-10255776 GCF_036365525.1 Heterodontus francisci
AATTGACTGTGTTACTGGGTCTTGGGATAATTGACTGTGTCACTGAGTCCCGGGATAATTGATTGTGTTACTGGGTCCTGGGATAATTGTTTGTGTTACTGGGTCCCGGGATAATTGACTGTGTTGCTGGGTCCTGGGATAATTGATTGTGTTACTGGGTCCTGGGATAATTGATTGTGTTACTGGGTCCCGGGATAATTGTTTGTGTTACTGGGTCCTGGGATAATTGACTGTGTCACTGAGTCCCGGGATAATTGATTGTGTTACTGGGTCCTGGGATAATTGTTTGTGTTACTGGGTCCTGGGATAATTGACTGTGTCACTGAGTCCCGGGATAATTGATTGTGTTACTGGGTCCTGGGATAATTGATTGTGTTACTGGGTCCTGGGATAATTGATTGTGTCACTGAGTCCCGGGATAATTGATTGTGTTACTGGGTCCTGGGATAATTGATTGTGTTACTGGGTCCTGGGATAATTGACTGTGTTGCTGGGTCCTGGGATAATTGATTGTGTTCCTGGGTCCTGGGATAATTGACTGTGTCACTGAGTCCCGGGATAATTGATTGTGTTACTGGGTCCTGGGATAATTGACTGTGTTACTGGGTCCCGGGATAATTGACTGTGTTACTGGGTCCCGGGATAATTGTTTGTGTTACTGGGTCCTGGGATAATTGACTGTGTTACTGGGTCCTGGGATAATTGACTGTGTTACTGGGTCCTGGGATAATTGATTGTGTCACTGAGTCCCGGGATAATTGATTGTGTTACTGGGTCCTGGGATAATTGACTGTGTTACTGGGTCCTGGGATAATTGACTGTGTTACTGGGTCTTGGGATAATTGACTGTGTCACTGAGTCCCGGGATAATTGATTGTGTTACTGGGTCCCGGGATAATTGATTGTGTTACTGGGTCCTGGGATAATTGACTGTGTTACTGGGTCCCGGGATAATTGACTGTGTTACTGGGTCCCGGGATAATTGTTTGTGTTACTGGGTCCTGGGATAATTGACTGTGTCACTGAGTCCCGGGATAATTGATTGTGTTACTGGGTCCTGGGATAATTGATTGTGTTACTGGGTCCTGGGATAATTGACTGTGTTACTGGGTCCTGGGATAATTGATTGTGTCACTGAGTCCCGGGATAATTGATTGTGTTACTGGGTCCTGGGATAATTGACTGTGTTACTGGGTCCTGGGATAATTGACTGTGTTACTGGGTCTTGGGATAATTGACTGTGTCACTGAGTCCCGGGATAATTGATTGTGTTACTGGGTCCTGGGATAATTGATTGTGTCACTGAGTCCTGGGATAATTGATTGTGTTACTGGGTCCTGGGATAATTGATTGTGTCACTGAGTCCCGGGATAATTGATTGTGTTACTGGGTCCTGGGATAATTGATTGTGTCACTGAGTCCTGGGATAATTGATTGTGTTACTGGGTCCTGGGATAATTGACTGTGTTACTGGGTCCTGGGATAATTGACTGTGTTACTGGGTCTTGGGATAATTGACTGTGTCACTGAGTCCCGGGATAATTGATTGTGTTACTGGGTCCTGGGATAATTGTTTGTGTTACTGGGTCCCGGGATAATTGACTGTGTTGCTGGGTCCTGGGATAATTGATTGTGTTACTGGGTCCTGGGATAATTGATTGTGTTACTGGGTCCTGGGATAATTGATTGTGTTACTGGGTCCCGGGATAATTGTTTGTGTTACTGGGTCCTGGGATAATTGACTGTGTCACTGAGTCCCGGGATAATTGATTGTGTTACTGGGTCCTGGGATAATTGATTGTGTTACTGGGTCCTGGGATAATTGACTGTGTTGCTGGGTCCTGGGATAATTGATTGTGTTCCTGGGTCCTGGGATAATTGACTGTGTCACTGAGTCCCGGGATAATTGATTGTGTTACTGGGTCCTGGGATAATTGACTGTGTTACTGGGTCTTGGGATAATTGACTGTGTCACTGAGTCCCGGGATAATTGATTGTGTTACTGGGTCCTGGGATAATTGATTGTGTTACTGGGTCCTGGGATAATTGACTGTGTCACTGAGTCCCGGGATAATTGATTGTGTTACTGGGTCCTGGGATAATTGACTGTGTTACTGGGTCCTGGGATAATTGACTGTGTTACTGGGTCTTGGGATAATTGACTGTGTCACTGAGTCCCGGGATAATTGATTGTGTTACTGGGTCCTGGGATAATTGATTGTGTTACTGGGTCCTGGGATAATTGACTGTGTTGCTGGGTCCTGGGATAATTGATTGTGTTCCTGGGTCCTGGGATAATTGACTGTGTTACTGGGTCCTGGGATAATTGATTGTGTTACTGGGTCCCGGGATAATTGACTGTGTTACTGGGTCCTGGGATAATTGACTGTGTTACTGGGTCCCGGGATAATTGATTGTGTTACTGGGTCCTGGGATAATTGATTGTGTTACTGGGTCCTGGGATAATTGATTGTGTTACTGGGTCCCGGGATAATTGACTGTGTTACTGGGTCCTGGGATAATTGACTGTGTTACTGGGTCCCGGGATAATTGATTGTGTTACTGGGTCCCGGGATAATTGACTGTGTTACTGGGTCCTGGGATAATTGATTGTGTTGCTGGGTCCTGGGATAATTGATTGTGTTGCTGGGTCCTGGGATAATTGACTGTGTTACTGGGTCTTGGGATAATTGACTGTGTCACTGAGTCCCGGGATAATTGATTGTGTTACTGGGTCCTGGGATAATTGACTGTGTTACTGGGTCCTGGGATAATTGACTGTGTTACTGGGTCTTGGGATAATTGACTGTGTCACTGAGTCCCGGGATAATTGATTGTGTTACTGGGTCCTGGGATAATTGATTGTGTTACTGGGTCCTGGGATAATTGACTGTGTCACTGAGTCCCGGGATAATTGATTGTGTTACTGGGTCCTGGGATAATTGACTGTGTTACTGGGTCCTGGGATAATTGACTGTGTTACTGGGTCTTGGGATAATTGACTGTGTCACTGAGTCCCGGGATAATTGATTGTGTTGCTGGGTCCTGGGATAATTGATTGTGTTCCTGGGTCCTGGGATAATTGACTGTGTTACTGGGTCCTGGGATAATTGATTGTGTTACTGGGTCCCGGGATAATTGACTGTGTTACTGGGTCCTGGGATAATTGACTGTGTTACTGGGTCCCGGGATAATTGATTGTGTTACTGGGTCCTGGGATAATTGATTGTGTTACTGGGTCCTGGGATAATTGATTGTGTTGCTGGGTCCTGGGATAATTGATTGTGTTGCTGGGTCCTGGGATAATTGACTGTGTTACTGGGTCCCGGGATAATTGATTGTGTTACTGGGTCCCGGGATAATTGACTGTGTTACTGGGTCCTGGGATAATTGACTGTGTTACTGGGTCCCGGGATAATTGATTGTGTTACTGGGTCCTGGGATAATTGATTGTGTTACTGGGTCCCGGGATAATTGACTGTGTTACTGGGTCCTGGGATAATTGACTGTGTTACTGGGTCCTGGGATAATTGATTGTGTTACTGGGTCCTGGGATAATTGATTGTGTTACTGGGTCCTGGGATAATTGATTGTGTTGCTGGGTCCTGGGATAATTGATTGTGTTGCTGGGTCCTGGGATAATTGACTGTGTTACTGGGTCCCGGGATAATTGATTGTGTTACTGGGTCCTGGGATAATTGATTGTGTTACTGGGTCCTGGGATAATTGACTGTGTTGCTGGGTCCTGGGATAATTGATTGTGTTACTGGGTCCTGGGATAATTGACTGTGTTACTGGGTCCCGGGATAATTGATTGTGTTACTGGGTCCTGGGATAATTGATTGTGTTACTGGGTCCTGGGATAATTGATTGTGTTACTGGGTCCTGGGATAATTGATTGTGTTACTGGGTCCTGGGATAATTGATTGTGTTGCTGGGTCCTGGGATAATTGATTGTGTTGCTGGGTCCTGGGATAATTGACTGTGTTACTGGGTCCCGGGATAATTGATTGTGTCACTGGGTCCTGGGATAATTGATTGTGTTACTGGGTCCTGGGATAATTGACTGTGTTGCTGGGTCCTGGGATAATTGATTGTGTTACTGGGTCCTGGGATAATTGATTGTGTTGCTGGGTCCTGGGATAATTGATTGTGTTACTGGGTCCTGGGATAATTGATTGTGTTACTGGGTCCTGGGATAATTGATTGTGTTACTGGGTCCTGGGATAATTGATTGTGTTGCTGGGTCCTGGGATAATTGATTGTGTTACTGGGTCCTGGGATAATTGATTGTGTTACTGGGTCCTGGGATAATTGATTGTGTTACTGGGTCCTGGGATAATTGATTGTGTTACTGGGTCCTGGGATAATTGATTGTGTTACTGGGTCCTGGGATAATTGATTGTGTTACTGGGTCCTGGGATAATTGACTGTGTTGCTGGGTCCTGGGATAATTGATTGTGTTACTGGGTCCTGGGATAATTGATTGTGTTACTGGGTCCTGGGATAATTGATTGTGTTACTGGGTCCTGGGATAATTGACTGTGTTACTGGGTCCTGGGATAATTGACTGTGTTACTGGGTCCTGGGATAATTGATTGTGTTACTGGGTCCTGGGATAATTGACTGTGTTACTGGGTCCTGGGATAATTGATTGTGTTACTGGGTCCTGGGATAATTGATTGTGTTACTGGGTCCTGGGATAATTGATTGTGTTACTGGGTCCTGGGATAATTGACTGTGTTGCTGGGTCCTGGGATAATTGATTGTGTTACTGGGTCCTGGGATAATTGATTGTGTTGCTGGGTCCTGGGATAATTGATTGTGTTACTGGGTCCTGGGATAATTGATTGTGTTACTGGGTCCTGGGATAATTGATTGTGTTACTGGGTCCTGGGATAATTGACTGTGTTGCTGGGTCCTGGGATAATTGATTGTGTTACTGGGTCCTGGGATAATTGATTGTGTTACTGGGTCCTGGGATAATTGATTGTGTTACTGGGTCCTGGGATAATTGATTGTGTTACTGGGTCCTGGGATAATTGACTGTGTTGCTGGGTCCTGGGATAATTGATTGTGTTACTGGGTCCTGGGATAATTGATTGTGTTACTGGGTCCTGGGATAATTGATTGTGTTACTGGGTCCTGGGATAATTGACTGTGTTACTGGGTCCTGGGATAATTGACTGTGTTACTGGGTCCTGGGATAATTGATTGTGTTACTGGGTCCTGGGATAATTGACTGTGTTACTGGGTCCTGGGATAATTGATTGTGTTACTGGGTCCTGGGATAATTGATTGTGTTACTGGGTCCTGGGATAATTGATTGTGTTACTGGGTCCTGGGATAATTGACTGTGTTGCTGGGTCCTGGGATAATTGATTGTGTTACTGGGTCCTGGGATAATTGATTGTGTTGCTGGGTCCTGGGATAATTGATTGTGTTACTGGGTCCTGGGATAATTGATTGTGTTACTGGGTCCTGGGATAATTGATTGTGTTACTGGGTCCTGGGATAATTGACTGTGTTGCTGGGTCCTGGGATAATTGATTGTGTTACTGGGTCCTGGGATAATTGATTGTGTTACTGGGTCCTGGGATAATTGATTGTGTTGCTGGGTCCTGGGATAATTGACTGTGTTACTGGGTCCTGGGATAATTGATTGTGTTGCTGGGTCCTGGGATAATTGATTGTGTTACTGAGTCCCGGGATAATTGATTGTGTTACTGGGTCCTGGGATAATTGATTGTGTTGCTGGGTCCTGGGATAATTGATTGTGTTACTGGGTCCCGGGATAATTGATTGTGTTACTGGGTCCTGGGATAATTGATTGTGTTACTGGGTCCTGGGATAATTGATTGTGTTACTGGGTCCCGGGATAATTGACTGTGTTACTGGGTCCCGGGATAATTGATTGTGTTACTGGGTCCTGGGATAATTGATTGTGTTGCTGGGTCCTGGGATAATTGATTGTGTTACTGGGTCCTGGGATAATTGATTGTGTTGCTGGGTCCTGGGATAATTGATTGTGTTGCTGGGTCCTGGGATAATTGACTGTGTTACTGAGTCCCGGGATAATTGATTGTGTTACTGGGTCCTGGGATAATTGACTGTGTTACTGGGTCCCGGGATAATTGATTGTGTTACTGGGTCCTGGGATAATTGATTGTGTTGCTGGGTCCTGGGATAATTGATTGTGTTGCTGGGTCCTGGGATAATTGATTGTGTTACTGGGTCCTGGGATAATTGATTGTGTTGCTGGGTCCTGGGATAATTGACTGTGTCACTGGGTCCCGGGATAATTGATTGTGTTACTGGGTCCTGGGATAATTGATTGTGTTACTGGGTCCTGGGATAATTGATTGTGTTGCTGGGTCCTGGGATAATTGACTGTGTTACTGAGTCCCGGGATAATTGATTGTGTTACTGGGTCCTGGGATAATTGATTGTGTTGCTGGGTCCTGGGATAATTGATTGTGTTACTGGGTCCTGGGATAATTGATTGTGTTACTGGGTCCTGGGATAATTGACTGTGTTACTGGGTCCCGGGATAATTGATTGTGTTACTGGGTCCTGGGATAATTGATTGTGTTGCTGGGTCCTGGGATAATTGATTGTGTTACTGGGTCCTGGGATAATTGATTGTGTTGCTGGGTCCTGGGATAATTGATTGTGTTACTGGGTCCTGGGATAATTGACTGTGTTACTGGGTCCCGGGATAATTGATTGTGTTACTGGGTCCTGGGATAATTGATTGTGTTGCTGGGTCCTGGGATAATTGATTGTGTTACTGGGTCCTGGGATAATTGATTGTGTTACTGGGTCCTGGGATAATTGATTGTGTTACTGGGTCCCGGGATAATTGATTGTGTTACTGGGTCCTGGGATAATTGATTGTGTTGCTGGGTCCTGGGATAATTGACTGTGTTACTGGGTCCCGGGATAATTGATTGTGTTACTGGGTCCCGGGATAATTGATTGTGTTACTGGGTCCTGGGATAATTGATTGTGTTGCTGGGTCCTGGGATAATTGACTGTGTTACTGGGTCCCGGGATAATTGATTGTGTTACTGGGTCCCGGGATAATTGATTGTGTTACTGGGTCCTGGGATAATTGATTGTGTTGCTGGGTCCTGGGATAATTGACTGTGTCACTGGGTCCCGGGATAATTGATTGTGTTACTGGGTCCTGGGATAATTGATTGTGTTACTGGGTCCTGGGATAATTGATTGTGTTGCTGGGTCCTGGGATAATTGACTGTGTTACTGAGTCCCGGGATAATTGATTGTGTTACTGGGTCCTGGGATAATTGATTGTGTTGCTGGGTCCTGGGATAATTGATTGTGTTACTGGGTCCTGGGATAATTGATTGTGTTGCTGGGTCCTGGGATAATTGACTGTGTTACTGGGTCCCGGGATAATTGATTGTGTTACTGGGTCCTGGGATAATTGATTGTGTTACTGGGTCCTGGGATAATTGATTGTGTTACTGGGTCCTGGGATAATTGATTGTGTTACTGGGTCCTGGGATAATTGATTGTGTTACTGGGTCCCGGGATAATTGATTGTGTTACTGAGTCCTGGGATAATTGATTGTGTTACTGGGTCCTGGGATAATTGATTGTGTTGCTGGGTCCTGGGATAATTGACTGTGTTACTGGGTCCCGGGATAATTGATTGTGTTACTGGGTCCTGGGATAATTGATTGTGTTGCTGGGTCCTGGGATAATTGATTGTGTTACTGGGTCCTGGGATAATTGATTGTGTTGCTGGGTCCTGGGATAATTGATTGTGTTACTGGGTCCTGGGATAATTGATTGTGTTACTGGGTCCTGGGATAATTGACTGTGTTACTGGGTCCCGGGATAATTGATTGTGTTACTGGGTCCTGGGATAATTGATTGTGTTGCTGGGTCCTGGGATAATTGATTGTGTTACTGGGTCCTGGGATAATTGATTGTGTTACTGGGTCCTGGGATAATTGATTGTGTTACTGGGTCCCGGGATAATTGATTGTGTTACTGGGTCCTGGGATAATTGATTGTGTTGCTGGGTCCTGGGATAATTGACTGTGTTACTGGGTCCCGGGATAATTGATTGTGTTACTGGGTCCTGGGATAATTGATTGTGTTACTGGGTCCTGGGATAATTGATTGTGTTACTGGGTCCTGGGATAATTGACTGTGTTACTGGGTCCCGGGATAATTGATTGTGTTACTGGGTCCTGGGATAATTGATTGTGTTACTGGGTCCTGGGATAATTGACTGTGTTACTGGGTCCCGGGATAATTGATTGTGTTACTGGGTCCTGGGATAATTGATTGTGTTGCTGGGTCCTGGGATAATTGACTGTGTTACTGGGTCCTGGGATAATTGATTGTGTTACTGGGTCCTGGGATAATTGATTGTGTTACTGGGTCCCGGGATAATTGATTGTGTTACTGGGTCCCGGGATAATTGATTGTGTTGCTGGGTCCTGGGATAATTGATTGTGTTGCTGGGTCCTGGGATAATTGATTGTGTTACTGGGTCCTGGGATAATTGATTGTGTTACTGGGTCCTGGGATAATTGACTGTGTTGCTGGGTCCTGGGATAATTGATTGTGTTACTGGGTCCTGGGATAATTGATTGTGTTACTGGGTCCTGGGATAATTGATTGTGTTGCTGGGTCCTGGGATAATTGATTGTGTTACTGGGTCCTGGGATAATTGATTGTGTTACTGGGTCCTGGGATAATTGATTGTGTTACTGGGTCCTGGGATAATTGATTGTGTTACTGGGTCCTGGGATAATTGATTGTGTTACTGGGTCCTGGGATAATTGATTGTGTTACTGGGTCCTGGGATAATTGATTGTGTTACTGGGTCCTGGGATAATTGATTGTGTTACTGGGTCCTGGGATAATTGATTGTGTTACTGGGTCCTGGGATAATTGACTGTGTTGCTGGGTCCTGGGATAATTGATTGTGTTACTGGGTCCTGGGATAATTGATTGTGTTACTGGGTCCTGGGATAATTGACTGTGTTGCTGGGTCCTGGGATAATTGATTGTGTTACTGGGTCCTGGGATAATTGATTGTGTTGCTGGGTCCTGGGATAATTGATTGTGTTACTGGGTCCCGGGATAATTGATTGTGTTACTGAGTCCTGGGATAATTGATTGTGTTACTGGGTCCTGGGATAATTGACTGTGTTACTGGGTCCTGGGATAATTGATTGTGTTACTGTGTCCCGGGATAATTGATTGTGTTACTGAGTCCTGGGATAATTGATTGTGTTACTGGGTCCTGGGATAATTGACTGTGTTGCTGGGTCCTGGGATAATTGATTGTGTTGCTGGGTCCTGGGATAATTGATTGTGTTGCTGGGTCCTGGGATAATTGATTGTGTTACTGGGTCCTGGGATAATTGATTGTGTTACTGGGTCCTGGGATAATTGATTGTGTTACTGGGTCCTGGGATAATTGATTGTGTCCCTGGGTCCTGGGATAATTGATTGTGTTACTGGGTCCTGGGATAATTGATTGTGTTACTGGGTCCTGGGATAATTGATTGTGTTACTGGGTCCTGGGATAATTGATTGTGTTACTGGGTCCTGGGATAATTGATTGTGTTACTGGGTCCTGGGATAATTGATTGTGTCCCTGGGTCCTGGGATAATTGATTGTGTTACTGGGTCCTGGGATAATTGATTGTGTTGCTGGGTCCTGGGATAATTGATTGTGTTACTGGGTCCTGGGATAATTGATTGTGTCCCTGGGTCCTGGGATAATTGATTGTGTTACTGGGTCCTGGGATAATTGATTGTGTTACTGGGTCCTGGGATAATTGATTGTGTTACTGGGTCCTGGGATAATTGATTGTGTTACTGGGTCCTGGGATAATTGATTGTGTCCCTGGGTCCTGGGATAATTGATTGTGTTACTGGGTCCTGGGATAATTGATTGTGTTACTGGGTCCTGGGATAATTGATTGTGTTACTGGGTCCTGGGATAATTGATTGTGTTGCTGGGTCCTGGGATAATTGATTGTGTTACTGGGTCCTGGGATAATTGATTGTGTTACTGGGTCCTGGGATAATTGATTGTGTTGCTGGGTCCTGGGATAATTGATTGTGTTACTGGGTCCTGGGATAATTGATTGTGTTACTGGGTCCTGGGATAATTGATTGTGTTACTGGGTCCTGGGATAATTGATTGTGTCACTGGGTCCCGGGATAATTGATTGTGTTACTGGGTCCTGGGATAATTGATTGTGTTACTGGGTCCTGGGATAATTGACTGTGTTGCTGGGTCCTGGGATAATTGATTGTGTTACTGGGTCCTGGGATAATTGATTGTGTTACTGGGTCCTGGGATAATTGATTGTGTTACTGGGTCCTGGGATAATTGATTGTGTTACTGGGTCCTGGGATAATTGATTGTGTTACTGGGTCCCGGGATAATTGATTGTGTTACTGGGTCCTGGGATAATTGACTGTGTTACTGGGTCCTGGGATAATTGACTGTGTTACTGGGTCCTGGGATAATTGATTGTGTTACTGGGTCCTGGGATAATTGATTGTGTTGCTGGGTCCTGGGATAATTGATTGTGTTACTGGGTCCTGGGATAATTGATTGTGTTGCTGGGTCCTGGGATAATTGATTGTGTTACTGGGTCCTGGGATAATTGATTGTGTTACTGGGTCCTGGGATAATTGATTGTGTTACTGGGTCCTGGGATAATTGATTGTGTCCCTGGGTCCTGGGATAATTGATTGTGTTACTGGGTCCTGGGATAATTGATTGTGTTGCTGGGTCCTGGGATAATTGATTGTGTTACTGGGTCCTGGGATAATTGATTGTGTTGCTGGGTCCTGGGATAATTGATTGTGTTACTGGGTCCTGGGATAATTGACTGTGTTGCTGGGTCCTGGGATAATTGATTGTGTTGCTGGGTCCTGGGATAATTGACTGTGTCACTGAGTCCTGGGATAATTGATTGTGTTACTGGGTCCTGGGATAATTGATTGTGTTGCTGGGTCCTGGGATAATTGATTGTGTTGCTGGGTCCTGGGATAATTGATTGTGTTACTGGGTCCTGGGATAATTGATTGTGTTACTGGGTCCTGGGATAATTGATTGTGTCACTGAGTCCTGGGATAATTGATTGTGTTACTGGGTCCTGGGATAATTGATTGTGTTACTGGGTCCTGGGATAATTGATTGTGTTACTGGGTCCTGGGATAATTGATTGTGTTACTGGGTCCTGGGATAATTGATTGTGTTACTGGGTCCTGGGATAATTGATTGTGTTACTGGGTCCTGGGATAATTGATTGTGTTGCTGGGTCCTGGGATAATTGATTGTGTTACTGGGTCCTGGGATAATTGATTGTGTTACTGGGTCCTGGGATAATTGATTGTGTTACTGGGTCCTGGGATAATTGATTGTGTTACTGGGTCCTGGGATAATTGACTGTGTTACTGGGTCCTGGGATAATTGATTGTGTTACTGGGTCCTGGGATAATTGATTGTGTTACTGGGTCCTGGGATAATTGACTGTGTTACTGGGTCCTGGGATAATTGATTGTGTTACTGGGTCCTGGGATAATTGATTGTGTTACTGGGTCCTGGGATAATTGATTGTGTTACTGGGTCCTGGGATAATTGACTGTGTTGCTGGGTCCTGGGATAATTGACTGTGTTACTGGGTCCTGGGATAATTGACTGTGTTACTGGGTCCTGGGATAATTGATTGTGTTACTGGGTCCTGGGATAATTGATTGTGTTACTGGGTCCTGGGATAATTGACTGTGTTACTGGGTCCTGGGATAATTGATTGTGTTGCTGGGTCCTGGGATAATTGATTGTGTTACTGGGTCCTGGGATAATTGATTGTGTTGCTGGGTCCTGGGATAATTGATTGTGTGACTGGGTCCTGGGATAATTGATTGTGTTACTGGGTCCTGGGATAATTGATTGTGTGACTGGGTCCTGGGATAATTGACTGTGTTACTGGGTCCTGGGATAATTGATTGTGTTACTGGGTCCTGGGATAATTGACTGTGTTACTGGGTCCTGGGATAATTGATTGTGTTACTGGGTCCTGGGATAATTGATTGTGTTACTGGGTCCTGGGATAATTGATTGTGTTACTGGATCCTGGGATAATTGATTGTGTTACTGGGTCCTGGGATAATTGACTGTGTTGCTGGGTCCTGGGATAATTGATTGTGTGACTGGGTCCTGGGATAATTGATTGTGTTGCTGGGTCCTGGGATAATTGATTGTGTTACTGGGTCCTGGGATAATTGACTGTGTTACTGGGTCCTGGGATAATTGACTGTGTTACTGGGTCCCGGGATAATTGACTGTGTTACTGGGTCCCGGGATAATTGATTGTGTTACTGGGTCCCGGGATAATTGATTGTGTTACTGGGTCCCGGGATAATTGATTGTGTTACTGGGTCCCGGGATAATTGATTGTGTTACTGGGTCCCGGGATAATTGATTGTGTTACTGGGTCCCGGGATAATTGATTGTGTTACTGGGTCCCGGGATAATTGACTGTGTTACTGGGTCCCGGGATAATTGATTGTGTTACTGGGTCCCGGGATAATTGATTGTGTTACTGGGTCCTGGGATAATTGACTGTGTTACTGGGTCCCGGGATAATTGATTGTGTTACTGGGTCCTGGGATAATTGATTGTGTTACTGGGTCCTGGGATAATTGACTGTGTTACTGGGTCCTGGGATAATTGATTGTGTTACTGGGTCCCGGGATAATTGATTGTGTTACTGGGTCCTGGGATAATTGATTGTGTTACTGGGTCCTGGGATAATTGATTGTGTTACTGGGTCCTGGGATAATTGATTGTGTTACTGGGTCCTGGGATAATTGATTGTGTTACTGGGTCCTGGGATAATTGATTGTGTTACTGGGTCCCGGGATAATTGATTGTGTTACTGGGTCCTGGGATAATTGATTGTGTTACTGGGTCCCGGGATAATTGATTGTGTTACTGGGTCCTGGGATAATTGATTGTGTTACTGGGTCCTGGGATAATTGATTGTGTTACTGGGTCCTGGGATAATTGATTGTGTCACTGAGTCCCGGGATAATTGATTGTGTTACTGGGTCCCGGGATAATTGACTGTGTTACTGGGTCTTGGAATAATTGATTGTGTGACTGGGTCCTGGGATAATAGTCAAACTCACACATAATCAGCTGTTATGACATCCATGTGGGGTTGGTATATCCACAGTGATGTTAGGGAGGGAATTCTAAGATTTTGACCCAGTGACAGTGAAGGAACGGTGATATGGTTCCAAGTCAGGATGGTGCGTGGCTTGGAGGGGAACTTGCAGGTGGTGGTGTTCCCATCTGCTGTCCTTGTCCCTCGAGGTGGTAGAGGTGGCAAGTTTGGAAGGTGCTGTTGAAGAAACCTTGGTGAGTTGCTGCAGTGTATCTTGTAGATGGTACACACTGTTGCCATTGTGCATCGGTGATGGAGGGAGTGAATGTTTGTGGATGGGGTACCGATCAAGTGGGCTGCTTTGTCCTGGATGGCATCGAACTTCTTGAGCATTGTTGGAGCCGCACTCAACCAGGCAAGTGGAGAGTATTCCATCACATTAATTTTTGCCTTGTTATTGGTGGACAGGCCTTGGGATGTCAGGGAGTGAGTTATGCCACAGAATTCCCAGCCTCTGACCTGCTCTTGTAGCCATAGTATGAATGTGGTTGCTCCAGTTAAGTTTACGGTCAATGGTGAACCCCAGAGTGTTAATGCTGTGTGATTCAGCAATGGTAATGCCTTGGAATGTCAAGGTGAGATGGTTAGATTCTATTTGAAAATGGTCATTGCCTGGCAGTTCTGTAGTGCAAATGTTATTGCCACTTCTCAGCCCAAGTCTGAATGTTGTGCAGGTCTTGCTGCATGTGGCCACGGACTGCTTCATCATCTGAGGAGCTGCTAATGGTACTTAACACTGTGCAATCGTCAGTGAACATCCCACCGTTTTATAATGCAGAACAGGTCCTTGATGAAGGAGTTGAAGGTAGTTTGGTCTAAGACACTGTCCTGAGGAATTCCTGCAGTGATGAGCTGGGGCTGAGATAATTACTCTCCAACAACCCATTTTCCTCTGTGTGAAGTATGACTCCAATCAGTGGAGAGTTTTCCTCTCAATCCCATTGACTCCAGTTTGGCCAGGGCTACTTGATATCACACTCAGTCAAATGCTGCCTTGATATCAAGGGCAGTCACTCTCACCTCACCTCTGTTATTCAGCTCTTTTGTCCATGTTTGGACCAAGGCTGTAATGAGGTCTGGAGCTGAGTGGTTCTGGTGGAACCCAAACTGAGCATCACTGAGCAGGTTATTGGTGATTAAATGCTGATGATCGAGAGTAGACTGATGGGGCAGTAATTGGCTGGATTGGATTTGTCCGGCTTTTTGTAGACAGGATATATCTGGGCAATTTTCCACAATGTTGTAACTGCACTGAAACAGCTTTGCTAGGATTGCAGCTAGTATAAACACAAGTCTTCAATACAACTGGGATGTTGTCAGGGCCATAGACTCTGCTGTATCCAGTGTGTTCAGCTATTCCTTGACATCACGTGAAGTGAATCGTGTTGGCTGATGACTGGAGACCTCAAGAGGATTCTGAGCTGGATTATCTACTCGGCATTTCTGGCTGAAAGTGTTGAAAATGCTTCAGCTTTGTCTTTTGCACTCACATGCTGACCGTGCTGTCATTGAGGGTCTACATATTTATGGAGCTTTTTCCTCCTGTTAGTTGTTTAATTGTCCATCACCATTCACAACTTGATGTGGCAGGACTGCAGAGCTTTGATCTGATCCATTGGTTGTGGGATCGTTTAGCTCTGTCTATAGTATGCTTCTGCTGTTTATACATGTAGTTCTGTGTTGTAGCTTCACTAGGTTAGCACCTCATTTTTAAATATGCCTGGTTATGCTCCTGACATGCTCGTCTACATTCATTGAACAAGGCTTGATCTCCTGTCTTGATGTTAATGGTAGAGTCAGGGATCTATGGCCAAGATGTTACTGTTTGTGGTTGAATACAATTCTGCCGCTGGTGGCCCACAGCATCTCATAGAGGCCCAGTTTTGAGCTGCTAGATCTGTTCTGAATCTATCTCATTTAACATGGTGGTAGTGCTGCACTACACAATGGACAATATCCTCAGTGTGAAGACAGACCTCATCTTCACAAGGATTGTGCACTGGTCACTCCCACCAATAACTGATGAATAGATGTATCTGCTTCAGTTACGTTGGTGAGGTTGAGGTCAATGAGGTTTTTTCCTCCTATTGGTTCTCTCAGCACCTGCTGCAACTTCAGTCTGGCAGTGATGTCCTTCAGGACCTGGTCAGTAGTGGTGCTGCCGAGCCACCCTTGTGATGGACATTGAAATCCCCCACCCAGAGTACATTCTGTGCCCTTGCCGCCCTCAATGCTTCCTCCAAGTGGTGTTCAACATGGAGAAACACTGATTCATCAGCCGAGCAGGGAGCGGTCGGTGTAATAAGCAGGAGGTTTCCTTGTCATTATAAAAACAGAAAGTGATTGAAATACTGAGCAGGTCTGGCAGCATCTGTGAAGAGAGAAACAGAGTTAACGTTTCAGATCTGTGACCTTTCATCAGAACCTGCTATGTTAACTCTATTTCTCTCTCCACAGATGCTGCCTGACCTGCTGAGTATTTCTAGCATCTGCGGTATTTTGCAAACATGGTTAGGGTTTCCTTACCATGTTTAACCTGATGTCATGAGACTTCATGGGGTCTGGAATCAATGTTGAAGACTCCCAGGGCTACTCCGTCCCGACTGTACACCACTGTGCTGCCACCTCTGGTGGGACAGGACATACCCGGGGATGATGATGGCAGTGTCTGGGACATTGTAAGGTATGATTCCGTGAGTATGACTATGTCAGGCTGTTGCTTGACTGGCCTGTGGGACAGCTCTCCCAATTTTGGCACAAATCCCCACGTGTTAATAAAGAGGACTTTGCAGGGTCGATTGGGCAGGGTGTTCCTTTGTCATTTCTAGTGCCTAGGTTGATGTAGTCCATCAAATTTTATTCTTGTTATACTTACATGTGGCAGTTCATACATTCGAGCAGCTTACCAGGCCATTTTTTTAAATTCATTCACGGGATGTGGGCGTCGCTGGCTAGGTCAGCATTTATTGCCCATCCCTAATTGCCCTTGAGAAGGTGGTGGTGAGCTGCCTTCTTGAACCGCTGCAGTCCATGTGGTGTAGGTACACTCACAGTGCTGTTAGGAAGGGAGTTCCAGGATTTTGACCCAGCGACAGTGAAGGAACGGTGATATAGTTCCAAGTCAGGATGGTGTGTGACTTGGAAGGGAACTTGTAGGTGGTGGTGTTCCCATGCATTTGCTGCCCTTGTCCTTCTAGTTTGGTAGAGGACACGGGTTTGGAAGGTGCTGTCTAAGGAGCCTTGGTGCGTTGCTGCAGTGCATCTTGTCGATGGTACACACTGCTACCACTGTGCATTGGTGGTGGAGGGAGTGAATGTTTGTGGATGGGGTGCCAATCAAGCAGGCTGCTTTGTCCTGGATGGTGTCGAGCTTCTTGAGTGTTGTTGGAGCTGCACCCATCCAGGCAAGTGGAGAGTATTCCATCACACTCCTGACTTGTGCCTTGTAGATGGTGGACAGGCTTTGGGGAGTCAGGAGGTGAGTTACTCACCACAGAATTCCGAGCCTCTGACCTGCTCTTGTAGCCACGGTATTTATATGGCTACTCCAGTTCAGTTTCTGGTCAATGGTAGCCCCTAGGATGTTGATAGTGGGGGATTGAGTGATGGTAATGCCATTGAATGTCAAGGGAGATGGTTAGATTCTCTCTTGTTGGAGATGTCATTGCCTGGCACTTGTGTAGCACGAATGTTACTTGCCACTTAATCAGCCCAAGCCTGGATATTGTCCAGGTCTTGCTGCATTTCTACACGGACTGCTTCAGTATCTGAGGTGCTGAACATTGTGAAATTATCAGCAAACATCCCCACTTCTGACCTAATGATTGAAGGAAGGTCATTGATGAAGCAGCTGAAGATGATTGGGCCTAGGACACTACCCTGAGGAACTCCTGCAGTGATGTCTTGGAGCTCAGATGATTGACCTCCAACAACCACAACCATCTTCCTTTGCGCTAGGTATGAATCCAGCCAGCCGAGGATTTTCCCCCCTATTCCCATTGACCTCAGTTTTGCTAGGGCTCCTTGATGCTATACTCGGTCAAATGCTACCTTGATGTCCAGGGCAGTAACTCTCACCTCACCTCTTGAGTTCAGCTTTTATCCATGTTTGAACCAAGGCTGTAATGAGGTCAGGGGCTGAGTGGCCCTGGCGGAACCCAAACTGAGCGTCACTGAGTGGGTTATTGCTAAGCAATTTGAGACATTATCGTAACAGTGACACAGGATAACTGCCATCATGTTAAGTAATTGGGAGGCCACTGTTACAACTAACCGGCCCCACTGCACAGCATTCACTCCTGTCAAGACAGGAGAGAAACCTTTCTCATGTATATCAGCTCTGGAACCTGGGCTACCTCACCTTGGTGGAGTTCATTGTTCACAGTCAGGAAAATCACATCAGCACTAAGTGGATCTGTTAAAAGGTGCGAAGCACTGACCATCCAGCAGGATGACTTCAGGAGATGCAGTTATGATATTTCAATAAGGATCATCATTAAAAAGGTCAAGATGGAAGGGTTTAGCATTGCAGTCGAGAAGGAGGGTCAGGAACGGTCAACCTGGCTCGTCGACCTACAATTCTCACTGGAAGGCCCAACTGCGTGGAGGATTGTAAATTATCAGCTAAATCCAAGGGGTATTTGGGGCCGAGAGTTTTAAACAATTTTAAGTGTAGCAACCAAATCCTGGGAGGGTTTGGGTTTTGAATTGAGTGAATTTGGGGCAGAAACATGGGGTTTTGCCTGTGGTTTTTTTCGAAAAGGTTTATTTTATAAGTCATGGTAACTTGGGTGTTTGAGTGAGCACCGAGGTTAAATCATGGAGAGATTTAAATCGGATTAACCAATCGAGGTGTCGTGTGGTGTCCTTTAAATTAGTTTCGAGGTCTTTGTAACAGAGTGTTCGGAGGGTTTTTTTTTAAATAAACAAGTTTGTGGTTCAGCCCAACCCTGTGTCTGTGCAATTTGTCCTTTATAAAATCCTAAAGTCAAGAACCATCAGTAAGGGGGGAAACGGGAGTGGGAACCTCTTACACACCTGATGGACAATGGGTTTCACTCTCCCAGACTCTCAGATCGTAAACAAGGAGCCAGTGGCTCTGAAAATGCAAATACAAATTGTAATTGCTAACACCTGGAAACAAAGGAAGGCCCAGGTGGTTCTGCTGTGGCCAGACCTGTGGGCTCTGCATATGGAAAATCAAATGGCTATTGACCTGATTCTGGATAAATTCAACAAATTTTCACAAGTCAGGCAGGCTGGAAGGAAGATCAGAAGACATTGATCAGCAGTGACAGCCTCAAGGGAGAGAGCGAGAGAGACAGAAAGAGAGAGAGAGGGGAACGCCTGTGCTCAGGACACTGATACAGTGAAAGGTGTGAAGACTTCAACCGGATTTGAAAGTTGAGCTTTGTGGAGAAGAAGAAAGACCAACAGGGTCACCAGAGATCACCTAGTTCACAGAAATCCAGGTCGAAAATACTCGGAAGAAGTGAGCAAAGAGAATATTGACTTTGAGAAGGCCTGGGAGATCCAACCCATTAAAACTAGGAGTTTGGGACTTAGAGCTGCTAAGATTTCACTTCAAGGAGGACTGTGTAATGTCTCAGCGTGGTGTGAGGTTTTCAAGTGTTTTAATAAATGAAGAAAATACCTTTCTCTGTAATTTGGAGTATCAGCTACTTACAAAGTACTAGTTAGTTAATGGGGATTTTTAGTTTAGTGATTATAATAAAAGCCTTAAAACATGAAATCTTTTGTGTAATTCTCTGAATTTCGAAACTTGGAAGCATTATGAACTGTGAGGAGGATAGTGTAGAACTTCAAAAGGATGTAGTCAGGTTGGTGAAATGGGCAGACAGGTGGCAGATGACGTTCAATGCAGAGAAATGTGAAGTGATTCATTTTGGTAGGAAGAACATGGAGAGACTATAGAATAAAGGGTACAATTCTAAAGGGGGTGCAGGAGCAGAGGGACCTGGGTGTATATGTGCATAAGTCATTGAAGGTGACAGGACAGTTTAAGAGAGCGGTTAATAAAGCACACAGTATCCTGGGCTTTATTAATAGGGGCATAGAGTACAAGAGCAAGGAGGTTATGTTGAACTTGTATAAGGCACTATTTCGGCCTCAGCTGGAGTATTGTGTCCAATTTTGGGCACCGCACTTTAGGAAAGATGTGAGGGCATTGGAGAGAGTACAGAAAAGATTCACTAGAATGATTCCAAGAATGAGGAATTTAAGTTATGAAGACAGATTGGAGAAGTTGGGATAAAACCAAAAAGTGCTGGAAATAATCAGCAGGTCTGACAGCATCTGTGGAGAGAGAAGCAGAGTTAACGTTTCAGGTCAGTGACCTTTCATCAGAACTACACTGACCTGAAATGTTAACTCTGCTTCTCTCTCCACAGATGCTGCCAGACCTGCTGAGTATTTCCAGCATTTCTTGTTTTTATTTCAGATTTCCAGCATCTGCAGTATTTTCTTGTTCTGCAGCTTTTATTATTGGAGAAGTTAGGACTGTTTTCCTTTGAGAAGAGAAGGCTGAGAGGTGATTTGATAAAAATATTCAAAATCATGAGGGGTCTGGACAGAGTAGATAGAGAGAAACTGTTCCCACTTGTGAAAGGATCGAGAACGAGAGGGCACAGATTTAAAATATTTGGTAAGAGAAGCAAAAGTGACATGAGGAAAAACTTTTTCATGCAGAGAGTGGTTAAGGTCTGGAATGCACTGTCTGAGAATGTGGTGGAGGCAGGTTCAATTGAAGCATTCAAAAGGGAATTAGAAAGTTATATGAAAAGAAAGAATGTGCAGGGTTATGAAGAGAAGGAGAAGGTGGGGGAATGGCACGAAGGAAATTGCTCGTTCAGAGAGCCATTGCAGACATGATGGGCCGAGTGGCCTTCTTCTGCACTGTAATAATTCTGTGATTCTGTGAACTGTCCCCTCTCCTTCCCCCTGAGAGTAATTCAATGGGCCTTCCCTCCCCTCATTCTGTTACTAACTGAATGTAATGTGCTAATTCCAACCCCTTTCTGACTGTTTCTTTTCCAGTCACTTTGGATTTTACGATGAGAATGAGACAGTGGTGGATATGAGAGAGCAGCTGGTGAGTTGTCCAACACCCACAGCAATGAGCTGCAGGGTGAGTGGGGATGGAGTGAGGTAATGGTGAAAGGGGAACTCCAGGACCCCCTGTCAGTTCACAGCCGGTACCCCCGGGGTCACACCCACCTTTCTCCCACCAGGTTCCTGGGCAATGGGGGTCTTTGTCAGATTTTCCAAGCTTCCCTTCCCCTCTGCTGTTCTGCATTGACTATTTACACCTCCTCTAGACCCACCTTTTGTTTCTGTACTTGTCCCATTACCATCTCCTTCTCTCTTCCCCATCATCCTTTTTTTTCTTTAATCTCTGCTGCCCTCCACCCAATCACAGACCCTCCCTTTCGTTCTTCCACTTTTCACTGGCTCTGTATCTGTTTAAAAGTTGTTTCTTCTGAAACATCGTCCAGTTCTGATGAAAGGTCATCGACCTGAAAGGTTATCTCTGTTTCTCTCTCCATGAATTCTACCTGCTGTTTCCAGCATTATGTTTTTATTTGAGATTTCCAGCATCTGCAGTGATTTGCTTTTGATTTTCTGCAGTTATTCAGCACTTTTGGTCCCTTTTGTCTAGAAGTGGGTGCTGCAGCCTCCGTGTCACTCTTTTATATGTGTTAGGAGGATGAGAAGCCTCAGAGTTCAATTATTGGGGCCATTGGTGGATGGTTAGAATGTGAGAATGAAAGTAAAATTAGACAGTGCAACAACACTACCACCAACTGGCGGAGAATGGTATTGCAACAACACCACCACCACCTGGCAAGGATTGGTATTGCAGGAATAACATTGGGATTTTTTAAAACCAGTGCAGCAGCTCCACCTAATGGCTTCTGCTGATATTGCAACAACATGTTGCCCTGTTTTATTCTGAACCAGCAAATCACACTGTTAGATTGTATAAATATAGTTTACTTGGTGTAACACCACCACTGGTCAGTGAAACATAAAACCACAAGCTGTCTATGGATTTATTTTAACCTAGTCATTTCCAAGATTCTTTATGTCATTTAGTAAGAATAGGAGGAGGCCATTCAGCCCCTAAAGCCTGTTTTGCTGTTCAATTCGATCACTCAACTCCTTCTTTGGCCTCCTTATCTCGAGAGACAATGTGTAAGCGCCTGGAGGTGGTCAGTGGTTTGTGAAGCAGCGCCTGGAGTGGCTATAAAGGCCAATTCTAGAGTGACAGGCTCTTCCACAGGTGCTGCAGAGAAATTTGTTTGTCGGGGCTGTTACACAGTTGGCTCTCCCCTTGTGCTTCTGTCTTTTTTCCTGCCAACTACTAAGTCTCTTCGACACGCCACTCTTTAGCCCCGCCTTTATGGCTGCCCGACAGCTCAATTCCATTTACCACCTTAGAGGTGATATCAGGATCTCAGTCACTACTTCTCTGATGATAGGTCTCCAGGTTTCTGTGTATCAGTGTTTATTAAGGTAGGTGAACAAGAATAATTTTTAATCTAAAAATCCTATTTTCCATGGAGCATCACCGCCACCTAAAATAAAAGCAAAATACTGCGGATGCTGGAAATCTGAAATAAAAACAAGAAATGCTGGAGCCACTCAGCAGGTCTGGCAGCATCTGTGGAAAGAGAAGCAGAGTTAACGTTTCGGGTCAGTGAAAGGTTCCGAAGAAGGGTCACTGACCCGAAATGTTAACTCTGCTTCTCTTTCCACAGATGCTGCCAGACCTGCTGAGTGGTTCCAGCATTTCTTGTTTCAAAGTAATTCATGACAACGCTACTTCATCGAACAACATCATCAGGATGCGCCGCGGTGCGCACATGCGCAGACGGTCTCATGCCTCCTGCGCATGCGCTGTGGTCCGGCTTACCAGGACCGCTTTGCACATGTGCAGACGACACGGTACGCGCATGCGCACACAGTCTCCTCATCTCTGCGCATGCGCTGCGGTCCGACCTGCCGGTAAGGTTGTGCGCATGCGCAGATGACGTCATCGCGTTATTTAGTCTTCCTCGCCGACGCGCCAGTTTGGCCTCTGCGCATGCGTCAAAGCTTCGGCGCGACTTTTTGAAAGTGGAAGGAGGGGAGGTTTCGTCGGGCATTTTATCTGAATTATTTATTTGTTTTGGAGACTTGCTTCATTTTTATTTGACACAGGAGATTGTTCCAAGGTAAGTTGCTCTGCCTTTGCAAATTGCTCTGAAAATATTTCCATTGTCTGGGCCACTGCATGTTCTCCAGTCCCTGTTGTGAGTTGCTCTGAAAACATTTCCATTGTCTGGGCCACCGCATGTTCTCCAGTCCCTGTTGTGAGTTGCTCTGAAAACATTTCCATTGTCTGGGCCACCGCATGTTCTCCAGTCCCTGTTGTGAGTTGCTCTGAAAACATTTCCATTGTCTGGGCCACCGCATGTTCTCCAGTCCCTGTTGTGAGTTTCTCTGAAAACATTTCCATTGTCTGGGCCACTGCATGTTCTCCAGTCCCTGTTGTGAGTTGCTCTGAAAACAGTTCCATTGTCTGGGCCACCGCATGTAGCAGGATGAAGGCACAGTGACTGTGATTTCTGGCGCCAAACAGTACACACTGCAGATACATGATGGCCAGGCTACCTGAAGCTGCATCTTCTCCATTCAGACTTTGTTGCCCTGCAAACATGCTGTTGTTGTGCAGAGGCATCTGGGTCTGCCTTTGGACAGGCTCGCCCCCAATTGTCGCTGGCGTGCATCTCAGACACCAACGACGACAGGCATGGCTGCTGCCATTGTGATTACAGAGGAACAGCCAAGGCCCCTCAGCCACAATGAAAAATACCGCTTGCTTTCAGATCAATTGTACCAGCTACAACAGGCCGTTCTGCAGAGTGGAACGGCAGCATTCATGAGGAGACTGGACTGGCTGCGGCAACAGACTCTCCGCTGGCAGCAAGGACTGGCTGATGAGATGGAGCCATTTACTATGCCCAACAATTGCCCGGAAGCACCTTCGGATGGAGGTGGCCACGCGCTGGACATCAGTCACGTGTCACAAACCCTGGATCCTGAGCGTCTCACCCCCTGGCCTAATGATCTGATGGACCATACATATGCCTGCCTGTTCAAATCTCCACTTCCCCTACCTGCGGTACCCTCTCCTTGCTGCTCAGTTACACAGTCACCTGCTCCTACACCCATCAGGGCAGTGCTCATGGGCACACAGTTACCTGCTCCTACACCCATCAGGGCAGTGCGCATGGACACACAGTTACCTGCTCCTACACCCATCAGGGCAGTGCTCATGGGCACACAGTTACCTGCTCCTACACCCATCAGGGCAGTGCTCATGGGCACACAGTTACCTGCTCCTACACCCATCAGGGCAGTGCTCATGGGCACACAGTTACCTGCTCCTACACCCATCAGGGCAGTGCTCATGGGCACACAGTTACCTGCTCCTACACCCATCAGGGCAGTGCTCATGGGCACACAGTTACCTGCTCCTACACCCATCAGGGCAGTGCTCATGGGCACACAGTTACCTGCTCCTACACCCATCAGGGCAGTGCACATGGACACACAGTTACCTGCTCCTACACCCATCAGGGCAGTGCTCATGGGCACACAGTTACCTGCTCCTACACCCATCAGGGCAGTGCTCATGGACACACAGTTACCTGCTCCTACACCCATCAGGGCAGTGCTCATGGACACACAGCCACCTGTTTCCCCATCCGACGTTGAAACAACCATGCAGAGCCTTGTGAGACTCCGCAATTGCCAGTTGCTGCCTGTCAAGCAGAGAGGGCGTCCAAAGGGGTCAAGCACTTGGGGAACATTCAGCAAGAAGAGACTGAGCACTAAAAGAAACAAGCATGCCGTGTCCAGTGGTAGCAGAAATGTGAATGCTCTTGCTGTGAACACAACTGGTGATAGTCGTAGGCAGGATTAAATGGGAATGGATGGAAAGACGCACGAGTAACATAACCACTGGCAGGGAACTGCTGGGCTAAATGGCCAGCTTTATGTTCATAGCCCAAAAGAAATGTGCTTCTTTTCCAGCACCCTCACATCATTCATGTTTTCCCTGAGAGCAGCATTGAACCATCACGAGATAGGGGCAGTAACATCATCCTGCCTCCTACAGCTGAGGTGGGTACTAAGTGATTCATTGGCGGTGTTATCAGTACATGCCTTTACCGCAGAACACAAAGCATGCTCAACAGTAATTCCATTGGAGGGAGGGAAGCTCTGACACTGATGTTCTTTCCTTATTTTCTTTCATGTAAAACGTGCCCTTGAGAAAACAATCCTTGACACTTAAGGACGGCATTCAAGCAAAGGAGGCAGTGCAGGAGATGACGCAAGGATGTGATGATTCCTGCATCTGAGGTGGGTAATAAGTGCTTCATTGGCGACGTTATCAATTGGTGCCTTCACTGCAGAACTTAAAAAGGTGTGCGCAACAGTAATTTCAGTGGATGGAGGGAGGCAAGCTCTGACTCTGATTTGCTTGATTTCTTTTCATGTAAAACATGCCGTCGAGAAAACAATCCTTGAGACTTAAGGTCAGCATTCAAGCAACGAAGGCAACTAGATCATGCTGCGGAGCTCATCACGATGTGGAAAGGAACATTGCATTTATGGATGAATTGGGAATGCACATTGGGATGCGCTTGGGGAACATTCACCAAGAATGGACTGAGCTCAGACTCTTGTGACTTTGCCTTCTTCACATGGACAATACAGTAGTGGAATAGAGAGCCAAGCGTTCATTCACCACAAGGCTCTCCAGGAACAATCTCTTCAGCTGTGCATAGCAGAGAATCGGCCTGTCTGTCTAACGGGAATGCTGGACACAACACTCATGTATCCATGCACAGCAGTTCCTCGGATACTTAATGAACTTAATAAAACTTTTCAATAATTAAACCCAGAATTGTTGAGGTTTTGTTTTGCATGCTATTTCCCCGACTTTGCAACTGCACTTCAGATATTCAACTATGGTGGGGGGGCAGAGGGAGGGGTGTTTGAAGAGGGGGAGGGGTGGGGAGTGCGGGGAGGGGTGGGGAGAGGGAGCATGCAAAATGCAGGGACCAAACAGTTGCAATGCCTGAAGTACTGAGGAGAAGTAGAGAAAGCAACTGGGTAGGGGAGAAAGCAACTGGATTGGGCATCCGCAGCTGGAGGGAACGGCTGAATGCAGAGGGCCGGAAGCGAGAGGCCGTAGAGAGCCGCGGGGAGCGAGCGTGCGAAGACCTTGGTGTCACCGGGTCCAGGGACTGGTCAGTAAGTCTTTTGCTGCACTCCTCTTCCGTTCCGCTGCTCCCCCCCCCCCCCCACTCTCTCCCCTTCCTCCCTCTCCTCCCAGCTCTCCCCCTCCCCCCTTCCTTACCCCTCCCTCTTTCACCCCCCCTCCCTCTTTCTCCCCCGCTCCCTCTTTCTCCCCCTCTCCCCTCCCTCTTTCTCCCCCTCTCCCCTCCCTCTTTCTCCCCCTCCCTCTTTCTCCCCCTCTCCCCTCCCTCTTTCTCCTCCCCTCCCTCTCCCTCTTTCTCCCCCCCCCTCCCCGGCACCGCTACCGCTGGTCTCCCCGCGCTGATCTCCCCGGCCCCCGCGCTGCTCTCCCCGGCCCGCTCCACTCTCTCACTCCGGCCATTGTATTCTGCCACGTGTTTGTTAGGTTTCATCTCTGTGATTTTTTGAGCAGCGCCATCTTTAGTCCTGGCAGCTGCAACAGTCGCAGGCTGTGACGTTATCGTGGCACATGCTGTATCTGCGCATGTGCCAAAACAGCGCCACCTACCGATCGCGTTGTCAACAATTGCGGTCTTCTTGTTTTTATTATCGCCACCTAATGGCTGAGATCGGGACTCCACACATTTATTTTCCTGCATTACTGATTCTGGTCACCTGGTGGTGCTGTTGTTCTGTTATTTCCAGATGTTTTGGTGATAATGAGCCTCCTCCATTCTGGTGACTGGTTTACTAACTTTCAATACCCAGTGCAGGGTGAATTACTGTTTGTGCCAGTGAATGGCACCGTTAGATTGTGTAAATGTGTGACGGTGGCACTTCACTGACTCCCAGACTCAACATTAAGTTCAACGATTTCAGATCATAATTTCTGTTCAAATATTTTTTGGGAGAGCAGCTGTTGGTGATGATTCTGTGATTCC
The DNA here is from genome assembly GCF_036365525.1 of Heterodontus francisci. Lineage (NCBI taxonomy): Eukaryota > Metazoa > Chordata > Chondrichthyes > Heterodontiformes > Heterodontidae > Heterodontus > Heterodontus francisci. Next base: position 9,622,232 of record NC_090399.1, read on the forward strand.
CACTTACATCTTCTTTACAACCATCTTTTGTTTCTTTACTTGTCCCATTCCCATCTTCTTTTGCCTTGCACCATCGTCCCTTTAATCATTTACTCTCTCCTGTCTTCCACCCTATCACATTCCTTTCCTTTTGTTCTTCGCCCGTTTCTCCTTTCCCTGCCTCTGTGCTTGTTTAAAACCTGTTACATTTCTAACTTTTCCCAGTTCTGATGAAAGATCATGGAGCTGAAACATTAACTCTGTTTCTCTCTCCCCAGATGCTGCCTGACCTGCTGAGTGTTTCCAACATTTTTTGTTTTTATTTCAGATTTCCAGCATCTGCAGTATTTTGCTTCTATAACAGCGCCATCTGTTAGATATATTTATCCGCAGTACCGCTTTCCGCCAGCCGGTGGCGGTGCTGCTCCATGTAAAAATCGGGATATTGCCGTCTCAGCGCCGTCTGTGGGATAATTTATTGAGCGCAGTATCGCTCACCGCCAGCAGGTGGTGGCAATGCACCGATTATTGTTCAATTGCGATTAAAAAGTTGAAGTGGAAACAGAGATTGCTGGAACTATCCGGGGGAGGTGGGGAGACTGTCAGGAAATGATAGGTTAAAGTTTGCACTGAACACTTTGTTGTTCCTTTAAAAATATGCAACCTGTTGTGGAAGAATAACAGAAACACAAAATAGTGGGAAAGGAAGGGAATTTTTTGACATTTGCCTTTTTTGAATTTACTGAAGATTTTATTCTGACTGTATTTACTGCTATTAGATATTAGACAATATTTAACATTAACTTTCTGCTGCTGCTCCTCTCCCTGGTTCACTGTCCTTACAAACTATCACCCCATTTCCAAACACCATTTCCTCTCCAAAATTCTTCAATATGTTGTCACTTCCCAAATCCGTGCCCATCTTTCCCTCAACTCCTCTCCAATCAGATTTTCACCCTGTCACAGATCTGAAACAGTCCGAATTAAAATCACAAAAGATATCCACTCTGACTGTGATCGTGGTGAGTTCTCCCTTCTCTCTGTATCTGCAGCCTTTCATGTGGTTGATCACACCATCCTTCTCCAATGTCTCTCCTCTATTATCCAGCTCAGTCAACCTGCCCTCACCTCACTCCATTCTTAACTATCTGATTGGAGACAAAGTCTCTTTCTGCCCCGCACTGTTAACTTGGGAATTCCCCCAAGGATCTATCTTTGTCCTCCCGCCATCTTCCTCATCGACATGCTGCCCCATCGTAACATCATCTGAAACATGATGTCAGGTTCCACATGTACATTGATGGGAGCCAGCTCGATCTCACCACCACCTCTCTCAACCCCTCCACTCTCTCTGTATTGTGAAGCTGCTTGTCCAACATCCAGTATTGGATGAGCTCAAATTTCCTCCTGTTAAACATCAAAATGACCAAAATCATTGTCCTTGGGCCCAGCCACAAACTTCATTCACTTCTCACTGAATCCATTCCTTCTCCACATCCTCTGTTGTGTTGAACCAGATTGTGTGTAACCATGGTGTCCTATTTAACCCTGAGCAGAGCTTCCAACCACAGATCCTCACCATCACCAAGACTGTCTCCTTCCACCTCCGTAACATGGCCCGACTCTGGCCCTACCTCAGCTCCTCGGCTGAAACCCTCATCCATGTATTTATCCCCTCCAGACTCGACTATTCCTTCAGGTACCAAGGGCCAAAGCTTTGTGATTTCCCCCTAATCCTCTCGACCTCTCTTTCCTCCTTTAAGATGCTCCTGTTATGACCGTGAGAAAGGGGTCGAGGGGTCTTTTACTGTCTTCACCTGTTCTTACTGTAACAGGGTTTAATTTTAAACACATGGTGATTTTAGCTTTTGTGAATCTGTGTTCACTGCTTTCCAATTATAAGACAAAGAAACCAGTTCAGACAGGTTTTCTGAGGTTTGAAGATTTAAATTTTATTAAACACCCTTAAACTCTAATTCAGTTAATGCCTACGGATATACAACACACTCACGCTTGCATTCATACATGATACACACATACAGATAGGGACAGAAAAGAGAAGAAAAATAAAGTGTAAAGTTGAGGCAGTCTCTGAAAGGGCTGTTTTACTGTTACTGTGCTTCGAGCTTGCTGTAGAGTCCTTGATTGTGGGTAGGTCTTGTTTCTCGTTGGAGCCCAGTTTTCTTCTTAAACCTTGTTCAATGTAGGAGACTTTTCTCCCTTTGAAGTTCATGTGTCTTCAGTGGGTTTTGGACTTCTGTGCGAAAGGGATGGAGAGCCAGACAGACAGAAGAGGTCTTTTCAAAGTGGGAACAAACAGCTTTCTGCCAGTTCAAAACTCTGTGGCAAGTTCAAATTGTGACTAGCTGGTGTGACCACGTCCGTTTGTGTATTCGGCCAGCTTAGCAGTCAATCTAGAATGCGAGCTCCTCCACCCTCAACATCTTGTAATCAAAAGTCCACTGTGGATTAAATTGGAGTAGGGAATAGCCCCTTTGTCCTTTATAAGTACTGTCTGTTAATATGCAAAAATGTCTCTCCAGCCAGGATCCATGGGTTTTTTTTAACCAGTTCTTTCTTCACTCCAGTAACAGTTTAAAATTAATGTTCATGTGGCGAAATTAATATTCCTCATTCTTGGCAGGTGGGGGCCTGCATGATACTCCTTAAAACTAATATCTTAGACCAAACTTTTGGTCGCCTGTCCTAATATTTCCTCTTTTTGCTCGATGTACATTTTTTCTGTGAAGACATTTTTCTACATGAAGTCACTGTGTAAATGCACATTGTTGCTGTAATGAAGGCAGTAATCTCCCAGAAATACAGGGTGAGAGATCAGTGGACAGTGTAAGAGAACGCTGACATTCCTCTCTCTAAACTTCTGACTGACTGGGATTTACCTGCTCCCTTCCTCCATCCCTGGTTCAGTTGTGATTTGGGAGCCCACCCTGTGAGGACCAGCCTGAGGCCTAGTACTTTAGTGGGAATGTGCTTGGGGCACACACACAGTCTGATGGAATTGCCTCATATTCCCCTGTAAGTGTTTATCCCTCTGTCTGTGTTCTGAGGGGAAACTGCTCGAGACCAGTCACTGCACTTGACAGGAAAGTTATTTAACGGAGCTGATATATTTTATTGTCCTCTTTTTCTTTATCCTCTCCATTCCTGAAGGTGCTGACCCATGCTGAGATAGGGGGTTCAATGGACTGCTGGGGACAGGGTTACATGGGCTGCTGGGGACAGTGTTACATGGACTGCTGGGACAGTGTTACATGGGCTGCTGGGGACAGTGTTACATGGGCTGCTGGGACAGTGTTACATGGGCTGCTGGGGGCAGGGTTACATGGGCTGCTGGGGGCAGGGTTACATGGGCTGCTGGGACAGCGTTACATGGGCTACTGGAGACAGTGTTACATGGGCTGCTGGGACAGTGTTACATGGGCTGCTGGAACAGTGTTACATGGACTGCTGGGACAGTGTTACATGGGCTGCTGGGGACAGTGTTACATGGGCTGCTGGGGACAGTGTTACATGGGCTACTGGGACAGTGTTACATGGGCTGCTGGGGGCATGGTTACATGGGCTGCTGGGGGCAGGGTTACATGGGCTGCTGGGGACAGTGTTACATGGACTGCTGGGACAGTGTTACATGGGCTGCTGGGGACAATGTTACATGGGCTACTGGGACAGTGTTACATGGGCTGCTGGGGGCATGGTTACATGGGCTGCTGGGGGCAGGGTTACATGGGCTGCTGGGGACAGTGTTACATGGACTGCTGGGGACAGGTTACATGGGCTGCTGGGACAGTGTTACATGGACTGCTGGGACAGTGTTACATGGGCTGCTGGGGACAGTGTTACATGGGCTGCTGGGACAGTGTTACATGGGCTGCTGGGGGCAGGGTTACATGGGCTGCTGGGGGCAGGGTTACATGGGCTGCTGGGACAGCGTTACATGGGCTGCTGGGACAGTGTTACATGGGCTGCTGGAGACAGTGTTACATGGGCTGCTGGGACAGTGTTACATGGACTGCTGGGACAGTGTTACATGGGCTGCTGGGGACAGTGTGACATGGGCTACTGGGACAGTGTTACATGGGCTGCTGGGGGCAGGGTTACATGGGCTGCTGGGGGCAGGGTTACATGGGCTGCTGGGACAGTGTTACATGGGCTGCTGGGGGCAGGGTTACATGGGCTGCTGGGACAGGATTACATGGGCTGCTGGGGACAGGGTTACATGGGCTGCTGGGACAGCGTTACATGGGCTGCTGGTGCTACTGGCGGGGCTGAGTTCCAGGGACAACAGTAGCTCCAATCTCTGGCCTACGTAACTGGACTGACTGTTACAATGGGTGGGGAGACTCACAGCCTGTCCCGAGAGACTGTCACATCTCTGTGTGAGATGATGGCAGCGGAGGTCACATACTACTGTGTGGGTGGCCACACTAATGGTCACAGTGGCTCTGAACTTCTACACATCAGGCTCCTTCCAGGTTTCCACAGGAGACGTGTGCAGAATCACACAATCATCAGCACAGCACTGTATAAAGGTGGTAACCAATGCCATATTCAGGCATGCCGACATGTTCATCAGCTTCCAGCCGTACAGCCTGTCTTGTTAAAGCATCCCCACTTCCTCCTTTCACACACCGATGGGTCTGCTGTGCATTTCCAGTGTTTTCATGTTTTATTTCAGATGTCCAGTCCCTTCAGTTTCTCTTTCCAGCTAAAGGCGTACAAAGGAAACCCAACCCCGGTCCGAATGTCGGAGCCGGAAGCCCGACATGACCTGAACCCGACACGTGTGGGCGGATCCCATCGGGTAGCACGCCTTTACATCAGTACATGGGTAAACGACCAGCTACCCGACACAACCCTGACAGGTTCCGACCACATGTGCTTTCCACATCTTTGTCTCCAGCTACATTCACATTGGATAAGAATATATAAGCTTTGGAGAGAGAAACCAGCACAACAATTCCTTACAGTAACACTGCTCCCCCCTCTCGCCATCTCACTCTTTGTTTATTTATTTGTGGGTTGTGGGCGTCACTGCAAGGCCCGCATTTATTGCCCATCCCTAATTGCCCTTGAACTGAGTGGTTTGCTCGGCCATTTCAGAGGGTAATTAAGAGTCAATGACATTGCAGTGAGTCTGGAGTCACATGTCGGCCAGACCAGGTAAGGACAGCAGATTTCCTTCCCTAAAGGACATTAGTGAACCAGATGTCTTTTTACAACAATCGACAATGGTTTCATGGTCATCATTAAACTAGCTTTTAATTCCAGATTTATGACTTGAATTCAAATTTCACCATGGTGGGAATTCGAGCCCATGTCCCCAGAGCATAAGCCTGGGCTCTGGATTACTAGTCCAGTGACATCTCTGCTCATCTCTGGCTCTGCCATCTCTTCCTCACCCTTACAGAGGATCTCATGCTCACACGAGCGCTTGCAAGGATAGATACTTGGCGACAGGGGCCACCCGCTGAAGAAATGGCTGATGATTCCTGTGAGGAACCCACAGAATGAAGCAGTGGACGTTCCATTGTGAGACATGCGACCACCAGAGTCACCACTGAGTAGATGATGAAGATGAGGTTTAGGGGCCTGGATCGCTCAGTATTCACCTTAAGGGTATCTTGCATTGTTGTCGTCTGCTGAGCCTTACATAACCTGGTGCTGCAGAGGGGAGAGGCCCTGGATGCTGAGGACATTGTTCAGCACGAGGCACCCTCAGACAAGGAGGGTGAAGGGGTTGAGGAGGAGGGGCGTGCAGCCACATGAACATCCGGGGGGAATCAGGTGGAGGTTTGCAGGAGTTGGCTGCAAGGGAGACTCGGGAGGCGTTTCTCCTGACCGGAGGTTCATGTCCCATGCACTCTGTCAGTGACTGACATGTCAATCTGAATTCAGGCATTCACATCAGCTGGAAGCACAAAGGCACTCACCTGCAGCTACTAATCTCAACTGCAATGGTCCACCTTTCCATCTAACACACCAATGCATCTGACCCAATGCAACATCTCCCCCAAGTCTCCATTTCATGCAGAAGAAAAAGAAAGAAAGATCTCCTCATACATCAGCAGTCACTTGGGCCATAAATAAGCCAAGAGAGAAATTTAATAAAGTTTGTGGAGAGTAGCACATAAATTAACATCATTACAAATCACACCAGTGAACCCCAAGTGCAGTTACTGTGATTTCTTAAAACATTTGCGAGTGTTCACGTGTGTTGACGATCCCTCGCCACCAGCCACAGCAAAGGCACAATGGGCTGAAGGGCCTGTTTCTGTGCTGTATGACTCTATGTTCAGGATGCCCCAAGCCTTGGGATGACCTTGACAGACGTCCTCCAGTTGCCCCAGGCCATGAGGGCCCCGGCATGTTGAGGTGACCCTGAGCAGTATCAGGACCACCTTCTGTCACCCTGGGATTCTGAGGTGCTAATGTCACTGACAGAGGGGACAAGGAGCTGCTGTACACATCAGCAGCACCCGGAGAGGAGCCCCCAGATGCATGCAGCTGTTGATCCTGTGCCCTCACAGGGCTCTATTGGGCCCCCGTGCTGACCTCAGAGGGACGAGCAGCTGTTGGTTATCGCAGGAGCCTCGTTGACAGCTTACTGAGACACTGGTGCATGGAGCTCACTGTCTCTATGAGCATTTTCAGGTCTCTGCGTATCTCCAGCAGGCACTGGACAGCCTGCAGGATCGGGCCCTCCACTGCAGCTGCCAATCTGGTAATGGAGGAAGCCAGTCGCTCCGATGACATTGTGGCTGATGCAGCAAAATAAATACACACATATATACAAGATGGAAGTGTAGCCACATATTGTTACAAAATGGAGTATTTACCCAAGGCATTGTGGGACAAGTCAGTTTGCTTGCAGGCTTGAGAATGGTACTGCTTAGCACAGGCAATTAACCTGACCAAGGAGCGCCCCCCATATCAGTGCATAAGACAGCTGCTCTGTCTAATTGCGGACTACACAAAGCAACTAGGAATGCAGGCCTGATAGAGGTAGAAGATTCATTGTGAAGATTCAAGGATAGTTGATAAGGGGGTTTGGTAAACAAGCTGAGATGGTCAGGGGCGAACCACGAGCTATCCCCACAACCACATGATGCATAATTAATAATTTTATTGGTAATGAATGTAATATATGTAATCAATAACCGTTCTGATTGGATTATGTCCAGCCGGGATGGGCTGAGTAACTGTATATCTGTTGTGTATTTTCCTTTGTTCAGTTGAGAAGCTCATGGTAAACCCAGTGTCTTACTCCCCACCAGTGTAAAATAAACCTTTTAATGATTGGAACAGACCTGAGCATCGAGTGGTTCATTTTAGTCAATTCTACTCTAACAATTGGCGTAGTCGGCAGGATCAGGTGTAGGTCAGCTCTGCTGTAACACCGCTATCCCAATCACCCAGGCTGAGCCTGAATCAAGAGGACTTAGTCCCACGTGACGGCCAGGATCAAGTGGGCGAAGGGAAATAAGGGGCCAAGGGGGAGTTGGCCGGAGCCTGATTCCGAACTTGGGACGAACAGGATATCGAAGGGCGCCCACCATTGATGGAGTACCGGCTGAGTATGTTTATTCATTCTCCCCGGGACTGGGTGGTGGTGTTCAGCGACTAGGATATCTAAATTGTAGAGGGGTCTGACCAGTCACCAAATGGTGGTAGGCAGCTCGTTAGGATCAGCCATTGTATGAGTGGACGGTCCATTACAAGTTGCACTGGGGTTAGTCGCGGACCTCTGAGAGTGGACTAACAGGCGGACCTCTGAGAGTGGACTAACAGGCGGACCTCTGAGAGTGGACTAACAGGTGGACCTCTGAGACTGGATAGTTACTAGTTCACTACAAGTCACAGACCTCTGAGAGTAGACTAAAAAACAGTGCTGATACTACCCAAGTATGGCCAATGAGAAAGCTGAGCTCGAGCGGGGACCGGAGGGGTCCCTTATGTGCCATTTGGCAGTTAAGAACCAGAAACTTATTGATAAGATGATTAACTCTAATTGGAATCCCCACGACCCTGCGGTAAAACAAAGGGAGTGGTGACAAAAAGAAGAAAAGCATTCACTAAGTTAATGGCAGAGTGACATAAAAGACTATGTTTTAGAGTAAAAACAAGTTACTGTGTCTTTTGATTCGAATGTGTGAATGTTGGAAGTGTCCACAAATGAATTGAATGTCCCTGGGATGTACAGCTTGTGTTCTGTAGAACTGACTGTCGTTAACTCTTTGTTGTCTGGCCTTAACGTTGAAAACATGAGTCTATTAAGTTGTTTGGAATTGAATGAGTGTGAAAAGTGAATGCTGAGTGTGTTCATTTCAATTTAAGATTGTGTAGCCAGGAATGGGATATAAACTTGAATTATATTTAAAGTTAAAGTTTTATTTTTATTAATATTTTTAAAAGTTAGTTTTGCAACTGTGAAAAGGCGATGAACAATTTTCTAAGAGATAAGCTTCAGCCTTGAAGGTCTGAAGATGTCTGGCAGAAATCCAATTTGAAGTTTAAAACATTGCTTTAATTGAAAACTCTGCTATCGCTTTATTTTGCAGTCTAAACTTGAAGACATGTTTTACTGACTGTTTTTAAGCAGCAAATGTCTTAAAAAATTGGATATTGTTTTAAGAGAGAGAGGATAAGCAAAGGAGATATGGGAAAGATTAAAGTTTGTGTAAGGAGCTGGTGTTAAATCTTTTGTTGTAAGAATGTTAAATAACTTTTTCTTTAGTTTTTGGTTTTATTACAGTCATTTGAAAAGGCGCCTGAAGAAAGAACAAGAAAAATGATGTAATTTACCATCTTTTAAAAAAAAACACATGCTATTCTGCTCTGTGTGTAGTTAATTATTATAAGTTAATAAGTCTAAATTAAATTTATACTGTTAAGGTTAACTAACCTGTTAAGTTGAGGAAAACTTTTAAATGTTTATTGACGTGAACCAGAATTTGGAATCATCTTGGTCGTATAAAATTCTTGGATGAGAAGTCTCTTACAAAAGATGCTAAAAGTTTGGAAACAATTGGAGTTTAATCTAAAATGCTGTCTTTCCTGATGGAGATGGTTTCCTTTGAAGTTGATAATGTTGCTAAAGATTTTGTTGTTTTAAAACCCTAAGGATACTAAAAGCACGTTTAAAATGAAGTTTAGTTCTTTTCGATGAGGAAAAATAGGGTTACGTAGAGCGACGCAGCTGAGAATGCTTTGCTCCATCCCCTTGGAGACAAGCAAATAAATTAATCTTGCTGCAGCGATCTTTATCAATGAGACAAAGTGCTTGAGAAGGAGAGATAGTTGCAAGCACTTCTGTCTTTAATATAAAAAAATGCAATATCACCAAGTCTGGGCAATTGATAAACAACATTAAATTGATATGAGTGGTTATTTAAAGCACTCAAAGGGAAATTTACTTTTTTTTTTAGAGATACAGCACTGAAACAGGCCCTTCGGCCCACCGAGTCTGTGCCGACCATCAACCACCCATTTATACCAATCCTACACTAATTCCATATTCCTACCACATCCCCACCTGTCCCTACATTTCCCTACCACCTACCTATACTAGGGGCAATTGCTAATGGCCAATTTACCTATCAACCTGCAAGTCTTTGGCATGTGGGAGGAAACCAGAGAACCCGGAGGAAACCCACGCAGACACAGGGAGAACTTGCAAACTCCACATAGGCAGTACCCGGAATTGAACCGGGGTCGCTGGAGCTGTGAGGCTGCGGTGCTAACCACTGCGCCACTGTGCCGCCCTGTTATTTGAATTTGGAATAATATGAGATATCGAAAATCTAGTTTAATTTGGCAAGTTATTTAAGGAATTAAAATGTCATCTAAGGTAAAAAAAAACACAAACAATATACAGTAATGTCTGGAATCAAACAGAAGTGTTTGATTTCTGTTTTAAGGAATTATGAATATTGGTTGTAAAGGTTCTCCAGAGCTCAAAATGAAATAAAATTATAATTAATTGGAATCGTCAATTGGATCTGGCTGATGCAAGAGCTAATAAAGGAATTCTGGAGATAAACAAATGGTGAAATTAGAATTCAAACAGCTAAATTAATATAGTGTGAAATTTCCAAGAACTCTAGAATTTTCCAGTGAAAGTCAGGAAAGTGTAAATAAGACTGGCAATTGATAGTTTTCTCTTGGAGATATGAGTTTTTAAGAGAGCCACATTTGAAAGTCTGGCTTTTTTTGATCTTTTGATCAGATCACCTGAGAGTTGAGAATATGAGGCACGACACTGGGATACCAGTGTAGGTGTGCAGATGTGATTTGTTGCATGCAGAGCAACTAACATGTAAAATGCATGGTGAAATGCACTGACGAACGGGTCTTAAACATGTTTGCTGTCTTGAGAAACAGCATGGCATGAAATGGTTAATGCAGCCAGTATGGTGAGACAACTCACATAGAGATAATGACTTTATCATAATCAGGAAGTTCTATAGAAACAGATATGAAAGAGAAACAGACAAAGGTGCCTGTTGTGGGAGACAAAGTAATGGTAAAGGGAAGAGCCAATGGAAACACTGGTCCCAACTGAAGGTATATAAAGACAACAGCAAATGACAGACCCCGAAATAAACAGCACCTGGTACGCAAAGAGATACTGAGAATGGAAGAATACACTTGAGAATGGACTACTCGGGGGGGGGGGGGCTGGGAATAATGGTAGTATTGATAGGCATTTGGATTATTATTAGATGGGTTACTAACTGGGCAAGGATTGTGGGGAACGAAGCCCGAGCGTGATGGGACCATATAGATAATTTCAAAAGAGTAAAGATGATAAGAATATAAATTAACTCCTGGATTCCCCAGGACATGTTCGGTCCCCACAGGTAGACATGTATCCCTCATTGGAGGATACTCACAACATGGACAAGTACTAACACCTGGTGACCACCAGGGCAGTGTGTTTAAATTACAGATATAACCACTAGTGGTGAATGGGAAAGAACCGGACTGCAGTGGCCTGATGCTAATATTTGGAGAGGAAGAACAAAGACCCGGTAATGGATGCACAACAGATTAATGAAAGGAGTATTAATATGGACTATATGAACTATGGAGCATTGGATGGGAAGTGTATAACGGCGAGTAAAGAGCAGGGACTGAACCTACTGGAATGCATGGCTTATAGTGAATCCGGGCAAAGATGCAGTATGTGTACGGTGTTCCACAGATGACCGTGCTAACTGCGTGACCAGACAGAAAGGGGCCGGGGTAACTGAGAGCTGTGTCTTTTGAATTGTTTGTGCCCCTCCCATTGGGCAACAGATGATAAGGAAAGTTGAAAGGAACATGGATGTGTGTGGGTACATCAAGCCCAGGGGAAGCGTTGTATGATAATGTAAAACATGAAATTGTGCCTGTGTTGATCAATGTCTCAGGTATCCGGATACCAGAGTATTGTTCAGAACAGGCTAAGAATATGTATAGTATGTTAGCCACTGTAATAGTGCGACAAGCTGCTGACGCCACAGGAGCCACAAAGATAAGGGGGCGTAACCCATTTCATAGATACAAGAGAAAAAAATATTAAATGATGAAGTAACAGGGATCAATACTGGGACTTCTTTAATCAATTCCTTAGATACACAAGCGGTAAACGAGAATGTGGAACGACTCCGGAGGGTTATAAGGGAGCTCATAATTCAAGCGGAGGGGGCCCAATCAAACAGGTCTGGGGCAGAGAACAATGGAAATACAATTAGATGGAATAGCAGTGCTGGAGGCCTATGCCAAGACTATTAATAACTTAGGATGCCGGACTAGGCAGGGACAATTGTTCCACACTTATGGGCTGTGGATGGTGGAACAAATGAGACACAACCTCGATCAGCTCCAAAGGGGGGAGGTACCAGATTGGATCAACAGAGCAATACCTCCCTCCGATATTATCTGACAGAGATTTTGCAAGGTCGGGGTACCAGGGAAACTGAAAATGTCCACCACCGAAACATCAGACTGCTACGGAGGGTTACACTGTTCCATACCATACCCAGATTTCTGTTTTACCCCTCAACGACCAGTCACTATAGGACGAGCCCAGATAGTTTATATCCAACAGCGGGGGCTGGAAACCATTAATGCAACTGATCAGCTCCACGATCATCTCCAGGATTATAAAGAGTCAGAGCAAGACCCAATCCCACACATAGATGAGAAATTGAGGGGATTATGGGACAAAGTAGGTCACTCAGTGAAGCTTTACCATCAGTTACTTGGCTTGAAGGAGCACCCACTCATCCCCTGTGCTGTGTGCTGCCTCTGGGACCATTGCCATTCTAGTGTATGGTTGGCACACTTCTGGTCCATTGTGCAGCTCCAATGTGCCCAGCATACGGCCCATGACAGAGCTGCAGCCATTCACTCCAGATGGTTGGCTTCAACTTTGCAGCATCAAAACCTGGTTTTAGAACAAAACAACGAAGACTGAGACACGCCCCTATCATGTCAGAATGGAGAAGGTCATTGACCTGCTTGTGGGATTGTATCCATCTCCTCCTGACTACACCCCGGCTGCTGACCTCCTCCGCAACCTCCATCTCGATGATCTGGAGTGGCCTCCTCCTTCTGTCTGCTGGGAAGAGGACCTCTTGGCTTGCCACAGCTGCCTGAAAGAGGCCATGCAGGGAGTCATCGGTGAACCTTGGGGCTATGCAGTTTTTTTTTTTATTTCCAAAATATACTTTATTCATAAAAATCTGTAAAAATTACATTGCCAAACAGTTTCCAAACAGCACCAAAAAATACAAACATTGCAAGGGAGATCAGTTTCCTTCAATACTGTCATGAGTTTCTTCCCAACCCTTCTGTTTCACAATTGTCATGTCAATTACAGTTTTACATTTACAGCAATTGAGAATATTAACGATACAGTTCGAGGGGTTTCCCATGGATCCAGCCCCTCAGTTCAGCTTGGTGGGGGAACCTTACACTGTGGTCTTTCCCCATTGAGCCTTTGCTGCGGCTGCCCCAAGCTTTAGTGCGTCCCTCAGCACGTAGTCCTGGACCTTGGAATGTGCCAGTCTGCAACATTCGGTGGTGGACAACTCTTTGCGCTGGAAGACCAGCAGGTTCCGGGCAGACCAAAGGGCGTCTTTCACCGAATTGATAGTCCTCCAGCAGCAGTTGATGTTTGTCTCGGTGTGCGTCCCTGGGAACAGCCCGTAGAGCACAGACTCCTGTTACAGAGCTACTTGGGATGAACCTTGACAAAAACCACTGCATCTCTTTCCACACCTGCTTTGTAAAGGCACATTCCAGGAGGAGGTGGGCGACCGTCTCTTCCCCACCACAGCCAACGCGGGGGCACTGTGCGGAGGGGGCGAGACTTCGGGTGTGCATGAAGGATCTGACGGGGAGGGCCCTTCTCACCACCAGCCAAGCTACGTCTTGGTGCTTGTTTGAAAGTTCTGGTGATGAGGCATTCCGCCAAATGACTTTGACGGTCTGCTCGGGGAACCATCCGACAGGATCCACCGTTTCCTTTTCCCGTAGGGCCTTGAGGACATTCCGTGCAGACCACTGCCTGATGGACCGGTGGTCAAAGGTGTTTTCCCGCAGAAACTGCTCCACGAAGGATAGGTGGTACGGCACCGCCCAACTGCATGGAGCGTTCCGCGGCAATGTGACCAGGCCCATCCTTCGCAAAACCGGGGACAGATAGAACCTCAGCACGTAGTGACACTTGGAGTTTGCGTACTGGGGATCTACACACAGCTTGATGCAGCCGCACACGAAGGTGGTCATCAGGATGAGGGCCACGTTGGGTACATTTTTCCCGCCCTTGTCCAGAGATTTGAACATCGTGTCCCTCCGGACCCGGTCCATTTTAGATCCCCAGACGAAGCGGAAAATGGCTCGGGTGACTGCACGGCGCAGGAGTGGGGTATGGGCCAGACCTGCGCCACGTACAGCAACAACGTGAGCGCCTCGCACCTGATGACCAAGTTCTTACCCACAATGGAGAGAATTCGCTGCCCCCACATGCCCAACTTTTGTCGTACCTTGGCTACTCGCTCCTCCCATGTTTTGGTGCACGCCCCGGCCCTTCCGAACCATATCCCCAGCACCTTCAGGTAATCTGACCTGACGGTGAAGGGGACAAAGGATCGGTCAGCCCAGTTGCCAAAGAACATGGCCTCGCTCTTGCCGTGGTTAACTTTGGCTCCCGAGGCCAGTTCGAACTGGTCGCAGATGCTCATCAGTCTGCGCACGGACAGCGGATCCGAGCAGAAAACGGCGACGTCATCCATGTACAGGGAGGTTTTGACCTGAGTGCCTCCACTGCCTGGGATTGTCACCCCTCTTATGCTCGCATCCTTCCTGATAGACTCAGCAAAGGGTTCAATGCAGCAAACAAACAAGACCGGGGACAGAGGACAGCCCTGTCTGACTCCAGATTTGATCGGGAAACTTTCCGATTCCCACCCGTTGATTGAGACTGCGCTACTGATGTTTGTGTAGAGCAGTTGGATCCAATTGCAGATTCCCTCCCCAAACCCCATTTTGGAAAGCACGTCCATCATGTAGGTGTGCGATATCCTGTCAAAATCCTTCTCCTGGTCCAGGCTGATGAGGCAAGTGTCCACCCTCCTGTCCCATACGTAGGCGCTCGTATCCCTGAGTAGAGCGAGACTATCAGAGATCTTCCTGCCGGGTACAGTACAGGTCTGATCGGGGTGAATCACCAACTCCAGAGCAGACTTGACTCGACTGGCTATGACTTTGGACAGAATCTTGTAGTCAGCATTAAGCAGTGAGATGGGCCGCCAATTTCTGATTTCTGCCCTCTCCCCCTTCTGCTTGTAAATGAGGGTGATGATGCCTTTTCTCATGGATTCTGACATGCTGCCGGCCAGGAGCATACTCTCGTATACTTCCAGCAGGTCCGGGCCGACCCGGTCCCACAGGGCCGAGTACAACTCGACTGGTAAGCCATCGCTCCCGGGAGTTTTACTCGTCTCGAAAGACTCGACGGCCTTTGTCAGCTCGTCCAGAGTTAGCGGCTTGTCCCGTCTCTCCCTGCTGCTGTCATCTAAGACCTCTGTGATAGATGACAGGAAGGACTGGGAGGCTCTGCTGTCTGTGGGCTTCGCGTCATACAGCCCAGCATAAAAGGATTTGCTGATCCTTAGTATGTCGGACTGCGAAGACGTTACCGAGCCATCTTCTTCCTTCAGGCTGCTGATAACAGAGCTCTCTCTCTGTACCTTTTGGACCTTGGGGCTATGCAGTTGGCTCTCACTGCCATAGCCGCAAGCGGGTTCTGGTTCTCCAAGGTCTCAGGTAGCTTTGTAGAAAATGACGGTGGGTCGCCCCTTTAAGTGATAGGATGCTCCTGTTCTCCTCAGCCTGCTGACACTTCAGCAATGGCACTCTCGTCCCTTCCACCCTGTTCTGAGAAACCAGCAGCCTTCTCACAACCACTAAAGGAGCTGACAGCCTCTCAAATGGCTTTCAGCACCTTCTTCCGGCTCTTGCCCCGCCCTCCTACTGCACGCTCCGCGGGCGAGAAGCCAATTGGTCAGTTAGCGTTCGATCCAGGCGGCAATTGAGCGCGGAGCGGGAGCGGGAGCGGCTTCAGCGCCCTGAGCCCGTCGTCGGGGGTCACGTAAAATTCCGGCCGGCGAGTTTGAAGATAACCGGGAAGGTGTCGAAGAAAGCTGAGGATCGTGTTAGTTGTAACCATGTATAAACCTGGCCGTCTCCAGGAAATCTTTCTGCAGCATTCTGTTTCATAGAGGTTTTATTTCTTTTACCCCCTGCCCCCCAAAAAAAATCTTTAATTTGATGCCAAGTTTGCATCTTAAAACCTCTCTCCCTCGGAGCACTTTAAACTTTTACCAGAGGTGAGGGGCGGGTTTCCGTGTCCACCCGCCTCCGTTTCCCGTCCTCACAGGGAAGTAAATACCGAGCTGGAAAGTGAAAGCGGGTTGAATCAGGAAGTGCTGAGTGTGAACATGGCTTCCGAACTGGAGGCAGAGAGAGGAGTTAGATTATCCCGCTTGTCCCATTTGTCTTGATCTCTATGAAGCTGCGGTAATACTGCCTTGTAGACACATCTTCTGCTGGTCCTGTTGCAATGACTATGGACAAGAGGAGGGACAGCTCTGCCCGATATGTAGAAAGGATTTTCCGGGAAGAAACCTCAAGATTAATCGGACCTTAGCGAGTGTGGCCGAGAAAGCTCGACAATTAAATGCGAATATGAAAGAGCAAGAAGGTAAATTTCACTGTGAGGAACATCAGCTCAAAGCGGACATGCTTTGTAATATTGACAATGAATTGTTATGTCACCTTTGTGTGTTTAAGCCCGAACACAGACACCACAGCTTCATGGAGATTGAATCAGTTGTTCAAAAGTACAAGGTAACAGAAACAGATTTGATCTCCTTATTATTTTATCACATTTTCATGGTCTAAAACTGTTTATTTTCTGATTTTTTTCTCTCCAAACCCCAGCGTTGGATGAAATTTTCTTTAGATTCTATCGAGCAGGAGAAATCGGCGACTCTAGAATTTGAACAGCGGCAGAAACAGTTTATTTAGAGATACAGCACTGAAACAGGCCCTTCGGCCCACCGAGTCTGTGCCGACCAATAACCACCCATTTATACTAACCCTGCAGTAATCCCATATTCACGACCACCGAGCTACACTAGGGGCAATTTATAATGGCCAATTTACCTATCAACCTGCAAGTCTTTGGCTGTGGGAGGAAACCGGAGCACCTGGTGCAAACCCACGCAGTCACAGGGAGAACTTGCAAACTCCGCACAGGCAGTACCCAGAATTGAACCTGGGTCGCTGGTGCTGTAAGGCTGCGGTGACTCGGTGGGTTTTTTTTTGCTTCTATTTGGAATTTTTGTTTTTGTAATATTTTATCTCTTAGGAACAGTGGAGCAGTCTGCAGACCCACATCACATCAAAATTCAACTTAATGCGCCAGTTTCTCACTGAGGAAGAACAGCGTTTCGTCCGAGAGCTCGGGGAAGAAGAGGAGAGGATTCTAGAAACAATGGAGAAAAACCTTCGAGAGATTCAAGAGAATTTAAATATTATTCAGGAGAATCTCTCAAAGCTGCATGAACTGAAAGAGCAAAAAAGACGGAGTGATATTTACAAAGGTGAGGGATTATATTTCAAGTTTAGTTCAGTGGAAGTGCACAGTCACAACATGATGGGTGAGAATTTGAAAATAAATGCAGCATTTTCCCAATAATTCCGAACTGATTTAAACTGATCAATTGTTTTGTCTATATCGGGGTGAATCTGTTATTGTCACCAAACTAATCAGCTCCTCCAATATCTACAGAATCCCAGGAATGCCTGCAACTTCCCTGGGAATGAGTTATCGTGACCTTAACACTTAGCTTGTAATTATTTCTCTGCCGCCCGATGTTAATATTCTCCTGAAACTCACATTATAATCCAGTTACAGTTCCATGTTGTGGATGTTTCTGGTGCGATATGGGTGAAGACACTGAGTTTCCAGTTCCCAACCCTGCAGCACAACTGTGTCACTCATGTGACACTATCTTCAAATGTAAATTCCCAAATTGGGCCAGCGGTGAGCTTGATTGTGGCACCGAGTGTAACCAGGAGATGGGAGATCCTCCAGACTGTGAGTGGCAAAGGCAGTTGGCAGCCATGAAGGGGTTTTTCGCTGCCTTGCAGAGAGATCAGGCAGCATCTCAGAGGGCCAGCAGTCACACCGAGCACAAAAGCAGCCAAATGGAAGGTAAAACACAAGATCCCCCAGTTCCTGAAAATTTTCAACATCAAAATAAACTTTACTGTCTGCCCGCTTTGAACCTGACAGCTGTGCTCTAACATGCACCAGGCTGTTTGGGTTCAGCAATTTTATCTTTGAAAATCGCCTTCTCGGCCTCCCTGGCCTGTTAACCAGCTCCTCAAGGAACTGAATGGCTGTTTATTGGAGACAGGCAGGTTTCCCGTTTACCCCGCTCCTGTCCCTTCCCTCCCTTTCGGAAGTGGGTCATTGTTCCGGAAGCGGTTGGGTCCAGTGCCATTCTTCAGGAATGCTATTTTCCAATCACACACACACCCCTCCCGACCCCACTGGAAATTGAAAATCCCCGTCACTGTGTCTGTGAGTGGGACTGATGTTGATTTCCATTTTCTGCCACAAATAAGGTTTATTAACTCTCTCCTGTTTCTGTGAGCTACTTTAGTGATTTTGGTGTAATTTCTGTTGCCTATTTTTCAAATATTTCCTGTGTAGTATTACATAACGTTTTAGATCACAGAGACGAGGACTTCTGTCCAACAGGTCTGTGCCAGTGTTTATGCCCCACAGGATCCCACCCTACTTCATCTCACCCTATCAATGTATCCGTCTGATCCTTTCTCCCTCATGTACTTATTTAGTGACTCCTTCAGTGCATCTATGCCAGGGAGTGTCCAACCTTTTTTTGCCTGGGGGCCGCATTACAATTTTTATCTTGCATCGGGGACTAATGAGACAATTTTGGAAAGATAAAGGCATTAAAAATTTATCGTGCTATTAAACAAAACAACAACAAATGTGCATTTTTGTGAAGAAGCTTTAAATGGGAAGATTAATTTATTGACTTAATTTCTGGTCATTATGTTGGACTATGTGAGATACCTGGCAGATTTTTGCTTGCACAAGTAGTCAATGTTTGCCCACACGCTTGATGTAGTGAGGTGGAATATGTTCATCTGTCAGAAGTGATCTTGATCTTGAGCTCTCGCTCTCACTCTCTCTTTACCCCTCTCTCTCGCTCCCCTCTCCCTCCCTCCCCCCCTCCGTCCTTCCCTCCCTCCCCCCCTCCGTCCTTCTCCCTCCCCTCTCCATCCTTCCCCCCACCCCCTCGCTCTGTCGTGTCCTTCGCACCCCCCCCTCCTTGCTGTTTCCCTGTCTTTGTACACCCCACCCCCCCCCCCCCCACCAACCTGAACTACATTTGCAGTGAGCAGGAGCTCTGAGAACAGCAACGTTCTGGTTGGTCAGTTTTTTTATTAAACATTGCAGATCAGTTTCACAACTGATATGTGCTGGGTGCGGGAACAGAGGTTTGCGAACTTTGGACATACTCGCAGTCTTCTAAATATCCCAGGATAGCGATGCTTCAGGCGGGATAGAGAGGGAGGTAAAAGGGGTGGAGGAGTTGCATTACTGGTCAAAGAGGATATCACAGCTGTGCTGAAGGAGAGCACGATGGAGGACTCGAACAGTGAGGCAATATGGGCAGAACTCAGAAATAGGAAGGGTGCAGTAACAATGTTGGGGCTGTACTACAGGCCTCCCAACAGCAAGTATGAGATAGAGGTACAAATATGTAAACAGATTATGGAAAGATGTAGGAGCAACAGGGTGGTGGTGATAGGAGACTTTAATTTTCCCAACATTGACTGGGATTCACTTAGTGTTAGAGGTCTAGATGGAGCAGAATTTGTAAGGAGTATCCAGGAGGGTTTTCTAGAGCAGTATGTAAATAGTCCAACTCGGGAAGGGGCCATACTGGACCTGGTGTTGGGGAATGAGCCCGGCCAGGTGGTTGAAGTTTCAGTAGGGGACTACTTTGGGAATAGTGATCACAATTCTGTAAGTTTTAGAATACTCATGGACAAAGATGAGAGTGGTCCTAAAGGAAGAGTGCTAAATTGGGGGAAGGCCAACTAAACCAAAATTCAGCAGGAGCTGGGGAATGTAGATTGGGAGCAGCTGCTTGAAGGTAAATCCACTTTTGATATGTGGGAGTCTTTTAAAGAGAGGTTGATTAGCGTGCAGGAGAGACATGTTCCTGTGAAAATGAGGGATAGAAATGGCAAGATTAGGGAACCATGGATAACAGGTGAAATTGAGAGACTAGCTAAGAGGAAAAAGGAAGCACACCTAAGGTCTAGGCGGCTGAAGAAAGACGAAGCTTTGAAAGAATATCGGGAATGTAGGACCAATCTGAAACGAGGAATTAAGAGGGCTAAAAGGGGTCATGAAATAACTTTAGCAAACAGGGTTAAGGAAAATCCCAAAGCCTTTTATTCATATATAAGGAGCAAGAGGGTAACTAGAGAAAGGATTGGCCCACTCAAGGACAAAGGAGGAAAGTTATGCGTAGAGTCAGAGAAAATGGGTGAGATTCTAAACGAGTACTTTGTATGGGTATTCACCGAGGAGAGGGACATGACGGATGTTGAGGTTAGGGACAGATGTTTGATTACTCTAGGTCAAGTCGGCATAAGGAGGGAGGAAGTGTTGGGTATTCTAAAAGGTATTAAGGTGGACAAGTCCCCAGGTCCAGATCGGATCTATCCCAGGTTACTGAGGGAAGCGAGAGAGGAAATAGCTGGGGCCTTAACAGATATCTTTGCAGCATCCTTAAACACGGGTGAGGTCCCGGAGGACTGGAGAATTGCTAATGTTGTCCCCTTGTTTAAGAAGGGTATCAGGGAAAATCCAGGTAATTATAGACCGGTGAGCCTGACGTCAGTGGTAGGGAAGCTGCTGGAGAAGATACTGAGGGATAGGATCTATTCCCATTTGGAAGAAAATGGGCTCATCAGTGATAGGCAACATGGTTTTGTGCAGGGAAGGTCATGTCTTACCAACTTAATAGAATTCTTTGAGGAAGTGACAAAGTTGATTGATGAGGGAAGGGCTGTAGATGTCATATACATGGACTTCAGTAAGGCGTTTGATAAGGTCGCCCATGGTAGGCTGATGGAGAAAGTGAAGTCGCATGGGGTCCAAGGTGTACTAGCTAGATGGATAAAGAACTGGCTGGGCAACAGGAGACATAGAGTAGCAGTGGAAGGGAGTTTCTCAAAATGGAGACGTGTGACCAGTGGTGTTCCACAGGGATCCGTGCTGGGACCACTGTTGTTTGTGATATACATAAATGATTTGGAGGAAAGTATAGGTGGTCTGTTTAGCAAGTTTGCAGACGACACTAAGATTGGTGCAGTAGCAGATAGTGAAGGGGACTGTCAGATAATACAGCAGAATATAGATAGATTGGAGAGTTGGGCAGAGAAATGGCAGATGGAGTTCAATCAGGGCAAATGCGAGGTGATGCATTTTGGAAGATCCAATTCAAGAGTGAAATATACAATAAATGGACAAGTCCTGGGGAAAATTGATGTGCAGAGAGATTTGGGTGTTCAGGTCCATTGTTCCCTGAAGGTGGCAACGCAGGTCAATAGAGTGGTCAAGAAGGCATACGGCATGCTTTCCTTCATCGGACGGGGTATTGAGTACAAGAGTTGGCAGGTCATGTTACAGTTGTATAGGACTTTGGTTCGGCCACATTTGGAATACTGCGTGCAGTTCTGGTCGCCACATTACCAAAAGGATGTAGATGCTTTGGAGAGGGTGCAGAGGAGGTTCACCAGGATGTTGCCTGGTATGGAGGGCGCTAGCTATGAAGAGAGGTTGAGTAGATTAGGATTATTTTCATTAGAAAGACGGAGGTTGAGGGGGGACCTGATTGAGGTGTACAAAATCATGAGAGGTATAGACAGGGTGAATAGCAAGAAGCTTTTTCCAAGAGTGGGGGATTCAATTACTAGGGGACACGAGTTCAAAGCGAAAGGGGAAAAGTTTAGGGGGGATATGCGTGGAAAGTTCTTTACGCAGAGGATGGTGGGTGCCTGGAACGCGTTGCCAGCGGAGGTGGTAGACGCGGGCACGATAGCGTCTTTTAAGATGTATCTGGACAGATACATGAATGGGCAGGAAGCAAAGAGATACAGACCCTTAAAAAATAGGCGACATGTTTAGATAGAGGATCTGGATCGGCGCAGGCTTGGAGGGCCGAAGGGCCTGTTCCTGTGCTGTAATTTTCTTCTTTGTTCTTTCTGGTGGCCTTTTGAAAAAACATGTTTGAGCCCGCCAGGTACCTCCAAATCTGTCCGAAGTTGAGAAACAGCTCTTCCCGCTCCGAGCACCTGTCAACTTGTGAAACTGACTTGCAATCGTTTTTTAAAAGTCTGTCTGGGACGAAGAAGACGCTAATCAGAAATTTCTCATCGCTGAAGTACATCCGCGGGCTGATGGAAAACTTTGGCAGCCTGGATCCTGGCCCAGGGGCCGTATATTGGACAACCCGGATCTGTGCTATTGGTCTCAACCATTCCAATTGGTAGCAAGTTTCGCTTCTTACCACTCTGTTTATTCAAGGAGTGTCTCCTGAATTTCTTATTGGATTTCTCTTAGTAACTATTTTATTTTCTGGCCCCTGGTTTTTGATTTCCCCGAGAACTCGAAACAACTTCTGTATATCTTCCCTATGAATCCTTTCACCATTTTAAAGACCTCAATCAGGTCCCCTCTCTGTCTTTATTCTAAAGACCCCCAGCCTGTTCAGTCTTTCGTGTTTGGTGTACTCTCTCAGTTCTGGTATTATTCTTGTAAATCATTTTTATACTTTCACCTGTGGTTCTATAACCTTTTGTAGCATCTGCTTTCTATTCAGTGTTTGCGACAATGAGAATTGGGAATTGTCAGCAGATTGTAACAATGTGAGTGTAATTTCTGCTGTCTGGATATAGACGGTCAGTCACTGTCAACTTAGATTTTGTTTTATTTATTTCAGGAGGAAACTAGTCAAAACGAGAGGTAAGACATGCCCTTCACTGAAACTATACCCAATTTGGTAAAATTACTCTGAAAAATGTTTATTACCAATTTATAACCAATTTGGAAGATAGCAGATGCAACATTGCTATTCGAGGAAGGAGGGAGAGAAAACTCTGAATTACAGGCCAATAACATCAGGAAAATACTTCAATTTATTACTCAGTCACTTTGAAAATCATACGATTAAGCAGAGTCCACATGCTTTTATGAAAGTCTTTGACAAATTTATTATTTACATCCTTATAAAACTAACCGGATAAAGGGTAACCAGCGGATGCAGTATATTTAGATTTTCAAAAGCCATTTGTCAAACTGCCACATAAAAGGTTGTTATAAAACATAAGTGTACATGGGGTGGAGGTAATATATTAGCATGGATAGTGGTTTGCTTTACAGACAAAGCTGGGAGTAGGGAGAAGCGGGACATATTCAAGTTGCAGGCTGTAACTAGTGGCATGCTGCAAGGATCAGAGCTGGGGCCTCAGCTATTTACAATCTATTTTAATGACTTAGATGAGAAAACCACGAGTAATGTATCCAGGCTTGCTGACAGTACAAAACTAGGTGGGACAGGCTGTGAGGAGGACACAGAGGCTACAAAGGGATATAGACAGGTTAAGTGAGTGGGCAATAAGGATGGAGTATAATGTCGGGAAATGGTCACTTTGGTAGGAAAATAGAAAATCAGAATATTTTTGAAATGGTGAGAAACGTTTATATGCTGATGTTCAGAGACATTTAGGTATCATCGTACAAGAAACACAGGAAGTTAGCATGCAGGTACAACAAGCAAATGAGGAAGGCAAATGATATGCTGGCCTTTATTGTGAGGAGCTGGAGTACAGGAGTGAGGAAGTTTTGCTACAATTTACAGGTTTTGGTGAGACCACACCTGGAGAACTGTGTACAGTTTTAGTTTCTTTATCTAAGGAAGGATATACTTGCCTTGGAGATGGTACAGTGAAGGTTCACTAGATTGATTCCTGGAATGAGAGGATTGTCCAATGAGGAGAGGTTGAGTAGATTGGGCTTCTACTTTCTGGAGCCTAGAAGAATGAGAGGTAATCTCATTGAAACAGAGAAGATTCTGAAGCAACTTGATTGGGTAGACGCTGAAAGGTTGATTTCTGTGGCTGGAGAGTCTAGAACTAGGGGGCACAGTCTCAGGATAAGGTGTTGATCATTTAAAACTGAGAGGAGGAGGAATTTCTTCACTCAGCTGCTTGTGAATCTTTGGAATTCTGTACTCCAGAGGATTGTGGATACTCAGTCATTGAGTATGTTCAAGGCTGAGATAGATTGATTTTTGGACTCTGCAGGAATCAATGGATATTGGGGTTGAGCAGGAAACTTGGAATTAAGATCAGAGTTCACGTTCCAAAGAAGGGTCACTGACCCAAAACGTTAACTCTGCTTCTCTTTCCACAGATGCTGCCAGACCTGCTGAGTGATTCCAGCACTTCTTGTTTTTGTTTCAGATTTCCAGCATCCGCAGTATTTTGCTTTTATTCACCATGATCTTATTGAATGATGGAGCAGGCTCGTGGGGCCACATGGCCTATTCCTGCTGCTATTTCATGTGTTCTTAATGTTCTTAATATTCTTATGTTTAATATTTGCAGGATTGGCGAGTGCTGTAATAAACTGTCATTAGCCGATGGCAAGCTGTCTATTGAAAAATTCAGTGGCCCGTTACCTTATGCAGTGTGGAGAGAGATGCTGAATACCGCTAAACTTGGTAAAACTCATTTAGCTTCCTTTGTCTGATTTGTATCTCATAATTTGATTTTTTTTTATGCATAAAGTGTCAAAGTTTTGCTGAAAATAGAGACATTTTGTCAAAACTTTTTGTCTTGCACTCATCAGGACAATTCGCAAGAATACCAATGTAAGGGCAACAACAAACTTATATTGTATAAAAATTGGGAGCTCAAGTCTGCGATAAACTCATGAAAGACCAGTTGTAAGGAACGAGCTGAATCAGAAATTGAAATAAACTGATTGGAAGTCAAAAGGGGGAAATCTGATAGCCAAAAAGATTGTTAAGACAAATAAACGACTGCAGCAAAAACCCTCTTACTCCAACATTAGAAAATGGCACATTTTGATTCAAAGATGTTTTTGGAACAAGGCAAACCTGAGTACAGACCAGTTAAAAGCCATCGCTAGGGAGATGCAAGTGAAACTGCCCAGCAAGGTGAAATGAACTGAGATCCTAAAAGTGCTGGCTCAGCACTGAGGACACAGTCCCATTCCGGAATAGGTAGATGAGGAATTAACTCCTGAAACTGACATATCTCCCACGGCCAGAATGGAACTGGCAAAATCCAGGATGCAACTGGGGTTTCAGGAAAGAGAAAAGGAGAGAGAGAGAGAGAAAGGGTTTTCCAGTTACGAAAATTGGAAATGGAGCTGAAGGCCTAAGCAGACCGAGAGAGCGCGGCGAGACTGTTGGAGGCTGCTAGGGAGAATCTCTCTTCACCCAAACTGCCCAAATCTCCCTTACCTATTATCAGGCTTTGAAGCTCTTAAGTATGCTAAGTTTGTACTAAAATTTGAAGAGGGTGAGGTCGAATCCTTTTTTGCCACTTTTGAGAAGGTAGCGACACAGCTACGATGGTCACAAGAAATGTGAACTGTCATCATTCAGGGTCAGTTAACAGGGAAGTCTCAAGAAGTCTATTCTATGCTGATCCCGAAATGTCTGCCAATTACAAGCGGACCAAAGATGCCATCCTTAGCGCTTATGATCTGGTTCCAGAGGCAGATCGTGAGCAATTCAGGAATGCTCAAAAGAAACCCGGGCAGAGGTATCTAGAATTTGAAAGGCAAAAGCAAATCGCTTTCGACCGGTGGGTCCGATCTGTAAAAATACAGCGCACCTATGAGGAATGATATTGCTGGCGGGGTTTAAAAATTGCCTACCCGCCAACCTAAAAATGCACTTTGAGGAGCAGAGTGTCTGCACGGCTAGAGAGGCCTGGCAACTCGGGCAGATCCTTCCAAAGCCACCCTCAAAAACATTGGGAGAATAAGGAGGGAGAGTGGGATAAAAAGGGAGCCACACCCGGAAAGGGGAGTACAAACGAGGGTGTGAAGAGTCCAGCCCAAGCCCACAAAGAGAAACCCCGGAGACCTGTGAGCTCCCACTGCAGTAAAGTGGGTCACTCCAGATCAGAATGCTGGAGGCTAAAGGGAAAGCCCATGGGTCTAATAGGTCTCTACTGAGGCAGTCCCAAGGAGGATACCCCAGTAACGAGCTTAGCAGGACCAGCAGAGGCCTTCACTGCAGAGCCTAGACCCTCTGAGAGTGTTACCCTGTGCGTTGCTGGACAGGATAAATTTCCCGAGAGATATTGGAGTTTTAGCCTAGAATGAACTGTGTCCCCCTACGATTCCCAGGAGATGAGCAAGTCTATTACATTGATCAGGGATACAGGGGCCACTCAGTCCTTAATGTTATAAAACAGCATAAACCGCCCCCAAAACCTCCATGAAAGCAAAGGCTCTGCTCAGTGGAGTGGAACAAGTTACCTGTTTGTTCCCCTCCATTGAGTCCACCTACAATGTGACCTAGTCTCAGGCCCCTAACCATAGGAGTTGTCCCAAAGTTACTGGTAGCAGGGATAGACATCCTATTGGGAAATTATTTGGAGATAATAGCAACCCCTATAATCCTAGACCAGCCTAGCGAAACCAAACAACTACATTACAGGAAAGAACAATGTCATTGCTGATGCCATGTTCCGAATGTAAAACCCCTTTAGGATATGGCCGGGAACTGACAGGCTGCTGCCGTCAAGCCAAAAAGACGTTCTGCCTATCACACAAATGAGTAATGTGATATATGAATTTCAGTGCCAGTGTGATGCTAGGTATATAGTCCGTATGTCACAAAGACTGGCGGATCGTATCAAACAACATGTCCCTTCCATTGTTCACAACAGGCAAGGTACATGCCGTACCCAACAAGCCCAGTTGCAAAACTCAAAACAGTGTCCAACATTAAATGTGATTCCGCAATTGGCAACATTTGTTAAATAATCCTCAGTGTGCTCAGAATTACACTGACAACCAATTTAAGATGGTCAGTTGGCCTTGCAGAGCTGTATACTTGTGCATACTGGAAGCTGCATATATTCATAGACAGGTCCCTGTTCTTTGCAGACAGAAAAAACATGTACACACATTGTACCTGTTTCAGCTTTGCCAAATAAGTGACAGCCATTTGCTGGTTCATTTCTCAAGGCCGTGGCTTGACCAGAGTCAGACTGCCTAGTTTAAATTTCGAACAAAGCTTGGCAGTTAACTGTCAGTCACCATAAACTTGTGCATTCTCCATGGCAACACCTCTATCAATCAGAGTCCACTTGCCAACCAATCAGTACTCTCTTCTAATGCAGTATAAATTTGTTGTTTCCCTTACATTGGTATTCTTTCAAATTGTCCTGATGAGTGCAAGACAAAAAGCTTCGACAAAATGTCTCTGTTTTCAGCAATACTCAAGTTTTGTACTACCAATGAGAGTATCTTTAATTGATAAGTAGTCACAAAGGAACACAGTTAGAAATGACCCCGAATGAAATTAAAGTTTCATTTGTGCACCAATTCCACTTTCTAAAAAGAGTCACCTTCAACTGGTCAGTTGAATATGTCAGGTCTCCGAACATCACCAATACAGGAACTCTCAGATAAATCACTGCCTCCAAATCCCATCGATACTTTGTAAACTTCAGTAAGCAGAAAGCTCACCCTTCCCAGCTGAACCTTTCCTTCTCTACAATACTCATTCTCCTGATGTATTTGCTCCTTGTGTGTCACACTCATTTCCATGACCAAGGTCAGGGCAGGAAGTCTGTGAATGAGGCTTTGTCTGCCTGTTGAGGGAGGAGGAGTGGGGAGGGATATGGAGTCAGCTGGTGTTCACTGTGGATGTGGGGAACAAGCACTGGATTGTAATCCACTTCCTTAAAGTGTCACCAAAGCCTATTTTTTTTTTTCAATTGTCCTGAGGAAACATTCCACTCACCATGGATGAATGTGTTTAAGCACCCAGGAAGAGTACCAAGGTAGAAGTTTGACAGTGATGTAACACACAGTGTTACTGCAGCCCTGTATAAAGCCTGTTTGTCTGCATAGACCAAGCAGGAGGTGTCTGGATGTTGGCCTATAGTTTCTAGTCAGCACTGATGAGAGAGTTAGTTTTCTGTGATCAGGACTGGGTGGTGACCTCTGTCATATATACTAACATGATTGTGATAAAGTTAATTGTGTCTGTGTCCTTGTCTCCAGCACATGGTGTGGGACTTCCAGTTGGAAGAGAGTAAGCTCGTTTCGGACCTTTTATAATGTGATAGGGAAGTGTTACGAACAGGTAGTTATACCTGTTTTTTCTCTTTTTGTTTTCAACAACCTGTCTATAAACAGATTAGTGATTGAATTTTTCCCTCCCTTAAACCCTGATAATCAATGACCACAGCAAAAATGTGGTTGTTGGAGTTAAATCAAAGAATTAGGGGTTTATTAACACACTCTTAAACTCGAGAAGGTGTTTAACCTCAGCATGGTCACTTAAAAACATTCAAGGAAAGGTTAAAGGTATAAAAAGGCAGGGACATTTACTAAATAGAACTATAAACTAACATGAATTTCAGTTAAAACTAGTGTCAATTTAAATGATCAAAAAGTGCAAAAATTGGAGCTGACCGACTGGAAATGCCGAATTGGGGGAGTAGCTGTTGGAAATATCTCCTCTCTTACAGATTTCTTCTTTGCACTCTCGCAGGTCGATGGGGGTAGGTTGATTTGGCAGAAGTAGCATTTTTCTTAGATGGAGAGGAAGCTAGCAGAAGGCAGGTTTTCTTGCTATTTTTGCAGACTGTGTCTTTAATTTTCTTCGCTGTTTGCAGTCTGTCGTATTTAATTCTTTTGGCTTTTGCAGACTGTGTCTTAGAGGGAGGTGTTGAGCTTCAGACAGCTGTGGATTGAAAACGGGCTGTACCCTCAAACTGTTAGAGTTTCAAGTCCAGGCAAGTTAGATAGGGGTTTCCTAGATCTTAAAACTAGACCCTTTCAAGTTGCTATCCTTTGATCTCTCTCTCCTCCATTTTAACAAGTGGAACCCAGTTAAAATTTAACATGCTGGACAAAATGGTTGCCATTCAAACTCAAATGCACAAAACAGAATTTACAGGGGGTTCACATTGATTTGTGACAGGAAGATATTAGTTTTTGTGGAACTAGGTCACTACTTTTCCCCCAGGTTGCCCCAGCTGCTTGTCCTAGTGCCCTGTGCCCACTAGGAGGGGATCCTATTGGGAGTGAAGAGCACAGTTTAGGTCTTCACTCATGGTTACTGTGCTGTCCATACATGGAGTGAGTGTGAGGAATGTTGATGTGGGGACTCCTCATTCGGGGCACAGAACTGAAATTTCACTTTGGGTTCCCCTGTTATTTGAATTTCATTAGGATGGAGTTACCTCCTCCTCCAGGAATGTGTATCTGCAGAGTATTGGGAAGGTTCCTGTTGATTAGTGTGATTATCCTCTGTTCTTGGCTGAGTTGAAGGTGATCAGTATTTGTCCCACCCACTCACTCAGAAACTGGGTGTGTTCATAGAATCATAGAATCATAGAACATACAGCACAGAACAGGCCCTTCGGCCCACAATGTTGTGCCGATCCTTTGTCCTCTGTTCTGAGGACAGTGAGGAGGGTCTCCTGTAGAAATACCTTTTCCACCTGTCCCTTTCTGTTGAGATTCATGGATATAATTGCCCGGTTGTTTCAGTTTTTCGTGTGTTCCTGGTCAGGCTACTGGACTGATTGACTGGAAGCTTTTGTCCACCCTCAGTATGGGATTTGTTTCTGTTCTTTCTCGGTTTTCCTCCCTAATAAGCTAAAAATGCATTGGGGTTTTATGGGATAATGCAGACCCCTGTAAAAATGCTTGAAATCTGTAAAACAATCGGTTTAATGCTTTTTTTAATCAAATTACACCACCTTCAGTGACCATGAGATTACTGGTATTGACGGATCATATACACTGATCATGAGATTCCTAGTACAGACGGAAATGCTTCACTATCACTGGGTCAAAATCCTAGCACTCCCTCCCCGGCAGCACTCTATGGGTGTTCCAGCACCGCATGGACTCCAGCAGTTCAAGGCGGCAGCTCACCACTGCCTTCTCGAGCAATTATGGATGGGAAATAAATGCTGGCTTTGCAATGCTCACCTACCAGGAATAAATAAACAAAGACGGAGCATTCAGTGATCATGAGATTACTGGTACTGTCGGTCGATGAACCTGCACCTCCCATTATATTCTTAATTCTAAAGTGTGACCTGAACCTGTCTGGATGGGGAAAACTCTCAAGGCCCACTTGATATCCTTTTTAACAGTTTATTGTACCACTGATAACTTACAAACACCAGTACCCTGCTCACAAAATAAAAACAAGAAATGCTGGAAATACTCAGCAGGTCTGGCAGCATCTTTTTTTTTATTCATTCATGGGATGTAGACGTCACTGGCCAGGCCAGCATTTATTGCCCATCCCTAATTTCCCTTGAGAAGGTGGTGGTGAGCTGCCTTCTTGAACCGCTGCAGTCCATGTGGGGTAGGTACACCCACAGTGCTGTTAGGAAGAGAGTTCCAGGATTTTGACCCAGCGACAGTGAAGGAACGGCGATATAGTTCCAAGTCAGGATGGTGTGTGACTTGAAGGGGAACTTGCAGGTGGTGGTGTTCCCATGCATTTGCTGCCCTTGTCCTTCTAGTTGGTAGAGGTCGCACGTTTGGAAGGTGCTGTCTAATGAGCCTTGGTGCGTTGCTGCAGTGCATTTTATAGATGGTACACACTGCTACCACTGTGCATCGATGGTGGAGGGAGTGAATGTTCGTAGATGGGGTGCCAATCAAGCGGGCTGCTTTGTCCTGGATGGTGTTGAGCTTCTTGAGTGTTGTTGGAGCTGCACCCATCCAGGCAAGTGGAGAGTATTCCATCATACTCCTGACTTGTGCCTTGTAGATGGTGGACAGGCTTTGGGGAGTCAGGAGGTGAGTTACTCACTGCAGGATTCCTAGCCTCTGACCTGCTCTTGTAGCCGTGATATTTATTTGGCTACTTCAGTTCAGATTCTGGTCAATGGTAGCCCCTAGGATGTTGATAGTGGGGGATTCAGCGATGGTAATGCCATTGAATGTCAAGGGGAGATGGTTAGATTCTCTCTTGTTGGAGATGGTCATTGCCTGGCACTTGTGTGGCGCGAATGTTACTTGCCACTTATCAGCCCAAGCCTGGATATTGTCCAGGTCTTGCTGCATTTCTACATGGACTGCTTCAGTATCTGAGGAGTTGCGAATGGTGCTGAACATTGTGCAATCATCAGCGAACATCCCCACTTCTAACCTTATGATTGAAGGAAGGTCATTGATGAAGCAGCTGAAGATGGTTGGGCCTAGGAAACTACCCTGAGGAACTCCTGCAGTGATGTCCTGGAGCTCAGATGATTGACCTGCAACAACCACAGCCATCTTCCTTTGCGCTAGGTATGACTCCAACCAGTGGACGGTTTCCCCCTGATACCCATTGACCTCAGTTTTGCTAGGGCTCCTTGATGCCATACTCAATCAAATGCTGCCTTGATGTCAAGGGCAGTCACTCTCACCTCACCTCTTGAGTTCAGCTCTTTTGCCAATGTTTGAACCAAGGCTGTAATGAGGTCAAGAGCTGAGTGGCCCTGGCAGAATCCAAACTGAGCGTCACTGAGCAGGTTATTGCTAAGCAAGTGTTGTTTAATGGCACTGTTGATGACACCTTCCATCACTTTACTGATGATTGAGAGTAGGCTGATGGGGCAGTAATTGTCCAGATTGGACTTGTCCTGCGTTTTGTGTACAGGACATACTTGGGCAATTTTCCACATTGCAGGGTAGATGCCAGTGTTATAGCTGTACTGGAACAGCTTGGCTAGGGGGGCGGCAAGTTCTAGAGCACAGATCTTCAGTACTATTGCCGGAATATTGTTAGGGCCCATAGTCTTTGCAGTATCCAGTGCCTTCAGGTGTTTCTTGAAATCACGCGGAGTGAATCGAATTGGCTGAAGTCTGGCATCTGTGATGCTGGGGCCTTCAGGAGGAGGCCGAGATGGATCATCAACTTGGCACTTCTGGCTGAAGATTGTTGCAAATGCTTCAGGCTTATCTTTCGCACTGATGTGCTGGGCTCCTCCATCATTGAGGATGGGGATATTTGTGGAGCCACCTCCTCCAGTTAGTTGTTAAATTGTCGTCCACCATTCACAGCTGGATGTGGCAGGACTGCAGAGCTTAGATCTGATCCGTTGGTTATGGGATCGCTTAGCTCTGTCTATCGCATGCTGCTTACGCAGTTTGGCACGCATATAATCCTGTGTTGTAGCTTCATCAGGTTGACACCTCATTTTGAGGTATGCCTGGTGTTGCTCCTGGCATGCTCTCCTGCACTCTTCATTGAACCAGGGGAGAGAGAAGCAGAGTTAATGTTTCAGGTCAGTGATCTTTCATCAGACTCTTCACTGACCTGAAACGTTAACTCTGCTTCTCTCTCTCCACAGATGCTGCCAGACCTGCTGAGTATTTCCACCGTTTCTAGTTTTAATTTGAGATGTCCAGCATCTGTAGTATTTTGCTTTTATTTCAGTAAGGGCTCCCTTCAAATTAAATCAATACAAACACCAGGACCCTGCTCCTTTCAAATTAAATCCATACTCACACTGTCCCATAATTTCTAAACTGCACTCATCCCATCGATCACTCAGAGGAGTAGATTCCTATCTGTGTGGGTTATTAATCCCGCCCGTGGTTATCTTGGCAACTCGCTGCTCTTTTCCCTGAACACATGTTTCTGCAAGTATAAAAATCACAATGATTGATGCAAACCCGTCCCGCTTTTGATTGTGACTTCTGAAATCTACAACAATTCTAAATCTTGTGTTCATGAATAGCCTGTTATCATATGAAGGGGTTTTGATGGGGTAGATTGTGGCTTATCCACATTAGCAGATAGGTGAATGAGTTTTGCCCTAATGAAGCAGTTTTTCTGATCGGCGTTTCCAAGGGATGTGAGTATCCACCCCGACATACTGGAACTCACAGCTCATTAGCTTGTTAATACTATTTACAATCTGGCTACACGACCTCAATGGTTGAGATAAATCACTTAAATTTGGATACACTTATTGTGTTGTCTGATTGCATCAGCTATCTCTTGACTAGTATATTCATGAAGTCAGTTGATTCTGTGTTTCATTTTAAATCCAAGCTCGTTTTAAAAGTTCAGTTAAAAGTCCTGTTGGTTCCTGGGAATGAAACTTGGCCCATTTGTGGGGATCTGTCAATTTATAAATTGCCTTCGCAGTACAGCTGCTTGATCTTTTCATGTCTGTTTACTTTAAGCTAAATGAGTTTTTGCTGCAGGACTGGATACAATACAGACAGATACTCAGGAAACACAGTGCCACACAACAGACTTGAGCAAATTTGCAGCTTATGGAATAAAAGGGACAGTAGCAACATGGATATGAAATTGGCTGACTGACAGAAAACACAGAGTAATGGTTAATGGATATTTTTCGGACTGGAGGATGGTTTGTAGTGGATTTCCCCAGGGGTCAGTGTTGGGACCCTTGCTTTTCCTGATATATATTAATGTCCTAGACCTTGGTGTACAGGGCACAATTTCAAAGTTTGCAGATGATACAAAACTTGGAAGCATTATGAGCTGTGAGGAGGATAGTGTAGAACTTCAAAAGGACATAGACAAGTTGGTGGAATGGGCAGACAGGTGGCAGATGAAGTTCAATGCAGAGAAATGTGAAGTGATTCATTTGCTAGGAAGGACATGGAGAGACAATATAGAATAAAGGGTACAATTCTAAAGTGGGTGCAGGAGCAGAGGGACCTGGGTGTATGAGCAGTTAATAAAACATCCAGTATCCTGGACTTTATTAATGGAGGCATAGAGTACAAGAGCAAATAAGTTATGTTGAACTTGTATAAGACAGTAGTTTGGCTTCAGCTGGAGCATTGCGTCCATTCTGGGCACCGCACTTTAAGGAAAGACGTGAGGGCATTGGAGAGAGCACAGAAAAAATTTACTAGAATGGTTCCAGTGATGAGGAATTTCAGTTATGAAGATCGATTGGAGAAGTTAGGACTGTTTTCCCTGGAGAAGAGAAGGCTGAAGGTGATTTAATAGAGGTATTCAAAATCATGAGGGGTCCGGACAGAATAGGTAGGGAGAAACTGTTCCCACTTGTGGAAGGATTGAGAACGAGAGAGCACAGATTTAA
Organism: Heterodontus francisci; assembly: GCF_036365525.1. Lineage (NCBI taxonomy): Eukaryota > Metazoa > Chordata > Chondrichthyes > Heterodontiformes > Heterodontidae > Heterodontus > Heterodontus francisci. Next base: position 9,656,222 of record NC_090399.1, read on the forward strand.
AGTATTTGGTAAGAGAAGCAAAAGTGACACGAGAAAAGCTTTTTCACGCAGCGAGTGGTTAAGGTCTGGAATGCACTGCCTGAGAATGTGGAGGCAGGTTCAATTGAAGCATTCAAAAGGGAATTAGACAGTTCTATAAAATGGAAGAATGTGCAGGGTTATGGGGAGAAGGCAGGGGAATGGAACTGAGGGATTTGCTCTTTCAGAGAGCCAGTGCGGACATGATGGACCGAATGGCCTCCTCCTGCACTGTAACGATTCTGTGAAATGTAGGCTTGTAGTTCTAAACTCCTTATGCTGGTCAAAGCTGATCAAGTCCCACTGAGCTTTTCTGTGCTGTATTATTTATCTGCCCAGAATTTCTACACACAAATCTGGCCACATTGCCCATGTCAAAATCATGAGCATGGTGAGTTTCTGCTATTGTGCCTTTCTGAGGAGGCCGTTCAGATTGAGCTCGCTTATTAAACGCTTGTCGGCAAGTTTTAAAAGATTTCCAATATTACAGGATATTTAATTTTACTAAGGAACTGATAAAACCTATTTATTTACTGCAGTATTTTGCTTTTATCTGATGAAACTATTAAATGGTTTAGTGCATTTTTATGTAATTTTCAAGGATTTCAAATCAGATTATTCACAAATGAATGATTAGACGCTCTCATAAAAATGCTTATTTTTTTGTCACTATCGGCACAGAAGGAGGCCATTTGGCCCATTATGCTTATGCTATTTCTTTAGTAGACCTATTCAATTCATTCCAATCCCTGCTCTTTCCCCATAGCCCTATAATTTTTTTTCCATTCAAATATTTTATCTAATTCTCTTTGGAATGTCACTATTGAATCTGCTTCCAGCAGCCTTTCATGCAGAGCATTCCAGATCACAATACACTGTGTAAAAGAATAAAAATGTTTTCTCATGCCACCTCTGGTTCTTTTTCCAATCGCAATAAATCTGTGTCATCTGGTTACCATCCCTTCTGTCTTTGGAAACAGTTTCCCTTTATTTACTATCAAAACCATTCATGATTTTGAACACTTTGATCAAATCTCCTCTGAACCTTCTTTGATCTAAGGAGAACAACCTCCGTTTCTCCAACTGTCCATGTAACTGAAGGCCCTCACCCCTGATTCCATTCCAGTAAATCTCCTCTGCCCCCTCTAAGGCTTTGACAACCTTCCTAAAGTATGGTGCCCAGAATTGAACACAGTACTCCAGCTGAGGCCTAACCAGTGTTTTATAAAGGTTTAGCATAACCTACTTGCTTTTTGATCTATTCCTCTATTAATAAAGCCAAGGTTCACATCAGTTTTTTGTAACAGCCTTATCAACCTATCCTGGTACCTTCAAAGATGTGAGCACATACACCAGGTCTCTTTGTTCCTGCGCCCCCTTTTAAAATTGTTCCACTTTGTTGATGTTGACTCTTCTCATTTTTCCTACCAAAATGTATCACTTCACATTTCTCACCATGTGCCTGCCTGTTTCACCAGTCAATGTTTTCCTGAAGTCTGTTATTATCCACTTCGTTATTTACTGCATTTGAGTTTTGTATCATCTGAGACTTTCAAATCATGCCCTGAATACCTCAAGTCCAGGTCATTTTTGTGTATCAAAAGGAGCCCTGGGGAACACCATTGTATACTTCTGTCCAGTCTGAGAAACAACCGTTCACTGCTACTCTCTGCTTTCTGTCTCTTATCCAGTTTTGTACTATATCAGTTTAATCCCATGGGCTTTAACCTTTCTAACAACTCTCGGCAGTGGTACTTTGTCAAACACCTTTTGAAAGTCCATATGCACAACGTCTCCCAGACCACCTTCATCAAACCACTCCGTTACTTCATCAAAGAATGTGATCAAGTTAGTCAAAGATGATTTGCCTTTAACAAATCTGTGCTGACTTTCATCTTTTAGCCAACACTTTTCCACAAGTCAATTAAATTTATCCCAGATTATTGTTGCTACAAATTTCCTCTCCACTGACGATTGGTTGACTGGCTTGTAGTTTCCAGATTTATCCCTCTCCCTTTTTTAAAATAGGGGAGTAACATTTGTAATCCTCCAGATCCAAGGAGGATTGGAAGATTGTGGCCAGAGCTTTCACAATTTACACCCTTACTTCCCTCAGTAACTTAGGATGCATCCCATCCAGACTGGGTGACTGAGGAAATCATTTACATACATGCAAACACCTGTCCTTATACACACAGACCCTTATCCATGTGCACACACACACACCCACTATCAATACACACACAATAGACCCATAAGCACATAAATGCCTGCCCATACACTCACCTACCATATATACGTACACCCAGGCCGACAGGGTTAGTTTCTTCAATTAGCAACCTGGTGAGTATTGTGTCGGTGTATGAACCCTAGATGTTGTAAACACTTTTTGTGTTGCATTAAACTAGAAATAGTATTTAGTCGTTTATTGAAGCTCCAGTTTCAGCTTTGGCCCATCTTCTTATTTATATCCCCACAGAATATCACAGTACCGAGGTGGGTGGATGTAATGTTTTATGTTTTCAGAAGCCAAAACCACCTCCTGTGTAAGCTGTGATCTGCTGTTGTCAGATCCTCGTTTCCTCCCCTCAGGACACACAGCTCTTTCTTCATGTTGAGAAACAGGAAATCAAAGCAGAAATGATGAGAGCATCTGCCCCGATCCCCAGCGAGTTTCTAATTCTCTGCTTTTTCACTCAGTATCTGTGACCCTGGATGTGGAAACAGCGAATCCATGGCTCGAGGTGTCCGAGGATTTGAAGAGTGTGAGTTGGACCCGGACAAGGAGGAATCTCCCTGATACTGGGAAGCGGTTTACAATCTCTCCCTGTGTGTTGGGATCAGAGGGATTCACAGCAGGGAGACATTACTGGGAGGTGGAAGTGGCGGGGAATCGGGGCTGGAGTCTGGGAGTAGCCGCAGAGTCTGTGGATAGGAAGGGAGGGAACAGGCAGAGTCCGGAGACTGGATTCTGGACCATCGAACAGATACAGGATCAGCTTAATGTAAACTCCTCCCCTCGATCCCCTCTCCCTGTCGGTCAGATCCCCAGGAAGGTGGGAGTTTATCTCAGTTATGAGTTTGGGACAGTTTTATTTTACAGCCCGGACACCAAGTCCCTACTTCATACATTCACGGGGAATAAATTCACGAAGAAACTTTGTCCTTTCTTCTGAACCTCAGATGCAAACGAGCAGCTGAAAATCTGCTCTGGTTCCGATCTGGTTCTGTAAAAGGGGTGGGGCCTCAGGCCGCCACCTCATCCCTGACATCACAATGACTTAACCCTGCGCTAAGGGTCAAGAGCAGAGGTCAGGGGTTGGAGGTTAGAAACCCCCATTGACATCAGGCTGTCACTAATCAGGTTATTTAATTTCCAAATTATACATTGTAAAATCCCAGACTGTAAATAAAACCAATACAAGTTTAAATATCAGCAGATTAAAATGTTACGATCATGTTATGATGCCAACGATATGAGTGGGGGAGTGGTTTTGTTACAAGATGTGATGCTGCCCTACAGTGTTCAGTCAGTTATTCCTCAAGAAAACTCAATTCCTGCCAATGAAAATACTCAACATTGAGAAGGAAACGTTAAGTCTTGTCTTGGCTCTTCAACAGTTTGAAGTTTTGAGTAATCAAAGAGAGATATTAATTTACACAGGTCATAATCCATTCGTGTTTTTGGAAAAATTCCACACGAAGATTCTTTGATTGTTTGACTGGAGTTTGATGCTACAGCCGTATAACCTAAAAAAAAATGTTCACATTGCAGAGAAATGTAACATAATTGTTAATGCTCTATCTGTAGTGTAATCGTTTTTAAAATGACTCACATTTATCCTCAGAGATTTACAAAGTCCACTGGCATACCATAATTTTGGAAATATCATTTCCATCTATTTATAAGCTATCATCTTTTGGTCAAGGACTTGGAATCCCAAGAGTTTTGGACATTTGAATTTTGATTAGACTATGGGGAGGATATTATTGTGTGTTTTATACTAAAGTGTGTAGCATGCTGATATTTTATTTTGTTGGTATAAATGAAAACCTGTTGGTAAAGGGGAGATGTTACAATCATCTAGTTCATGGTTTATATTAATATTTTAGAGGTCACTTTGGGTGAAATTAAGTTTGTAGATGCAAGCTAATTGAAACCCTCAAACTTAGAGATTGACAGTATTTACACTTCAGAGGTCTTTCCGTGTGTACTTACAGGGTCAGAGTTGGAGAGGAGAGTGTTATAAAACAGCAGGTGGCCCTGTTTAGTTGGGGAGCTGAAGTTAGTAAGTCCAAAGAGAATTTTCCAGCCTTTGTTAACAAAATGAATTATTCATGTGAGTACCCAGAATCAAAGGAATGTTTTGGAGTTGGAGTTAATTAGCTTAAATTTCAATCTGCAACCCCCCAGATGTACCACATTACAATCGAGAGAGATGATACAGGGCGATGCCTTTTGGTTTGGTGTTTTATCTCTGATTGCTCACAGAAAGGTCAGTTGTTTTTGGAAGCAGCTGAGGTGAGGCGGAGAGAGAGAGTGCTGCCAACTGTTGGTGTCTGGAAACAGCGAGACCCAGTAGCAAAGAGCTATCAGGAACCAATGGTGCTTTCTGATTTGGAGTAACTATTCAAGAGTGCTAGTGAGGCTCATGCATGATCTGGGAGTCCACAATCATGAGATGTTGAAGAGTTGGGAGGTTCACCTTGCTGGTGTTGGCAGAAAGATCTCATACCAGACGATAGCTGTTACACTGAGAGTCAAAGTGGATTCCTGGGAGCTGTGCATGTCTTAAGTTGGTCCCGGGAGAAATGAATGAACCCTCAAGATCCTGTAAAGTATAGGGGAAAACTTGTTAGAGAGGTGGGGGCTGAGGTAAAGGTCAAATGGAGATTGTTCTGTTGCGATTTTAAGTTTAAAGTAAAAGACTTTACATTCTGTTTACATTTTCAATTTTAAATTGTGATAAAATATAGTGTTTGTATTGCTTGCTTTGTTCAACTCATGGTGTAATTCTAAGTTAATAACTGGAAGTTTGAATTTCTTGATGTCTGCAAAGGGGATCATAGAAATAAACAGTAAATTAAATATCTTGTGTCTCTCCTTCCTTCATTCACTCCCTGCTTCAGTCAGTTAAACCACCCAGTCCCGTCCTCCATCTCTTCACCTGTTTCACAGTCTGGAGCTGTGATTTCTTCTGTGTTTCCATTTCTCACTCTGCACCCACAACATGAAAGTCTGAGGGAGAAATCCAAATATTGAAGGAAGAAAATACTGCATTTCCATGGAGTCTGGGGATGTGATCATTGTAAAAGTTCAAATATTACATTACAATCATCTCTTTCTGTTTCATTTCAAGCAGTTTTGTTTACATTTGATGGCAGATCTCAAAAGGATTAAAAACTGACACGTGTATTTTGAAATAAAAACAAGATGTTGGAAATACTCAGCAGGTCAGGCTGAAAGGTCACTGGCCTTTCATCAGAACAGATGTACACAGATCACTGACCTGAAACATTAACTCTGCTTCTCTCTCCACAGATGCTGCCTAACCTGCTGAGTGTTTCCAGCACTTTGTTTTTATTTCTGATTTCAGCATCTGCAGTATTTTGCTCTTACTTGTAGTTTGAACCCAGCAACCAGATTATGAATTCCATCCAACACCCCACACTATCACAGATAAACTTTCACACACACTGTACCCCATCCAACTCCCCATCCTTTTACACACAAACTGCATCCCATCCAACTCCCCATCCTTTCACACACACACACTGTACCACATCCAACTCCCCATCCTTTCACACACACTGTACCCCATCCAACTCCCCATCCTTTCACACACACTGTACCACATCCAACTCCCCATCCTTTCACACACACACTGTACCACATCCAACTCCCCATCCTTTCACACACACTGTACCCTATCCAACTCCCCATCCTTTCTCACACACGCACACACACACACACTGTACCACATCCAACTCCCCATCCTTTCACACACACTACCCCATCCAACTCCCCATTCTTTCACACACACTGTACCCCATCCAACTCGCCATCCTTTCACACACACTGTACCCCATCCAACTCCCCATCCTTTCACACACACTGTACCCCATCCAACTCGCCATCCTTTCACACACACTGTACCACATCCAACTCCCCATCCTCACACACTGTACCACATCCAACTCCCCATCCTCTCTCACACACTGTACCCCATCCAACTCCCCATCCTTTCACACACACTGTACCCCATCCTTTCACACACACACACACACACTGTACCCATCCAACACCCCATCCTCTCACACTCACACTGTACCCCATCCTTTCTCACACTCACACTGTACCCCATCCTTTCACACACACACACACACACTGTACCCATCCAACACCCCATCCTCTCACACTCACACTGTACCCCATCCTCTCACACTCACACTGTACCCCATCCTTTCTCACACTCTCACTGTACCCCATCCTTTCTCACACACACACTGTACCCCATCCAACTCCCCATCCTTTCACACACACACATTGTACCCCATCCAACTCCCCATCCTTTCACACACACACATTGTACCCCATCCAACTCCCCATCCTTACACACACTGTACCCCATCCAACTCCCCATCCTTTCACACACACACACTGTACCACATCCAACTCCTCATCCTTTCACACACACATTGTACCCATCCTTTTATCCAAACATTGTACTCGTCCAACTCCCCATCCTTTCACACACACACTGTACCCCATCCAACTCCCCATCCTTTCACACACACATTGTACCCCATCCAACTCCCCATCCTTTCACACACACACTGTACCCCAGACAACCAAGCAATAGTCATGTGATTAACTGGTTTCACCAGGTCTGTTTGTGGATTGTATTGGAACAGCTTTTTTGTTCAAAAACTGTCTTTCCAGCCAGGGGCCTGGCAACCCCTTGTCAGCGGCCTTCTCCTCCCAGCAACAATTTGAAATTTAATGTCCATGTGGAAAAATTAATGTGCTTCATTCTTGGCAGATGGAGGCCTGCATGACAAGAGGTAAGACATGCCCTTTACTGGAACTCTGCACTGTTTGGTAAAATTACTCAGCACAGTGTTTATGACCAATTTATAACCAATTTGGAAGGAAGCAAATGTAACACTGCTATTCAAGGCATGATATAATCAGGAAAATGCTGTAATTTATTGTTAAGGGGGTGTTCACAAGGCACTTAGAAAATCATAATATGATTAAGCAGAGTCAACATGCTTTTATGAAAGTGTTTTAGAGTTAGAAATGTATTAGAGTTTTAAGAGGATGTAACAACCGGATAAAGAGGAATCAGTGGATGCAGTATATTTAGATTTCCAAAAAACATTCGACAAACTGCCACATAAAAGGTTGTTATACAATATAAGTGTGCATGGAGTGGAGACAATATATTAGCATGGACAGTTTATTATTATGGATTAGTTTATGGACAGAAAGCAGAGATAGGGATAAGCGGGACATATTCAAGTTGCAGGCTGTAACTAGTGGCGTGCTACAAGGATCAGAGCTGGGGCCTCAGCTATTTACAATCTATGTTAATGACTTAGGTGAGGGAACCAAGAGTAATGTATCCAGGCTTGCTGACAGTACAAAGCTAGGTGGGACAGGCTGTGAGGAGGACATAAAGAGGCTGTAAAGGGATATAGACAGGTTAAGTGAGTGGGCAATAAGGTGGCAGATATAGTATAATGTCTGGAAATGTTCACATTGGTAGGAAAAATAGAAAATCAGAATACTTTTGAAATGATGAGAAATGTTTATATGCTGATGTTCAGAGACATTTAGGTATCTTCGTACAAGAAACACAGAAAGTTAGCATGCAGGTACAACAAGCAAATGAGGAAGGCAAATGATATAAAAGCAAAATACTGCGGATGCTGGAAATCTGAAACAAAAACAAGAAATGCTGGATTCACTCAGCAGGTCTGGCAGCATCTGTGGAAAGAGAAGCAGAGTTAACGTTTCGGGTCAGTGACCCTTCTTCGGAACTGACAAATATTAGAAAAGTCACAGATTATAAACAAGTGAGGTGGGGGTTGGGCAAGAGATAACAAAGGAGAAGGTGCAGATTGGACCAGGCCACATAGCTGACCAAAAGGTCACGGAGCAAAGGCAAACAATATGTTAATGGTGTGTTGAAAGACAAAGCATTAGTACAGATTAGGTGTGAATATACTGAATATTGAACAGCAGCAAGTGCAAACCTGAAGAAAAACAACCTGAAAAAAAAACCTGAAAAAAACAGGTTGTTTTTTCAGGTTGTTTTTTCAGGTTGTTTTTCTTCAGGTTTGCACTTGCTGCTGTTCAATATTCAGTATATTCACACCTAATCTGTACTAATGCTTTGTCTTTCAACACACCATTAACATATTGTTTGCCTTTGCTCCGTGACCTTTTGGTTAGCTATGTGGCCTGGTCCAATCTGCACCTTCTCCTTTGTTATCTCTTGCCCAACCCCCACCTCACTTGTTTATAATCTGTGACTTTTCTAATATTTGTCAGTTCCGAAGAAGGGTCACTGACCCGAAACGTTAACTCTGCTTCTCTTTCCACAGATGCTGCCAGACCTGCTGAGTGAATCCAGCAAGGCAAATGATATGCTGGCCTTTATTGTGAGGAGCTGGAGTACAGGAGTGAGGAAGTTTTGCTACAATTTACAGGTTTTGGTGAGACCACACCTGGAGAACTGTGTACAGTTTTAGTTTCTTTATCTAAGGAAGGATATACTTGCCTTGGAGATGGTTCACTAGATTGATTCCTGGAATGAGAGGATTGTCCAATGAGGAGAGGTTGAGTAGATTGGGCTTCTACTTTCTGGAGCCTAGAAGAATGAGAGGTAATCTCATCGAAACAGAGAAGATTCTGAAGCAACTTGATTGGGTAGACGCTGAAGGGTTGATTTCTGTGGCTGGAGAGTCTAGAACTAGGGGGCACAGTCTCAGGATAAGGTGTTGATCATTTAAAACTGAGAGGAGGAGGAATTTCTTCACTCAGCTGCTTGTGAACCTTTGGAATTCTGTACTCCAGAGGATTGTGGATACTCAGTCATTGAGTATGTTCAAGGCTGAGATAGATTGATTTTTGGACTCTGCAGGAATCAATGGATATTGGGGTTGAGCAGGAAACTGGAATTGAGATCTGTGTTCACCATGATCTTATTGAATGGCGGAGCAGGCTCGTGGGGCCACATTGCCTACTGCTGCTCCCATTTCTTATTATTATGTTTAATATTTGCAGGATTGGCGGCCACTATAATAAACTGTCATTTGTAGGTGGCGTGCTGTCCATTGAAAAATTCAATGGCCTTTTATCGTACACAGTGTGGAGAGAGATGTTGGATGCCATTAATCCTGGTAAAACTCATTTGGGTTCCTTTGTCGAATTTGTATCTCATAATTTGATTTGTTATGCATAAAATATCATAGAGTATGTTTAAGTGCTAAGTAGTTGCAAAGGAGCACAGTTAGAAATGGACCAGAATGGAATTAAAGTTTTAGTCATGCACCAATTCCACCTTTAGGTAGTCAGCTGAAAATGTCAGCTCCCTGAACATCACCAATACAGGAACTCTCAGATGAATCACTGCCTCCGGAACCCATCGATACTTTGCAAAATCCAGCAAGCGGAAACGCTGGTCTTCCCAGCTGAATCATTCCTCCTCTACAATATTCATCTTCCTGATGCATCTCCACCTTGTGTGTCACACTCATGGACATGGACATGTCCATGACCAAGGTCAGGACAGGAAGCCTGGGAATGATGCTTTGTCTGCCACTTGGGGCAAGGAAGAGTCGGGAGGGGTATGGAGTCAGCTGGTGCTCGCTGTGGATGTGGGGAACAAGCACTGGATTGCAATCCATTTTCTAAAAGTGTCACCAAGGATAATTCTCCCAATTTTCCTGAGGAAACATTCCACTCGCCAGCACCCAGGGAGAGTACCAGGGTAGAGATTTGACAGTGATGCAACATATAGAATAACTGCTGACGTTTTGGCTCCACTTGCAGCCCTGTATAAAGCCTGTTTGCATGAACCAAGCAGGAGACAGCTGGATGTTGAGATGTTGGCCAATATTTTCCAGTCAGCACTGATGAGAGATTTAGTATTCTGTGATCAGTACTGGGTGGTGACCTCTCTGTTCATATATATTAACATGATTGTAACTATGTTAACTTAGGGAAGCTATTAGTTTTTGTGGGACACCGTCACTACTTTTTCCCTCAGGTTGCTCCAGTTGCTTGTCCTGTGTCCACTGGGAGATTGTCCTGTTGGGAGTGAAAAGCACAGTTTAGGTCTTCACTCATGTTTACTGTTCTGTCCATAGTTGGGGCGTGTGTGAAGAATGCCGATGAGGTGAATGTGGGGACCCCTCATTCAGCACAGAGACCTGAAACATCACCTTGGATTCTCCTGTTATTTGATTTTCACTTGGATGAAGTGACCACCTTCTCCAGGAATGTGTATCTGCAGAGTAATGGGAAGGTTCCTGTTGATTAGTGTGATTATCCTCTGTTCTTGGTTGAGAAGGTGATCAGTATTTATCCCACCCACTCACCGAGAAACTTGATGTGTTCTGAGAGCAGTGAGAAAGGTCTGTTGTAGAAATGCCTCTTCCACCCTGTCCTTTTACGCAGATCAGTTTTGTTTTGCCTGATTATGTGTTGGGTGTTTGTTGTCATTGATGGATATAATTGTGTTGATGGGTTGTATCCAACTGAGTGTCCTACACCATGTGCTGAAGACAAGGAGTCATATACAGCACAGAAACAGGCCCTTCGGCCCATCGTGTCTATGCTGGCCATCAAGCACCTAACTATTCTAATCCCATTTTCCAGTACTTGGCTTGTAGCCTCGTATGCTGTGGCATTTCAAGTGCTCATCTGAATACTTCTTCAATGTTGTGAGGGTTCCTGCCTCTACCACCTCTTCAGGCAGTGCGTTCCAAATTCCAACCAGTGAAAATTTTTTCCTCAAATCCCCTCTAAACCTCCTGCCCCTTACCTTGAATCTATGTCCCCTGGTTTTTGACCCCTCCGCTAAGGGAAAAAGTTTCTTCCTATCTAACCTATCAATGCCCCTCATAATTTTGTATACGCAGACACAATTAACTTCATCACAATCATGTTATTATATATGACAGAGGTCACCACCCAGTTCTGAACTCTCTCATCAATGCTGACTAGAAAATATTGGCCAACATCTCAACTTCCAGATGCCTCCTGCTTGGTCTATGCGGACAAACAGGCTTTATACAGGGCTGCAGTTACACTGTGTGTTACATCACTCTCAAATCTCTACCCTGGTACTCTACGTGGGTGCTGGCGAGTGGAATGTTTCATCAGGACAATTGAAAGAATTATCCTTGGTGACACTTGTAAAATGGATTGCAGTCCTTTGTTCCCCATATCCACAGTGAGCACCAGCTGACTCTATACCCCTCCCTGCTCTTCCTCCCCCAAGAGGCAGGCAAAGCGTCATCAGTTTGCTGTGTCCATGCTGCTTTTTGCTTATGGAGAGGATGGGGTATCTCTGAATCTGGGGGCTGCCCGGCTTTTCCAGTTGTGCTTGTGTTCCTGGTCAGGCAATTGGACCGATCGAGTTGTGAGCCAGAGCTTCTTTATCCCCTTGCTTCTACTTTTCCTCCTTGAATTCTTTATTCTCTTCCCTTCCCTTATCTTTTTCCCCTATGGAAGCTCTTGTCCACCCTCACTCTGTGAGATTTGTTTCTATTCCTGTCAGGTTTTCCTCCCTAATAGGCTAAATATGCATTGGGATTTAATGGGATAATCCATATCCAGACCCCTGTGAACAAGCTTGAGATCTGTGAAACAATGAGGTGTTGCTTTTTAGTCATATTACAGCACCCACTATATACAGATCATACAGTGACTGAGAGATTACAGACTGAGATTCTTCACTATTGCTGGGTCAAAATCCTGGAACTCCCTCCCTGAGTGCCCCTATACCACATGAACTGTCACAATTCAACAAGCCAGCTTACCACCATCTTCTCGAGGGCAATTATGGATGGGAAATAAATGCTGGCCTTGCCAATGATGCTCCCATCCCAGGACAAATAAAAAAAGACACAGCATACAGTGAGCATGAGATTACTGGTACTGTAGGTAGGTGAACCTGCACTTCCCGTTATACTCTTAATTCTAAAGTGCAACCTGAATTCGTCTGGGTAGGGAAAATGGTCAAGGCTCATGAATCAGTACACTGGGTATTCTTTTAACAGTTTATTGCACCACTGATAACTTATAAACATCAGTACCCTGCTCCCTTCAAATTAAATCAATACAAACATCTGTACCCTGCTCCTTTCTAGTTAAATCAGTACGAACATAGGACTTAGGGACAGGAGTAGGCCATTCAGCCCTTCGAGCCAGCTCCACCTTTTGATAAGATCATGGCTGATCTGGTTATGGTCTCAACTCCACTTTCCTGCCTGCCTCCTGCAACCCTTGTCTATCAAAAATCCATCTAACTCAGGCTTGAATAAATTCAATGACCTTGGCAGAGATAGTCCTTAGAGGGATAGCTTCTGGAAATCAAGTAGCCACATCCATAGTGGTGAGAAGATACTGGGAGCCCCCTTTTGTTTCTGGCAGGGGCCCCACACATTCTGCTGAATGGTTCCCCAAAAGCTGGTATGGGAATTAGGGGTGCAGGTTTTATTGCAGGTTGAGGCTTTCCCACAACCTGGCATGTGTAACAAGTCTTGCAGAGCTCCACCACATCCTTGTTGAGTTGTGGCTAGTGAAAATGCTATCTGATGTGGGCTGGGTTTTCTGATACCGACATGTCCATCCATTGGAATCTCATGGGCTATTTTCAACATTTCTGTACAGTACCTCGGTGGCACCACTACCCAGTGAACCACTGTCCACTCTTCGTCTGCAGGTCTGTGAGGAGGTCTCCACTTCCTCATCAGCACCTCATCCTTTAAATAGTAACACACTGTGTTCTAACTTATTAAACTTGAGTCTCAACTCAAGGAAGATCTGTTTAACCCATCCTTTGAGTCCTTTTACCAAAGAAGGTTTCAGATAACCAGACCTTAGGGTCATCTGTCTGCAGTGCCAGTTCAGCCTCCTCTGATGGAGCTTGTTTAGCCATGGACCGGGTCACCACACAGTCAGGAAAAATGCCAAGGTCCTTTTCCTGTAACTGATCTGTCTCGCTGATGTCTTTCGTTCTCTCTAAAACCACTGGGGAAGTTACCACCTTTGCCCCTGCCAGATCATTACCCAGGGGCAGGTTGACCCCGTCCACAGGTAAACTAGGGACAATCCCCTCTGTTCCCGATCCTGAAATAAGGTCGTACTCCAAGTGCACTGGTATAAAGGTATGGGGAGATACTTCCCACCAATACAGTATTCTAGCATTAAATGCACTCCTTGAGGGAAAGGTCATGCCAGCAATAGGGTGGCCCCTGTATCTTTAAATATGACTATGAGCTTATTCACCTCATTCGAATCACTTTTCCTATGGACACAAAATCCTTATAACTTTCAGGGATTTTAAGTTTTCCTACACTCTCAGCAGTAGGTTTCCTGGGTTTTACTGCCATGCTTTCCATCAGGGCCCCTTTTTCTGCACTGGTCTAGTGTACTCTGACTAAACCTATGGGTTTTCCCCATAAGTTCCAGCAGTCAACTCGAAGGTGACCTGCCTTGTTACAATAGAAACATACAAGTTTCCAGCTTTCACTCCTGTTCTCAGAATCTTTCTTTTTGGCCTGAGGAGGATCCCCTGTGTTTCTAGCTCTCCCTCCTCACTCATGGCTGTTCATTCTGCTATCACCCTCCCACCTACTATCCTTTTCAGCTTTTTGGAAGTGACTAGGGAAGGATTTCCCTTGGGACAAGGGCTTGTGAGTAAGTGTATAATCATCAACCAGGATTGCTGCCTGCCTGGCTCTTGGAACCTTTGGTTCCTCCATGTTGTTTATGGAAAGGGGAAGCAAGTTTTTGAACTCCTCAAGGAGGATCACCTCGCTCAGATTTTCATAGGTGGACTTTATCTTAAGAGCCATATTCATCGGTTGAAAACAAGTTGCTTAACCCTTTCAAGCTTGATGCAAGTTTGTTCCGGCTGTTTACGGGAAGTTCGGAATTTTTGGCGGTACGCCTCCAGTACGAGCTCATATGTGCCCAGATAGCATTTTTAGTCATCTCATAATTTGATAAACTCTCATCAGGCAACAGTCAATAAACCTCATGGGTTTTTCTTGTTGGTTGGCTTTGCAGTAAAGGGTCCAGCTGTCTACTGGCCATTCAACTGTTTTGCAACCTTTTCAAAATAGATGAAAAATGCCTCCACATTCCCCTTATTGAACTTTGGTATCAGCTGGGAGAACTTTAAGAGCTCAGTACCCAGTCCTGAGCTGCAGGTAACTCCCTCACCGGCGGTGCCTTCACTAACTGTATTAGGTCTTCTCCTATTCAGTTTGAGCTACCTAAACTCCTTTTCTTCCTCTGGAAAGCTTTCTTTTCCCCCTTTACTGAAATTCGAATTCTAATACCCTCTGTTCTAGTTGTATCTTAGCTAATGTTACTTTGGCTGCTTCAGATTCTATGCCTGTCTCTGGTTCTTCAGTGTCAATTTTAAAATGGTTGGCCACAAGTGTTAGGATTTCAGGCTTTCCAGCTTTTGGACTGATAATCTCTGTCCAGCTACATTCCTCAACTCTTCAACAGATAGGGCTTTTAATCTGACCCAAGTTACTTCACTCTGTTCTAGGAAGGTACTGACCTCGAATGTGGACATTTTAGTACTGTAAGATTCGATAAGATAGGGGTAGTTTATACCCCATTTCTAAGGTGGAACAGACTTGGCAGCACAAAGCTTGTTATGAATCGACTTTATTGAGATGTAGGTAAAGACAAGTTTAAGTTTTCAAATAAACCATAATCACAAACTCAGGCAGTGATTAACAGCCCAACAGATATTGCCCGTATTAGAGACTGGATGGCAGAGCTCACGACTCTTCCTCTTGCAGCTTTTGGTCTTCAAGTTTTTGGTCGGTCTCTCTCTCTCGCCTTCTTGTTGTTTGAAAATTCTCTGTCGTACAGTATCACAGACAAGGCTCCTTAGACAGCACCTTCCAAACCCGCGACCTTGACCACCTAGAAGGACAAGGGCAGCAAATGCATGGGAACACCACCACCACCTGCAAGTTCCCCTGCAAGCCCCACACTATCCTGATTTAGAACTATATTGCCGTTCCTTCACTGCCATTGGGTCAAAATCCTGGAACTCCCTTCCTAACAGCACTGTGGGTGTACCTACCCTACATAGACCTTAGTGGTTCAAGAAGGCAGCTCATCACCCCCTTCTCAAGGGCAGTTAGAGGTGGACAATAGATGCTGGCCTAGCCGGCGATGCCCACATCCCATGAATGAATAAAAAAACTTATATTATCCTGGCAGCTTTCCAATTAACCCTCCCCTCTCCTCTCACAATCAGTAATTAGTCTTGTATTAAAGGATGCCTTTCCTAACCAACCAAGGATCATTTTGTGATGGTTGCTAACCTTTCGAATTTGCGCAAGTAGTACCCCTTTGTGTTGACTACTTTATCTCAATGCTTTTACATTTCAAGATGCCTTATCTCACTACAAGACAATTCTACACAGAAGCTGTTTTCACTGACTGCTCTCAAGGTCTCACCATTTTACTGCAAGTAAGCTTTAAAAACTTGACAATCTCCCAGAATCTCTTTACCTTGACATCTTGTCTATACTGTGCCCTATTTCCTAAGTTTTCCCACTTAACTATACTACAAAGAAGGATTCTAATTAAACTAAATGTTAGTTTATAATAAGTCATTTGTTAGTCTATAATAGCTAGATTTTAATAATTAGTACTCTGGTTGGTAGCTTTTAGTAACCTAATAATCTTACAATTCCCCCAGTTGAGGGGGGGTATCATTATCAAACCCTCATTAATTATTTCAAGAAAAGCTGTGAGTTCTCAGTTTTGTGTTTTATAACACATTTGTCCCACAAGTAGCAAAGCATTAAGAGTCCTACTACTAATACTATAGCCTGGGTTAGTACCATAAACATGGACAGAGTCCAGAGCCATGGGTGTTGGCCTACATTATATACAGCCTCCCACCACTGGTGGCTGCCTAACCATCGTATTTCCTGCATTCTACGGTCATTGTTCTGCATCATTTTTACGAAGTGTTTCTGTAAGATGATGGTCCTTTCTATTAGGGACAATGGAGGTATGGGGTGCCCAAAATTCCTGACAGCTCTAAGGACTTTGGCTTGCGTGGAGAAATTAACTCTTAGATCGGTGACATTGTGGGTCGCTACGGAAAACAGGACATGGCTGCCTATTGTAGTTGTCTGGATGGGTTTGAAACAAAGGTGGACTTTAAAATGGGGCATTCTCTCCTTCCATGGATCATTGTCTGAGTACAGTATGTGCCCATCCGAAGGTAAATGTAGTTAATACTATTCCTACATCTGTGGATGCTTACATCACACGTTGGTGACTGTTGGTCCTAGGTAAACCTGCATGCAGGCTTCCCCGGATTCCTGACGTCACACCGGAATGTGTATTCCTCTCCCCTCTCTGAGCAACACTTGATATTTGGACTGTCCCATATTAGATTCCTTTTGATTAAGAGGGATGGATGGGATTCATATGGTCCATAGTCCCGACTGGCTCCACATTATAAACCTTCCACTCATCTTCTACCCGTAGGCAGGATAACCACTGGAATTATTGCTTCTTTCCCATAATCCCTGTCTCCTTTAACCAAGTATGACAACCCATGCTGTCTGGCCCCTGAAGCATAATTGTAGTCTGCCAGCTATCCATTTAGCAAACTATTATTTACAAAAGAGGGGATGCATGTGTTCCCAATATCCTCAAGTTCAGCTACTATCGGATCTAACAAGCAACTCCCATACATTGAGCACCCGATGGCCCAATCACACTGGACACAAAAGAGTCATATTACATTCATTGCAATGTCACAATCCTTCCATCAGGCATGGACTTAAAAGATTCTCCAGCTCTCTCTCTCTCTTTACCTGTATCCATCTTGTGGATAGTTCTTGCTAAGTATTATTTTCCTAGCCCTTCAACTGTGTCGTTGAATTTTAATTTTACTCCCTCTGATCATTACCAATGTATTTAATTTATTCAGATTATTGTAAAGTCATTTTCTCTTTGGAATATGTCTCAATGCCTTGATAATTTAAAATATTGTCTCACTCTACTGGCCACATTAACCATTTCATGTGATGCTGTTTGTCAAGTAGGTGAACATGGCTGAGACCCGTTCTTCAGTGCATTTCACCATGCATTTTGCATGTTATTTGCTTCACATGCAATAAATCATACCTGCACACTTACATCGGTATCCCAATATCATGCCACACATTCTCAACTCTCAGGTGATCTTATCAAAAGATCCAAAAAAAAGGGGGGGGGGGGGGGGTCTGTCTGAGGTCTTTGCATATCTCCCCCTGCATGGTCCCGATGTCTCGGGTAATAGCCAGACTAGCAAATGTAGCTCTCTTTAAAAACTCACAGGCAAGGAAACAAATATCTCCAAGAGAAAGCTATTAAATTACCAGTCTTATCTGCACTTTCCTGACTTTCACTGGAAAGTTCTGGACTTCTTGGAAATTCTACGCTATATTAATTTAATGGTTTGAATTCTAATTTCATCACTGTTTGTCCCCAAAATTCCTTTATTAGCACTTGCATCAGCCAGATCTAATTGCCGATTCCCATTAATTATAATTCTATTTCATTTTGAGCCCTGGAGAAACTTTATAGTCCAATTTTCGTAATATCTTTAAAACAGAAATCAAACATTTTCATTTGTTTCCAGGCGTTACCATATTTTGCTTGTTTGTTCTCTATCTTAGATGACATTTTAATTACTTAAAAGTAACTTGCCGAATTGCACTGGATTTTCAACATCTCAAATTATTCCAAACTCAAATAACAGTGTTGCTGGGGTGACAGGTTTTGCTAATGTTCCATTTATCTTTCCCCAAAAGAACCTTATTTCTCTATATTCACAGAAACCACCTAGACTGTTTTCAGTTTTCTAAAAATTTGATTATCCCTTAAATTTTAAATAAATTCCCCTTTGAGTACTTGAAATAACCACTCATTGTCAATTTAATTTTGTTTATTGATTCCAGTTTCTTATACCCAGGCTTGGTGGTACTGCATTGTGTTTTACATTAAAGACAGAGGTGCTTGCAGCTATCTCTCCTTCTCAAGCACTTTGTCTCGGAAGATAACAAATGTTTTTGAAAAGGCAAATCCTTTAGTCCAAATTGTGACTATGCTGTGACATTTCATGTCTGCAGTTAAGTCCTTAAAGCTGCTGGATCTCTTGCTCAGTTCTCATGTGGCCCTGGAAATTATCGTCATCTGTTTTTTTTTAAAAAAAAGAATCCATTGTGGCTATGCACAAAGCCCAATGGGTTAATTTGTTCAATTTTATTTGTCAATTTAGTAATTTAAAATCTAATAATATCCAATATATAAATTTTACTCTCAGCAATGCAAAAATTGTAGTTAATTAAATGAAAAAAAAAACAGCTGTAGAGGGGTTAATTGTTTGTGTCCAAGGGGGCGGTGCCAAACATTCTCAGATGCGTCAATTTACGTAACTTCTTCTTTAAAAAAAACGTTCCCGATCGAGACAGAACTAAACTCCATTTTAAACTGTTTTCTTCCCCCAATTCTTTTTGGTATCTTTAGGGATTGAAAACAATAAAAGTAATTAGTAACATTATCAACTTCAAAGGAAAACATCTCCATCAGGGGAGACAGCATTTTAGGTTAAACTTCAATTGCTTCCAAACTTTTATAACACCTTTTGTAAGAGGTTTCTAATCCAAGGATTTTTATTTTATATAACCAGGATGATTTCAAAGTCCAATTCACAGCAATAAACATTTAAAATTCAAAACTGCCAATGTTATATGAGCGAGCTTTATATCCAGAATTAAAGACTTCCTCAAAACTTGATGTGATTATTTAGAAGTTCAGTGTGGTCACTAATGAATTTTCAGTTTTCTCAACTTAACAAATCAGTTAACCTTAATAATTTAAACTTAATTCAGACTTATTGACTTATATTTATTAACTATACACAGAACAGAATAGCATGTGCTTTTTTTAAAAGAAAAGTTAAATTACATCATTTTTCTTGTTCTTTCTTCAGGCATCTTTCCAAATGACTGTAATGAAACTAAAAAAAAAGTTATTTAACATTCTTACAATTAAAGACTTAAACGAACTTTAAACAGACAGAACCTTTCCCATATCTCCTTTATCCTTTTCCTCCCTTAAACCCTTCTCCAATTCCTGACATTTGCTACTTAAAAACAGTCAATAAGACATGTCTTTAACTAAACTGCAAAAAAGCAATAGCAGGTTTTAAACTTTGGTCCAATTAAAGCAAAGTGTTTTAAAACTTCAAATTGGATTTCTGCTAGGCATCTTCAAGCCTTCAAGACTGAAGCTTACCACTTGGAAAAGCATAGTATGATTGGAACAAGTCAGCATGGTTTTACTAAAGAGAGATCCTGTTTGACAAACTTTTTAGATTTTTTGAGGATGTAACTAGTAGGGTAGATTAAAGGAGAACCAGTAGATGTAGTATACCTGGATTTTCATTGGGTGTTTTATAAGTTGCCACATAAAAGGCAAGATAAGGGCTCATTGGTTGGGGGCAATATATTAGCATGGATTGAGGATTGGTTAACAGACAGGAAGCAGAGAGTGAGCATAAATGGGGCATTTTCAATTTGGCAGGTGGTGAATAGTGGGCCACCGCAAGGATCAGTGCTGGGGCCTCAGCTATTTACATTCTATATTAATGACTTGGATGAAGAGACTGAGTAATGTATCTAAGTTTGCTGATGATACAAAGCTTGATAGAAAAGTAAGCTGCGGAGAGGATTTAGAGAGGCTGCAAAGAGATATAGACAGTTTAAGTGAGTGGGCAACAAGATGGCAAATGGAGTAAAATGTAGGGAAGTGTGAAGTTGTTCACTTTGGTTGTAAAAATAGAAAAGCAGAATATTTTTAAAAAGGTGTGGAACTGGTAAGTGTTGATGTTCAGACAGACTTGGGGGTACTCGTACAAGGAACGCACGAAGTTAACATACAAATGCAGCAGGCTATTGGGAAGGCAAATGGCATGTTGGCCTTTATTGCAAGGGGATTGGAGTACAGGAATAAAGAAGTACGACTATAATTTTACAGGGCTTTGGTGAGACTGCACCTGGAATATTGTGTGCAGTTTTGGTCCCCACATTTAAGAAAGGATATACTTACTTTGGAGGCAGTGCAGCAAAGATTTACTAAATTGGTCTCTGGGATTAGGGAGTTGTCCTATGATGAAAGGCTGAGTAAATTCTCTGGAGTTTAGAAGAATGAGAGACGATCTAATTGAGACATACAAGATTCTGAAAGGGCTTGATAGGGTAGAAGCTAAGAGAAATTGTTCCCACTGGTCAGGGAATCTAGAACATGGGGACACAGTCTCAGGATAAGGGGCCAATCATTCAGGATTGAGATGAAGAGAAATTACTACACTCAAAGGGTTGTGAATCTTTGGAATTCTCTACCCCAGAGGGTTGTGGATGCTCCATACATTTAAGGCTGACTAGATTTTTGGTCTCGCAGGAAATCAAGGGATATGGGGAGCATGCAGGAAAGTGGAATTGAAGCCCAAGATCAACCATGATTGTATTAAATGGCGGAGCAGGCTCGATGCGCCATACGGTCTACCCCTGCTCCTATTTCTTGTGTTCTTATCTCTTTAAAAAAAATTGTGCATTTCCTTTTCACAGTTGCAAAACCAACTTCTAAAATAAAAATAAAACACTACACCAGCATCTTTAGTTTAAAATTTAATTCAGTTTTTATATGCCATTTCTAGGTGCACAACCTTAAATTGAAATGAACACATTCAACAATCACATTCACATATTTAATTGCAAACAATTTAGAAATATTGATTCCTGTTATGGGTTATGAATTCAAAGTACCAAAAATCTGTTAAATTCTCTGTTCCAAGCCAACAAAGGTTCAACTAGTTCACAACCAAAACATGACTCAAGTATAGAAATAATATAACTTACAGACTCATGCCTTCAACATTAAAGCCAGACTACAAAGAGTTAATGACCGTTAGCTCTACAGAACACAAGCTGCATAGATAAGGACATTCATTTGTGGAAGCTTCCAACATTCAACATTCAAACAAAATACACAGTAACTATCTTTTACTCACTTTAGATTTCACTAAAAGCATCTTGTTTAAGTTGACTCGCTTTTCTCAATCTGATACCTCTCACTTTCCCACTCCAGCTCTCCCCAATCTACGTTTCTACCATTGTCCTCATAGGAGGCCGGGACAGTGCCTCCCAAGATTACTGCAGACACAATTGCCCGTTGTTTCCCCAGTCTTCCCTGCAGTTCCGAATCTATTTTAAATCACTCATTCTCCTCCTCCTGTTGTTTCAACTGACTAATTTTCCTGAGCACCAATCACGGCTGTGCCAGTGTTCAGGTTAGAGACATGCTGCCATTGTAACAGAGTGGTCGTACGCTCGTGGCACAGCTCCAAATCTCGAACCCACTAGTTCAGTTGCTCAACCTCTATCTTTGATTAGTGGTTTCTTGGATCCGCTGAGTGCTATAAGCCAGAATGTTTTTTGCCTTCTCTATCTTTAACTTCTTCTGGCCTATCTTGTCACAAATGAACTCTATAATATCCTTATATTTCTCCTTGAAGATCCATTTAACATATTTTGACATGACCGTATTTATTCTCTTTATATATTCTTGTATAAGTGCCTTTGATCACTCGGGGGTCTGTTAATGTCTCCACACTCCCCAGAAGGGTTTTCCCTTCCAAGATGCGTAGTGGCTGGTCTTATGAACTTGAGATCGTTCCTTTCTCCCAAAAAGTGTTCACAACGCACCAAGTCACATCTGGAATGCCAGATGTAAGATTTGATACGATAGGGTGGTTTATACCCCTTCTAAGATGGGAACAGACTTGGCAACACAAAGCTTGTTGTGAATCGACTTTATTGATATAATGTGGTTGACTCTTACATGCCCTCGAAATGGCCTAGCAAGCCACTCAGTTCAAGGGCAATTAAGGATGGGCAATAAATGCTGGCCTGGCCTGCGATGCCCACATCCCATGAATGAATAAAAAAAAGATAAAGACAAGTTTAAGTTTTCAGGTAAAACATAGTCACAAACTCAGGCAGTGATTAACAGCCGAACACAGATATTATCCGTATTCGAGACTGAATGACAGAGTGCACAACTCTTCCTCTTTCAGCTTTTGGTCTTCAAGTTTTTGATCAGTCTCTCTCTCTCTTGCCTCTTGTTGTTCAAAAATTTTCTGCCCTACAGTGTCAAAGACATGACTACTTTTATCCTAACAACTTTCCAATTAACCCTCCCCTCTCCCAATCAGTGATTAGTCTTGTATTACAGGATGCCTTTCTTAACCAATCAAGGATAATTTTGCGATGTTTGTTAACCTTTTGAATTTGTGCAAGTAGTACCCCTTTGCGTTGACTACTTTATCTCAATGCTTTTACATTTCGATGTTCCTTATCTCACTGAAACAAATTTACACAGAAGCTGTTTTCATTGCCTGCTTTCAAGGTCTCACCCTTTCACTGCAAGTAAGCTTTTTAAAACTTGAATATATCCCAGGCTTGGCCGTGAGCCGCATGGAAGATGGCAGGATCCCCAAAGACACATTGTACAGCGAGCTCGCCACTGGTATCAGACCCACCGGCCGTCCATGTCTCCGTTATAAAGACGTCTGCAAACGCGACATGAAATCGTGTGACATTGATCACAAGTCGTGGGAGTCAGTTGCCAGCATTCGCCAGAGCTGGCGGGCAGCCATAAAGACAGGGCTAAATTGTGGCGAGTCGAAGAGACTTAGTAGTTGGCAGGAAAAAAGACAGAGGCGCAAGGGGAGAGCCAACTGTGCAACAGCCCCAACAAACAAATTTCTCTGCAGCACCTGTGGAAGAGCCTGTCACTCCAGAATTGGCCTTTATAGCCACTCCAGGCGCTGCTTCACAAACCACTGACCACCTCCAGGCGCGTATCCATTGTCTCTCGAGATAAGGAGGCCCAAAAGAAAGAAAGAAAGAATATCCCAGAATACCTCTACCATGATATCTTGTCTATACTATGCCCTATGTCCTAAGTTTTTCCACTTTACTATACTATGAAGAAGGATTCTAATAAAGCTAAATGTTAGTTTATAATAATAAGTCAAATGTTCATAATGGCTAGATTTTAACAATTAGTACTCTGGTTAGTAGCTTTTCGTATCCAAATAATCTTACAGTACTCTAGTACTAAAGACCAGTTCTATGAACAACTCCATAACATCATTAGCAGCATCCCCAACACCGAACACCTATTCCTGCTGGGGGACTTTAATGCCAGGGTTGGGGCCGACCATGACTCATGGCCCTCCTGCCTTGGGCGCTATGGCGTTGGAAGGATGAATGAGAACGGGCAGAGACTGCTTGAGTTGTGTACCTATCATAACCTCTGCATCACCAACTCGTTCTTTCACACTAAACCCTGTCACCAGGTTTCATGGAGGCACCCAAGATCACGTCGTTGGCACCAGCTAGACCTCATTGTCACAAGGCGAGCCGCCTTAAACAGTGTTCAAATCACACGCAGCTTCCACAGTGCGGACTGCGACACCGACCACTCCCTGGTGTGCAGCAAGGTTAGACTCAGACCAAAGAAGTTGCATCATTCCAAGCAGAAGGGCCACCCGCGCATCAACACGAGCAGAATTTCTCACCCACAGCTGTTACAAAAATTTCTAAATTCACTTGTAACAGCCCTTCAAAACACTCCCACAGGGGATGCTGAGACCAAGTGGGCCCACATCAGAGACGCCATCTATGAGTCAGCTTTGACCACCTACGGCAAAAGTGCGAAGAGAAATGCAGACTGGTTTCAATCTCATAATGAAGAGCTGGAACCTGTCATAGCCGCTAAGCGCATTGCACTTTTGAACTACAAGAAAGCCCCCAGCGATTTAACATCCGCAGCACTTAAAGCAGCCAGAAGTACTGCACAAAGAACAGCTAGGCGTTGCGCAAACGACTACTGGCAACACCTATGCAGTCATATTCAGCTGGCCTCAGACACCGGAAACATCAGAGGAATGTATGATGGCATGAAGAGAGCTCTTGGGCCAACCATCAAGAAGATCACCCCCCTCAAATCTAAATCGGGGGACATAATCACTGACCAACGCAAACAGATGGACCGCTGGGTTGAGCACTACCTAGAACTGTACTCCAGGGAGAATGCTGTCACTGAGACTGCCCTCAATGCAGCCCAGCCTCTACCAGTCATGGATGAGCTGGACATACAGCCAACCAAATCGGAACTCAGTGATGCCATTGATTCCCTAGCCAGCGGAAAAGCCCCTGGGAAGGACAGCATTACCCCTGAAATAATCAAGAGTGCCAAGCCTGCTATACTCTCAGCACTACATGAACTGCTATGCCTGTGCTGGGACGAGGGAGCAGTACCCCAGGACATGCGCGATGCCAACATCATCACCCTCTATAAAAACAAAGGTGACCGCGGTGACTGCAACAACTACCGTGGAATCTCCCTGCTCAGCATAGTGGGGAAAGTCTTTGCTCGAGTCGCTCTGAACAGGCTCCAGAAGCTGGCCGAGCGCGTCTACCCTGAGGCACAGTGTGGCTTTCGTGCAGAGAGATCGACTATTGACATGCTGTTCTCCCTTCGTCAGATACAGGAGAAATGCCGTGAACAACAGATGCCCCTCTACATTGCTTTCATTGATCTCACCAAAGCCTTTGACCTCGTCAGCAGACGTGGTCTCTTCAGACTACTAGAAAAGATCGGATGTCCACCAAAGCTACTAAGTATCATCACCTCATTCCATGACAATATGAAAGGCACAATTCAACATGGTGGCTCCTCATCAGAGCCCTTTCCTATCCTGAGTGGTGTGAAACAGGGCTGTGTTCTCGCACCCACACTTTTTGGGATTTTCTTCTCCCTGCTGCTTTCACATGCGTTCAAATCCTCTGAAGAAGGAATTTTCCTCCACACAAGATCAGGGGGCAGGTTGTTCAACCTTGCCCGTCTAAGAGCGAAGTCCAAAGTACGGAAAGTCCTCATCAGAGAACTCCTCTTTGCTGACGATGCTGCTTTAACATCTCACACTGAAGAATGCCTGCAGAGTCTCATCGACAGGTTTGCGTCTGCCTGCAATGAATTTGGCCTAACCATCAGCCTCAAGAAAACGAACATCATGGGGCAGGATGTCAGAAATGCTCCATCCATCAATATTGGCGACCACGCTCTGGAAGTGGTTCAAGAGTTCACCTACCTAGGCTCAACTATCACCAGTAACCTGTCTCTAGATGCAGAAATCAACAAGCGCATGGGTAAGGCTTCCACTGCTATGTTCAGACTGGCCAAGAGAGTGTGGGAAAATGGCGCACTGACACGGAACACAAAAGTCCGAGTGTATCAGGCCTGTGTCCTCAGTACCTTGCTCTACGGCAGCGAGGCCTGGACAACGTATGCCAGCCAAGAGCGACGTCTCAATTCATTCCATCTTCGCTGCCTTCGGAGAATACTTGGCATCAGGTGGCAGGACTATATCTCCAACACAGAAGTCCTTGAAGCGGCCAACATCCCCAGCTTATACACACTACTGAGTCAGCGGCGCTTGAGATGGCTTGGCCATGTGAGCCGCATGGAAGATGGCAGGATCCCCAAAGACACATTGTACAGCGAGCTCGCCACTGGTATCAGACCCACCGGCCGTCCATGTCTCCGTTATAAAGACGTCTGCAAACGCGACATGAAATCGTGTGACATTGATCACAAGTCGTGGGAGTCAGTTGCCAGCATTCGCCAGAGCTGGCGGGCAGCCATAAAGACAGGGCTAAATTGTGGCGAGTCGAAGAGACTTAGTAGTTGGCAGGAAAAAAGACAGAGGCGCAAGGGGAGAGCCAACTGTGCAACAGCCCCAACAAACAAATTTCTCTGCAGCACCTGTGGAAGAGCCTGTCACTCCAGAATTGGCCTTTATAGCCACTCCAGGCGCTGCTTCACAAACCACTGACCACCTCCAGGCGCGTATCCATTGTCTCTCGAGATAAGGAGGCCCAAAAGAAGAACTCTAGTACTGAAAACCACAAAAAACCTGTATTGAAGTTTTTATATTATTGTTAGGAATCAATTGGGTTTTCCACTTCCAATTTCCCATTTTTCTTTGAGTTTGATCCTAGACGTGAACCCTCAAATTTCTGTACATTCAAATGAGGAGAGTTGAAGGGCTTCCCTTTTTTCACTTTCCTTGTTAGACCACAACAGGTTTAACTCTTTCTTAAAGTGGATGTACTGGCCAATTCAGTAGGTGTTTGATTAGTTACTTGCTACAATCATAACAAGAACCAGTTGGACATGTTTTCTTGAGTTAACAAAGAAAGAGGCTAAATGTATTGTACATAAACTGAACTAAAATGAAAAATAATGCACCCGCTTTCACTCTCACACACATACTCTGGAGGTTTCCACACATACACAAATAGCTTACAGAATGGGGAAAGGTAGATTGGTTGAGTTAGAGTCCATAAAAAAGACCTACAGACTGTTGTGTTTGGTGATTCGGCTGGCCTCTAGCTGAATTCAGTGGTCCTGAGGCTTTTAGTTTGAACAGGTAGTTCACTGGTTCAGTGAGTCTCTTGGAGATAGCGATGCAGATGATCTGCTCCAATGGAGTTTCTGATTGTAGCTGGAATATGCAATGGTGGTCAGTCAACAGTGGGATTTGAAAGCTTTCAAGCTGGAATGGAGCGAGAGTGAGAGACCCCCCACTTCTGGTCTTCTCATATCAGAGTTCAGTTACTTCTCTGCTGCAGTGAAAAACAACAGCTTAAAACCACAGATGGGGAGGGGCTTGTCACATGACAGTCACTCAGGCATTCAAACATAGCAGTTAGCAATATTTCTCTGCTTGCTGAGAGAACAGGTAATTCCTTTAAACTTCCTGGGTCTTGGTTCTTGCTGGGAAATTAGCAGACATTTCATCTCTCTCCTCACGGTCCTTTTGCAATGTAGGATACAATGTAGAAAACTAGGTATCATGTTAAGCTGAAACGATGACTCTGCTGGCAGCTTGTTGTCAGGAAAACTCTATATGCCAAATGGGAAATATTAACTTCATCAGTTGGAAACTTACATTAGACTTTTAATGGGAAAATCCTACAAGTTAACTTTTAAAAAAACTAGTAGCCAAGATGGCCACCGCAATTTACATTTGAAACACCGGCAGATTAAACTGGAGACGAAAAGTCTAACAAAGCCCAGCCAGAACAATGGCTTGCTCAAAGTGATTGAATTGCCTAGAATGGCTTCATCAGCACGGTCATCAAGGCCATTCCCACCCATTGACTTTGAAAGAGGCAACCCCCAAGTGTGGATGGACACCATGGGGTATGTAGCACCTTGAATTTCATTTGAAGATTCCAGAAAAAAACTCACTAAAAACAAAGGGGTTTGACAGAACCACGTGACATCTTGCACAGCTCTGAAGAAATTAGGTTTTGTCACACAGACAGCAACTGAAAAGACAGCGATGAAGCAGGTGGTTCTCACTCTCTCCTCAGAAAATACCAACCTGGTTGCGACTGGAAACCTCCCTCTCCCCCAAGCCTGTAGACCGCTACAGCCAACAACCAGGGGAAGGGAATCAACCACCCATTCTGCCTTCGGGAGCCCTGAGCAGGACAAAGCAAGCCAACCGCCTTGCATGTGGCCCAGCAAGGACTTCAAGACTACAACTTCATCCGAGGACTATTGGATTTGCGTACTGTATTTAAAAGCCATTTAGCCTGGACTTTAATCCAACCACCAAATCTGTTTCCCTCTGTAATTTATTTGTTTGTGTGTTACTCTCATGTGAATGTATAGCGTATTTTAAATCGGATTGGAGTGTTAAGTGTAATAAACTTACCTCTTGTTTAAACTCAAGAAAACCTGTCTGATTGGTTCTTTTGCAATTATGTAAGAGGAACAAGGTCAAACAGAGGTGGTAGGCACAACCACTGTTTTACAAGAGGAATAAACTCTGTTGCGGTCAAAAGAGAGGAAGGATGAAAGGGCAGCCTGAGAGCCCCCTCCTCATCTGGCCATAACTGAAATTTGGGGGCTATAGTCCAGGGTCGTAACCCAAAGACAAATAAGAAATTTGAAGTGGCAAACCAAATTGATCCCTATCAAAAGAAAAAAACTGCAATAAATGTTTTCTTGTGGTTTTTGCTGCTAGAATACGAACATGTCTGCATCCGAGACCAGTACCTTCCCAAGCCAGGGTGAAGTAACTTGGGATAAGTTAAAGGCCCTATCTATTAAAGCGTAGGGCCGTGTGCTGAAGTTCTCCCAGTTGATTCCAAAGTTCAATGAGGGAAATGTGGAAGTATTTTTGTCACTTTTGAAAAGCTTGCAAGAGAGTTGAAATGGCCGGCTGAGAGCTGGACCCTGTTCTTACAAAGCAAGCTAACAGGAGAAGCCCATGAGGTTTATTTACTGTTGCCAGATTAAAGTTCATCAGATTATGAATTGACTAAAAATGCTATCCTCAGGGCATATGAGCTAGTAATGGAAGCATACTGCCAGAAATTCTGAACCCTCTGAAGCAGCCTGATAAAACTTGCTTTGAATTTGAAAGAGATAAGCAGCTCTTGACCAATGGGTAAGGGCTATTAAAGTACAGCCTGCATCTGAAAATCTCAGAGAGGTGAATTTCTCAGAACTCAAAAACTCACTTCCCCCTTCTGTTAAAAACCACGTAGAGGAACAAAAGCTAGGCAGGCCGCAGTTTTGGCTGATGAATTTACTCTCATATACAATTCCGTACCACAAGGAAAACCCTTCCCTAGTCACCCCCACAAGCCCAAAAAGGATAAAAGGTGGGAAGGTGATAGCAGCCTGAACAGCCCTGGGTGAGAAAGGAAAACAGGACATACAAGGGGCCCTCTTCAAGCCAAAAAAGATGGTGCTAAAAGCATCAGCAAAACCCAAAGATCTGTGTGTTTCCACTGTAACAAGGCAGGTCACATCCGAGCTGACTGCTGGAAATTACAGGGAAAACCTGTAGGACACCAGACCAGTGCAGGAGATGGGGACCCTGATGGAAAGCACAGCAGAGCAGGCTGTGGCTTTTATTGCAGCAATAAGGTCCAGTAAACCTACTGCTGTGAGTGTGGGAAAATGTACCAAAATTCCTGAAGGTTATCAGGATTTTGTATCTCAAGGGAGCGTAACCCCATACCCCTCGAGTGAGGCAAGCAAGCCCATAGTCATACTCAGGGATACAGGGACCACCCAATCTCTTCTGCTGGGAAAAAGTCTGACCTTTCCCCCAGAGGGTGCAGTGAATGCTAGGGTGTCAGTGAATAGTACTGGAGGGTGGTATATGCCCATACATTTATATAGACAAATGACCCTACTGTCTGGTTGTCTGAAACCTTCTTTGGGAAGTTACAGGATCCAAAGGATGGGTTAGACAGGTCTTCCCTAGTTGAGGCTCAACAAGCCGACCCAATATTAAAGAAGTTAGCACAGACTGCCCAAACAGAAAGTGAAGAAGAGGGAGTCCCTAAATGCTATTTAAAGAATGGGGTTCTGATGAGGAAGTGGAGACCTCCTCACAGATCTGCAGACAAAGAGTGCACAGTGGTTCACCACATAGTGGTGCTCCCGAGGTACTATAAAGAAATATTAACAATGGCCCACGAGCTTTCCATGGCTGGACAGGTCAGGCTACGAAAAACCCAAGCCCGCATCTGGCAGCATTTTGACTGGCACCACAAAGATGTGATGGGAGTTCTGTAAAACTTGCCACATGTGCCAGATTGTGGGGTAGCCCCAACCTGAAATAAAACTCATACTGGCTTTTGGGGAAGCATTCAGCAGAGTGCTGGTGGACTGTGTGGGACCCCTACTGAAAACAAAAGGGGGCTACCAGTACTTCCTCACCATCATGGATATCGCTACATGATTCCCAGAGGCCATTCCCCTAAGAACTATCTCTGCAAAGGTAGTGGTGGAATGGTGATCCTGATTCTTTACCCGATAGGGGCTGCTTGCCGAGATCCAAACAGATCAGGGCACTGATTTCATGTCTGGAATCTTTCAAAAAGTTATGGGGAATTTGGGCATAACCCAACTAAAGTCCTCAGCTTACCACCCACAGTCACAAGGGGCTTTAGAACAGCACCACCAGACCCTAAAGACAATGATCAGGGCATACTGCTAAGAGTACCCCCATGACTGGGACAAAGGGCTGGGATTCCTCCAGTTTTCCTCCTATTTGCCACCAAGGACTCGCCCAATGAGTCCACCAGCTTTAGTCCCTTTGAATTAATTTATGGACACAAGGAGAGAGGTCCTCTTAAACAAATCAAGAAGTTTCTGGGGCACAGGGATGAGTCTCCCGTGTTAGACGACATTTCCATGTTCTGGGAGCGGCTCATGAGAGCCTGCACAGACCTCCCAGGCAGTTATGAAAAGGCAAGCCGACAAACATGCCAAAGCCAGAACATTTCAGCCTGGAGACCATGTATTCCTATTGTTCCCGGTTCAGGGTGACCCCCTGAAAGCCCAGTTCAGTGGCCCATAGCAAATTGCAAAAAGAATTGGCCAGGTAAATTATTGGACTGACATCCCAGACCGAAAGAAAAAAACGAAGGCTGTGCCACATTAACACATTAAAACAGTATCACAGCTGGGAAGGGGACAGACAAGCACAGGTCTGTCAGACAGTCAGAAAGGAAGGGGACGAACAGGACAATGAGGTCGAGCTAGAGGAAGGCCTGGGAGATCCCCAAATTGAACCCCCCTCCTGCCCAATTAGCCAACACCGATTCGTTAAATAACCTAGACACCACGCTCTCCTATTTAAAGGCAAAACAAAGAGAAACCCTGGCAAGGTTGCTCACCGCCTATAAAGAAGTCTGCAAGGACATACCAGGGTGCACAACCCTACATGATGTGGAGGTGGGAGAACCCCTATCGCATGGGTCCCCAGAGACTGACCCAGGTTCGGGAGGAAATACAGTACATGTTCGGGAGGAAATACAGTACATGCTGGAAAGCAACCCGATTGAGCCCAGCCAGAGCACCCAGTGGCGCTAATGCCCAAGCCTGATGGCTCTACCCGGCTCTGCACTGATTACAAGATTAATGCAGTGATCAGAACTGATTCCTATCCCATTCCCCACCTGGAAGATGCCACCTACATAACAAAAATAGACTTGCTACAAGGATATTGGCAGGTTCCCTTAACACCATGAGCCAAGAAGATATGACCTTTTGTCACCCCACACAGCCTCTTCCAGTATCGCGTGATGCCCTTTGAATAAAGAATGCCTCAGCCACCTTCCAAAGGCAGATGAACCAGGTAGTGGCTGGCCTACCCAACTGTGTAATATATCTAGATGATTTTCTGGTATACAGTGAGACCTGGGGGGACTACTTAGCCCAATTAGACGCCCTCTTCCAACAGTTACAGTTAGCTAACCTACTAGTAAACCTCGCAAAAAGTGAGTTTGCTAAAGCTCAAGTGACCTACCTCGGGCATGTTGTAGATCAAGGACAAGTGCTGCCCGGGGCAGCAAATGCACAAGCATTGGTGGATTTTTCCATCTGCACATCAAAAAGGGAAATCACGAGTTTTCTGGGGATATGCAGGTTTTACTGCAAGTTTATTCCAAATTTCAGCACTATAGCTGCCCCACTAACCGACTTACTACAGAAAAGGGCCAAAGTAGTGGAGTCAGTGAAGTGCCAAATCGCTTTCGAGATGTTAAGGTCATGTTGACGAATGAACCGGATCTGGCAGCTCCAAACTTTATTAAACTCTATAATGTGGCAGTTGATGCTAGTGACCTAAGAGTAGGTGTTGTCCTGCTCCAAGATGACGAGGCAGGTATTGAGACAACAGTTAGGGTACTTGTCCAAAAAGTTAAAGTAACACCAAAACAGATATTCCACTGTAGAAAAGGAGATGCTGGGAATGTTGCTAGCTCTCCAGCACTTTGACAACTTTGTTCAAAAAGATATAGGGAGAAGGTGGTTTATACTGACCATAAACCCCCAACATTTGTGGAGAAATTCAAAAATCAAAATGCCAGGCTGTTTCGATGGAGCCTGCTCTTACAACAATATTTAAAAAAAATTATCCACATTGCAGGAAAAAGCAATATAAATGTCGATGCATTGTCCAGGGTCTAACCCAACACATAATCATCCCAGACAAACTCCAAGAAAAAGAGGAAATTAAGTCAGCATTGCTGCTGCAGAAAAATCAGCTGCAAGAATTCATGCAACAAGATTC
The DNA here is from genome assembly GCF_036365525.1 of Heterodontus francisci. Classification (NCBI taxonomy): domain Eukaryota; kingdom Metazoa; phylum Chordata; class Chondrichthyes; order Heterodontiformes; family Heterodontidae; genus Heterodontus; species Heterodontus francisci. The sequence goes on from NC_090399.1 coordinate 9,688,762, forward strand.
ATGTGTGAATTTGGGAATGAATATGTTTTTTCTTCTTTTTCTTTTCCACCCCTTTAATAAAATGCTCCCATGGTCTCATTTCATTCTGCATGCTATGGCGGTGTCAGGAAAACTCTATATGCCAAATGGGAAATATTAAAATTCATTGGTTGGAAACTTAGATTAGACTTTTAATGGGAAAATCCTACAAGTTAACTTTTAAAAAACTAGCAGCCAAGATGGCCACTGCAATTTACATTTGAAACACTGGGAGATTGAACTGGAGACTAAAAGTCTAACAAAGCCCAGCCAGAACAATGGCTTGCTTTAAGTGACTGAATTACCTAGAATGGCTTTATCAGCATGGTCGTCAAGGCCATTCCCACCCATTGACTTTGAAAGAGGCAACTGCCTCCAAGTGTGGATGGACACTATGGAGCATGTAACATCTTGAATTTCAGTAGAAGATTCCAAAAAAAAACCTCATTAAAAACAACGGAGTTTGATAGAACCATGTGACTGCTTGTGCAGCTCTGAAGAAACTAAGTTTTGTTACAGACAGCAGACAGGCAGTAACTGAAAAGACAGCAACGAGGCAGGAGATTCTCTCTCTCCATTAAATACAAACCCGGCTGCGACTGGGAACCACCCCCCCTGCCCAAGCCGACAGACCGCTTCAGCCAGCAATCAGGGGAAGAGAACTCAAGAAAACCCATCTGATTGGTTCTTTTGCAATTATATTAGAGGAATAACATCACATTGGGGCGGGCAATAAACAAAGAAATAACTAATGCCTGTAAAAATGGTACGGCAATTATCATGGGGGATTTTAATCTACATGTAGATTGGTCGAACCAGCTCAGTCAGGGTAGCCTTGAGGAGGAATTCGTTGAGTGTATCCGTGATAGTTTTCTTGAACAGTATGTAATGGAACCGACGAGGGAGCAAGCTATCCTAGATCTAGTCCTGTGTAATGAGACAGGAATAATTAATGACCTCATAGTTAGGGATCCTCTTGGAAGGAGTGATCACAGTATGGTTGAATTTAGAATACAGAGGGAGAGTGTGAAGATAAAATCCAATACCAGGGTCCTGTGCTTGAACAAGGGGGACTACAATAGAATGAGGGAGGACTTGGCTAAAGTAGACTGGAAACAAAGATTTTACGGTGGGACAGTTGACGAGCAGTGGAGGACTTTCAAAGCAATTTTTCAAAGTGCTCAGCAAAAATATATTCCAGCGAAAAGGAAGGACTGGAAGAAAAGGGGTAATCTGCCATGGGTGTCTAAGGAAATAAGGGAGGCTATCAAATTGAAAGAGAAGGCATACAAAGTGGCCAAAAGCAGCATGAAACTAGAAGATTGGGAAAACTTTAAAGGTCAACAGAAAGCTACAAAAAGAGCTATAAAGAAAAGTGAGATAGAACATGAGAAAAAACTAGCACAGAATATAAAGACAGATAGCAAAAGTTTCTATAAATATATAAAACGAAAAAGAGTGGCTAAAGTAAACGTTGGTCCTTCAGAGGATGAGAAGGGGAATTTAGTTATGGGATATGATGAAATGGCCGAGGCATTGAACAGGTATTTTGTATCGGTCTTCTCAATGGAGGACATTAATAACATGCCAGTAATTGACAAAGAGACGAACGTAGGTGAGGACCTGAAAACAATCATTATTACGGAAGAGGTAGTGTTGGGCAAGCTAATGGAGCTAAGGATTGATAAGTCTCCTGGCCCTGATGGAATGCATCCCAGGGTACTAAAAGAGATGGCGGGAGAAATAGCAGGTGCACTGACGATAATTTTCCAATATTCGCTGGACTCTGGGGTAGTCCCAGCTGATTGGAAAACAGCAGATGTGACGCCACTGTTTAAAAAGGGAGGTAGACAAAAGATGGGGAATTATAGACCGGTTAGCTTAACCTCTGTAGTGGGGAAGATGCTTGAGTCTATTATCAAGGAAGAAATAGCAGGGCATCTCGATAGAAATTGTCCCGTTGGGCAGATGCAGCATGGGTTCATGAAGGGCAGGTCATGCTTGACAAATCTTTTGGAATTCTATGATGACATTCCGAGCAAGGTGGACAATGGGGACCCAATGGATGTGGTGTACCTAGATTTCCAAAAGGTCTTCGACAAGGTGCCGCACAAGAGGCTGCTGCATAAGATAAGGATGCATGGCGTTAGGGGTAAAGTATTAGCATGGATAGAGGATTGGTTGACTAACAGGAAGCAGAGAGTGGGGATAAATGAGTGCTATTCTGGGTGGCAATCAGTCACTAGTGGTGTGCCTCAGGGATCGGTGTTGGGACCGCAATTATTTACAATTTATATAGATGATTTGGAGTTGGGGACCACGTGTAGGGTGTCAAAGTTTGCAGATGACACTAAGATGAGTGGCAGAGCAAAGTGTGCAGATGACTGTGAAACTTTGCAGAGGAACATAGATACATTGAGTGAGTGGGCAAAGGTCTGGCAGATGGAATACAATGTTAATAAATGTGAAGTCATTCATTTTGGTAGGAGTAACAGTAAAAAGGATTATTACTTGAATGGTAAAAAGTTGCAGCATGCTGCTATGCAGAGGGACCTAGGTGTCCTTGTGCATGAATCGCAGAAGGTTGGTCTGCAGGTACAGCAAGTAATTAGGAAGGCAAATGGAATTTTGTCCTTCATTGCTAAAAGGATTGAGTTTAAAAGCAGAGAGGTTATGTTGCAGCTGTATAAGGTACTGGTGAGGCCGCGCCTGGAATACGGTGTGCAGTTTTGGTCTCCTTATTTGAGAAAGGATATACTGGCACTGGAGAGGGTGCAGAGGAGGTTCACTAGGTTGATTCCAGAGTTGAGGGGGTTGGCTTATGAGGAGAGACTGAGTAGATTGGGATTATATTCATTGGAGTTCAGAAGAATGAGGGGGGATCTTATAGAAACATATAAAATCATGAAGGGAATAGATAAGATACAAGTAGAGAGGATGTTTCCACTGGCAGGTGAAGCTAGGACAAGAGGGCATAGCCTCAAGATTAGAGGGTGCAGATTTAGGACTGAATTAAGAAGGAACTTCTTCACCCAGAGGGTTGTTTTTTTTTATTCATTCACGGGATGTGGGCATCGCTGGCCAGGCCAGCATTTATTGCCCATCCCTAATTGCCCTGGAGAAGGTGGTGGTGAGCTGCCTTCTTGAACCGCTGCAGTCCATGTGGGGTATGTACACCCACAGTGCTGTTAGGAAGGGAGTTCCAGGATTTTGACCCAGCGACAGTGAAGGAGCGGCGATATAGTTCCAAGTCAGGGTGGTGTGTGACTTGGAGGGGAACTTGCAGGTGGTGGTGTTCCCATGTATTTGCTGCCCTTGTCCTTCTAGTTGGTAGAGGTCGCGGGTTTGGAAGGTGCTGTCGAAGGAGCCTTGGTGCATTGCTGCAGTGCATCTTGTAGATGGTACACACTGCTGCCACTGTGCGTCGGTGGTGCAGGGAGTGAATGTTTGTAGATGGGGTGCCAATCAAGCGGGCCGCTTTGTCCTGGATGGTGTCGAGCTTCTTGAGTGTTGTTGGAGCTGCACCCATCCAGGCAAGTTCCATCACACTCCTGACTTGTGCCTTGTAGATTGTGGACAGGCTTTGGGGAGTCAGGAGGTGAGTTACTCGCCTCAGGATTCCTAGCCTCTGACCTGCTCTTGTAGCCACGGTATTTATATGGCTACTTCAGTTCAGTTTTCGGTCAATGGTAGCCCCTAGGATGTTGATAGTGGGGGATTCAGCGATGGTAATGCTGTTGAATGTCAAGGGGAGATGGTTAGATTCTCTTTTGTTGGAGATGGTCATTGCCTGGCACTTGTGTGGCGCGAATGTTACTTGCCACTTATCAGCCCAAGCCTGGGTATTGTCCAGGTCTTGCTGCATTTCTACACGGACTGCTTCAGTATCTGAGGAGTTGTGAATGGTGCTGAACATTGTGCAATCATCAGCGAACATCCCCACTTCTGACCTTATGATTGAAGGAAGGTCATTGATGAAGCAGCTGAAGATGGTTGGGCCTAGGACACTACCCTGAAGTACTCCTGCAGTGATGTCCTGGAGCTCAGATGATTGACCTCCAACAACCACAACCATCTTCCTTTGTGCTAGGTATGACTCTAGCCAGTGGAGGGTTTTCCCCCTGATTCCTATTGACCTCAGTTTTGCTAGGGCTCCTTGATGCCATACTCGGTCAAATGCTGCCTTGATGTCAAGGGCAGTCACTCTCACCTCACCTCTTGAGTTCAGCTCTTTTGTCCATGTTTGAACCAAGGCTGTAATGAGGTCAGGAGCTGAGTGGCCCTGGCGGAACCCAAACTGAGCATCACTGAGCAGGTTGTTGCTAAGCAAGTGCCGCTTGATGGCACTGTTGATGACCTTCCATCACTTTACTGATGATTGAGAGTAGGCTAATGGGGCGGTAGTTGGCCAGGTTGGATTTGTCCTGCTTTTTGTGTACAGGACATACCTGGGCAATTTTCCACATTGCAGGGTAGATGCCAGTGTTGTAACTGTACTGGAACAGCTTGGATAGGGGCGCGGCAAGTTCTGGAGCACAGGTCTTCAGTACTATTGCCGGAATATTGTCAGGGCCCATAGCTTTTGCAGTATCCAGTGCCTTCAGTCGTTTCTTGATATCAAGTGGAGTGAATCAAATTGGCTGAAGTTTGGCATCTGTGATGCTGGGGACTTCAGGAGGAGGCCGAGATGGATCATCAACTTGGCACTTCTGGCTGAAGATTGTTGCAAATGCTTCAGCCTTATCTTTCACACTGATGTGCTGGGCTCCCCCATCATTGAGGATGGGGATATTTGTGGAGCCACCTCCTCCAGTTAGTTGTTTAATTGTCCACCACCATTCACAGCTGGATGTGGCAGGACTGCAGAGCTTAGATCTGATCCGTTGGTTATGGGATCGCTTAGCTCTGTCTATTGCATGCTGCTTATGCAGTTTGGCATGCAAGTAGTCCTGGGTTGTAGCTTCACTAGGTTGACACCTCATTTTGACGTATGCCTGGTGCTGCTCCTGGCATGCCCTCCTGCACTCTTCATTGAACCAGGGTTGGTCTCCTGGCTTGATGGTAATGGTAGAGTGGGGGATATGCCGGGCCATGAGGTTACAGATTGTGGTTGAGTACAATTCTGCTGTTGCTGATGGCCCACAGTGCCTCATGGATACCCAGTTTTGCACTGCTAGATCCGTTCGAAATCTATCCCATTCAGCACGGTGATAGTGCCACACAACACGATGGACGGTATCCTCAATGTGAAGGCGGGACTTCGTCTCCACAAGGACTGTGCGGTGGTCACTCCTACCAATACTGTCATGGACAGATGCATCCGCGGCAGGCAGATTGGTGAGGACGAGGTCGAGTGTGTTCTTCCCTCATGTTGGTTCCCCCACCACCTGCTGCAGACCCAGTCTAGCAGCCATGTCCTTTAGGACTCGGCCAGCTCGGTCAGTAGTGGTGCTACCGAGCCACTCATGGTGATGGACATTGAAGTCCCCCACCCAGAGTACATTTTGTGCCCTTGCCACCCTCAGTGCTTCCTCCAAGTGGTGTTCAACATGGAGGAGTACTGAGTCATCAGCTGAGGGAGGGCGGTAGGTGGTAATCAGTAGGAGGTTACCTTGCCCATATTTAACCTGATGCCATGAGGCTTCATGAGGTCCGGAGCCGATGTTGAGGACTCCCAGGGCAACTCCCTCCCTACTGTATACCACTGTGCCACCACCTCTGCTGGGTCTGTCTTGCCGGTGGGACAGGACGTAATCGGGGATGGTGATGGCAGTGTCTGTTAGGTATGATTCCGTGAGTATGACTATGTCAGGCTGTTGCTTGACTAGTCTGTGGGACAGCTCTCCCAACTTTGGCACAAGCCCCCAGATGTTAGTAAGGAGGACTTTGCAGGGTCGACGGGGCTGGGTTTGCCGTTGTTGTTTCCGGTGCCTATGGAATTCCTTGCCCAGTGAAGTAGTTGACGCTTCTTCAGTAAACGTCTTTAAAGCTAAGGCAGATATCTTTTTGAACAATAAAGGAATTAAGGGATACGGTGGGAGCGCGGGTAAGTGGATCTGAGTCCACGAAAAGATTAGCCATGATCTTATTGAATGGCGGAGCAGGCTCGAGGGGCCGGACGGCCTACTCCTGCTCCTAGTTCTTATGATCTTATAGTTCTTATGAACCACGGTCAAACAATCACAGAGGTGGTAGGCACAACCACTGTTTTTAAAAAAAGAATAAACCCTGTTGCGGTCAAACAAGAGGAAGGATGAAAGGGGAACCTGAGACCCCCTCCTCACCTGGCCGCAACATTGTGTTTTTAAAAATATATTTTTAAAAAATATATAAATTCAGATCTTCAGCCAGTGGATTAAAGAAAATCATTCAACAAAACACATTGGTGTAACAACCCTCTCCAAGGCCTTCGTAAATTGTGGTGCCCAGAATTGAACATAATACTCCAGTTGAGACCTAGCCAGTGTTCCATAAATATTTAGCACAACCTACTTGCTTTATACTCTGTTCCTCTATTAATAAAGAAAAGATTCACCTAAGTTTTTTTTTAAAACAGCCCTGTCAATCTGTCCTGGTACCTTCAAAGATTTCCTTGTTCCTGCACCCACTTTAAAATTGTTCCACTTTTTTCATATTGCCTCTTCTCATTTTTTCTACCAAAATGTATCACTTCACATTTCTTTGTTAAATTTCATCTACCATGTGCTTGCCCATTTCACCAGTCTATGTTCTCCTGAAGTCTGTTACTATCCTCTTCGTTGTTTATTACATTTCCAAGTTTTGTATCATCTGCAAACTTTCAAATCATGCCCTGAATACCTCAAGTCCAGGTCATTTTTATGTAACAAAAGGAGGCCTGGGGCACACTATTGTATACTTCTCTCCAGTCTGAGAAACAACCGTTCACTGCTACTCTCTGCTTTCTGTCTCTTACACAATTTTGTACTATATCAGTTTAATCCCATGGTCTTCAATTTTGCTAACAACTCTCTTCGGTGATACTTTCTAACACCTTTTGAAAGTCCATATACACATCATCTATACTACCCTCATCAAACCACTGTTACTTCATCAAAGAACTCCATCAAATTAGTCAAACGATTTGCCTCTAACCGATCTGTGCTGACTTAATTTGTTAGCTGACACTTTTCTAAATGTCAATTAATTTTGTCCCAGATTATTGTCTCAATAAATTTCTCCACTACTGATGACTGGTTGACTGGTTTGTAGTTGCTGGGTTTATCCCTCTCCCTTTTTTAAAATAGGCGTGTAACATTTACAATCCTCCAGTCCTCTGGCACCACCTCCAGATCCAAGGAGGATTGGAAGATTGTGGCCTGAGCCTTCATAATTTCCACCCTTACTTTCCTCAGTAACTTTGGATGCATCTCATCCAGACCAAGGGACTTTTCTACTTTGAGAAAGCCATTTCCACACGGGCAAACAGCTGTCCTTATAAACACACACACCCCATCCATACACACACACATAGACAAACGCCTGCCCATACACTGGTCTACCAGATATACATACACCCAGGCCTACAGGGTAGCTTCTTTCATTAGAAACCTGGTGAGTAGTGGTATGTGTATGAACCCTAGGTATTGCAAACGCTTTTTTTGTGCTGCATTAAACTGGGAATGGTATTTAGTTGCACACTGAGGCTGCAGATTCACCTTTTGTTCATTTTCTTATTTATATCCTCACTGAATACCACAGCGCTGAGGTGAGTGGGTGTAAAGTTTGATATTTTCAGAAGCTGTGACCTCCCTTTGTGCAAGTCCTAGTGTTTTCTGCTGTTGTCAGATCCTCGTATCCTCCCCTCAGGGTAGTTCTTTTATCGTGTTGAGGAACAGGAAATCAAATCAGAAACAACAAACTCAGTTAGAGCATCTCCCCCACCTCCAGTAAATTTCCCCCCCACTTGGTCCCCAGCAAGTCTCTCCCCACCACCCCACCCCCAACGATCCCCAGTGAGTCTAATTCTCTGCGACCCTGGATGTGGAAACAGCAAATCCACAGCTTAGTGTCTGAAGCGTGTGAGATGGACCTGGAGCCACAGGAGTCCTCCACACACCGGGAAGAAGTTTACAACCTGGCCTTGTGTCCTGGGATCAGAGGGATTCACAGCAGGGAGACACTACTGGGAGGTGGAGGTGGCGGGGAAATTGGGGCTGGAGTTTGGGAGTAGCCGCAGAATCTGTAGACAGGAAGAAAAGAGATCAGAGTCTGGAGAGTGGATTCTGGACCATCGAGCAGGTACAGGAACAGCTTAATGTAACCTCCTCCCCTCGATTTGTCGGTCAGATACCCAAGAAGGTGGGAGTTTATCTCAGTTATGAGCTTGGGACAGTTTTATTTTATAGCCCACATATTGAGTCCCATCGCCACACCTTCACTGGGAATAAATTCACAGAGAAACTTTATCCTTTCTTCTGGCCTTCGAATGGAAACAAATGGCTGTGAATCTGCTCTGGTTCCAATCCAGATCTATAAAAGGAGCAGGGCTTCACGCCTGCCACATCATCACAGATATCACAATGACTTGACCCCGCAATTAGGGTCAGGAGCAGAGGTCAGGGGTTGGAGATAAGAAACCCCCACTGACACTAGGTTGTTACTAATCGTGTCATTTAATTTCCAAATTATAGATTGTAAAATCCCAATCAGACTAAATAAAACCAATACAAATATGAATATCAGAAGATTAAAATGTAATGATCATCTAGTTCACAGTTTATATTGATATTTTTAGAGGTCAGTTTGGGGAAACTAAATTTGTACATGTAACGTAATTGAACCTCTGGAACTTAGAGACTGCCAGACCACCCAAGGTATTTACATTTCAAAAGTCTTTCTATGTGTACTTACTGGGTCAGAGTTAAAGAGGTGAGAGTCATAAAATAGGTGGACCCATTTAGTTGGGGAACTAAGGTTAGTAAGTCTGAAGAGGATTGCCCTGTCTTTGTTAGCAATGTGAACTATTCACATGGGTACCCAGAATAAAAGGAATGTTTTGGATTTGGAGTTAATTAGCTTAAAATTATATTTGGGACATCTCAGATGTACCACATTACTATGAAGATAGATTATACAGGGCTTGGTCTTTTGGTCTGGTGTTTTATCTCTGTGATTGTTCACAGAAAAGTCAGTTGGTTTTGGAGGCAGCTGGGATAAGACAGTGAGAGAGAGCTGTCAGCTGTCAGTGTCGGGAAACAGCTAGACTCAATAGCAAAGGGCTATCAGGAACCAAGGTGCTTTCTGATTTGAAGTCACTGCACAAGAGTGCCAGTGACCTGGAAGTTCACAAGCATGAGGTGTTGAAGGAGAGTTGAAGGCTTCGCCTTGCCAGATGTTACTGGAAGAACACCAAGACATCTCACAGAGGATAGCTGTAACTCTAAGGAGAGTCAAAGTGAATTCCTGAGACATGTGGTATGCCTTGGATTGGTCCCAGGAGAAATGAATGAACCCTCAAGATCCTGTAAAGCATAGGGGAACTCTTGGGTGGAAGTAAACGTTAAATGGGGAGTATAACATTTTACATTCTGTTGAGATTTTGGGTTTAAAGTATAAATGTTTACAAAATATAGAGTTAAGTTAGAAGTGCTTGCTTTCTTCGATTCTTGTAAAGGTTTTTGTTTAAAACATGAAATCTTGTGGCGTAATTCTTTCAGTTAAGAACTGGGAGTTCAATTTTCTTTAAAGTTACTGGTCCCTAACGGGATCATAACAATAGTAAAAAGTAAATTAAATACTGTGTCTCTCCTTCCTTCATTTGCTCCCTGCTTCAGTCAGTCAAACCACCCAGTCCCGTCCTCCATCTTTTCACCTGTCTCCCAGTCTGTAGCTGTGATTTCTTCTGTGTTTCCATTTCTCACTCTGCACCCAGAACATGAAAGCCTGAGCGAGAAGGAGGAAAATACTACATTTTCATGGAATCTGGGCACAGGGTCCTTGTAATATTTGAAGTTTTATATTAAAATCATCTTTTACTGTTTCATTTTAACCAGTTTTGTTTACATTGCATTGTTGATCTCAAAAAAAGTATTAAAAAAACTGACGTGATTTTTAACCTAGTAACCAGACCATCAATTCCATCCAACTCCCTACCCTGTCACAGATACACTGCACCCCTTATAACTCCCAAACCTTTCAGACACACGCTGCACCCCATCCAATTCCTCATCCTTTTACTGACACACTGTACCCCATCCAACTCCCCATTGTCAGGCAGGCCCCCACCTGCCAAGAATGAGGCATATTAATTTTGCCACATGGACATGAAATTTCAAATTGTTGCTGGGAGGAAGAGACGGTCTGTTACAAGGACTGCCAGACCTTGGCTGGAAAAAAGACATTTGCATATTATCAGACAGTGCTTGGAAAAGACAAAGGACCATTCCCTGACATACAATACAGAGAGCCAGGACATGGTCAGAACAGTTAGTCACTTGACTAACCTGCTTGGCAACCTGGGGGTTTCTGAATTGTACAGTTTTGAACTGAGGGCCTGCAGAAAGAAGAATGCTCCTGGACTGAGAAGAACTCTCCTGGCTGGTTTGCCACAGCCTCTTCTGCCAGTCTGCCTGCTCCCAGCTCTTTCACACCAACTTCTGAATTCACTGAAGACACATGAACCCCACGAGAGAAAAGTGTCCCACAGCGAACAAGGTTTAAGTAGAATACTGGGCCCCAACGAAAAGCAAGATCTACCTACAATCAAGGACCCTAGAATGAGCTTGACAACCCGTAACAAAAAAATCCTCAGATATTGCCTCAAACTTTTCCACTTTATTTCTTCTGTTTTCTTTCTGTCTCTATCTGCATGTGTGTATTGCCCGTGCTTGCAAGCGTGGGCGTGTCGTGCATCTGCAGGTGTTAACCAAATTAGAGTTTAAGTTTAATAAATTTCACTTTTTTTCTTTAAACCTGAGAAAAACTGTTGTGCGGGTTTCTTTGCCTTATAATTGGAAAGCTGTGAACAAGGAGTCACCAAGGGTGAGCTAAAAACAGGGCATGTTTAAAATTAAACCCTGTTACAGTAAGACCAGGTGAAGGCTGAAAGAGAATCCGAGACCTCTTTCTCACCTGGTCATAACACCATCCTTTCACACAGACACTATGCTCCATCCAACTCCTCACTCTCTCATACTGAGTGGGCTGGAATGTCATGCTGGTCTTGGATCCACTGGAAATTTTGAAGTGGAGGTGGGGACTTTCTCACTCTGGGAGTCCATGACTGGAAGAGTTGGAATTCAGGGGAAGATGTCACCCAGCATCAATAGTGCCACTCAACCTCACCTCCAGTAGAAACTCATGCTCCATGATGCCATGTGTACCAGTACACTGTGATGGAAAACCCACGTCAAATGGAAAAATATTAATTTTGTCATATGAAACTTTACTGGTGTCAGGCAAATCCCACCTGCCAAGACTGAGGCACACATTAATTTTGCCACATGGACATTAAAACTTAAAATTGCAAGCCCTGACCAGAAAGACATTTCCATGGTAACAGACAAAGTTGAAACAATGGGGCTCCAGCAGTTGCTTTTCCAATCCACAGAAATGGTCAAACCTGTTCTGGCTGGAACTTTTGGACTTGAAATTCCGACCAAGAATGTTGAAGTGACTGTTCCATACAAGGAGCTAGTCACATGACTAACCCGCTGAGCACCCTGGCAGCTTTTTTGAATATTAAACCCCCAACTAAGAAATTGCCAGGCAGAACACCGCGTGCTCATGGACTGAGAAGATCTTCTCTCCTTTCTGCCGATCTGTTCATCTCTCAGGGAACTGAAGTCATTGATAATCCGTAAACTCAGAAAGAGTAATGGTTTCCTATGTGAACACGGTTTTTAGAAGGTTATTGAGCCCTGACCAAGCATCAGACCATATCTTCAATCAAGGACTACAGCGAGCTCCAGAAACCATAACAAGACATTGTCTCAAACTGTTCTACTCATCTTTTCTTCGGTCTTTTCTATCCCTATTTGCAGGTTTATATCGTGTGTGCATACTAGTGTGAGCGCATCGTATATCCATAGGTGTGAACCACATTAGAGAGTAAGTTTAAGGTTTAATAAATTTCCTTTTTCTGCTCTAAACCAAAGTAAACCTGTTTGTGCTCATTTATTTGCCTCATAATTGAAAGTTGTGAACAAGGATTCATAAAAAGGGAGCTCAAAACACTGTGTGTTAAAAATTAAACCCTGTTACAATAAGACCAGCTGAAGATAGTAACAGATCCCCGAGACATACTGCTCACCTGGTCGTAACACTGGACATTATTACAAATAACTTTCAAAAAGCAGAACAGAACAGCTAAAGATGGCCACACACAAGTTGCATATGAAAAGCCAAAGGCTGGCTGGGAGGCAGAGGTAACTATCCAGTCTAGCCAGAATAGGGATGCACTCTGATACAATTACCTAGAATGGTTTTTGTCAATACTGGTCATCAAAAGCTATCAACACCCATTGACTGCGAAAGAGCTAACGCGCTCCCCCCCTCCCCCCAACCAAGTATGTCTTAAAAACATTGAATTTGAAAAAAACTTTCCAGAAACTTCTGTTTTCAAACAAAGAGGCGGCCACATAACATACCTGCCCGTGTAACTCTGAGTTTATGAATTGTGCCTCAGAAAAGAAGACAGTAACTGAACTCCAAGGAAGAAAGCATCTCTTTCTCTCCCTCTCCAGCAAGGTCCCAGGAAGGCCACGACTGCAGCTAAACCTCAAATCTACAGACCCCCACAGGCAACAACCAAGAGGAGGGATAAAGCCTCTCTTCTCCCTTCCAGAAGCAGAGAAGCAAGCCCAAATTGTGCACGTGGCCCAGCAAGGAGTTCAAGACTTTAACTTCAACTAAGGACACTGAAACTCAGTATTTGAATTCAATTTATTACACACTTTACTTCAACCTCCCAACTATGTTTTCCCTCTGTAATCTATTTGTGTGCACGTGCCTCTCGTATGAATGTGAGCGTGGATGCATCCTGTGTTTTAGTAATTTTAACCAATTTAGAGTGATACGGTTAATAAACTTTCATCTTTCTTATTTAAATTCAAGAAAACCTGTCAGATTGGTTTATTTGCAAGTATATGTTAGAGTAACAGGAGCAAGTGCTCACTGAGTCGGTAAGTTAAATCACTGAGTTTAAAAGATAAACCCTGTTGCGGTCAAAGCAGAGAAGGAGTGAAAGGGGAGCCTGAGACCCCTGCCTCACCTGGTCATAACAGAAATTTGGGGGCTCTAGTCGACATTGGACACACAGAGAAATTACAATTGGAAGAGGGAAATTGAATTGATCCCAATCAAAAAAAACAGAAAGACTTCAATACTGGTTTTCTTGTGGTTTGTGTTGCTAGAATACTAACAAGTCTGCATCCAAAGCCCAGTACCTCCCCAAGCCAGGGTGAAGTAACTTGGGATAAGTTAAAGGCACTATCTATGGAAGAGATAAGGAATATAGCTGGGCAGTGTGGAATCACTTTCTGTGCCAAAGCTAGGAAATTCAAACTCCTAATATTTGTGGCCAACCATTTTGCCTCGAAGCTGAAGAGTCAGAGATAGGATTGGAATTGGACTCGGACAAAGTAAGGTTAGCAAAAATATAATTTGAGTTGGAATTCCAGGGAGAAGAGAAGGAAAAAGTGAGAGGAAAAGAGAGAAAAAGAACTTTCCAGGAGGAGGAGGAGGAGGAGGAAAGGGAGTTACGGTGGCTTAAGTTAGCCAGGGGGCAACAGAGTAACCCCAGGAAAAGCATGGCCAACATGGAAGCTACAATTAAATCAGAGCCATGCGCTGAGCTCTTAAAATTTTCCCAATCGATCCCAAAGTTCAATGAAGGAGATGTAGAAGTATTTTTTGTAACTTCTGAAAAGCTTGCAAGTCAGTTAAAATGGCCAGCCAAGAGCTGGACCACACCCCCTGATACAAAGCAAGCTAACAGGAACAGCCCATGAAGTTTATTCCCTGTTGCCAGATGAAAGTTCATCAAATTATGAACTGATTAAAAATGCAGCCCTCGGTGCATATGAGCTAGCACTGGAAGCCTACTGCCAGAAATTCCAAATCCTCTGAAACAAGCTGATCAAACTTACCTGGAGTTTGAGAGAAGTAAGCAGCTGGCTTTTGACCAGTGGTTGAGAGCCCTTAAAGTACAGCCCACATATTGAAACCTCAAAGCGGTGATTCTTCTCAAGGAATTTAAAAACTCTCTCCCACTCTCGATAAAGACCATGTGGAGGAACAAAAAGTGCACAGAGCGAGGCAAGCCGCAATTCTGGCTGATGAGATTGCTCTCATTTACAAGTCCATACCCCAAGGAAAAACCTTTCCTCACCACCCCCACAACACCGTAAAGGAAAAGAGGTGGAGGGTAATAGGAGCCCAAACAGTCCTGGGAGGGAGAAAAATTGGACACCCAGGGGGCCCTCCTCAAGCCAAAAGAGACAGTGCTGAAAGTAGGAGTAAGAACCGGAAACGTGTAGGTTTCCATTGTAACAAAGCAGGTCACCTCAGAGCTGACTGCTGGAAACACAAGAAGGAAGCCTGTAAGGTTAATCAGGGCACACCTGGCCAGTGCAAGAGAAGGGACCTTGATGGAAAGCACAGAACAGGCTGTCATTAACTACAACAGCAGTAAGACCCAGAAAAAAATACTGCTGTGGGTGCAGGAAAATTTAACGAGATCCCTGAAGGCTGCCAGGATTTTGCGTGCAAAGGGAAAGTAACCCCATACCCCTCGAGCAGGGCAAGAAAGCCCATTGTCATACTCAAGGATACAGGAGCCACCCGATCCATTTTGCTGGGCATGAAGTTTCCCCCAGAGAGTGCAGTGAATAAGAGAGTGATAGTGAATAGTATCGGAAGGCTGTGAACACCCGTACCTTTACATCGTGTGCACTTGGAGAGTGATCTAGTTTCGGGACCGGTGATCATAGGGATTGTCCCTAGTTTGCCTATGGATGGGGTGGACCTGCTCGTAGGTAATGATCTGCCTGGGGCAAAGGTGGGAGCTTCCCCAGTAGTAGCAGAAAGACCGGAGGACTTCAGAGAGACAGAGCAGTGGCAGGAGATGGTCCCCTGCATTTCCCCTGATTGTGTAGTGACTTGGGCCATGGCTAAACCAGCTCCCTCAGAAAAGATTGAAATGGCATGATAGATGACCATCTGGTTGTCTGAAACTTTTTTGAGAAGTTAGAAGATCCAAGGGATGGATTAAATGAATCTTCCCTAGTCGTGGCTCAGCAAGCTGATCCCAGTACTAAGGACATTAGCACAGGCTGCCCAAACTGAAACTCCAGTAGAGGGAGTCACTGATTGCTACAACGTAAAGAATGAGGTGCTGATGAGGAAATAGATCTTTCCTCAAAGACATGAGGACAAAGAGTGGACAGTGGTTCACCATTTAGTGATGCCGCCGAGGTACCATAGAGAAATATTAAGAATGGTCCACAAGTTTACCATGGCTGTACACGTCGGTATACGAAAAACCAAAGCCCGCATAAGGCAGCAGTTTGACTAACCAAAACTCCACAGGATGTGGTGGAGTTCTGTAGGAGTTGCCACATGTGCTGGGTTGAAGGGAAGCCCAAACCGGCAGTGAAATCTGCCCCCCTAATTCCTGTACCGGCTTTTGGGAAACCCTCCAGCAAAGGGCTGGTGAATTGTGAAGGACCCCTGCCAAGAACAAAAGGGGACAACCAGGACAGGTTAAAGGAGGATTCCCAAATGGAGCTCACTAATGTCCGGTCAGCCAGCCCTGAAAATGTTTGGAAAATTAGACCCCACAGCCTCCTACGTATGCAGACAACAGGACCACCCTACCAGGGTTGCTAACAGTATTTGCAGAAACTTTCAGGGACAAAGGAAGTCCCCAAAAGGGCAAACCAACAGCGAGGACGATGCCTTACCTCGTTCAAAGTGCACAGGGGAGGCAGTGGAATCTGGCAGATACCTGTGTGCAGGAATGTCCCAGAGGACATGGGGGAGATTAATAAAGGGACCCTCCCCACAGTCAGGAAAAGAAGAGAAACAAAAATGCCCTAAAGTGACTAACCTTTGTATGACTCACCAGAGCACTGAAAGTGAGGTCAGAGTGGATCCACCTACTGCAGACTCCCATGATTAGAGCTCAATCCTCGGGCTAATTAAACCTAATAAACTACTTCAGATTCCAACAAGGGCAAAGGCCCAGAGGAAATCTCAGGGACCTCACAGGGATTTTAAACCAATTTATCACTCACTACGACCATGGGAAGAGAAATTAGTCAGATACAGGAACTGAAAGGTTAGAACCATATATTGCAGAAACAGCAGCTAAGGGGTTAAAGTTTGTGCAAATAGAAAAACTCACCCTAGAAGTTATGGAAATTTGCAGACATCAAGCTCCCCCAGCAACCACATGTTTATTGAGATGCCCATCCCCAGGTTATTGCAAATTGATATTAAAGAAATTTAAACCCATTGGACAACACCTAACCATCTCAGACCAACTGCAAGGGAAAAGGGCAGTTAAAATCAGCACTACTACTGCAGAGAAAAGACAAGCTGCAACAACTTTTGTAAGATTTCTGAATGGCTGAGAGTGTATGAGAGAAATGCATGCGTGCTTTCCTATGTTTTTCTTTTTCTTTAACTTATAATGAAATACTCCCCATTATCGCATTTCATTCGGTGTGGTCGGAAGGTGTGACTAAAAACCAGCATGCCAAATGGAAAAATATTAATTTTGTTGTATGAAACTGCCTGAAACCTTTTACTGGACATTACAAATAACTTTTAAAAAGCAGAACTGAACAGCTAAAGATGGCCACGTACAATTTGCATATGAGAAGCCAAAGGCTGGCTGGGAGACAGAGGTAATTTTACCCTGTCTATCCAGAACAATAGGGGTGCTCTCTGATTCAATTACATAGAATGGATTTTGTCAATATTGGTCATCAAAAGCCATCGACAACCATTGACTTTGAAAGAGCCAACACCCGCACCCCCTCCCACCACCACGTATGTCTGAAGAACTTTGAATTTCAAAAAACCTTCCAGAAACTTCTGTTTTCAGAGGTGGCCACATGACATACCTGTAAATCTGAGTTTGTGAATTGTGCCTCAAAAAAGAAAGCCGGTAACTGAATTCCAAGGAAGAAAGCACTTCTCTCTCTCCAACTAGGTCCCAGGAAGGCCCCGGCTGCAGCGAAATCTCAGATTGACAGATCCCCACAGGCAACAACCAAGAGGATGGATAAAGCCTCTCTTCTCCCTTCCAGAACCAGAGAAGCAAGCCTGAATTTTACACATGGCCCAGCGAGGACTTCAAGACTTTAACTTCAACTAAGGACACTGAAACTCAGTATTTGAATTCCATTTACTTCAACCTCCCAACTTTGTTTTCCCTATGTAATCTATTTGTGTGTCTGTGTGTTCCTCTTGTATAAATGTGAGCATGGATGTGTCACGTGTTTTTGTAATTTTAACCACTTTAGAGTGATAAGGTTAATACACTTATATCTTTCTTGTTTAAACTCAAAAAACATGACTGATTCATTTGCAAGTATATATTAAAGTAACATGAGCAAGTGCTCACTGAGTTGGTGAGTTAAACCACTGAGTTTAAAAAATAAACCCTGTTGCGATCAAACTAGAGGAGGGACGGAAGAGGAGCCTGAGACCCCTTCCTCACCTAGTCATAACATCAGCATGACCAGCACCTTGGGGAAATGGAACCCATATCTGCAGCAAATATCGGAGTGAATAATTGCTGGGAAAATGACAAATTTAAATGTCAAAAGCAAAATACTGTGAATGCTGAAAATCTGAAATGAAAACAGAAAATGCTGGAAATATTCAGCAGCTCTGGCAGCAACTGTGGAGAGAGAAGCAGAGTTAATGATTCATGTCAATAACCTTTCATAAATTTGTTGTTCTTTCTACAGGTGTTGTCCATATTTCCAGCATTTTCTATTTTTACTGTAAATCTATCAACATTTTACCAATCTGGATTTGTTTCTAACAAAGCACCACTCCCCGCAAAATATTGCAACAGAACTGGCACACAAAATTCCAGGTACTCTGCGTCCCCTCATCCCCACATAATCCTGGCACTCTGCGCCCCCTCACCCTCACGTCATCCTGACACTCTGCTCCCTCTCAACCCCACATCATCCTAGAATTTTACTTACCCCTCAGCCCTACATCATCCTGACACTTAGCTGATGAATCAGTAATCCTCCATGTTGACCACCCGTTGAACGAAGCACTGAGGGTAGCAAGCCCACAGAATGTACTCTTGGAGTGGGGGACTTGAATACCCATTAGCAAGAGTGGCTCGGTAGCACCACTACTGAGCGAGCTGGCCTTGTACTGAAGGACATGTCTGCCATACTGGGCCTGCAGCAGGTTGTGAGAGAACCAACAAGAGGGAAAAACCTACTTGACCTTACCCTCACCAATCTACCTGCCATAGATGCATTTGTCGAGGACAGCTTGGTTGGAGTTACCACTGTACAGCTCTTGTGGAGACAAAGTCCCACCTTTACACTGAGGATACCCTCCATCGCGCTGTGTGGTACTACCACTGTGCTGTGGATCATCAGCAGCAGAATTGTATTCAACCACAATCTGTAACCTCATGGCCCATCATATCCCTCAGTCTAGCATTACCATCAAGCCACAGGATCAACCCCAGTTCAAATAGGAGTGCAGGAGAGCATACCAGTAGCACAAGGTATACCTAAACCTGTGGTGCCAGAGGATTGCAGAGTGGAAAATGTGACACCCTTATTCAAGAAGGGGTGGAAAGACATTTGTATAACTGCAGGCTGGTCAGTTTAACATCTGTGGTGAGTAAGGTTATAGAAACAATAATGGGGGGGGGAAAAAATCAGTGGACTCTTAGAGAGGTTCGAGGTAATTAAGGAGAGCCAGCACAGATTTATAAAAGGCAGATCATGCTTGACTAATGCAACTGATTCTTTTGGTGACATAACAGAAAAGGTTGATGAAGGATGCTGTTATCATGGATTTTAAGAAAGCCATAAAGTACCACATAAAAGGCTGGCCAACCCCTCCTCCTTTGCCACTGTCTGTCTTTCTGAAATATTACTGTGTACCCTGGAATACTTACTTCCCAACCTTGATCACCAAGTAACCATGTCTCTATAATGGCGATTAGATCTAAATGATTCACCTCTATTTGTGCCACAAGTTCATCTATCTTATTGAAGATGTTTTGCACATTCAGATAAACAATCTTTAATTTCATTTTTTGCTTTTATTCCCTTCAATGACCTTATTTGCTAATGTACAATTTTTGTTAAACTCTCTATTCCTTTCTTTCCCATTCTTCTTGTCTTTACCCACAATGCTATACTGCCTTGTCCTTTCTCTTTGGATTTCTAAATCTCCACTCTCCTGAACCCTCCCCCAGCTCTGTTAGTTCACAACATCTAGTCTTATCTGCTGGCTCACTTCTGCATTTGTACGCTCTGTCCTTTCCTGCTTCACTCTGATTATCATTACCCTTATCGCTATCTTGCTCTCTTCTCTCTTTAAATTATCACATATTTCCTCAAAGTCATAGAGCTATACAGCACTGAAACAGGCCCTTCGGCCCATCGTGTCTGTGCTGGCCATGAAGCACCTATCTATTCTAATCCCATTTTCCAGCACGGTTGTGTGTTTGCTGGAAAGGGTCGAGTTGTTCAGCCACCGAATCCGCTTGATCCCTTGCCCCCACTATTTACTTTAATGCCCTCTCTCCCGCCCTAGTTATGTGATTCACCAGAACACGGTACAGCTCCCATTTTCCCCAGTACTGGTACTAGTGCCCCATGAATCAAAACCCATTTCTCCCACACCAATCTTTGAGCCTCGCATTAACTCTCATTTTATTTACCATATGCCAATTTGCTCGTGGCTCAGGTAATAACCCAGAGATTATTACCTTTGAGGTTCTGCTATACTGTCCCCTACTACTACCTTCCTATTTACTTCCCCCACGTGAATGGCTTTCTGTACCATGGTTAGTTTTCTCCACCCTTTAACCCTTGCTCTCATTCATACAAGCTGAAAGAAGCTCAAACCTGTTGGACAATTGCAAGGGCTGAGGCTCCTCCCCTTCTGCCTTCACGATCCCCTTACCTTCCTCACTCGCAGTCACACCCTCCTGTCGTGATCACTGACCAAACCAGAAGACCCTATCCTATGGAGTGTGACTGCCTTCTAGAACAAAGCGTCCAAGTAACTTTCCCCCTTTCCCCACTGCATCGCAGTGTCTGTAGCTTGATCTCCAGCTCATCAACTCTGAGTCAAAACTCCTCTAGCTGCAGATACTTAGTGCAGACGTGGTTGCCGTGGAGCACACTGGTGTCCAAGAGCTCCCACATACTGAAGCTGCAGCATATCACCTGCCCTGCCATCCTGATTAGTTATTTAAAACACAATTAATTATTTACTTAATTAATAGGAAATACTAGCCAATCTGTTAAGCTTTACTACTATTAGTAAATAAAACCTTACAATTACTAAAATTAGCAGAGTTTTGAAAGATAAATCAGAAAACTCTCACCAATCAACAACCTGTTTTCCTGTGATGTCACACTTTGATTTTTCTCAGAACGCTGTCAGTCTGCTCTGGTGAACTGGATAGCTCTTTTATGCTCTCCACTGTTCTCACTCGCGCTCATTCCTTCCCGCCACCGCTCTTTTATGCTCTTCGTCTATCTCTCTCTCGCTCCTTCCCGCCGGCACTCTTTTATGCTCGTTGCTGGTTTCGCTCTCTAATGCCATGTAAATAAAGGCTTTTGGCAGTAGCTATTTTATGCACCACCTGGAACCTGGTATCAGAGTTGAGTAGCTGGGATTTGAGAAGATTTTGATAGCTGTAATACAGACAGCAGATGTGCGAAACAATTCCTGTCTGCAACTTTGCAGAGGACATCAACTGCTGGGTAAGTCATTATAGCTTCAAATTTTCCAGTATCTGCTCCTATGAACATGAAGGGTGATTTGCGAGGGAATTGGCAATTCTGCAATTGGTAGTCTCAATGGCAGAATTATGAGATTGCGACAGAGCTGGACAAGAAACCTGATCAGATAAGAAAAGCAACTCTGTTGTCATTGATGGGGACAGAGTGTTACAAACTGCACTGCACCTGGAATCTCACTAAAGAGAAGGAAAGCAAGACTTAGGGAGATTTTGAAGACCCACTTTGAGCCCTTTAATGTCATTTATGAACACTATGTGTTTAACACTACAGATCAGGACGACAGGGAGACTATTGATCAGTATATGACAGTACTGAGACATCTAGCTGAGTCTTGTGACTTTGGGCAACTGAAGGATATTCTCAAAGATAGGACTGTCTTAAGAACAAGAGATCCTGCTGTGAGAGCACGTATTCTGAGAGAAGTTTACTCTCAAGAAAGCTATTGACTGTGCAGAAACTAATCAACAGCTGAACAGTATTGATGGGAGAACCAATGAAACTATGCACTAAGTTGAGAGGCAGTCCAAATCTTGCAAGCACAAGTCATTGATGAAAAGGAGGACAACTTTCAGAAGGGCCAACAGAACGATTAAGGCCAGAGAATTGGATGTAAATACTGTGGAGGACACCACAGGAAGGAAAAGGAAGTATGTCCAGTGTGGGGAAAACAGTGCTCTAGTTGCAAGAAGCTGACCCACTTTGCACTAAGTGTTTTGCTAGAAAGAAGAAAAGCAAGCCTGCAAAGATGGAAAGATGTCAGACGATGATTTTGATGAATCAATCTATACCCCAGAACATAGAAAACAGGAACAGGAGTAGGTCATTTGGCCCTTCGAGCCTGCTCCGCCATTCATTATGATTATGGCTGATCATCCAACTCAGTAGCCTGTTCCCGCTTTCGCCCCATACCCTTTGATCCCTTTAAACCCAAGAGCTATACCGAACTCCTTTTTGAAAACATTCAATGTTTTGGCTTCAACTGCTTTCTGTGGCAGCGAATTCCACAGGCTCACCACTCTCTGAGTGAAGAAATTTCTCCTCAGCTCAGTCCTAAAGGTTTACCCCATATCCTTAGACTATGACCCCTGGTTCTGGACTCCCCCACCATCAGAAACATCTTTCCTGAATCTACCGTCAAGTCCTGTTAGAATTTTATAGGTCTCTATGAGATTCCCCCTCACTCTTCTGAACTCCAGCAAATATAATCCTAAACGACTCAATCTCTCCTCATATGTCAGTCCCACCATCCCAGGAATCAGTCTGGAAAACCTTCACTGCACTTCCTCTATAGCAAGAACATCCTTCCTCAGATAAGGAAACCAAACTGCACACAATATTTCAGGTATGGCCTCGCCAAGGCCCTGTATAATTGCAGCAAGACCTCCCTGCTTCTGTACTTGAATCCTGTCACTATGAAGGCCAACATACCATTTGCCTTCTTTACCGCCTGTTGCACCTGCATGCTTACCTTCAACGACCAGTGTACGAGAACACCCAGTTCTCGCTGCATATTCCTGTCTCTCAGTTTATAGAGGGAAAAATTGTGGCCGATGCAGCTAAATAAATACACATATATATATATATATATATAAATAAGATGAAAATGTAGCCACATATTGTTACAAAATGGGGTATTTACCCAAGGCATTGTGGGACAAGTCAGTTTGCTTGCAGGCTTGAGAATGGTACTGCTTAGCACAGGCAATTAGCCTGACCAAGGAGGGCCCCCCATATCAGTGTATAAGACAGCTGCTCTGTCTAATTGCGGACTACACAAAGCAACTAGGAATGCAGGCCTGATAGAGGTAGAAGGATTCATTGTGAAGACTCAAGGATAGTTGATAAGGGGGGGTTTGGTAAACAAGCTGAGATGGTCAGGGGTGTACCACGAGCTATCCCCACAACCACATGATGCATAATTAATAATTTTATTGGTAATGAATGTAATATATGTAATCAATAACTGTTATGATTGGATTATGTCCAGCCGGGATGGGCTGAGTAACTGTATATCTGTTGTGGATTTTCCTTTGTTCGGTGGAGAGGCATCTGGACAGCCCAGTGACCTGCTCCCCGCTGGCGTAACTAAATAAACTGTTTGACATTGGAGCAGACCTGAGTGTCGAGTGATTCTTCTAGATTCATTCCCGCTAACACAGATAACAATCTGCCTTCCTGTTTTTGCTACCAAAGTGGATAACCTCACATTTATCCGCATTATACTGCATCGGCCATGCATTAGCCCACTCACTCAACTTGTCCAAATCACCCTGAAGCCTCTCTGCATCCTCCTCACAACTCACCCTCCCACCCAGTTTTGTGTCATCTGCAAATTTGAAGATATTACATTTAGTTCCCTCATCTAAATCATTAATGTATATTGTGAATAGCTGGGGTCCTAGCACCGATCCCTGCGGTACCCCACTAGTCACTGCCTGCCATTCAGAAAAAGACCCATTTATCCCTACTCTTTGTTTCCTGTCCGCCAACCAATTTTCTATCCATCGCAATACATTACCCCCAATCCCATGTGCTTTAATTTTGCTAATGCTAATCTCTTATGTGGAACTTTGTCGAAAGTCTTCTGAAAGTCCAAATAAACCACATCCACTGGCTCCCCCTCATCAGCTTTACTAGTTACATCCTCAAATAATTCTAGTAGATTTGTCAAGCATGATTTCCCTTTCGTAAATCCATGCTGACTCTGTCCGATTCTACCACTGTTCTCCAAGTGCTCTGCTATAAAATCTTTGATAATGGACTCTAGAATTTTCCCCACTACCGACGTCAGGCTGACTGCTGTATAATTCCCTGCTTTCCCTCTAACTCCCTTTTTAAATAGTGGGGTTATTTTAGCTACCCTCCAATCTGTCAGAACTGTTCCAGAGTCTATAGAATCTTGGAAGATGACCACCATTGCATCCACTATTTCTAGGGCCACTTCCTTAAGTACTCTGGGATGCATACCATCAGGCCCTGGGGATTTATTGGCCTTCAATCCCATCAATTTCCCCAATACAATTTATCTACTAATACTGATTTCTTTCAGTTCCTCTCTCTCACTAAGCCCTGTATTCCCCACAATTTCTGATATGATATTTGTGTCCTCCTTTATGAAGACAGAACCAAAGTATGCATTTTGTTGGTCAGCCATTTCTTTATTCCCCGTAATAAATTCCCGTTTCTGACTGTAAGGGACCTACATCTGTCTTCACCAATCTTTTTCTCTTCACATACCTATAGAAAGTTTTACAGTCAGTTTTTATGTTCCCAGCAAGCTTGCTCTCGTACTCTATTTTCCCCTTCTTAATCAATCCCT
Organism: Heterodontus francisci; assembly: GCF_036365525.1. NCBI lineage: Eukaryota > Metazoa > Chordata > Chondrichthyes > Heterodontiformes > Heterodontidae > Heterodontus > Heterodontus francisci. Next base: position 9,713,095 of record NC_090399.1, read on the forward strand.
TGGGGGGTCCTCCTTTGCTGAATTATATACTGCTCCAATCCTCAGGTCTGTTGTTTTTCCTGGCAAATTTATATGCCTCTTCCTTGGATCTAATGCTATCTCTAATTTCCCTTGTAAGCCATGGTTTGGCTACCTTTCCCGTTTTACCTTTGTGCCAGATAGGGATAAACAATTGAAGTTCATCCATGCGCTCTTTAAATGTTTGCCATTGCCTATTCACCTTTAAGTAACGTTTCCCAATCCGTCATGGCCAACTCGCACCATTTCGTAGTTTCCTTTACTAACATTCAGGACCCTTGTCTCAGAATCAACTACGTCACTCCCCATCTTGATGAAGAATTCTATCATATTATGGTTGCTCGTCGCCAAGGGGTCTCGCACCACTAGATTGTCAATTATTCCTCTCTCATTACACAATACCACAGTCTAGGATGGCCTGTTCTCTAGTTGGTTCCTCAACGTATTGGTCCAGAAAACCATTCCGTATACGGTCCAAGAATTCCTCCTCTATGGTGACTAATTTGATTTGCCCAATCTATATGCAGATTAACATCACCCATAATTACAGATGTTCCTTTATCGCATGCATCTCTAATTTTGGGGGTCTATATACAACCCCCACTAATGTTTTTTTCCCCTTAGTATTTCTCAGTTCTATCCATACAGATTCCACATCGTCAGAACATGTTGGTGCTGTCAAGTCTCGTAGTAGAAAGCGGTTTGTGACTGTGGAATGATGATTGCAGAAGGACATCATCAAAATGATGTGAGGTGTCAGAAAGACACTGACTCTATGTGCAACATCATGAGCTTTGCAGTCTCGTATGAAACTGCACAAGATGGTGATCTAAATATGAAGCTGAAGGTAAAGTCCAGGCTCTATGATGGAACGATGCTCACCTCAAGAGGACAAACCAAGCCAACAGACCAATGCAAAGGGAAGAAAGAAAAACTTCAGTTCCAAATAGTGGACACTAAGCAAACTTCCCTCATCTCAGCTGAAAGAAGTCAAAAGCTTGGACTGGTAACTCTCCACATACCAGAAGAGATTTGCAGTGTTTCGCATGTCACCAAGTCATTGAACAAATTCTGACATATTACAAAGATGTTTTCACAGGTCTTGGATGCCTTTGTGGTGAATATCATCTTGAAGTAGATGAGAGTGTGTGGCCAACTCAACATCTTTGGAGAGTTCCAGCTGCCCTCAAATCCAGTCTGAAAGAAAAGATAGAGGAGCTTGAAAAGATGGGAGAAATCAAAAAAGTGACAACTCCTTCAAACTGTATTAGCAGCATGGTAGCAGTTAAAAAACCTGGAAAGTTGACAGTGTGTATAGATCCAAAGGATCTCAATAAAGCTTTGAAGAGATCTCACTACCCTATATCAAACATTGAAGAGATTCTGTTGTAATTTGGCAAGGCAAAGGTCTTTACTATCCTAGATACGAAGGACAAATACTGGAAGTGAATTTGGATGAAAGCAGCAGCTTTCTGACTACTTTCGGGGCACCATTTGGGAAGTATAGATGGTTGTGCATACGATTTGGCATTTCTACTGCTCCAGAAGAGTACTAACACAAACAGCATGGTAGTCAATGGTCTACGAGGAATGGAAGCAATCATGGATGATCTTCTAGTCTATGAATGAGGAGATATGAGAAGACGCCACCAGACCATGAGTGGACTCTAGTGAGACTGTTAGAGAGAGCTCTCTATATGAAGTTGAAGCTGAACAAGAAAAGGCTGTTGCTGAAGATGAAGCCAGGTACATAGGTGTGTACTGACAAGGACATTGCCTCGATCCTAATAAGGTGTGAGTTGTTAGACATGTAGCAACCAACAGATGTGAAGGCAGTTCAATAATTTGTTGGATTTGTGAACTACCCATCTTGTTCTTGCCCAATCTGTCGGCGGCATGTGAACCTCTACGCAAGCTCACTGTAAAGGATGCTCATGCTATTAGGGCACAGAATAAGCAGCTTTCACTCACATCAGACAATTAGTGTCGACAACACCAGTGCTGAGGTACTATGATGTCAACGAGAAAGTCACCCTGCATTGTAATGCTAGTGATACAGGACTACAGAACTTGGAAACACTCATGCAGGAAGGACAACAAATCGCATCTACATGCAGAGCATTAACGCAAACTGAATGATGCTATGCACAGATCAAGAAAGTGTTTGGCTATTGTCTTTGCTTGTGAGTATTACAACCAGTACTTGTCTGGGAGAGAGAAAGTGATGGTAGAGTCTGACCACAAGCCACTCCAAAGCATCTTTCTCTGTTTACTTCTACCTGCTCCAAAACATTTGCAAAGGATGTTACTTCATTTGCAGAGATATCACTTGGAAGTGAAGTATCAGCAAGGTAAGCAGATGTACGTTGTCGACTTACTGTTGAGAGCAGCGGTCCCTTTGAAGGAAGTTGATGACGCTACTACACAGTGCGAAATCTTCCTGATTCAACAAGAAGCAAAGCACGACATGCTCTGAAAGGCATCAACCCAGCAGAGACATTGAATGTGACCAACAAGTGTCGTGCTCAGATCAAGCAAACTACGTGACAAGATGCAAATCTTCAAGTGCTACAGGAAGTCGTGATGGCCTGAAAGTATCAAGGACACACATGTTGCTCTAAGAGTATTGGGTATACAGAGACAAAGTGATCTTGTATAAAGGGTCTAGAGTTGTTATCCCTAGAGAGATGGGAAAAAAAATGCTGAAGCACGCCCATGCAAGCCATCATGGAATTGAATCTATGTGAGGAAGTGCTCTATTGGCCAAGCATGAGCAATGAGATTAAGGACATCAGCCTGTGCAGTGCTTACAATGAACATCAAGCTGAGCAAGCTAAAGAGCTCATGGTTGAAGCTTGGATTTTTCCTCTTCACTCTCACTGGAACGGATTATCTTGTCAGGCTATTAGGAAGGCAAATAGCATATTGTCCTTTATTGCAAGGGGTTTGAAGTACAGGAATAAAGAAGTCTTACTAAAATTGTACAGGGCTAGGGTGAGACCACACCTGGAATAGTGTGTGCAGTTTTGGTCTCCACATTTAAGAAAGGATATACTTGCATTGGAGGCAGTGCAGCGAAGATTTACTAAATTGGTCACTGGGATGAGGGAGTTGTCCTATCACAATAGGTTGAGTAAACTGAGCCCATATACCCTGGTGTTTAGAAGAATGAGAGGCGATCTAATTGAGACATACAAGATTCTAAAAGGGCTTGATAGGGTAGAAGCCGAGAGATTGTTTCCGTTGGTCGGGGAATCTAGAACATGGGGCATAGTCTCACGATAAGGGGCCGATCATTCAAGACTGAGATGAGGAGAAATTACTATACTCAAAGGGTTGTGAATCTTTGGAATTCTCTACCCAGAGGGTTGTGAATGCATTTAAGGCTGGGATAGATAGATTTTTGGTCTTGTAGGGAATCAAGGGATATGGGGATCGGCAGGAAAGTGGAATTGAAGCCCAAGATCAGCCATGATCGTACTAAATGGCAGAGCAGGCTCGATGGGCTATATGGTCAACTTCTGCTCCTGTTTCTTGTGTTCTTGTGTCGCTGTCGACTACTATTCAGATTACTGGGAGATAGACCAGCTGACATCAACAAATACCAGTGAGATCATAGAACGCCTGAAAGCACACTTCAGTCACCATAGCATTCCTGACATTGTGGAGAGTGACAACGGCCCTCAGGTCACAAGTGAAGAATTCAGACGCTTCATGAATTTCAGCACTGCACATCATCTCCACACTATCCCCAGTCAAATGGAAAGGCCAAAGCAGAGGTGAAAATTGACAAAAGGATCATAAAAATATCTACTAGGTCTGACAGAGATTGAATAAGGCAATCGTAGAGTTGAGAGACACAACTACTGAAGGCATGGGAAGTAGTCCAATCCAGAAACTAATGTTACACTGCACCCAGATGATTCTTTCAACAGCTAAGAAATTACTGAAGACAGAAGTGGTAAGAGTTGTGAGGAATCCTCCAGTCTTCTGGCACCATCTCCAGATACCAGAAGAATTGGAAGATTGTGGCCAGAGCATCCAGTTTAAACCCTGACTTCCCTCAGTAATGCAAGGATGCATCCAATTCAGACTTTTCTATTTTGAGGAACCCATTTCCATGCACACACACACACCCATCCTTATATGCACATGCAAGACCCATATGCACAAATGGACATGGCCATACACAGACCCATATAAATGTGCACATACATCTACCCATAAATACAAACAGAGTCATATATATTATTTATCTATTTACACATACACCTATCCATACATATTTTGTTCATTCATGGGATGTGAGAATTGCCATCAAGGCCAGCATTTGCTGCCCATCCCTAATTGCCCATGAAGGTGGTGGTGAACCGCCTTCTTGAACTGCTGCAGTCCATGTGGTGTAGGTACACCAACTGTGCTGTTAGGAAGGAAGTTCCAGGTTTTTGACCCAATGACAATAAAGGAACAAAGATATAGTTTCAAGTCAGGATGGTGTGTGGGTTGGAGGGTAACATCGAATCACAGAATCGTTGAAGTGCAGAAGTCAGCCATTCGGCCTATTGTGTCCACACTGGCTCTCTGAAAGAGCAATTCCCTCAGTTCCATTCCCCCACCTTCTCCCTGTAACCTTGCACATCTTCCTTTTCATATAACTGTCTAATTCCCTTTCGAATGCTTCCACCTTGTTCTCAGACAGTGCATTCCAGACCTTAACCACTTGCTGCATGAAAAAGTTTTTCCTCATGTCACTTTTGTTTCTCTTACTCAATACTTGTGGGCATCTCAGGAGAGACTAAGGCTAAGGGAGTAAACCCTAACAGAAAATCTGGAGCAGAGCCTCGAAGGTAGTCATGTGTCACCTTTGGCATGTTACCGGCAGTTCCTGCAGTGAAATTGGTGCCAAACATCATGCTTTGCACTCCTTTGGACCCCACTAGAAAGGCAAGAGGGGGGGTTTTGGGCAACTCACAACCTCCATACATTCCGCTCTGGCATGCACCATGAAGAGGTCACTCCATAGTTGCCTCACAGTGACCAAAACACAGAAGGCAGCAGTTATGGGTTTTAAGTCCAGCTCAATTGGCGTAGAGATTGGGCGCCACGGGCTGCCTTTGTTGGTGGGAGAGGTCGTCGCATCTCATTGGACAGCTACTGCCCGCCTCAAACCGGGCAGCCCCGGTCAGAAAGGTTCTGTCCCGCCACAGTCCACCTGCTTCAATGGGTGCTTGGAGCTCAGGGTCATTTCCTGACATGTGGTCTGTAATACTGCACCAATCAACATGACAAAAAAAGGAAAGGTAACAGCCCTTCGTTTTGCATGCTGGAACATAAGAACTGTGTGTCTTGGCCAGTCAGAAGATGTTACACAAATAAACGACTCTCGGAAGACCGTCATCATTAACAACGAGCTGAGCAGACTCAATGTGGACAATGCAGCACTTCAGAAGACAAGCCTCCCTGTGAGCGATCACTAAGGGAGCAAAACTACACCTTCTACTGGCAGGGTAGGGAGCCAGAAGAACCAAGACAACATGGAGTGGGCTTCACCATCAGAAGCTCTTTGCTCAGCATGAAAAAGCCACCTACAAATGGCTCGGAACGCGTACTGTCCATCCGACTGCTCACCGCCTTTGGTCCAGTACACCTACTCAGTATCTATGCTCCTACACTCTGCTCCCCAGCTGAAGTTAAGGACGAGTTCTATGAGGAACTCCATAACATCATTAGTAGCATTCCTAATACTGAACATTTGTTCCTGCTGGGGGACTTTAACGCCAGGGTTGGGGCTGACCATGACTTATGGCCCTCCTACCTCGGGCGCTATGGCATTGGAAGGATGAGAATGGACAGAGACTGCTGGAGTTGTGTACCTGTCACAACCTCTGCATCACCAACTCGTTCTTTCAAACTAAACCCTGTCACCAGGTTTCATGGAGACACCCAAGATCACATCGTTGGCACCAGTTGGACCTCATCGTCACACAGCAAGCCTCCATAAATAGTGTGGACTGCGACACCAACTACTTCCTGGTGTGCAGAAAAGTTAGACTCAAACCAAAGAAGTTACATCACTCCACGCAGAATTACCAGAATTTCTTACCGATAGATGTCACAAAAGTTTCTCAATTCGCTTGAAAAAGCCCTTCAAAACACTCCTGCAGGGGATGCAGAGGCCAAGTGGGCCCACATCAGAGACACCATCTATGACTCAGTAACGACCACCTTTGGCAAACATGAGAAGCAGAATGCAGGCTGGTTTCAATCTCACTTTGAAGAGATGGAACCAGTCATAGCCACCAAGCGCACTGCACTGCTGAACTATAAGAAAGCCCCCAGCGAGTTAACATCCGCAGCACTTAAAACTACCAGAAGCACCGCGCAAAGAAGAGCCAGGCACTGTGCAAATGATTACTGGCAACACCTATGCAGTTGCATTCAGCTGGCCTCCGACATCGGAAACATCAGAGGAATTTATGACGGCATTAAGAGAGCTTTTGGGCCAATCATCAAGAAGATCACCCCCCCCAAAGTCAAAATCAGGGGAAACGATCACTGACCAAAGCAAGCAAATGGACCAATGGGTGGAGCACTACCTTGAACTGCACTCCAGGGAAAATGATGTCATTAACACCACCTTCAATGCAGCCCAGTCTCTGCCAGTCACGGATAAGCTGGACGTGCCTTACAGCTCAGTAGCGCCATCGATTCTCTAGCCTGCGAAAAAGCCCCGGGAAAGGACGGCATTACCCTTGAAATAATCAAGTGTGCCGAGCCTGCTCTACTCTCAGCACTCTATGAACTGCTTTGCCTGTGCTGAGATGAGGGAGCAGTACCACAGGACATACGCGATGCCAATATCATCACCCTCTATAAGAACAAGGGTGATCGCGGTGACTGCAACAATTACCGTGGAATCTCCCTGCTCAGCTCAGTGGGGAAAGCCTTCGCTTGAGTCGTTTTAAACAGACTCCAGAAGCTGACTGAGCGTGTCTATCCTGAGGCACAGTGTGGCTTTCGAGCTGAGATCCACTACTGATATGCTGTTTTCCCTTTGCCAGCTACAGGAGAAATGTCACGCACAAAGTATGCCCCTCTACATTGCCTTCATAGATCTCAACAAAGCCTTTGACCTCGTCAGCAGACATGGTCTCTTCAGACTACTAGCAAAGACTGGATGTCCACCAAAGCTACTAAGCATCATCACCTCGTTTCATGACAATATAAAAGGCACAATTCAGCATAACGGTGCCTCATCAGACTCCTTTCCTATCCTGAGTGGTGTGAAACAGGGCTGTGTTCTTGCACCCACATTGTTTGGGATCCTTTTCTCACTGCTGCTCTCTCACGCGTTTAAGTCTTCAGAAGAAACAATTTTCCTCCACACAAGATCAGATGGCAGGTTGTTCAACCTTGCCCGTCTTAGAGTGAAGACCAAAGTACAGAAAGTCCTCATGAGGGAACTCCTCTTTACTGACGATGCTGCATTAACATCCCACATGGAAGAGTGTCTGCAGAGACTCATCGATAAGCTTGCAGCTGCCTGCAATGAATTTGGCCTATCAGTTTCAAGAAAACGAACATCATGGGACAGATCAGAAATGCTCCATCCATCAATATCGGCGACCACAATCTGCAAGTGGTTCAAGAGTTCACTACCTAGGCTCAACCATCACGAGCAATCTGTCTCTTGATGCAGAAATCAACAAGCTATGTCCAGACTGGCTAAGAGGGTGTAGGAAAATGGCACACTGACACGGAACACAAAAGTCCGAGTGTTTCAAGACCGTATCCTCAAAACCTGCTCTACGGCAGCGAGGCCTGGACAATGTATGTCAGCCAAGAGCGACGTCTCAACGCATCCCATCTTCGCTGTCTCTGGAGAATCCTTGGCATCAGGTGGCAGGACCATATCTCCAACGCAGAAGTCCTCAAGGCAGCCACCATCCCCAGTATGTATGCCCGACTGAGCCAGCGGCGCTTGAGATGGCTTGGCCATGTGAGCCACATGGAAGATGGCAGGATCCCCAAGGAGATCCCGTCACTGATATCAGATCCACCAGCTGTCCATGTCTCCACCTTAAAGACGTTTGCAAATGTGACATGAAGTCTTGCGACACCGACCACAAGTCGTGGGAGCCAGTTGCCAGCGATCACCAGAGCTGACAGACAGCTATAAAGGCGGGCTGAAGAGAGGTGAGTCGAAGAGGCTCAGCAGTTGGCAGGAAAAGAGACAGAAGTGTAAGGTGAGAGCCAACTGTGTAACAGCCCCGACAACTAACTTTACCTGCAGTGCCTGTGGAAGAGTCTGTCACTCTAGAATTGGCCTTTACAGCCACTCCAAGCGATGCTCCACAAACCACTGACCACCTCTAGGCACTTTCCCATCGTCTCTCGAGACAAGGAGGCCAAAAAGGAAGGAAGAAAAGGACTAAATACTTTAAATCTGTGCCCTCTCGTGCTTGGTCCTTTCAAGAGTGGGAACAGTTTTGCTCTATCTACTCTGTCCAGACCCTTCATGATTTTGAATATCTCTATCAAATCATCTCTCTGCCCGCCCTTCTCGAAGAAAAACAGTCCTAACTTCTCCAATCTATCTTCATAACTGAAATCCTCATCACTGGAACCATTCTCGTGAAACTTTTCTGAACTCTCTCCAATGCCCTCATGTCTTTCCTCAAGTGTGGCGTCCAGAACTGGACGCAATACTCCAGCCGAGGACGAATAGTGCCTTATACAAGTTCAACATAACGTCCTTGCTCTTGTACGCTAGGCCTCTATTAATAAAGCCCAGGATACTGTGTGCTTTATTAACCGCGTTCTCAACCTGTCCTGCCACCTTCAATAACTTATGCACATATACACCTAGGTCCCTATGCTCCTGTACCCCCTTTAGAATTGTACCATTTATTTTATGTTGTCTCTCTATGTTCTTCCTACCAAAATGAATCACCTATTTCTCTGCATTGAACTTCATCTGCCACCTGTCTGCCCATTCCACCAACTTGTCTATGCCCTTTTGAAGTTCTACACTATCCTCCTCACAGTTCACAATGCTTCCAAGTTTCATATCATCTGCAAACTTTGAAATTGTGACCTGTACACCAAGGTCTAGGACATTAATATATATCAGGAAAAGCAAGGGTCCCAATATTGATCTCTGGGAACTCCACTACAAACCTTCCTCCTGCCCAAAAAACATCCATTAACCATTACTCTTTGTTTACTGTCACTCAGCCAATTTTGTATTCATGTTGCTGCTGTTCCTTTTATTCCATGAACAAGTTTGCTCACAAACCTGTTGTGTGGCACTGTATCAAATGCCTTTTGAAAGTCCATGCACAACATATCAATAGCATTGCCCTCATCAACCCTCTCTGTTACCTCCTCAAAACGTGATTTTCCCTTAAGAAATCCATGCTGGCTTTCCTTAATTAACTCACATTTGTCCATGTGACTATTGATTTTGTCCTGAATTATTTTTCTTACAAGTTTTCCTACCAGTTAAACTGACTGGCCAGTAGTTGCTGGGCTTATCTTTACACCCTTTTTTGAACAAGGGTGTAGCGTTTGCAATTCTCCAGTCCTCTGGCACCACCCAATATTATAACGATTGCAAAATTATGCCCAGTGCCTCTGTGATTGCCATCCTCACTTCCCTCAGTATCCTTGGATGCATCTCATCTGGTCCTGGTGCTTTAAGTACAGACTTAAATACTACTTAGAGACTAGTACTTCCTCTTTATCAATCTTAAACCCTTCTAGTGTCTGCCTTACCTCCTTTTTCACCATTGCATGGCTTGCATCTTCTTCCTTGATAAAGACAGATGTAAAGTATCTATTTAATACCACAGCTATGCCCTCTGCCTCCATGTATAAGTCTCCTTTCTGGTCCCGAACTTCCCTCACTCCTCCTTTTACCATCCTTTTACTATTTATATGCCTATAGAAAACTTTGGGATTTCCTTTACTGCTAGCTGCCAGTCTTTTTTCAAGCTCTCTCTTTGCTTCTCTTATTTACTTTTTCACTTCCTTTCTGGACCTTCTATATTCAGCCTGGTTCTCAATAGTATTTTCTACCTGGCATCTGTTACAAGCACACTTTATCTTCTTTACCTTAATCTTTTGTCAGCCAGGGAGCTCTGGATTTGTTTGCCCAACTTTTCCCCTTCGAGGGGACATACCGTGACTGTGCCTAAACTATCTCTTCTTTGAAGGTAGCCCACTGTTGATCTCCCACTTTTCCTGCCAGCTTTTGACTCCAATTTACTCCTCCCAGCTCCATTCTTACCCCATTAAAGTTGGCCTTCCCCCAGTTAATTATTCTTACCCTGGATTACTCTTTGTCCTTTGCCATAGTCAGCCTAAACCTCATGATAGTGATCACGATCCCCCAAATGCTTTTCTACTGATACTTCATCCACTTGGCTCAACTTATTCCCAATAACCAGGTCTGGCAGTGCCTCCTTTCTCATTGGACTAGCAACATACTGTCGTAGAAAATTTTCCTAAACACACTAAGAACTCCTGCCTCTCACTGCCCTTTATCCTGTTATCCCAGTCTATGTTTGGATAATTAAAATCCCCCATTATAACTACTCTATAATTTCTGCACCTCTCTGTAACTTTCTTGCAAATTTGTTCCTCCACATCCTTCCCATTAGCTGGTGGCCTATAGACAACACCAAGCAATGGTGCACCTTTTTTGTTCCTTAGTTCTAGCCAAATTGATTCTGTCCTCAAGCCCTCTGGGACATCCTTTTTCTCCACTACTGCAATGCTCTCCTTAATCCAGGCAGCATACTCCTTAATACTTCCCTTTTTTTCCTTTCCCATCTTTCCTGAACACCTTGTATACAGGAATATTTAAAATCCAGTCCTGCCCTTCTTTGAGCCAGGTCTCTGTAACCTGTACCGCACCAGTCTTATTAACCATACTCTGTGCACTCACATACATGCACATTAACCCTGATTCAGGCTTTATTACTTTCTCCCTTACTCTGACCCTACCTAGTAACTTACTATTTCCTATCTAGTGCTATCTATCTCCTCCAGTACTCTGTGCACCTTGATATTCCTCTCTGATACTTGCTCCTGGTTCCCACACCCGACATGTTACCAATTTTGCTTCCCGAATGCAGGTGAAGGTATTCCGTGAGTATGCTGCCCATGTCGTTTCAGGTGGTAGAGGTCATGGGTTTGGAAGATACAATGAAAGGAGCTTTGACTGGTTGCTGCAGTGCATCTTGTAGATGGTACACACTGCTGCCACTGTGTGCCTGTGGAGGGAATGAACATTTAAGGAACTGGATGGGGTGCCAATCAAGTGGGCTGATTGTCTTGCATGGTGTTGAGCCTCTTAAGCATTGTTTGAGCTCCACCCATCCCAGCCAAGTGGAAATTATTCCATCACTCTTTTCACTTGTACCTTGTAGATGGTGGAAAGGCTTCGGGGAATCAGGAGGTGAATTACTTGCTACAGAATTGCGAGCCTCTGCCCTGCTTTTGCAGCCACAGTATTTAGGCTGCTGATCCAATTAGTTTTCTGGTCAATGGTATCCCTCAGGATGGTAGGGGATTCAGTGATGGTAATGCCATTGAATATCAAGGGTTGATGGTTAGAATCGCTCTTATTGGAGATTGTCTTTGCCTGGCACTTAAGTGGCAAGTAGCAGTTGGGCCACACATCAGCCCAAGCCTAAATGTTGTCCAGGTCTTGCATGTGGGTGCAAACTGCTTTAGCATCTGAGGAGTGGCGAATGTACGATATTCCATACCAATCATCTACGCACATCCCCACTTCTGACCTCAAGATGGAGGCCAGGTCATTGATGAAGCAGCTGCAGATAGTTGGACCTTGGACACTACCCTGAGGAACTCCTGCAGCAATGTCCTGGGGTTGAGATGATTATCCTCCAGCAACCATTTTCCTTTGTATGAGGTATGACTCCAAACACTGGAGCGTTTTCCCCTTGATGGCAATTTTACTCAGGCTCCTTGATGCCACATTTGGTCAAATGCAGCCTTGACATCCAGGGCCATCACTCTCAGCTCACCTCTGGAATTCAGCTCTTTTATCCATATTTGGACTGAGGCTCTAATGAGGTCTGGAGCCGAGTACCTCTGATGGAACCCAAACGAACCGACATAGCATATGCCCTGTGCTATTGTGTGAGTTTCCTCAGTTAGTAATCTGGTGAGGAGTATGGAAGGTATTTAAGTCCGGGTATTGTTAAACCCTCTTTTGTGATGCATTAAGCTGTAAACAGTATTTAATTGTACTTTAAAGGGTCCAGTTCCAGCTTTTGTTCATTTTATTATTTATATCCCCACAGAATACCACAGTGCTGAAGCGGGTGGGTGTAATGTTTGATGGAAGTTCGTGACATCTTCGTCTTGAAAGGCAGAAGATGAATGCAAGATGGGGTGGCGTGGGAGCAGGGGTGAATGAGGTGGGGCCGGTGACAGGCGCTGGGATTTAAGGATGAACTGGGTGTGCACCCCTTTCTTGTGTTAGTCAGATGGGGGGGGCGGTTGTGGGAAGAGGGAGGGTTCACCAGTGTGGGTGGAGAGAGGGAGGGATCACCAGTGTGGGCAGAGAGAGGGCGGGGTTGCCAGTGTGGGAGGAGAGAGGGAGGGATCACCAGTGTGGGTGGAGAGAGGGAGGGATCGCAAGTGTGGGCGGAGAGAGGGAGGGATCGCCAGTGTGGGCGGAGAGAGGGAGGGATCGCCAGTGTGGGAGGAGAGAGGGAGGGATCACCTCTGTGGGCGGAGAGAGGGAGGGTTCACCAGTGTGGGTGGAGAGAGGGAGGGATCACCAGTGTGGGCGGAGAGAGGGAGGTATCGCCAGTGTGTGCGGAGAGAGGGAGGGATCACCAGTGTGGGCGGAGAGAGGGAGGGGTTGCCAATGTGGGCGGAGAGAGCAAGAGATCACCAGTGTGGGCGGAGAGAGGGAGTGATCACCACTGTGGGAGGAGAGAGGGAGGGATCACCAGTGTGGGAGGAGAGAGGGAGGGATCACCAGTGTGGGAGGAGAGAGGGAGGGATCACCAGTGTGGGCGGAGAGAGGGAGGGATCACCAGTGTGGGCGGAGAGAGGGAGGGATCATCACTGTGGGCGGAGAGAGGGAGGGATCACCAGTGTGGGAGGAGAGAGGGAGGGATCGCCAGTGTGGGTGGAGAGAGGGAGGGATCACCACTGTGGGCGGAGAGAGGGAGGGATCACCACTGTGGGCGGAGAGAGGGAGGGATCGCCAGTGTGGGCGGAGAAAGGGAGGGATCATCACTGTGTGTCTGCCCCATCCATCGTGATGTGACTTTACAACAACTACTTGCATTTCTATAGCACATTCGATGTAACAAAACATTCCAATGCACTTCACAGGAGTTTGTATCAAATCAGGTTTGATACCCAGCCACATAAAGATATATTCGGAGGAGCGATCAACAGTCTGGTTAAAGAGGCAACTTTTCAGGAGCATTTGAAGGGATTTGAAAGAGGGATGAGGCGGAGAGGTTTAGGGAGGGAATTCTAGAGTTTAGGGCCCCGCCAGCTGCAGGCTCGGCCACCAATGGTGAAGTGATTATAATCAGTGATACACAATAGGTGAGAATTGTCAGAGTGCAGAGATCTCAGAGGGTCGTGGGGCTGGAGGAGATTACAGAGATAGTGAGGGGTGAGGCCATGGAGGGATTTGTAAACAAGGATGAGAATTTTAAAATGAAAGTGGTTGGTCTGTTGAGACCAGTTCTCCCGACAGGAATGGATTAGTTCTCCAGCGAGGGCACCCTGGGCTCACATGAAGAGGGGAAATTCACCGTACTAAGGTGAAGCTGAGAAAATTCCCAGAACTGCTTCCTAATGGCGATCCATTGCAGAGGAAGGGGCCATCGAAAAATCACTGCCCTTTTTATTTAATTTAACTTTTCAACTGAAAGGTCAACTGCCATGACAAAGCAGCAGAGGGGGTTCTCAGGCATTACTGGTATTCACTAAGTAAACGACCCACCCACTTTATGTAAATCACCCTGTTCCCAGGACTTGGGAAGGGTTTAGTACCACCCTGCCTATAAAACTGGAGGTCCTACTTCTCTTACAGAACTGTAGCAGAGTGAAGTGCCTGGAATCTCCAGGCTTTAGGTTGTCCGTCATGGTTCAGTGCGGACTGCTCTCACCCTGAGTCAGAAGGTTGTGCGTTTAAATCCCACTCTAAAGACTTGCGCCCATAACCCAGGCCAATATAACCAGCGCAGTACCGAGGGAACACTGCACTGTCGGAGGTGCCGTCTTTTGATGTTGGAGTTGTTAAAACAAATCCCTCTCTGTCCCCTCCGGTGGGATATAAAAGATCCCATGACACGATTTCAAAGGGGAAGGGAGTTATCCCCTGTATCCTGCCAATATTTATCCCTAAATTAACATCACTATAACAGATTATCTGGTCATTATCACATTGCTGTCTGTGGGAGCTTGCTGTGCACAGTGGCACAGTGATTAGCACCACAGCCTCACAGCTCCAGGGACCCAGGTTCGATTCTGGGTACTGCCTGTGCAGAGTTTGCAGGTTCTCCCTGTGACCGCGTGGGTTTTCACCGGGTGCTCTGGTTTCCTCCCGCAGCCAAAGACTTGCAGGTGATAGGTAAATTGGCTGTTGTAAATTGCCCCTAGTGTAGGTAAGTGATAGGGAATATGGGATTACTGTAGGATTAGTATAAATGGGTGGTTGTTGGTTTGCACAGACTTGGTGGGCCGAAGGGCCTGTTTCAGTGCTGTATCTCTAAATAAATAAATATTGGCTGCTGTGTTTCGTACATAACAGTGACTACACTTGAAAAAGTACTTCACTGACTTCAAAGCACTTCAGGATATCCTGAGGTTGTGAAAGGCGCTATAGAAATGCAAATGATTCTTTTTGCTTTGTAGAATCTGCAATCAAAAACCATGGCAGACCAGCTCAGCCATTCCATCCCTTTAGCTCAAGACTTTGGTTTAGCCCTAGGACAGAGCACAAATGGTACAGTTTAAACTCAAAAGGCTGAATTTTACACCCCCCAAAAGAGCGGGAAGGTGGCAGGGGGCATAAAATGGAGCGGGAGGCTCTGGGGTCCATCCCGGTCCACTCCCACCTCTGCCGCCACTTTACGCAGGGTGGCACTGTCAGAAAATGGCCCACCCGCCCCAGTCCAATCAAGGTCCTTAAGTGGCCAGTTAACAGCCGAGGCCCGAGAGAAGCCACCTGACAAAAGCACCCTGTGCCCAATGGAGGGCTGCACCCATTTCCTCAACCATCCCCAACACACACCCTCCATCCCCCTAATCAACCACACTTGCCTCACCAGGGTCTGACCTATCAAACCCGGCGAGGCCCCAAAAACGTACCTTTTTTCCGGGGCTCCCCGACATCTTCCTTCCGATGGCTGGGTTGCAGTCCCAGCAGTGGCCATTGCTCCCGGTGGCGCTGCTGCAACTAAGAGCTGTCGGCCCGCTGATTGGCCGACGGCTCCTTTAAGCGGGACTTCCTGCCTCAATGAGGTGCAAGCCCCGCCTCAAACCAATTCAAGGCCTGGGGACCGTAAATATGGATCGGATCCCCAGGCCAGGCGGAGGCGGGTTCACCGACTTGTCAGTGGTGGACGGCTCCCGTCTGCTAAGTGTAAAATTCTGCCCCATATTCACTGAAAAATAAAACACTTGTCAGTGAGCCGCAACTGTCACTTCACTGCTGAACATCTCAGCAGTAAGTTTCATACTTGATTGGACATTTTGGGGTTGGAGTCATCACAACACCTCAATCTATTGGAGGTCCACTGTTCTATGCCACAATGATAAATTGTGCCTTGAAGATTACAATTCCCGATGTATGGATAACTCAATCTGGATGCTACCATTGGAAATACAAGCACACGGTTCTTGAATCTGAATGCCATTAAGGAACATAGGAACAGGAGGAGGCCATTCAGCTCTTCAGGCCTGTTCCATCATTCACTATGTCTCTGTTAACTCCATCTACCTGCCTTGGTTCCATATCCTTTAATACCCTTACCCAACACAAACCTATCAATCTCAGTTTTGACATTTGCAATGGGACACCCAACATTGACAGCTTTTTGGGGGAAGGAGTTCCAGATTTCCGTTACCCTTCATGAGAAGCAGTTCCCCCCTGACATGGCTGGTGGAAGCAGATTCAATAGTAACCTTCAAAAGTGAACTGGATAAATACTTGAAAAAGAAAAATATGCAGGGGTCCGGAGAAAGAGCAGAGGGAGAGGGACTAATTGGATAGCACTTTCAAAGGGTCAGCACAGTGTTACGACTGGCTCAAGACAAAGCCCCCAGCCAAAATATACGATTCTTATTGCAGTAGGAGCAATGCACTGTTAAATCAGTCCTGCCACTCCACAAATCACCTAACATATCACTTTAAACTTTCCAAATTAAAGAAAACCACAGCCAAATTGACGACTTATTCACCCGCAAATGAGGCTAACCAAACCAGGTGTCTTTAGATCAAAAAATTAGCTATTTAATTAGAAAAACTAAAAATCTAAAAAAACTAATAAGATATAAACAACATTTAAATAGAAAAATGAGCATCCTTGCAGAATAAGCTCCTGCTGAAGTGGAATCTTCCAATGTGGAACAGTTCAAGGTTGCTATAAGTCCTCAAGCGATCCGATGGGGGAAAAAAGGTTCTTCAACAGTAGGACTGTCAGTAGTCTAGTTTAAGTTGAAGTAATGCTCTTTTCCTTTTACCAGCGATGAATTCAGCAATTACAGTTCAGTAGTTAAAGTCATCTTCTTTAAAGAAATTAATCTGGCTTGATTTATCAAAATTCTGAGAGTATAATAAATAAGGTCTAAATAAACCGAGAGAGAGCTCTCTTTCCTTCAGTATCTGCTGGCTGAACAGCTGTCTGTGTCTATGTCAAAAACAAGCTTTTAGGTAGTTTTTAAAAAGGCAATCGGCAACATTGTATCTTTGTCCTTGTTCGCCGAATGGCTGTTGCCGGGTAACCAGGATGCATTCTTTGAAGCTGGTTTGTTCCCTCTCCATATGGTTGCATCCAACGGCAAACAACATGCATCTTAACATAAGAACATATGAAATAAGAGCAGGAGTAGGCCATTCAGCCCCTCAAGCCTGCCCTGCCATTCAATAAGATCATGGCTGATCTGTCCCAGACCTCAACTCCTCTTTCAGGCCTGCTCCACATATCCCTCAACTCCCCGAGATTTCAAAAATCTATCTACCTCCTCCTTAAATACATTTAGTTACCTGGCCTCCACAACTCTCTGAGATAGAAAATTCCAGAGATTCACCACCCTCTGAGAGAAGAAGTTCCTTCGTATCTCTGTTTTAAATGTGTGACCCCTTATTCTGTAACTATGTACCCTAGTTCGAGATTCCCCCACCAGTGGAAACATATTCTCAACACCTAAAATAAAAGCAAAATACTGCGGATGCTGGAAATCTGAAATAAAAACAAGAAATGCTGGAAATACTCAGCAGGTCTGGTACCATCTGTGGAGAGAAACAGAGTTAACATTTCAGGTCAGTGACCCTTCTTCAGAACCAGCAGATATTAGAAACGTGAAAGGTTTTAAACAAGTAAAGCGGGGCTGGGGGGGTGGGGGACAAGAGATAACAAAGGAGAAGATGTAGATTGGACAAGGTCACAGAGAATAACTGACCAGAAGGTCATGGAGCAAAGGCAAACAATATGTTAATGGTGTGTTGAAAGACAAGCGTTAGTACAGATAGGGTGTTAATGGACTGAAACTGAACAGCCACAAGCACAAACATGAAAAAAACAGTGGGTAGGAAAACTGAACAAACTAAGATAAAATAAAATAAAATAAACACAAAAAATGTAAATAAAGAAAAAATAACTAAAAATAAAAGTAAAATGGGGGGCCCGTCATGCTCTAAAATTATTGAACTCAATGTTCAGTCCAGCAGGCTAACCTGTTTAGCCGTTCTTGATAAGATAACCCCTTCATCCCAGGAATCAGCCTCGTGAACCTTTTCTGAACTGCCTCCAATGCTAGTATATCTTTCCTTAAATACGGGGACCAAAACTGTACGCAGTACTCCAGGTGTGGCCTCACCAACAACCTGTACAGTTGTAACAAGACTTCCCTATTTTTAAACTCTAATCCACTAGCAATAAAGGCCAAAATTCCTTTTACCTTGCTAATTACTTGCTGCTAACTTTTTGTGTTTCATCTACAAGAACACCCAGATCCCTCTGTACTGCAGTATTTTGGAATCTTTCTCCATCCTTTTTATTCTTCCTACCAAAGTGGATGACCTCACACTTTCCCACATTGAACTCCAAGTTTTTGCCCACTCAGTTAACCTAAAATAAAAGACCAGAATAGAGAGGGGAAAGCATCTTGCAGTCAGTATCAGCATTGCGCATCTCAGACAGTGCCAGAGGAACAGCTTGCTCCTTGAGGAGGCTGGCTGCAAAGGGCAGGGTCAGGTTTCCTGGCATTTTACACTGCTACATCATAGAGTGTGATTGAAGGCACGAATAATGTGTGGGTGACCCACATCCAGCTGAATCCTGACCAATCCATATCACATTGTCAAATATATGCTAGGTCCATGTGTTCCAAGAACACAGCGAGAAGGAACCAACTTGTGACATTTCCAATTACTTATTGCACAACTCACTCTAATCAGGCAGGGCAGAAAAGTGCTTCTGATTTCTAATCAGTACTATTGTCCCTGCTGAAATTTAACAGTGGATTAACTCGACAGCATAAATCACTGACACTGGCCAGTTCTGGAACGTACTGTGCTCAGATTAGGAATGCTTTTACAATCTGAGTGGAGTGGATGGATACTTAATTGGGAGTATAAATGCATAATAGGAGCAAGAGTAGGCCGTTCGGCCCCTCGAGCCTGGTCTGTCACTCATGGCTGATCTTCAACCTCAACTTCACTTTCCTGCCCTATCTCTACATCCCATAATTTCCTTAAGTGTCCAAAACGTTTGTTGTAGGAACGGGGAAAAGACGGGGGATTGGGATCGAAAGATAAAGCTGTGGCTTACAAGAGTAACAGAGAAAGCTTGATGGGCCGATTGGTTGTCCCTTGTTGCTATGTCACTCCAGCGCTGACTGAGAAAGGAAATTCTGGGGATAAGGGCGTTGGGTATCAGGTGGCCATTTATTACCCATCCACAGTTACCATTGAGAAGGTGATAATGAGCCGTCTTCTTGAACCGCTGCAGTCTGGATGATTAAGGTGTATTTGATGAGAAAGCAAGAACTTGCATTTAGAGAGTGCTTTTCACCTCAGGACATCCCAAAGTCTTTTACAACCAATGAAGTACTTTTTGAAGTGTAGTCACTGTTGTAATTTAGGAAACACATCAGCCAATTTGAACACAGCAAGATCCCACAGACAGCAATGTGATAAGAACCGGATTATCTGTTTTTGTGATGTTGATTGAGGGATAAATATTAGCCAGGACACGGGGACGAACTCCCCTGCTCTTCCTTGAAATAGAGTCAGATAAGGTTCCCAACTCTCCTTGACCATATTCCAGGAGGTTTCATCACATGACTCCCACCTCCAATTGCCCCATCCCCAGTCTCCCACCATTGGTTGCATGTTCACCTCCTTCCAAAAGCCAATTGGAAAGTGGACGGACTCCATTATCCAATTGGTTGAATCTTGACTATCAATCAAACCACCTTTGCTTCCCCAGCTCCAACGTTTTTGAATTATATTTTAATTCCCCTCTGATCTTTCTTCAGCGTTGTCACCAGTGGTGTCCTGCAGATTAATGTACAATTCCAGGAGTATCCAGGACAATAATAGTAAAAGCAAAATACTGCAGATGCTGGAAATCTGAAATAAAAACAAAGTGTTGGAAAGAGCAGGTCTGGCAGCATCTATGGAGAGAGAAGCAGAGTTAACATTTCAGGTTAGTGAGCTTTCATCAGAACTGGCAAAGGTTAGAAATGTAAGAGGTTTTAAGCAAATAAAGTCGGGGGTAGGGCAAGAGATAACAAAAGGGAAGGTGTTGAGAGGACAGAGGGTCAGAGAGATTAACTGAAATGGATGTCATGGGAACAAAGGCAAAGAGTGTGTTACTGATGTAGTGAAAGACAAAGCGTTAGTGCAGAGAGGGTGTTAAGTGACAGAATAATGAAAACCCTAGCCAAAAGCACAAACATAAAAAAAACAGTGGGCAGGCACCATGGTTAAAAGAAAATGAATGATGAAACAAACTAAACTAAAATAAAATAAAAAATAAAACAAATAAAAAAGGGGGGCCCGTCATGCTCGGAAATTATTGAACTCAATGTTCAGTCCAGCAGGCTGTAGTGTGCCTAATCGGTAGATGAGCTGCTGTTCCTCGAGCTTGCGTTGATGTTCACTGGAACACTGCAGGACAGAGATGTGAGCATGAGAGCAGGGGTGTGTGTTGAAATGGCAAGCAACCGGAAGCTCAGGGTCCTGCTTATGGACTGAGCGGAGGTATTCCGCAAAGTGGTCACCCAGTCTATGTTTGGTCTCCCCGTTGTATAGGAGACCACAGTGTGAGCAGCGAATACAATTGAATTGAAAGAAGTACAAGTAAATTGCTGCTTCACCTGAAAGGGGTGTTTGGGGCCTTGGATAGTGAAGAGAGAGGAGGTAAATGGGCAGGTATTACACCTCCTGCAATTGCAGGGGAAGGTGCCATGGGAAGGGGATGAGGTATTGGGGTAATGGAGGAGTGGACCAGGGTGTCGCGGAGGGAATGATCCCTTCGGAATGCTGACAGGGGAAGGGAGGGGAAGATGCCTTTGGTAGTGACATCACGCTGGAGGTGGTGGAAATGGCAGACAATGATCCTTTGGATGTGGAGGCTGGTTGGGTGGAAAGTGAGGACAAGGGGAAACCTGTTGCAGTTCTGGGAGGGAAGGGAAGGGGTGAGGGTAGAGGTGCGAGAAATGGGCTGGGCACAGTTGAGGGCCCTGTTAATCACTGGGGTGGAGGGGGGAATCCTCGGTTAAGCAACAAGGAAGACATATCAGAAGCGCTGTTTTGGAAGGTTGCATCATCAGAGCAGATGCGTCGGAGACGGAGAAACCGGGAGAATGGAATGGAGTCCTTACAGGAGGCAGTGAAGCAAGTGTAGTTGAGGTAGCTGTGGGAGTCAGTGGGCTTATAATGGATATTAGTAGATAGCCTATCCCCAGAGATGGAGACAGAGAAGTCGAGGGAGGGAAGGGAAGTGTCGGAGATGGACCATGTAAAGGTGAGTGAAGGGTGGAAATTGGAAGCAAAGTTGATAAAGTTTTCCATCCAGGGCAGGAGCAGGAAACAGCACCAATACAGTCATCAATGTACCGGAAATAGAGTTTGGGGAGGGGGGACTGTCTCCAGGACAATCCTGAAGGGTTGGCAACTTCACAAGTTGTGACATTATGACACAACTTCAGACATGCTCATTGGCCGAAAATGTTTCAGCCCATCGAATTTAGAATTCTCATCCTTGTTTTCAAATCCCTCCCTGGCTTCACTCCCCCTCCCTATCTCTATAACCTCCTACAGCCCTAGAAACCTCAGCGATTCTGTGTTCCTCTAATTCTGGCCTCTTGCACATCCATTATTTCAATTGCTCCATCATTGGCGGCCAGGCCTTCAGCTGCCTCAGCCTTAAGCTCTGAAATTCCCTCCCTAAATCTCTCTGCCTCTCTCTCACTCCTTCTTTAAGACACTCCTTAAAACCTACCTCTTTGACCAAGATACTTTTCAAATATCTCCTCATGTAACTCGTGGTCTCTTCAGACTACTAGAAAAGATCGGATATCCACCAAAGGTACTAAGTATCATCACCTCATTCCATGACAATATGAAAGGCACAATTCAGCATAGCGGCACCTCATCAGACCCCTTTCCTATCCTGAGTGGCGTAAAACAGGGCTGTGTTCTCGCACCTACACTTTTGGGGATTTTTTTCTCCCTGCTGCTCTCACATGCGTTCAAGTCTTCAGAAGAAGGAATTTTCCTCCACACAAGATCAGATGGCAGGTTGTTCAACCTTGCCCGTCTCAGAGCGAAGTCCAAAGTATGGAAAGTCCTCATCAGGGAACTCCTCTTTGCTGACGATGCTGCTTTAACATCTCACACTGAAGAGTGTCTGCAGAGTCTCATCGACAGGTTTGCGGCTGCCTGTAATGAATTTGGCCGAACCATCAGCCTCAAGAAAACGAACATCATGGGACAGGACGTCAGAAATGCTCCATCCATCAATATCGGCGACCACACTCTGGAAATGGTTCAAGAGTTCACCTACCTAGGCTCAACTATCACTAGTAACCTGTCTCTAGATGCAGAAATCAACAAGCGCATGGGAAAGGCTTCCACTGCAATGTCCAGACTGGCCAAGAGAGTGTGGGAAAATGGCGCACTGATACGGAACACAAAAGTCCGAGTGTATCAAGCCTGTGTCCTCAGTACCTTGCTCTATGGCAGCGAGGCCTGGACAACGTTTGTCAGCCAAGAGCGACGTCTCAATTCATTCCATCTTCGCTGCCTCCGGAGAATACTTGGCATCAGGTGGCAGGACCGTATCTCCAACACAGAAGTCCTCGAGGCGGCCAACAACCCCAGCTTTTACACACTACTGAGTCAGCGGCGCTTGAGATGGCTTGGCCATGTGAACCGCATGGAAGATGGCAGGATCCCCAAAGACACATTGGACAGCGAGCTGGTCACTGGTATCAGACCCACCGGCCGTCCATGTCTCCACTATAAAGACGTCTGCAAAGGCGACATGAAGTCCTGTGACATTGATCAGAAGTTGTGGGAGTCAGTTGCCAGCGTTCGCCAGAGCTGGCAGGCAGCCATAAAGGCAGGGCTAAAGTGTGGGGAGTCGAAGAGACTTCGCAGTTGGCAGGAAAAAAGACAGAAGCGTAAGGGGAGAGCCAATTGTGCAACAGCCCCGACAAACAAATTTTTCTGCAGCACCTGTGGAAGAGTCTGTCAATCTAGAAAAGGCCTTGAGAGCCACTCCAGGCGCTGCTTCACAAACCACTGACCACCTCCAGGCGCTTATCCATTGTCTCTCGAGATAAGGAGGCCAAAAGAAGAAGAACTCCTGTGAAGTGCCTTGGGACGTTTTGGTTTATAAAAGACGCTATTTAAACGCTAATTGTTATTGTTGTTGTATTTGTCTCATGAATTTCTGAGTTTCCCCAACTCAAAATGGATTTCATTAATCTGAACGAGGATTTTTCACTGCCTCCTAATTAATATCGTTCGTTTGGCCGGGTGAGATGCGGGGAAGGATTGGTGTTGAACGGATGCAGGTTCACACTGGGGTCAGCAGACCAACAGTTCAGATCTCAGGGTCAGTTTGACCTGAGGCAACTCTGACCCCTGAACTCTCAGACTCCTTTTAACTCTACAGTTAGCCCCGGCACATGTGAAAATCCTCGCCTTGCCTCTCAGCTCTTTGTAAACTCAGTTCTGCATTTCTTGTAGAACAGAGAGGCTGTTGATTTTTAAGCCAGCGAGTCGGATCACTGTTTAATCAATCGACAGCAACTTGAGACTACAAAATATCTTTCTCTGAGTTAATGACAGTCTGTGCTCTCTCTCTCTCTCACACAAAAACACACCATTCCTTCACTGTCACTGGGTCAAAATCCTGGAACTCCCTTCCTAACAGCACTGTGGGTGTATCTACACCCCATGGACTGCAGCGGTTCAAGAAGGCAGCTCACCACCACCTTCTCGAAGGCGATTAGGGATGGGCAGTAAATACTGACATAGCCAGCGATACCCATATCCATGAAAAAATAAAAGAAAAACACAGTGTGTAAAGGAGAATTAGAGTTACAAATATCTCAGCAATATAATGACCATTAATTCACTCAACAAGACAACAATTAAATCCCAAAACTCCCTCAGAAACACCTTTAAGAAAAATTTCTGTACGTTTGAGTTACTGCTTGTAGCAGTTGCTAATTCATCTGTTCTACTAGTTTAGCAGAGACATTAATCCATTGAAAGCAATTTAAAGCAATTAAACCCAGTTTGAGTCAAATTTAAATTGTGTACACTGGAAAGCCAGGTATTGGCTGCTGCCTGATGTCACTGACAATAATTTCGAAGACAATTCTCAAAGCACTGTGTTAAATTGTCAGCTGTGGTTTCGTGGGCAGCAATCTTACCTCTGAGTCAGAAAGTTGTGGGTTTAAGTCCCACTCCAGAAACTTAAACTCTGATCAGTGGAATATTGAGAGAGTGCTGCACTGTTGGATGAGATATTAAACAGAGGCCCTGTCCAGGTGGATGTAAACTATCCCATGGCTGTTATCTTGAAGAAGAGCAAAATGTTCTTTCTGATGTTCCAGGGCTAATAACGATCTCTCAACCACCATCACTAAAAATACAGATGGTCTGGTCATTATCACAGTGCTGTTTGTGGGATCTTGCTGTGCACAGATTAGCTGCTGTGTTGCCTACATTATAACAGTGACTGCACTTCAAAAAGTACTTCATTGGCTGTAAAGCACTTTGTGGTCCTGAGGTGGTGAAAGGCACTATAGAAATGGAAATTCTTTCTTTATAACACACAGAATGGTCTCAACACGGGAGTCACCGACACTCCTGAGACCCTGATCGGAATATAGGAACAGGAAGAGGCCATTTGGCCCCTCAAGTCTGTTCCACCCATCCAGTGAGATCATGGCTGATCCGTGACTTATCTCCATATGATGCAGAACATATTCACATGATTTCCACCGAGGGAAGTGAAAGAGTCAAGGGAAAGAGAGAGAGAGAGTTAGTTAACCCACAGAGCTCTGAGTCACCTACCAGCACTCAGATCAGAATGGTAAGGTGGCTGCTTGACCTGAGAATGGTACATTAACGGTGGGAAACTATCCTGAAAACTGATAGGGGGAAACGTGGAGAAGAGAAATCTGAATCGGTTGTTAAAGTAAAAACCAATCAGTTGAGACAAAGAACACAGAGAGCAGTCAAGGTGAATTGTGGAGCTGCATTCATGGGAAACTGGATAAATACATGAGGGAGAAAGGAATAGAAGGATATGTTGCTGGGGTGAGATGAATAAGGATGGGAGGAGACTGGTGCGGAGCATAAATACCAGCATGAACCAGCTGGGACGAATGGCCTTACTCCCTGCTAGTCTCTGCTATGTAATTCTATACACAATAGAGAAATGTACTGAAATGACTTGGAGAGAGTTGTTCTCAGGTAGACATATTGAACTGTGCTGTGAATGAATGTGCACTGGTTATATCAACAATACCCTTGGTTAATCCTGGACAATACTCTTTCTATTGTAAAAGGACGTGTAAGGCTGTTTATTCAGAGACAGCCCTGTGAATCGATTATAATGACTCCTCTTTCATCACCCTCCCTGAACCATTAACAAGAGTTCAGAATAATGCAGCAGTTAACTATCGGCTGAAATTGATGGCCTTTTAATGGGTCAAAGCAACATTTCAGCACCGAGGCAACAAGCAAGAGTAATTTCTATTTTGTGTGGTGTGAGAAGCTCCTGTTCTTGTGGGTCCGTGTTGAATAAGGACCGTGTGCTGTGGTGGGCTCTGAGCCAAAACTCTAATGAGAGCCACTTGTCAGATGTTGGCCTGGAGTCAATGGGATTTCCAGATGCTTTAGCAGCAGATTAGAGGCTTAGCAAAACAACCAGCGTGTGTGTGATGTTTGAATTAGTGGCAACATGCGAGGATTATTAGAAACCAGAGTCCTGTGACTGTCAATCGAGCTGCCTGTTTCTCTCTTTGGTCCCTCTTTATACTCATTAAGAATAGATTCTTCAGAGTGCTCGATGTGAAATTGGCACTGTTCAGAAGACTAGAACCCTTGGAGAGACAGGGGTAAGAAACCATCGGAGTAAATAGGAGGGCCAACCTACTAGATTTAATCTCAAAATGTTGTTACCAATCTCCACCATCCCACAGTGTATAGATGCTGATTGGAAGCAGGTACTTGTGCAAAGGGGAGGAAAAGAGGATGCAGGTGGAGTGATCCGTCCCAGCGATGCTCTCGTGTATCTCCAGGCTCATGCTGGCAATGCTTGTGAAACAGGTCACTAGGATAGTGAGCGATACAGAGCTGTCATGGCCCCATCTTTGATCGTGTGCTGAATTAGTTGTCTGCCACAAGAGGTGATGAACTGGGCAGTGATTTACTCACGACTGAGAGGGCCTTGCCCACAGCGGGCAGTACATTGGTAAATCACAGGCAGTGTACTTGCAATTCTCCAATGAGACACCGCTGGGGCCCCTCTTGGAACAATGGAGAAGCCTGCCTCGTATGTACAGACGAGGGGGAAGATTCCGGCTTGTGATTGCTGGATTCCAGGGATGAGAGGGCTCTCCAATGAGGAGCTTTGAGAAGATTAGGCCAATATTCTCCAGAGTGTGAAAGAATGAGAGGTGGATCTCAGTGAAAGATATAAAATTCTTCCAGGTCTTGACAGAGTAGAAGGTGAGAGGCCATTTCCCCTGGCTGGAGAATCTAGAACACGGGGTCACAGTCTCAGGATAGGCAGTCGGCCATTTTGGACTGAGATGAGGAGGAATGTCTTCACTCAAAGGGTTTTAAATCTTTGGAATACTTTTCTCCAGAAGGCTGTGGATGTTCAGTCATTGAGTATATTCAAGACAGAGATCAGTAGAGTTTTGCACACTAGAGGAATCAAGGGATATGGGATAAGATGGGAAAGCTGAGTTGTGGTATTAGTTCAGCCATGATCTTATTGAATGGGCAAGCAGACTGGAGGGGCCGTATGGCCTTCTCTTGCTCTTATTTCTTCAGTCCTTATGCTACTGGATAGCTCCACCTACTCAAAGTGATCATGTGAGGAGAGTAACAGAGCACTGAGCAGGGTATCAGTCTGTAACCTGTGCAGCAGTACTCAGGAGTCAATACCTTCCAGAGAGGACGGGGAAAGATAAAAGAAAGACTTGCATTTATATAGCACCTTTCATGACCTCAGGACGTCCCAAACCAATTGAATTTGAAGTGTAGCCACTGCAGTAATGTGGGAAACACAGCAGCTGATTTGTGTACAGCAAGATTGCAATTATTGCAATATGTTTCTACGGGAACAGGTTACTGAGTTGGATGATCAGCCATGATCATAATGAATGGCGGAGCAGGCTTGAAGGGCCGAATGGCCTACTCCTGCTTCTATTTACTATGTTTCGATGTTTCTAATTATAAACAGCAATGTGATAATGACTAGATCATTTGTTTTTGTGATGATGGTTGAGAGATAATTATTATCCAGGCACCAGGGAGAACTCCCCTGCTTTTCTTCGAAAGAGGGCCATGGGATCTTTTGAATTCACCTGAGAGGGTAAATGGGGTCTCAGTTTAATGTCTCATCCAAAAGACAGCACCTCCAACGTGTAGCACTCCCTCAGTACTGCACTGGGTGGGGACTGTCAGGGTCAAGAGTGCTGTCATTGAGCAGCAGTGGACATCACAATGCAATCTAATACAGAGCCCCCGCTCCCCCCCCCCTCCTCCTTCCTCCCACCAGGGGGAACATGGAGTGCTGTGTTATCAAGAGTTTACAAATGGGACCATTCAGGTTTACAGTCTCAGGAGTGGCTGGTGGAATATATTTGGGCGACACTAACAGACAAGATGGAGACCAAGCATGGCCAGTTCAAGGATATGTTTATTCATGCCATGACATCATCACAGCACGATGCAGGTAGAAAGAGAAATGAGGTCCTGCAGGCAGAGTTTAGGGAGCTCAGAGAGCAAGCAGGACCTCAAAAGTAGTAATCTCCAGATTACTCCTAGTCTCTCGTGCAAATGAGCATAAGAATAGGAGAATTGACTGATTGAGCATGTGGCTGGAGAACTGGTGTAGGAGGAAGGGCATCAGATTTCCGAGACATTGGGACTGGTTCTGGGGCAGGTGGGACCTGTACAAGATGGACAGGTTGTATCTTAGCAGGACTGGGACGAATATCCTCGCAGGGAGATTTCCTCGTGCTGTTGGGGAGCTCAGATTGGAGGGAAGCAAAACTGGTAACTTGTCAGGGGTGTGGGAACCAGGAACAAATATCAGAGAGGAATACCAAGGTGCACAGAATACTGGGGGAGATCGACAGCACTAGAGTGGAGAATAGTAAGTTATTAGGTGGGGCCAGAGTAAGGGAGAAAGTAATAAAGTCGGAATCAGGGTTAATGTGCATGTATGTGAATGTACGGAGTGTGGTTAATAAGACTGGTGAGGTACAGGCGGAGATTGCCATGTAGAAATATGATGTTGTGGCTTAAACAGAGAACTGGCTCAAAGAAGGGCAGGACTGGATGTTAAATATTCCAGGATACAAGGTGTTTAGGAAAGGTTAAGGAAAGTCAGCATGGATTTGTTTCGGGCAAATCATGTTGAACTAACTTGCTGGAGTTTTTTGATGAGGTAACAGAGAGGGTTGATGAGGGTAACGCTGTTGATGATGTGGTTACATGGATTTCAAAAGGCATTTGATAAAGTGCCTCATAAAAGACTTGTTGGCAAAGTTAAAGCCCATGTAATAAAAGGGACAGTAGCAGCATGGATAGGGAATTGTCGGGATGATAGGAAACAAAGTAGTGGTGAATGGTTGTTTCTCAGACTGGAGGCAGGTCGATAGTGGGGTTCCCCAGAGATTGGTGTTGGGACCCTTGTTTTCTTGATATATATTAATGACCCACCCTTGGGTGTACAGGGCACAATTTCAAAACTTGTAGACGACACAAAACTTGGAAATAATGTGAACTGTGAGGATGAGAGTGATAAACTTTAAGCAGACAGAGACAGGCTGGTGGAATGGACGGACGAGTGGCAGATGAAATTTAATGCAGAAAAATGTGAAGTGGTACATTTTGGAAGGAAGAATGAGGAGAGGCGATATAAATTAAAGGGTACAATTCTAAAGGGGGTGCAGTAGCAGAGGGACCTGGGGTATATGTGCACAAATCACTGAAGGCTACTGGACAGGTTGAGAAAGTGGTTAATAAAGCATAGGGGATTCAAGACTAGTGGGGTATCGCAGGGATCAGTGCTAGGACCCCAACTATACACAATATATATTAATGATTTAGATGAGGGAACTAAATGTAATATCTCCAAATTTGCAGATGACACAAAACTGGGTGGAGGGTGAGTTGTGAGGAGGATGCAGAAAGGCTTCAGGTTGATTTGGACAAGTTGAGTGACTGGGTTAATGCATGGCAGATGCAATATAATGTGGATAAATGTGAGGTTATCCACTTTGGTAGCAAAAACAGGAAGGCAGATTATTATCTGAATGGCTAGAAACTGAGAGAGGGGAATATGCAGCGAGACCTGGGTGTTCTCGTACACCAGTCGCTGACGGTAAGCATGCAGGTGCAACGGGCGGTAAAAAAGGCAAATGGTATGTTGGCCTTCATAGCGAGAGGATTCGAGTACAGGAGCAGGGATGTCTTGCTGCAATTATACAGGGCCTTGGTGAGGCCATACCTGGAATATTGTGTGCAGTTTTGGTCTCCTTATCTGAGGAAGGATGTTCTTGCTATAGATGGAGTGCAGGGAAGGTTTACCAGACTGATTCCTGGGATGGCGGGACTGACGTATGAGGAGAGATTAAGTCAGTTAGGATTATATTCGCTGGAGTTCAGAAGAGTGAGGGGGGATCTCATAGAAACGTATAAAATTCTAACAGGACTTGACAGGATAGATGCAGGAAGGATGTTCCCGATGGTGGGCAAGTCCAGAACCAGGGGTAATAGTCTAAGAATACAGGGTAAACCTTTTAGGACTGAGATGAGGACAAATTTCTTCACCCAGAGAGTGGTGAGCCTGTGGAATTCACCACCACAGAAAGCAGTTGAGACCAAAATATTGTATGTTTTCAAGAAGGAGTTCGGTATAGCTCTTGGGTTTAAAGGGATCAAAGGATATGGGGCGAAAGTGGGCACAGTTTACTGAATTGGATGATCAGCCATGATCATAATGAATGTTGGAGTAGGCTCGAAGGGCCGAATGGCCTACTCCTGTTCCTATTTTCTATGTTTCGATGTAAGGCTTTATACATAGAGACATGGAGCACAAAAACCAACAAGCTATGATGAACCTGTATAAAACACTGGTTTGACGTATTGTGTCCAGTTCTGGGCAGCACACTTTCAGAAAGATGTGAAGCCATTAGAGAGGGTGTAGAAAAGATTCACAAGAATGATTCCAGGAATAAGGAACTTCAGTTACATGGATAGGTTGGAGAAGCTGTGGTTGCTTTCCTTGGAGAAGAGAAAATTAAGAGGAGATTTGATAGAGGTTTTCAAAATCATGAGGGGTCTGGTCAGAGTAGATGGAGAGAAACTGTTCCTATTGACGGAAGGATCCGGAACCAGAGGACACCAATTTAAGGTGATTGGCAAAAGAAGGAACAGCGACATGAGGAAAAACTTCTTTAGGCAGTGAGTACTTAGGATCTGGAATGCACTGCCTGAGCGTGTGGTAGAGGAATTTAAAAGAGAACTGGATAATTATCTGAAGAAAAGAAAGTTGCAGGGTTACAGGGAAAAGGCAGGAAAGTGGAACTTGATGAGTGTTCTTTCAGAGAGCTGGCATGGACACGATGGGCCAAATGGCCTCCTTCTGTGCTTTAACCATTCGATGATATGATTCTCTGATAATTTGTCATCATATCATCAGGATATTATACAAAACACACTGCTTCCCCTTTCAAAAGAAAAGTGTTTTTCCCTGCAATGTGCTATATTTACAAATCAAGTTTAATAACTGGTTTACAAAGTCTTTCCGATCTCCTTACTGATTTGAACTGCTTGGTTTAGCTTCAGAACTTATAGAAGATCTCGTCCCTTTCTCAAAGATTGGTGCTTCAGACACTGAAGTCTGAACTGGTTCAAACATGAGCTTGACATCAAGTAGACAGGGCTCAGGGTTTGGTTTATTCCTTGCTGGGATCACGTGATCTACATGGACTTTTCGAAATGGTTTGGTCGACCATGACCACGATTGCAAAGGAGTTTTAGGCAGCTTGTTTCGACAGTTATGACAGATAGTATTTTTACTAACTAATGATTCTCGGTCACTGTTTCGATCAGTCCAATAAACAAATCCTCAAGCGATGGATTTCATGCTGACTTTTCCTGTGTGTTCAGTAGAGAGTTCTGCCAGAATCCTATCTCTCAAAGACTGGGTCTCACCACTCTATGAACCCCCTCAATACAGCCCTGTTCACATGTCAACTCATCGTGACAATTGTGCATGGTTTTAGTTTCTCATCTGTACACTGGTCAAATTCTTTAAATTTTCTCTCCTGGTTGTTTCCAACTTTTTCTTCTGGTTGTAGGATCCACTGCTGGTCACCATGCTATATATTTGTTTCTGTTTGCTACCACTGAATGAATTGAGTCTAACCAGAGAGGTTCTTAGAGTGCAGTATTTAAACATAAGCTTTATTTCATAACAACGATATACACTCCACACTGTGTGACTCCTTCAAAAGCCTTGCTGTATCGCTAAGTCTCCCCAACATAATCTCTTACATTATCATGGTATCCTTTACACTCTCTCAGGATTAACCCTTTCATACCCTTATAGTACAGATATTGTTGACTTTGGACCCAGAATAGCTACTGGAAGTTTATGATCCATTGCTAACATAAAGTTTCTACCCAACAAAAACAGGTGAAACCTTTGATTCCGAAGATGATTCCAAGTGCTTCCTTTTCTATCCATGTGTAGTTGTGTTCAGTCTTGGTCAGGGTAACTGATGTGAATGCTCTAGGCTTCACTTGACCATCATCCATGATATGACTGATCACTGCTCCAACTCCATAGTTTGAAGTGTCATCACATACTAGCTTCAGGTCATGACTTGTGTTGTAATGAACGAGTAGTACATCATTGGTCAAGCTTCTCTTACATGCATCATTAACATCTTTTTGTGCTTTAGACCATTTCATTTCACATCTTTCTTCAACAACTCATGTAGTGGAGCTAACACTGTTACAAGCTCAGGCAGAAATTGGGCCATGCCCAGAAAAGATCGAAGTTCAGACATGTCTTTTGGCTTTGGGACATTGACTATTGCCTCTATCTTCACTTTCACTGACTGTAGTCCTTTTTCATTGATTTTCAGGCCAAGGTACACGACCTCAGATTGCACTAAAGTACACTTGCTCTTTTTCAACTTCACCTTGTGGTCATTAAGACTTTTTAACACTTCATCTAACACTTGAAGATTCTCTTCCTCTGTTGCGGTCGAGATCAACACGTCATCCAGGTTACACAAACAATGTGGCACTCCTTCCAAAATCTTATCCATTATAGTTTGGACGATTTTTGGCGAAGACTTATATCACAGGGCAGCTTTGCGTAGGAATATAACCCATGTGTGTGTTTATCATGAGATACCGCTGACTCTCTCGATCCACATTGAGCTGTGCAGAAACATGGGACAAATCCAACTTTGTGAATATCTTGGATCTCACTAACTCCACATACAAACCTTGAGGGGTTGGTCATGGATACTGCTCATCATTCACTGCCTGGTTGATTGTGAATTTGCAGTCGCCACATAGTCTTATGGTTTTTATGACTTGGGCACTACTACAATTGGGGTTTCCCAGTCACTATGCTCAGTTTTCACTAGCACACTATCCCTCTCTAACTTCTTTAGGTCCTCTTCACCCTGGGTTTTGAGAGCATAAGGAACCAGCCTTGCCTTGCAATATGCTGGTTTTGTATCGGGCCTGATTCGGAGTGTGCTTTCACACTGATTATACCTCCATCGCTGTCCTCCAAAATATTCCTGTAATTATTCAATAGCTGGTCAAGTTTCTTGGACATCTCAACTTGGAAAACATGCTCCAAGTCTCACTTCAGCTCAGAAAGACAGTTTTTTTGCCCATTAACATTGGTTTGTTGACATATCTCACGACAACAATGGGAAACATAAGGGACTTTCCCCTATATTGGACATTGCACTCCATTTGTCCACATGTTTCTAACACCTCACCAGAGTGGATTTTCAACTGAACTGTGCTCTCAGTTAGAGGTACTTCACTGAATTTGCTCTCGTATGTGTTTCTACTGCAATCTGTAGCCATATCGATTTGCATGTTAATGTACTGTCAATTTACCAACACCTTTGTACAAAAGTCTCTGTCATTTGAGTGATTGCTAGTGGTACACATGCTGTACAGTCCTAGCTCCTCTCCGCTTAGACATTCTGGATTCACTTCAAGATTAGGAATTCCACCCTTGTGATGTCGCTGTTTTCCATTACCACTGGAATGAGTTCCCTTTCCTGCTTTAGCTTTTGATCAACAAGCCGTTGCAATATGACCTTTCTTTTGGAAATCCAAACATTTGACATTTCTGTACTGACATACTGAGACTTTGTGGTTGCCCTTACAGTGATGACAGTCACTAAACCGCTATCTTCTGACTAGGTCTCTCCACTTTCGGCTTGGTAACTGTGGACAGAAGCTGTACTAGTCACTGTCAGTGGACAAAATTCCTGAATATTCTTCAATTCCATCTCCATAGAAAGAGTAATGAAAGATTTTGTGTGTTTAGTAACTTTGAATAAATTCTTTCATCCACCAATCACACACAAATCTGTCTCGGAATGCACGGTCTAAGAATGTGCCAGAGTTACAATGTCATGATAAATTCTTCAACTGTTTCATTACTTTTCTGATTTCTGGTTCCAAATTTGTAGCTTACTGCGATCTCTAGTGGCTTAGGGTTAAAATGTTCCTCCAACTAAGTGATGATTGTTTTGAATGGCACATCTTTTGCCTTGTTGGGAGCAGCAAGGTTTGTTAGTGTGCCATATACTTCCGAGTCAATTTCTGGTCGCAAAATTGCTTTCTTGTGCTCATGAATTGCCTGATACTGTGTCTTGACCTCTTCACTTTCACCTTCGAATTCAAGAATGCTCTGAAAAACATCCATTTTTTCAATACATGAACTGAATGGTTCTCGAGCCCTCTCATATGTTCCTAGCCTTCCGATGTATCCCGTGGGCACAGCCATATTGTCCTGTTTGTAAACTCACAGTAACTCAGTAAACACATTACTGCGACTGTCCGTTAACAGTGATACCTGAAACCAGTCTAGTCGGTGGTTGAAAATATTCTCTTCCTCAAATGAGCTCTTTGAATCCAATACACACTCGGATCATGTGGCATTCAATTCAACCGAGGAGACAGCTTGAGGCTCAGGCTTCACACAAACCAGGCAAAATCTCGGCCATCCCAGCAGGTAGGTCATCAGGAGCTGGCTAATCTTGTTCATTGCAGTTCCTGCTGCTGTTTGCTGCCGATATTGATGGACTTTTATCTCATCCTCATTGCCATTTTCTGTGATATATTTGGGTGACTCTAACAGACCAGATGGACATCAAGCAGGGACTGTTCAAGGAGGTGTTTATTTATGCCATGATGTCATCAATCATTACATCATCACATCATTAGCATATCATATAAATACATTACAATTAGCATGTGGAATGTCCGACGCGAGCCAGGTCAAACTCAAGGAACAAACCATGTCCTGGGCATCCTGTGAAAGACCTGTCACTATTTCTGATGGCGTCAGACATTTATTTCAGTTGCTTAGGCTTCGTTTCAGTTTCCCAGGCCTTGGATTTCACAACAACCCATTAGGAAAATGCCAGTGAAATTCCTTAATATTGCTGGCTAGCTTTTTCTACCCACCACTGGTGAGCTCATTTGTCAGAAACATTATCCACTGTGGAAAGAAAATGGATGGAGAAATTCATTCCATGACTATTATTTTTTTAATGGTGCTGGTGGGACAGGATGATGCCTTGGAATTATCCTTCTGCTTCTTGGATTTAGGATTGAATCCAGCCCGGACTGACAGGAGGAACGTTTCCGCTCTCTGACGCCTTTCCGGAGACCAAGGAATAGGGCTCAGTGCAGTTTGAACTCAGTGAGTGTGAATTCACAGCACAAAACTGTTTGTAATTGTGGATGGAAGGGAAGAAGGTAGGAGTGAGGGAAGGAGGGACGGAGGAAGGGCAGAAGGTAGGAATGAGAGAAGGAGGGAGGGAGGAAGAGAAGAAGGTAGGAGTGAGGGAGAGAGAGAGGAAGGGAAGAAGGTAGGAGTGAAGGATGGAGAGAGGGAGGAAGGGAAGAAGATAGGAGTGAGGGAAGGAGGGAGGGAGTAAAGGAAAGATCATAGAGTCATTGACAGTACTGAAGGAGGCCATGATTGAACACTAGCTTTTCACCTGAGATATCCCACATGGAGCCTTCCTGAACTTGCATTGGCAGATCCTGCATCCAAGCAAGGTGTGAAAGTTAGCAGCCCTGTCCTTAGGAATGTTATCGAATTTCTCCTGGTGGAATTGGCATTTATTCAGGCCGGGCTTGAGGAGCAGTTCATTTTTAACGGTTAGAAAAACTGAAGACCACTGGTCCTCATTACCCATGTAATGAAAGAAAGGAGGGATGGAGGGAGGAGAGTGGGAGGGAGGGAGAAGTAGAGAGGAAGGGAGGGAGGAGGGAGAAGGAGAGAGGAAGGGAGAGAGGGAGGGAATGAGTAAGAAGCCAATTCACACAACTACTCAACAACAACTTATATTTATATAGCGCTTCGCAGGAATGTTACAAAGCAAAATTTCACACCGAGTCACAGAAGGGGATAATAGGGAAGATGGCCAAAAGCATAGCAGGGAGGAAGGTTTTAAACAACATCTTAGAGGCGGGGATAGAGGTGGAGAACTGGGGAGCTTTAGGGAGGGAATTCCACAGCTTGGGGCCAAGGCAGATGAAGGCACGGTCACCAATAGAGGAGCAATTAAAATCAGGGATGCACAAGAGGACAGACTGAGATGAGTGCAGATATCTTGGAGGGTTGTGGGGCTGGAGGAGATTACAGAGATAGGGAGGGGCGAGGCCATGGAGGGATTTGAAAAAAAGGATGAGATTTTAAAATCGAGGCATTGCTTAACTGGGAGCCAATGTAGGTCAGCGAGCACAGGGAACGGGACTTGGTACGAGTTAAGACAGGGGCAGCAGAGTTTTGGATGACCTGAAGTTTACAGAGGGTAGAATGTGGGAGACCAGTCAGGAATGTATTAGAATAGTCAAGTCTAGAGGTGACAAAGGCATGAATGAGAGTTTCAGGGGCAGTTTAGCTGAGACAGGGGTGAAGTCGGGCAATGTTATGGAGGTGGAAGACAGCGGTCTTAGTGATGGTGCAGATATGTGGATGGAAGTTCATCTCAGCGTCAAATGTGACACCAAGGTTGTGAATGGCCAGTTGCCAGGGAGAGGGATGCAGTCAGTAGCTAGGGAACGGAGTTTCCAGTGGAGACCAAACACAACAATTCATGCAGCAGGGAATTCTTGGCAGTCGATTAGCAGGACGATCATTCAGATTCAGTGTGGGCTGAGATGCTGTCATTGAAAGATTGCACAGGGAAAAGGTACAAAACACATTTAATCAAGTGGTTTAATTTCCATGTCCCACCCTCAGTGACCGTAATGGGACATTAGTCACAAAATCTTTGGAAATATATGCAACAGGATGGGACTTGAGCAGCACAGGGTTCCAAAAATAGTTCAGATAATAAACAGCATTTCGTTTCCTGTCCCGTGGAAATGTAATTAATTTTTTTATGATTAGGGATGGTGCAATGATTGTAAATGTTATCTTTCTGACCAAGCAGCTGTTTGATCCACCAAAGAACAGCTTTGATATATCATCTGGACTGAGAATCTATTTAGATTAATGGTTTAAACCAAGCAGTTCCCAAGAATCCACATTCCAGGCAGTTCAAAACTCTCAAAAAACAGCAACTTGCATTTATATAGCGATGAACTGTAATCCAGTCTGACATTCCCAGTGCAGTACTGAGGGAACGCTGCACTGTAATCCAGCCTGATATTCCCAGTGCTGTACTGAGGGAGTGCTGCACTGTAATCCAGCCTGACACTCCCAGTGCAGTACTGAGGGAGCGCTGCACTGTAATCCAGCCTGATATTCCCAGTGCTGTACTGAGGGAGTGCTGCACTGTAATCCAGTCTGACACTCCCAGTGCAGTACTGAGGGACTGCTGCACTGTAATCCAGCCTGACACTCCCAGTGCAGTACTGAAGGAGTGCTGCACTGTCTTCCAGTCTGACATTCCCAGTGCTGGACTGAGGGAGCGCTGCACTGTAAACCAGTCTGACACTCACAGTGCAGTACTGAGGGAGTGCTGCACTGTAATCCAGCCTGATATTCCCAGTGCTGTACTGAGGGAGTGCTGCACTGTAATCCAGCCTGATATTCCCAGTGCTGTACTGAGGGAGTGCTGCACTGTAATCCAGTCTGACACTCCCAGTGCAGTACTGAGGGAGCGCTGCACTGTAATCCAGCCTGACACTCCCAGTGCAGTACTGAGGGAGCGCTGCACTGTAATCCAGTCTGACACTCCCAGTGCAGTACTGAGGGAGCGCTGCACTGTAATCCAGCCTGACACTCCCAGTGCAGTACTGAGGGAGTGCTGCACTGTAATCCAGCCTGACACTCCCAGTGCAGTACTGAGGGAGCGCTGCACTGTAATCCAGCCTGACACTCCCAGTGCAGTACTGAGGGAGTGCTGCACTGTAATCCAGCCTGACACTCCCAGTGCAGTACTGAGGGAGCGCTGCACTGTAATCCAGCCTGACACTCCCAGTGCAGTACTGAGGGAGTGCTGCACTGTAATCCAGCCTGACACTCCCAGTGCAGTACTGAGGGAGCGCTGCACTGTAATCCAGCCTGACACTCCCAGTGTCGTACTGAGGGAGCGCTGCACTGTAATCCAGCCTGACACTCCCAGTGCAGTACTGAGGGAGTGCTGCACTGTAATCCAGCCTGACACTCCCAGTGCAGTTCTGAGGGAGCGCTGCACTGTAATCCAGCCTGACACTCCCAGTGCAGTACTGAGGGAGTGCTGCACTGTAATCCAGCCTGACACTCCCAGTGCAGTACTGAGGGAGTGCTGCACTGTAATCCAGCCTGACACTCCCAGTGCAGTACTGAGGGAGTGCTGCACTGTCTTCCAGTCTGACACTCCCAGTGCAGTACTGAGGGAATGCTGCACTGTAATCCAGTCTGACACTCCCAGTGCAGTACTGAGGGAACACTGCACTGTAATCCAGCCTGACACTCCCAGTGCGGTACTGAGGGAATGCTGCACTGTAATCCAGCCTGACACGCCCAATGCAGTACTGAGGGAGCGCTGCACTGTAATCCAGCCTGACACTCCCAGTGCAGTAGTAAGGGAGTGCTGCATTGCCAGACGTGCTGCCTGTCCTGAGACGAGTATCCAATTCCCCACGACTATTCAAAGAAGAGTATTTCAGATTTCCCTGATGTCCTGGCCAATATTTATCACTGAATCACCAGTACTAAACAAACAGATTATCTTATCATTATTTTATTGCTATCTTATTGTGGGATCTTTCTGTGTGCACATTGGATGCCATGTTTTACTACATTGCTGCAGTGACTACACCTCAAAACTACTTCGAATTGAGCGGCGGCAGGCGGACCTGGGAGGAGACTGATCCGGATCGGGGCCTGAAAAATGGAGCAGGGTCTCAAGGCCCTCACTTACTTGGAGACCGGAGCGGCGGCAGGTGGACCTGGAGGGGACAGATCCGGAGCGGGGCCTGAAAAAGAGAGCACGGGGCTCAAGGCCCTCACTTACCTGGAGACTGTAGGGGCAGCAGGCGGACCTGGGAGGAGACTGATCCGGAGCGGGGCCTGGAAAAGAGAGCACGGGGCTCAAGGCCCTCACTTACCTGGAGACTGTAGGGGCAGCAGGCGGACCTGGGAGGAGACTGATCCGGAGCAGGGCCTGAAAACGAGAGCACGGGGCTCGAGGCCCTCACTTACCTGGAGACTGTAGGGGCGGCAGACGGACCTGGGAGGAGACTGATCCGGAGTGGGGCCTGAAAAAGAGAGCTCGGGGCTCGAGGCCCTCACTTACCTGGAGACTGTAGGGGCGGCAGACGGACCATGGAGGAGACTGATCCGGAGTGGGGCCTGAAAAAGAGAGCACGGGGCTCGAGGCCCTCACTTACATGGAGACTGTAGGGGCGGCAGACGGACCTGGGAGGAGACTGATCCGGAGTGGGGCCTGAAAAAGAGAGCACGGGGCTCGAGGCCCTCACTTACCTGGAGACTGTTGGGGCGGCAGACGGACCAGGGAGGAGACTGATCCGGAGTGGGGCCTGAAAAAGAGAGCACGGGGCTCGAGGCCCTCACTTACCTGGAGACTGTAGGGGCGGCAGACGGACCAGGGAGGAGACTGATCCGGAGTGGGGCCTGAAAAAGAGAGCTCGGGCCTCGAGGCCCTCACTTACCTGGAGACTGTAGGGGCGGCAGGCGGACCTGGGAGGAGACTGATCCGGAGTGGGGCCTGGAAAAGAGAGCATGGGGCTCGAGGCCCTCACTTACCTGGAGACTGTAGGGGCGGCAGACGGATCTGGGAGGAGATTGATCCGGAGTGGGGCCTGGAAAAGAGAGCTCGGGGCTCGAGGCCCTCACTTACCTGGAGACTGTAGGGGCGGCAGGCAGACCTGGGAGGAGACTGATCCGGAGTGGGGCCTGAAAAAGAGAGCTCGGGGCTCGAGGCCCTCACTTACCTGGAGACTGTAGGGGCGGCAGGCAGACCTGGGAGGAGACTGATCCGGAGTGGGGCCTGGAAAAGAGAGCATGGGGCTCGAGGCCCTCACTTACCTGGAGACTGTAGGGGCAGCATGCGGACCTGGGAGGAGACTGCTCCGGAGCGGGGCCTGGAAAAGAGAGCTCGGGGCTCGAGGCCCTCACTTACCTGGAGACTGTAGGGGCGGCAGGCAGACCTGGGAGGAGACTGATCCGGAGTGGGGTCTGAAAAAGAGAGCTCGGGGCTCGAGGCCCTCACTTACCTGGAGACTGTAGGGGCGGCAGGCAGACCTGGGAGGAGACTGATCCGGAGTGGGGCCTGGAAAAGAGAGCTCGGGGCTCGAGGCCCTCACTTACCTGGAGACTGTAGGGGCAGCATGCGGACCTGGGAGGAGACTGATCCGGAGAGGGGCCTGAAAAAGAGAGCTCGGGGCTCGAGGCCCTCACTTACCTGGAGACTGTAGGGGCGGCAGGCAGACCTGGGAGGAGACTGATCCGGAGTGGGGCCTGGAAAAGAGAGCATGGGGCTCGAGGCCCTCACTTACCTGGAGACTGTAGGGGCAGCATGCGGACCTGGGAGGAGACTGCTCCGGAGCGGGGCCTGGAAAAGAGAGCTCGGGGCTCGAGGCCCTCACTTACCTGGAGACTGTAGGGGCGGCAGGCAGACCTGGGAGGAGACTGATCCGGAGTGGGGCCTGAAAAAGAGAGCTCGGGGCTCGAGGCCCTCACTTACCTGGAGACTGTAGGGGCGGCAGGCAGACCTGGGAGGAGACTGATCCGGAGTGGGGCCTGGAAAAGAGAGCTCGGGGCTCGAGGCCCTCACTTACCTGGAGACTGTAGGGGCAGCATGCGGACCTGGGAGGAGACTGATCCGGAGTGTGGCCTGGAAAAGAGAGCTCGGGGCTCGAGGCCCTCACTAACCTGGAGACTGTAGAGGCGGCAGGCGGACCTGGGAGGAGACTGATCCGGAGTGGGGCCTGGAAAAGAGAGCTCGGGGCTCGAGGCCCTCACTTACCTGGAGACTGTAGGGGCGGCAGACGGACCTGGGAGGAGACTGATCCGGACTGGGGCCTGGAAAAGAGAGCTCGGGGCTCGAGGCCCTCACTTACCTGGAGACTGTAGGGGCGGCAGACGGACCTGGGAGGAGACTGATCCGGACTGGGGCCTGGAAAAGAGAGCTCGGGGCTCGAGGCCCTCACTTACCTGGAGACTGTAGGGGCAGCATGCGGACCTGGGAGGAGACTGATCCGGACTGGGGCCTGGAAAAGAGAGCTCGGGGCTCGAGGCCCTCACTTACCTGGAGACTGTAGGGGCGGCAGGCGGATCTCTGTCCGTGCCGGCACGCGGTGACATTGGGAAGAGGAGGAAAAAACTTACAGTGACATCATGGGAAATCTGCAATGTGATTGGTTGGATAAGTAACAGCTGTTCGTGCATTTAAATAGCTGAAAAAAGGAGAAAGCATATTTGGAAAAAAAACCCTCAATTGATAAGGTGAGTACTACTAAAGTGTGTTTTTTTTTAAAATAGTGTAATTTATTCAGGACTTTAGATTGTAGTGAGTTGTGTTTGGAGTGGAACAAGGCCCCTAGTGTAATTAGTATTTTTTATTGGGAGTCACTAATTAATCTAAAGGTAAGACATGGCCGGAGAGCTCAGCTCTTCCTGCGCTATGTGGGAAATCAGGGACGCTTCCAGTGTCCTTGACGACCATGTGTGCAGGAAGTGTATCCATCTGCAGCTACTGACGACCCACATTACGGAGCTGGAACTGAGGGTGGATTCACTGTGGAGCATCCGTGATGCTGAGGAAGTCATGGGTAGCACGTTTAGTGAGGTGGTCACACTGCAGGTAATGGCTGCAGAGACAAAAAAGGATGGGTGACCACCAGGTGGAGTAGTAGGCGCAGGCAGGTAGTGCAGATGTCCCCTGTGACCATCCCCCTCTCAAACAGATATACCGCTTTGGATACCATTGGGGGTATGGCCTCCCAGGGGAAAGCAGCAACAGCCAGGACCATGGCACCAAGGATGGCTCTGCTGCACAGCAGGGGGAGAAAGGTGTGGAAGAGCTATAGTGATAGGGGATTCTATTGTAAGGGGTACAGATAGGCGTTTCTGTGGCCGCAAACGTAACTCCAGGATGGTATGTTGCCTCCCTGGTGCTAGGGTCAAGGATGTCACAGAGCGTCTGCAGGACATTCTGAAGGGGGAGGGTGAGCAGTCAGAGGTCGTGGTACACATTGGTACCAACAACATAGGCAGAAAGAGGGATGAGGTCCTGCAATAAGAATTTAGGGAGCTAGGTAGCAGATTAAAAAGCAGGACCGCAAAGGTTGTAATCTCTGGATTACTCCTGGTGCCACGTGCTAGTTGTATAGGAATAGGAGGATAGAGCAGATGAATGCGTGGCTGAGGAGATGGTGCAGGAGGGAGGGCTTTAGTTTCCTGGATCACTGGGTCTGTTTCTGGCAACGGTGGGACCTGTACAAGTTGGACGGGTTGCACCTGAACCGGAACAGGACCAACATCCTTGCTGGGAGGTTTGCTAGTGCTGTTGGGGGTGGGTGGGGGGGGCGGGGTTTAAACTAATTTAGCAGGGGGATGGGATATAGTAAGGGGGTGATGCACAGTCAAATATAAAAGAGAAACTGAGTCAGTCTGGAAGGCAGAGAAAATATAGACCTGTTAAGGCACAAGTGAAAAATGCAAGGCTGGATTGCATCTATTTTGATGCAAGGAGTCTTACTAATAAGGCAGATGAATTGAGGGCGATGATTAGCACTTGGGATTATGATATTATTGTTATCACAGAGACATGGCTGAGGGAGGGGCAGGACTGGCAACTCAATATTCCAGGGTATAGAATCTTCAGGCATGACAGGGGAGAGGGTAAAAGATGAGGTGGCATTGCACTGTTGATCAAGGACTCAATTATTGCGGTAAGGAGGGATGATATCTTAGAAGGTTCCTCAAATGAGTCCATATGGGTAGAACTTAAAAACAAAAAGGGGGCTGGGAGTGTACTACAGGCCTCCAAATAGTCATAAAGAGATAGAGGAACAGATATGTTGGCAAATCTCAGAGAGGTGTAAAAATAATCGGGTAATAATCGGAGGGGATTTCAACTTCCCGAATATAAACTGGGATAGTCTTAGTGCAAAAGGTTTAAAGGGGGTGGAATTCTTAAAATGCATACAGGAGAGCTTTTTAAGCCAGTACGTAGAAAGTCCTACAAGACAAAGGGCAGTACTGGACCTAATCCTAGGGAATGAAGCTGGACAACTGGTAGATGTGTTTGTGGGGGAGAATTTCGGGGATAGTGACCATAACTCTGTAAGATTTAAGGTAGTTATGGAAAAGGACAAAGACAGACCGGAAATGAAGGTAATGAATTGGGGGAAGACCGATTTCAATATGATAAAACGGGATCTGGCCAGAGCGGACTGGGAGCAGCTACTTGGAGGAAAGTCTACATCAGACCAGTGGGAATCATTCAAAGAGGAAATAGTGAGAGTTCAGAGCCAACATGTACCCGTTAAGTGAAGGGTAGGACCAACAGGTCCCGGGAACCCTGGATGTCAAGGGAGATGGAGGATTGGATCAGGAAAAAAAGGGAGGCTTACGGCAGATTCAGAGAACTGAAAACAGCGGAGGAACTAGAGTATAGAAAGTGTAGGGTGGTACTTAAAAAAGTAATTAGGAGAGCGAAGAGGGGACATGAAAAAACACTGGCGGGAAAGATAAAGGAAAGTCCTGAGGCGTTTTATAAGTATGTTAAGGGCAAGAGGATAACCATAAAACGGTAGGGCCCATTAAGGACCAAAGAGACAATATGTGTGTGGAGCTGGAGGACATAGATGAGTTTTTAAATGATTACTTTCCATGGGTGTTCAGTATGGAGAAAGACAGTGCAATTGTAGGGATTAGGGAGGGGGATTGCGATACACTTGAACATATGAGAATTGAAAGGGAGGAAGTATTAGCTATTTTAGTGGGCTTAAAAGTAGATAAATCCCCAGGCCCAGATGAGATGTATCTCAGACTGTTATGTGAGGCAAGGGAGGAGATAGCAGGGGCTTTGACACAAATTTTCAAATGCTGTCTGGCCACAGGACAGGTACCAGAGGACTGGAGGACAGCGAATGTGGTACCATTATTCAAGAAGGGTAGCAGGGATACACCAGGTAATTACAGGCCGGTGAGTCTAACATCAGTGGCAGGGAAACTATTGGAAAAAATTCTGAAGGACAGGATTAATCTCCACTTGGAGAGGCAGGGCTTAATCAAGGATAGTCAGCATGGCTTTGTCATGTCCAACTAACTTGATTGAATTTTTCGAGGCAGTGACTAAATGTGTAGATGAGGGTAAAGCAGTTGATGTAGTCGACATGGACTTCAGTAAGACTTTTGAAAAGGTCCCGCATTGGAGATTGGTTAAGAAGGTAAGAGCCCATGGGATCCAGGGCAATTTGGCAAATTGGATCTAAAATTGGCTTAGTGGCAGGCGGCAGAGGGTAATGGTCGAGGGCTGTTTTTGTGAGTGGAAGCCTGTGACCAGTAGTGTACCACAAGGTTCGGTGCTGGGATCCTTGCTGTTTGTAGTGTACATTAATGATTTAGACATGAATATACGAGGTATGATCAGTAAGTTCGCAGATGACACAAAAATTGGTGGTGTTGTAAATAGTGAGGATGAAAGTCTTAGATTACAGGACGATATAGATGGGCTGGTTAGATGGGCGGAGCAGTGGCAAATGGAATTTAATCCTGAGAAGTGTGAGGTGATGCATTTTGGGAGGACTAACAAGGCAAGGGAATATAAAATGGATGGTAGGATCCTAGGAAGTACAGAAAGTCATAGGGACCTTGGTGTACTTGTCCATAGATCACTGAAGGCAGCAGCACAGGTAGATAAGGTGGTTAGGAAGGCATATGGGATACTTGCCTTGATTAGCCGAGGCATAGAATATAAGAGCAGGGAGGTTATG
This sequence comes from Heterodontus francisci, assembly GCF_036365525.1. Classification (NCBI taxonomy): domain Eukaryota; kingdom Metazoa; phylum Chordata; class Chondrichthyes; order Heterodontiformes; family Heterodontidae; genus Heterodontus; species Heterodontus francisci. The sequence goes on from NC_090399.1 coordinate 9,757,802, forward strand.
ATGGAGCTGTATAAACTGCTGGTTCGGCCACAGTTGGAGTACTGTGTACAGTTCTGGGCACCACACTATAGGAAGGATGTGATTGCACTGGAGAGGGTGCAGAGGAGATTCACCAGGATGTTGCCAGGGCTGGAGCATTTCAGCTATAAAGGGAGACTGAAAAGGCTAGGGTTGTTTTCCTCAGAGCAGAGAAGGCTGAGGGAGGACATGATTGAGGTATACAAAATTATGAGAGGCATTGATAGGTATGTGAAGTGAAAAAGATTGGTGAAGACAAATGTAGGTCCCTGACAGTCAGAAACAGGGGTATTTATTATGGGGAATAAAGAAATGATTGACCAACTAGATGCATACTTTGGTTCTGTCTTCACAAAAGAGGACACAAATATCATACTGGAAATGTTGAGGAACAAAGGGCCTAGTGAGAGAGAGGAACTGAAAGAAACCAGTATGAGTAGAGAAATAGTGTTGGGGAAATTGACGGGATTGAAGGCTGATAAAACCCCAGGGCCTGATGGTCTGCATCCCAGAGTACTTAAGGAAGTGGCCCTAGAAATAGTGGATGCATTGGTGATCATCTTCCAAGATTCTATAGACTCTGGAACAGTTCCTACAGATTGGAGGGTAGCTAATGTAACCCCACTATTTAAAAAGGGAGGTAGAGAGAAAGCAGGGAATTATAGACCAGTCAGCCTGACGTCGGTAGTGGGGAATATTCTAGAGTGCACTATCAAAGATTTTATAGCAGAGCACTTAGAGAACAGTGGTAGAATCAGGCAGAGTCGGCATGGATTTACGAAAGGGAAATTATGCTTGACAAATCTACTCGAATTCTTCAAGGATGTAACAAGTAGAGTTGATGAGAGGGAGCCAGTGGATGTGGTTTATTTGGACTTTCAGAAGGCTTTCGACAAAGACCCACATATGAGATTAGCATGTAAAATTAAAGTGCATGGGACTGGAGTCAGTGTATTGCGATGGATAGAAAATTGGTTGGCGGACTGGAAACAAAGAGTAGGGATAAATGGGTCTTTTTCCGAATGGCAGGTAGTGACTAGTGGGGTACTGCAGGGATCAGTGCTAGGACCCCAGCTATTCACAATATATATTAATGATTTAGATGAGGGAACTAAATGTGTTATCTCCAAATTTGCAGATGACACAAAACTGGGTGGGAGGGTGAGTTGTGAGGAGGATGCAGAGAGGCTTCAGGGTGATATGGACAAGTTGAGTGAGTGGGCTAATGCATAGCAGATGCAGTATAATGTGGATAAATGTGAGGTTATCCACTTTGGAAGCAACAACAGGAAGGCAGTGTATTATCTGAACGGCTATAAACTGAGAGAGGGGAATATGCAACGAGACCTGGGTGTTCTCGTACACCAGTCGCTGAAGGTAAGCATACAGATGCAACAGGTGGTAAAAAAGGCAAGTGGTATGTTGGCCTTCATAGTGAGAGGATTCGAGTACAGGAGCAAGGATGTCTTGCTGCAATTATACAGGGCCTTGGTGAGGCCACACCTGGAATATTGTGTGCAGTTTTGGTCTCTTTATCTGAGGAAGGATGTTCTTGCTATCGAGGGGGTGCAGGGAAGGTTTACCAGACTGATTCCTGGGATGGCGGGACTGACGTATGAGGAGAGATTGAGTCGGTTAGGATTATATTCGCTGGAGTTCAGAAGAGTGAGGGGGGATCTCATAGAAACCTATAAAATTCTAACAGTACTTGACAGGGTAGATGCAGAAAGGATGTTCACGATGGTGGGGAAGTCCAGAACCAGGGGTCATAGTCTAAGGATACGGGGTAAACCTTTCAGGACTGAGATGAGGTCAAATTTCTACACCCAGAGAGTGGTGAGCCTGTGGAATCCGTTACCACAGAAAGCAGTTGAGGCCTAAACATTGTATGTTTTCAAGAAGGAGTTAGATATAGCTCTTGGGTTTAAAGGGATCAAAGGATATGGGGTGAAAGCGGGAACAGATTACTGAATTGGATGATCAGCCATGATCATCATGAATGGTGGAGCAGGCCCGAAGGGCTGAATGGCCTACTCCTGCTCCTATTTTCTATGTTTCTATGCTAGGTTAGTTGGGAAGAAACTTTTTCCCTTAGCGGAGGGGTCAATAACCAGGGGCATAGATTTCGGGTAAGGGGTAGGAGGTTTAGATGGGATTTGAGGAAACATTGTTTCACCCAGAGGGTTGTTGGAATCTGGAACGCACTCCTTGAAGAGGTGGTAGAGGCAGAAACCCTCACAACATCTAAAAAGTATTTAGATGAGCACTTGAAACGCCATAGCATACAAGGCTACAGGCCAAGTGCTGGAAAATTGGATTAGAATAGTTAGGTGCTTGATGGCCGGCACAGACATGATGGGCCGAAGGACCTGTTTCTGTGCTGCATAACTCTATGGCTCTATAAAATGCTTTGGGATGTCCTGAGATGGTGAAAGGCGATATATAAATGTGGTTTATGCTTCTGCCATTGGCTGATGGAAAATCTACATTGACGAGGGTCATTCAGGAGTTGGGTGCAGGCAGTCAGATGGTGTGGGTGTATAGTGTGTGGTTCCACTTTAATCCTTTATTAATATGACTGGAAGCAGTCACCAGGAGGTGTGAGGATGCAGCCTGGGATGGTTCATTGCTTGCTACTGCCTCCCAGTCCTCACTCAGCCTTCACTCTCCAGAGATATAACTGAGATCTGGACCCTGCCATGAATGTATATATCACTCCTTGTAAGTCCCAGCATGCTTTGACAGATTTGGTCAGATCATATGGGGGGATTTATGGGGATTCAAATAGATGTGTATCATCCACAACATCAATGGATCCAAATGGAGAAAGGTTCATGGAGATCACAAACTGGATAATGTTTGGGAAGCTCATATTGATCTGAATGGAGCTCATCAGGAAAATCCAGCTCGTCCAAATTCCGATTTCATACTGCTTCAATGAACTGAGACTGGTGATGCTAATCTTACTGAAGAGGGAGGGTCGGATACATTTCTTTATTCAGCAGGATTATTAAAGCATGACTTACGGTCTCCATATCTAAGGATATAATTCCCCAGGGGTCATATTCCCAGGATATCCTAGTTCCAGGCTCTCCAGCCAGGGGAACCACCTCTCAGCATCTACACTGACAAGCCCTCAAAGAATAACCGTTTCAATGAGATCATCTCCCATTCTTCTAAACCCCAGGGAATATAGAACTTCTGCTCAATCTCTTCTCCTAGGACAGCCTCTCATCCCAGCCATCAATCTCGTGAACCTTTGTTGTAGATCATCTATGGCGGGTATATCCTTCCTTAGGTGAGGAGCCCACAATTGTACACAATACTCCAGGTGTGGTCTCACCAATGCTCTTTGTAATTGCAGCAAGACTTCTTCACTCTTGTACTCCAACCCTGTTGTAATGAAGGTTAACAAACCATTTGCCTTCCTAATTGCCTGCTGTACTGCATCCGAACTTTCTGTGTTTCTTGGACGAGGACTAATTTCTTAGTGTAATAGCTCCAGCTGCAACTTTGAAGAGATGCATTAGGTCATTAACCACATTATAGTTGTAGCCAGAAGTGCATACTAGGCAAGATCTAATTAAGAGGGACCTATTTATGTTAATCTACCTTTTTCATTCCCATGTGTGATTTAACTTTACAACTGGATGGAAAGAACATCCTGGATTTGCAATATCCTTTGTGTGTGAGTCCTTTCAAACATCGCCATGGGTTCAATAAAATCCAAATTAAAAATATTCTTCATGGTCCTAAAAATATTCTTCATGGTCTTCATGAAAGATGTGCTTCTGGCCAATGTTCCCCCTCTTGGCATTCTTGTAAACGGAAAGTTAGAGTAGTTCAAGATGCACATTGCATTCCAGGGGCTGGCTTTACTTCAAAAGTTGCCTCTGGTTTCAGAAGAGGAACCAAAGCATCAAAACAAAGTGACGGGGATGATGGAGGAGCTCGGAACAGCCACACCATTTCTTGGAATTTCAGGCAGCTTCTTCCTGTAATCCGTAACGAGGCTTTACTTAAACACTGAAAAATCATCTTTCTCTGCATAAAACAGACTTCCATTCTGTAGCACCTTTCACAATCTCAGGATGGCCCACTAAACTTTACTGCCAATTAAATGATTTGAGAAGCATCCTGTACTGTAGCAAACATGGTAGCCAATTTGCACACAGCAAGATCCCACAGACAGCAGTGAGGGAATGACCAGATAATCTGTTTTTGTTTCCAGCAATGTTGTTTGAGGGATAAATATTGGTCTAGAACAGGCTTGTTCAACCTTTTCACGTGGAGAGCTACATTATAATTCTTGTCTTAGATGGGGGGGGGGGGGGTGGGGGGTGGGGGAGAGGGGGAGGGACTGGTGAGACAATTTCAGGAAGATAAAAACACTAAAAATTTGTCTTACTATTAATCAAAATAACAAATATACATTTTTGTGAAGAAGCTTTCAATGAGCAGACTAATTTATTGACTTACTTTCTCATCACTATGTTGGACACTGATTTAGTGTGATACCTGGCATTATTTTGCTTGCACAAGAAGTCAATGTTTGCCCACACACTTGCAGTGATGTGAAGTATTCTGGATAGATGTCATTCTGTTAGAAATGATCCAATCACTCTCTCTCCCTCTCTCTCTGTATTACTCACTCTCTGTGTTGTTTCCCCCCATTGATGGCTGAGATTTTTATGCTTAACTATCTCAAGTAGGATTTGAGCCCACAACTTTCAGACTTAGAAGACAAGCACACTATTCACTGAGGCACAACTGACAGGTTTAAATACACTCAATTGCAGCATAATGTTTATAAGTCAAAGCAAACTGGATAAAAGTAGGTGAGCCTCAGAATATCGGCAGTCACACCAGAACAGGTAGAAATTCAAGCTGTAGATCTGAAATCAAAGCCGGGACATGCTAAAACAACACCGCAGGTCAGAACCACAGCCATTTACAGCACAGAAGGAGGCCATTCGGCCCATCGTGTCCATGCCAGGTGTTTGCTGTGTAAATCCAAAACTAATCGCACTGCCCTCCTCTGTCCTCATAGCCCAAATGTTTAATCTGCAAGGATGAACAGGCCTCAACTATTTCCTCCGGCAAAGCATTCCACTCTCCAACAACCCTCTACCTGATGACATTTTTACCCACCGCTCCCCTCGCTTGCTTAGTGTCAGTGTCAGGATAGTGAGTCTCTCATCCCCAATACACTATCCCGCTTAACTCTATCAAAACCCTTCATAATTTCAAACAAACCTCTCTCTGTCACCTCCTCAGCCTTGAATCTAATTGAGTAGCTGTTAACTCAGAAAGAGAAAGGACAGTCGTAATCCTGGGAGAAGGCCCTCATTGAAACTGATCTGATGGGTCCCCACCTGAAATATCATGAACGAGCCCCCTCAATATAACTTCAACAAGGCAGCTATGATTTAACTTTCCAGTAATTAGTCATCCACCAATTCTAGCAATTGTTTCGGTCCTGAACTACCAGAGAACTGGCCTGAGCAGAAAAACTGACGCCCCAGTACAGGATTGATCGAGTGCTGCACACTCGGAGGTGCTGTCTGTCATACGAGACGTTTAACCACTGCCCTGTCTGCCCTCTCAGGTGGACACAAAAGACCCCACAATATTATTGTAAAGAAGAGCAGGACATAATCCCTCAGTCAACATCACTGAAGAAACAGATTAGCCGGTCATATATCACATTTCTGTTTGTGGGATCTTGCTTTGCACAGATGCGGTGCATGTTTCCTATATTACGAGAGTGACTACACTTCAGAATTAAATCATTGGCTGCAAAGAGCTTTGCAACATCTTGAGGTTGTGCAAGATGCTATCGACATGCAAGTTTTTTTAAATTTACTTTCGATTGGTGACACTGTCCCTTTAAGATGGTGAGGAATCTCTGCTTTTTTTTAAGGAAAGTGCTCACATTTTCAGAGTGAGGAATCAAGGGCTTTATAGTGAAAGAGAATTGGCTGATTATCTGAAGATGAAACAGTTTGTAGGGCTACGGGGAAAAGGCAGGGGACTGGGACTTGGTGAGTTCCTCTTGCAGAGAGCTGGCATGGACACGATGGGCCGAATGGTCTCCTTCTGTGCTGTAACCATTCTATAGTTCTATGTATATATAAGCCACTCTGCTATTTAATGTTTGTTTTATAAAAAGATATAAATCTATTTTTGGAGCACATGCAAATATGTGAAGGAGCTGATTTTATAATTTTTTTACTGATTGTGCTCCACACCCACTGTGTTGATATTCTTACGTTTTGTTTGTTTTTGTAGTTTGTAGTTCTTGTCAAAGAATCATACAACGTGTAAAATTCACCACTGAATCTATGTTCACCACCCTTTCAGGCAGTGCATTCCAGATCACAACTCACTGCCTAACAACATATCTCCTCATCTCTCCCCAATATTGACAATTATCTTCAATCTTTGTCTCCTGGTTACTGGCCGTCCTGTCAGTGGGAACTGCTTCTCTCTATTTACCCTGTCAAAATCCCTCACAATATTCAACATCTTTATTAAAATCTCCCCTTAACCTTCTTTGCTTGAAGGAGAATAAACTCAACTTCTCCACATAACGGAAGGCCCCTCAACCCCTGGTATCACACAAGTAAACCTCCTGTTCAGTAGTGGGACTGCGTTGTGAATGGGTGGAAACTCTAATGGGAGTTATAGAGTTTGTAACATTTTCTGAAAGAAGCCTCAGCCTGTGATAATTATCTGGAGAAGGCCTCATGTCCAGGGCTTTTATGCTGCCTCTTGGAGACTTGGGGCTGAATTTTTAAAGGCGGCGAATTTCCAAACCGGTGTGGATCACACACGAGATGTGCTCTGCAGATCCACCGTGATATTTGGTGTGGTGTCTCATTTACATGGAGGGGCCGGTCCACACGCCCCCAGTGACGTCATCGGGAATGGGTGCTCCGTCCCCGGCAATGACAATGGTGTCACCACGCAGGCACCGGCACCATTTTTAAAGGGCTTCAGGCCCTTCAGACTCATTAACATTTTTAAAGTGACAGACTGTTGAAAAATAAAGATAGACATTTATTCCCATTCTCAGTTCTCTCTCCTACAAATGCCCAATGAATGATAAATATGTAAATTGCTCTCAAAAAACTCCCCACAAAAAATACTTTCTCAGTCTCGAACTATCGCTCCTAAACTTCATTACCTTTGACCCTCAACCCCTTCCCACCATCCCCTCAACCCATAGGATGAATTTTCCCTGCGCACCCCGCTCTGAAAACTTCACTCCTACCCCTCCCCAGTAGTGTTCACCTCAGATCTCCGAACGGAGATCGAAGGTGTGGGACTTCCAGAAACCGGCCGGAATATCGGCGTGGGGCGGCAGTTATGAAAAGGTAGGTAATTATTCAGTGATTAACATAGATTTTAACATTGAAATTAAGGTTCCGTCGCCGATGGCAGGGGGCATCCCAAGGTCTCACCGGTAAAATGAGGTGGGGCCTTTCCGGTGTCGAGGCCTGTGGCTGGCCTCTCCTGGAGGTATTTTCCGGCCCCGCCCCACCTCTGCCTCAACCCTGATGTCGGGGGGCTGGTAAAATTCAGCCCAAAATTTGAGGTGTTTTCTTGCTTTGCTCTTTCCTTTATGGGCCCTCTCTTACTACGGCCCAAAAGACAATCAAGCAACTTGCTCTGAGGCTGCTGCCAATGTTGGTGTTCACCCATCTCTCCCTGAGCTCGCCAGCCTACATGGTTCCACTTCTAATTGACCACAATGTCTACAATTCTCAGCCTATTCCCGACTAATATCTGGCCCAAGTAATTATCAAAAGCAACAGGAAAAAACTATTAATGCTGGAAATCTGAAACTAAAAGCAGAACATTTCTGAAAATACACAGTAGGTCAGGTGCATGCCCCTCCTCCAGGATCCTGGTCTTAGAGAAACAGAAAATGCAGGAGCCACAAAGTTATTCTAAACTTGTATAAAGCACTGACTAGGCCTCAGCTGGAGCTGGAAAATACCTCCAGGAGAGGCCAGCCACAGGCCTCGACACCGGAAAGTCCCCGCCCCATTATACCAGTGAGACCTTGGGACAATTCTGGACACTATAGTTTAGGAAGGATGTCATGAGCTCTGGAATTCACTCCCTAAATCTCCCCGCATCTCCACCTCTCTCTCTCTCCTCCTTTAAGACGCTTATTAAAACCTACTTATTTAACCAAGCTTTTGGTCACCTGTCCTAATATCTCCTGACGTGGTTCCATGTCGAATTTTGTCTGTTGACCCTCCTGTGAAGTGCCTTGGGACGTTTTACTCATCGTTAAACGATGATGGAAGTTTCAGAAGCTGAGTCCTCCCTCTGTAGAAGTCCCAGTGTTTTCTGCTGTTGTCAGGTCCTCATTTCCACCCTTCAGGGCAGCTCTTTCTTCATGTTGAGAAACAGGATATCAACTCAAACAGCGAACTCAGAACGAGCATCTGCACTGTTCACCAATGCAATTTTCCATATCCCCAGTGAGTTTCCTCCCCTCCCTCCAGATCCCCGAGGCTCTTCTCTCTCCGCACCAGCCAGCTACCCCCCAACTCCAACCACAATCCCCAGTGAATCTCTCTAATTCTGTTTTTTTCTCCCAGTCAATGACTCTGGCTATGAAAACAATGGTCTGAATTTAATAAGCCCGCCACCAGTCCTGGAAATGGGCGTCGTTCCCATCCATCATGTGGGTGGCTCCCCCACCGTGATCATGTGGCGAGTGGCCATTTTGCATAGTGGAGGCCGAAACGTTAACTGACCCTAAACGTTAACTCTGCTTCTCTTTTCACAGATGCTGCCAGGCCTGCTGAGTGGTTCCAGCATTTCTTGTTTTTATTGCATAGTGGAGGCATGGGTCTCCTCCAATCACTTGGTGGGGTGGGAGGCGAATCACCGATTATAGTGTCAGATGGTGCAGGAGCAGGTGCTGGTGCCAGCCTTACATTCACTTCTGCCTTTGAGTCACTGGCAACTATCATTTGACTGATGAAAACATTGCTGGACTGATTCATAGATCCTCAACCACCATGGAAGACAGCAAAGGATAGCCAAGGCAAGACACAGGATGTTTTAGTAATGCCTCCCTACAGATCCGCCTCCTGACCATAAGGGGAAGGTGGAAGGTTCTCTTCCCCCAGATGGCAAGGAGACGTCTTCCCATCTGATCACGCATGCCTGGGAAGAGTTTGGTAAGTAGGTCAATAGTCATAGGGTCACCTACAGAACTGGAGACAGTGACGAAAGAGGGTCAAGGGCCTTCTGTGTTTGGCCCAGGTAAGTGCTACATACCACTCTCCTTTTTTGGGGATCACACGTGACTATGCAGGAGAATGTGTGACATGGGGAGGATGGCACTACCATCCCAATGGCAGGGAGGCTAAGGCATCACCTCATTCAGACAGATGCACGAATGCATCTTGTCCACAGGCAACCTTCCTTCATAGCTTACCCCCATTACCTCCCCTGACAGCGTGTGGCAGCATGAGATATATCAGGTCTCGCAGTCGGTGATAAAGGGGCTGTCATTACCAGAACTTTCATATTGATCTCTCTGCAAATTCTTACCATCTCCATCCTTCCTCTTGCAGGACAAAGGGCCCACAACAGGAAGGAGACATCCCTAACAGTCGGAGGACTCCTTGATCTGCGTCCTCTTGACCCAGACAAGGAGGAGGCCTTGGAATTAGCAGGGACCCAGGGTGGCCGGAGTTTCTGCGCGAGAGTGAGGATTGGCTTACATTGACACATACATCACTTCTGGAGACCCACATCACGTACGGCTGCCTGATGAGATCTGCACCTAACTCACACATGTGTTCTCTCATGTTGAACAGTGTGTGCAGAAGATTGCAGCTGAAAGGGGTCAGCCGTCCACCTATTAGGAGGAGGACCTCAGAGGATGTACCGTGCCATGACTCCCCTGCACCTTCCACTAGTGCATATACTTTCACCTCGGCGGGTAACCGCTCGGCTTTACAATCAGGGTCACAAGCTGGTGAGAGCGCTCCACAGGCGCCCGAGCAGCTAGCTAAGGCTGACATAGCCGAGGCCTCTGACAGAGGGCTGTGGGTGGCCTTGCCCATGCAGAATAGCAGAAGCTCGCTATCAGCCTGGGGCTAACAGCACAGGGCATGATAAGGTTGCAGAGAAGTAAGGTAACATCTGGCGGAGCTGCAAGAGGCCATGCGCAGCCATGAGCGGACAATGGAGGAGTCCATCCATGCCATGGCTACTGCCATGTCTCAGGCATGTGAGCGCATGGCATCCTCCATGAAGAGGTTAACAACCTTCATGGAGAGCCAGATCCCACAGATTGCTGTGCATATTTGCACAGCATCGCATCGGTCACGAGTTCGACACAGCAATGGCAAGATGAGAGAGGGATCAGACATCTGGAGACTTCTCCTGCTCCTCGTCCTTCTGTAGTGAGCAGGGAGGTTCAAATGAGCCTTGAAAAGTGAGGAGGAGAGGCTGCCCTTCACATCTGGGGCTCCCCTCAGTGAGCTGAGTGTGGAAGGCAACTTCTCAGCCCCCTCACCAATGAACCTAGGTCCAGCAGCCACGACACTCAAGGAGAATTCTGCACCAGTGCAGGTCACACTCAGGCAGATGGGATATTCCTGGCCTCAGGCAGCCAGAGGACACCCACCAAAGTCATCACAGGCCAAGCGGCAACATGATTAGCAGCCTGCCTCGAGCCCAGCTGCTGTTGCAGGGAACACACTTCGTAGGAATACTCGCAAACATATTAAGAAATCCATCTAGCCACATCTGGAGATTCACAGATGTCAGAATTAATTCATATATTTAATTCAAACTTAATTTGTTCAAATCATTAACGATCATAATCTGAGAGCCAGTTTCCATTGTGCCTTAATTGTGAACTGCTGACTTTATCCCTTAGTGGAATGCCGATATGACCTCAGCCCACCTTAACATATGTTCTCCCATGGGCACTATAATGTGGATTGCAGCTGGTTGTAGGTCAGGGAACAGAAATGGAAAGGGGGCAATAGACTACATGCATTGAAGGGAGTCTTTATTGGTTTCTCTGTGAGTGGACATCAGGTTGGCTTGAAGTGAGTAATTATGAGATTGTCTCTTGTCTCCTTCGCACATCACTCAATCTGCCTGGCCTCCAGCACAAGGTCTTCACCAACCTGCATGCTCCTCTCCCTCCTCCTCATCACTGGAAGAGCGTTGCTCGGGCATTTCAGCATCATGCACAGGCTCCCGTCTCTGCATTGCTATATTACTCAGAGCACAGCAGAACATCACGATGTGAGAGACCCTCGTTGAGACATACTGCAGGGCTCCACCAGATCTATTAAGACAGCAGAATCTCATTTTCAGTAATCCAGTGGCCTGCTTGATTGTCGCTCGAGGGGTGCCGTGACAATAGTTATACCGCTCTTCCACTACATTGTGAGGGTACCTCACAGGCATCAGAAGCCATGTCTTCAATGGGTCGCCACTGTCCTTGAGAATCTATTTCTGAAGGTGAGCAGGGGCCTGAAAAGCTGCAGTACCTGGGACTAGTCCGGCAGCAGGGTGCATAAGTTGGTGACGGTCTTCGCTGACAATGCTGCTCGGATATTTGGAGGTAGCTAATCGAGTCCGATACACAGTCTGGCCAGCCGCTATTGTTCTCATCGTGGAGCTTCATGGACAGGAACAGCTGCCTCCTGGCCCTCCCCCTCTGTTGGAGGTGCTGCCTCACACCACAGGAGTCCAAAAAGACAGGGTGTATGAGATCCATGCCAGGTCACCAGTGAGCCTACAGATTGCTGTCATTGCAGAAATAACCCTGCCTTGACAATTGAATTTTGACAATTCTCCCGGCTGAGTCCCTGATGGCCCTCAGTGCCCATCCTTCTAACATAGGAATGCAGGAGTAGGCCATTCAGCCCATCAAGCCTGCCCCATTCAATATGATCATGGCTGATCTTCCACTTTTATCCCCACACCATCCTCATATCCCCTCATGTCATTTGTATTTAGAAATCTGTCAATCCCTGCTTTAAACACTCAATGACTGAGTTTCCACAGCCCGCTGGGGTAGAGAATTCCAAAGATTCACAACCCTCTGGGTAAAGGCATTTCCCCTCATCTCAGTCCTAAGCAGCTTCCCCTTATTTTGGAATTGTGTTTCCTGGTTCTAGACTCCCCTTGTTGATCTCCGAAACTCTCATCCAGCAGAAGGAGTGAACAAACATCTCACACATTTGGTTTGGATAACCAATACAGACCCCCAAACACTCGCAGACACCTTGCAGAACTCCTGACACCCAGAAATCCCTCAGAGCCCCCCCACCCCAATCCTGAGACCCCTTGCAGAGCCACCCACACAGGAACACATCTTGACAATGGGCTCCAAACACTACCCCCCCAACCTTCCCCATTCCCCAATATTCATGGTTGTCTCCCTATCGCAGCACTGAAGCCTCTTGCCTCAGTGCCGCTAGCTTTTAATAGTTGTGAACCCAAAGACACGAGTGCCATCCAACCATTAAAATCAATACGCAACCATTAAATCATGGCTAATTAGATGAAAATGCATTAAAAACTTCAGCAATTTAAAATAGCTTCCCATCACATCAGGGTAGCAACGTCGTCTTAGTGCTTTCCCATCGCTGACAAAATCCAGAACCAACATCACGACGGCAGATTTCTGGGCAGACGGTTTTGATGCAATTTTCCATTCCTTCAAGCCACCACTCCCACTTTAAACGGCCACATTAGGTTCATGCAGAGCTTAAGGTATCTGAGGATCTGAAGAGCTTGAGATGGACCTGGACTATGAGGAATCCCCTGACACTGGAACGAGGCTCACATACTAGGACAGTGCCTGGGATCAGAGGCATTCATATTGGGAGACATTTCTGGGAGGTGGAGGGGAGTTGGCACTGGAGTATGGGAGTAGGTGCTGGAATCTGTGGAGAGAAAGGACTGGGTCGGACTGAGCCCGAAGAATGAGCTCTGGACCAATGGATGGCTTGAGGATCAGTTTAATATAAACTCCTCCCCTGAATCCTCTCTCTCTGCTGGTCAAATCCCTGGGAATATGGGAGTTTATCTCAGTTATGAGTCCGGGACAGTTTCATTGCACAGCTTGGACATCAACTCCCACCTCCACTGGGAATAAATTTGTGGAGAAACTTTATCATTTCTTCTGGACTTGCACTGAAAAAGTAGCCGAGAATCTGCTCTGGTTCCGATCTGGATCTGTAAAAGGGATAGTGAATCAGGCGAGCCACATTATCCCTGACGTTACAAGGACTTGACCCTGCGATTAGGGTCAGGAGCAGAGGTCAGGGATTGAAGGCTAGAAACCCTCATTGACACCAGATTGTCACTAATTGGGCCATTTAGTTGCCAAATTACACATTGGGATTATACAATCAGACTGTAAGTAAAGCCAATACAAATACAAGATTCAGAAGATTAAAATAAAAAGCGAATTAAATATCTTGCGTCTTTCCTTCCTTCATTTGCTCCCTGCATCAGTCAGTCAAAGTACCCATCTCTTAACCTGTTTTCCCAGTCTGTAGCTGTGATTTCTTCTGTGTTTCCATTTCTCACTCTGCATGCAGATCATGAAAGTCTGAGGGGGAAATCCAAATATTGAAGGAAGAAAATAGTGCATTTCCATGAAGTCTGAGGATATGGTCATTATAATCACACATTCATTACAGAGCAGGCGGCCATTCGGCCTCTCTCTAAAAGAGCAACTCCCTCAGTTCCATTCCCCTGCCTTCTCCCCATAACCATGAACATTCTTCCTTTTCACATAAATGTCTAATTCCCTTTTGAATGCTTCAATTGAACCTGCCTCCACCACATTCTCAGGCAGTGCATTCCAGACCTTAACCACTTGCTGCGTGAAAAAGTTTTTCCTCATGTCACTTTTGCTTCTCTTACCAAATACTTTAAATCTGTGCCCTCTCCTTCTCGATCCTTTCATGAGTGGGAACAGTTTCTCTCTATCTACTCTGTCCAGACCCCTCATGATTTTAAATACCTCTATCAAGTTACCTCTCAGCCTTCTCTTCTCGAATGAAAACAGTTCTAACTTCTCCAATCTATCTTCATAACTGAAATTCTCATCCCTGGAACCATTTTCGTGAATCTTTTCTGTATTCTGTCCAATGCCCTCATGTCTTTCCTCAAGTGCAGCGCCCAGAATTGGACACAATACTCCAGCTGAGGCCAAACTAGTGTCTTATACAAGTTCAATATAATTTGCTTGCTCTTGTATGCTAGGCCTCTATTAATAAAGCCCAGGATACTGTATGCTTTATTAACTGCGCTCTCAACCTGTCCTGCCACCTTCAATGACTTATGCACATATACACCTAGGTCCCTATGCTCCGGCACCCCCTTTAGAATTGTACCCTTTATTCTATATTGTCTCTCTATGCTCTTCCTACCAAATGAATCATCTCACATTTCTCTGCATAGAACTTCATCTGCCACCTGTCTGCCCATTCCACCAACCTGTCTATGTCCTTTTGAAGTTCTATGCTATCCTCCTCACAGTTCATAATGCTTCCAAGTTTCGTATCATCTGCAAACTTTGAAATTGTGCTCTGAACACCAAGGTCTAGGACATTAATATATCTCAGGAAAAGCAAAGGTCCAAACACTGACCCCTGGAGAACTCCATTACAAACCTTCCTCCAGCTTAAAATACATCTATTAACTATCACTCTTTGTTTCCTGTCACTCAGCCAATTTTGTAACCATATTACTACCATTCCTTTTATTCCATGAGCTACAAGTTTGCTCAAAAGTCTGTTCTGTGGCACTGTATCAAATGCCTTTTGAAAATCCATGTACACATCAAACAGCATCGCCCTCATCAACCCTCTCTGTTACCTCCTCAAAAAACTCCAGCAAGTTAGTTAAACATGGTTTTCCCTTAAGAAATCCATGCTGGCTTTCCTTAAGAAATCCATGCTGGCTTTCCTTAATTAACTTGCATTTGTCCAATTGACTACTGATTTTGTCCTGAATTATTTTTTCTGGAAGTTTTCCTACCACCGAAGTTAAACTGGCCTGTAGTTGCTGGGCTTACCTTTACATCCTTTTTTGAACAAGGGTGCAATATTTGAATTTTTACACTAAAAAAAAAATGTTTTCTGTTTCATGTTAAAATAGTTTTACTTACATTAGATTTTGATCCTAAAAAAGGAATAAAAATGTGACATTTGTATTTTCAACCTTGCAAAAAGATCAATTCCTCAAAAATTATGATCTCGCAACAAACTCTCAGCAACCAAATGAATAAAGTAAGTTGCTCCCTGCAGACCCGGTTCACAGACACTGAAACCCATCCAATTAACTCTCCACCATGGAAATCTGACAGAGAAATACTGGAATTATTTCTGTAGAGGGAGAAGCCAGATTAACAATCTGGGCATAAACCATACATCAGAACTGAGAATTGAAAGATCAGCAAGGACCTGTGCAGCACTGAGGGAAAGGAGGGCGAAGAGAAGAAACAAATGGATGCTGAATTGTGGAGATGGAGTCACTGGGTTCAGTGAGCTGTGAAGCTACTGCCTGTAATGTTGCTCTACAGATGGAAGGTGAACCTACATCATGGTTCAGATGGCTTCCACCTTATAGTTTCTTCCTCCCAAATGCGGGGGGGGATCATCAGCCTCCCTCACTCCGACACCAGGGGGTGTCAGACAGTTTCAGCGCCATAGCAATTAAGGTGCAGGAGGTAGTCATTCAGCCCAGAGTCCATGGCTGCTCGCCACAGACCAATTCAGTCAGTCCCACTTCCCCACTCGATCCCTGTAGCCCTGCAAGTTTATTTCCTTCAAATACCCATCCAGTTTCCTTCTAAAATCATTGATTGTCTCCACTTCCAACACCCTCGTGGGCAGTTCCAGGACGTTACCACTTGTGGAATAAAAAAGGTTCTTCCTCACATTCCCCTGCATATAGAATCAAAGAAAGGTTAAGGGACAGAAAGAGGCCACTTGGCCCATCTTGCCTGTGCCAGCCAAAGAAATGATCCATATATTCTAACCCCAGCTTCCAGCAATTGGTTCGCAGCCCTGCAGATTACGGAACTTCAGGTGCGTATCCAGACTCCTTTTGAATGAGTTATGGGTCTCTGCCTCAACCACCCTTTCAGGCAGTGAGTTCCAGACCCCCATCACCTCTGGGTGGAAGTTTCCTCATCTCTCCTCTAATTTTTCTACCAATTATTTTAAATCTACACCCCCTCGTCACTGACCTCCCTACTAAGGTGAATAGACCCTTCACCTCCACTCTTTCCAGGCCCCAAAGTGTGGAATCTAGGGTGAGCCATCCTCGGACAAGGGGTGTGGGATTGGCTAGTCATCATGTTTATATATTAACTGTTCCTTAGGAATGTACTAGGCATGGGAGTTGAGATAAGATGAGTGTTGCTGAAACAGAATGTACTTTTCTGTCTCGCGCTGTGGACTGCAGTATCCGCTGCAAGGCCAATGGTGAGATAGATATGTAAACGAAGGATTGAAATAATGCTGTATCCCATTGGTATGGAGCAAATGCTCAACTGAAATACCATTGGTATTTTTAAATGCAAATTAAGGATAGAAATTATTATTGTAAGACTATTGGTGACAGAGTACTGTAAGTGCCACTGTTTTGCAGAAACTCTTTAGAACATTGCAGTGAGCCCCACTGTGGCTGTTCTCCTTGTGCACAAGTCAATAAAAGTAGGTTGCGAGTACTCACCATGCCAAGTCTGTTTATTTCACCAGTTTCTTGGAGGTTCCACCGAGATGACGAACCCCCGGAGTGCTAGCACGGGAGAATAGCGTGGTGCCTCGCGGGTCAACGGCTTGATGACCGCGGCTGCCTGATTTCAGCATTACGAGATTTTGACCGGGGAAACACACACGCTCATCTGTGTAGCACTATCAGGGTAAATCCAAAGGTTTGAGGGAGGTTCGAGTCCCCCTTGGGGTTCGAGGCCCCATCTGAATAGGTTTGAGGGAGGTTTGAATCCCCCTCGGGGTTAGAGGCTCCATCCGAATGTGGAACGGTCTGTGGGTTAGAGGCCCAGGTCGACAGGACTAGTAGGTAATTTGAATGCTGGCCGGCAAGGTACGGTCTGACTTTTTATAATCATGGGGAATTCATCAACAAAGGGGACTGGGGCCCCCCCAAGGTAACACCCATACATATATGTATGTACATTACGGACCAGAAAGCATTCTACATGTTTCGAAGTGGGTGAAATGGACGCAGGGTAAGGAAAAGGCATTCCCGCCCGACGGTACCTTTAACAGGGACCGAATTGAGAATCTGGGATGTGCTTTGGGAGAAATGGAGAAAAGTGGTAAGAAAAACGTAGGATGGCCTGCATATCTCCAGTGGTAAAAGGAGATGCAGAAGCGTTTGGATGAGTCGCGTAGAAGGAGTCAGGAAAGTGTGCGAAGGTCTGAGGAAGTGAGGCAACCCAAAGCCAGGATCCTGGTCACGCAATCATCAAAGGGCCCCGGTTCTATTAAGTCTAAATCTCCTGTTGAACAGGAAGAGTAGGAAGAGGAATGGTCACCGCCATACCCTTCCCCGCCGGTCCCTCATGAAGGAGGGCACCAAGCCCAATCTCACCTTCCACCACCTTATGACCACCCTGAACATGCTGGCTTGCCCTCAGCCCCTCTCCACCGCCCCCTCCTGACAGTACTATGGACAGTGTGGGGCCCTCGCAGAACACCCAGGCCCGGGCTAGGCAGATGCTCCTTCGTGCCTTCCCCGGACCTCAGGGAGAACCTGTAAACGTTTACCGTCCTTGGATGCCCTCAGAACTACGGGCTATTGTTGAATCTACCCCGACCCTAAGGATGGTGTTGAAAAATTTATCCAGAAATTTGAAATCCTTCGGAAATGTCACAGTCCTACCAAAGATGAAATGGATGTTGTTCTTGATGCGTGTTTGGGCACGCAAAGGTGGAGGCCGATCCGTGAACAGGCCCAGTGGCCTGCAGGGGACATTGATACGGACGGTCTCAACCAACTCTGGGAGGGTCTTTGTGCAGCCTTACGCAAGTCGTTTCCCGATACTGTGGACTGGCATAAGATTCACAGTACCATTCAAAGGCCAGATGAAGATATGCGGGATTATGTTGAACGTTTTCACTCAGTATTTATTAAATGTTCCGGTATTGCTATGGATGCTGGTATGCCAGCGCTCATCAATGCCCTTGTACAGGAGTTGCAGCCTGACCTTAAAAAAATGTTTACACTGACCTGTGTTGGGTGGGAGGGCAAGCAGAATTTGTCTGAAATCATTAGCGCTCTCCAACATTGAGCGTCAACTCCAGTATCAAAAACCCAGGCCGGGAGATAAAGGCGCCAGCAAGCTTTTATATGCCAGTCTGTCGGGGCCTGGTGAGCGTCAATCGCGATGGGGCCGGAATGGTGAACGCGGTAGAGGCCGGCAGACCGGCCGGGGAGGCAATTCAGGTACCTGTTTTATGTGTGGCCTTCAGGGACACTGGTCCCAGAATTGCCCTCAAAGACGACAGGCACAGGACCCCGCGGCGGTGCCATTTCCGCCTCCACCATCCCTGGCACCCCTGATGGCTCCCTATACTATGCATAACCCCTTCGGTCCACCAGGCCCACAACGATAGGGATGCCATGCCCGCCTACTGCCCATCATTACCGCTGAAGAGCCTATTATACCATTGGTGATTAATGGCCGTTTGATGAATTTTCTGATAGATACTGGGGCCACTTACTCTACTATTCGCGCAGATGAAGCTCCTGATATCCGTCCATCACAACAGAGCTTCGGTGTCACTGGCGTGTCGGGACAACCGTTGTCACTTCCTTTGTCAGATGAGGTGCCGTTTTCTCTCTCAGGCAGAACTGGCGAACACCGATTCCTCCTCGGCACCGATGTACCTGTTAACCTCCTCGGATGTGACTTACTCTGCAAGCTCAGATGCACACTGGTTTGTTCCCCTGAAGGCGTTCACCTCAAGGTTCCAGAATCTACTTACCCAACGGTTTATGCTTTTCTACAGGCGACTGAGGGCTCAGTATGCCCCCACGTGTGGTGGTGGAACTTAGGGAATGTCGATCTCTCTTCTTGCCTCAAGAATTTATTCCTCCATCTACTGACCGATGAGCAGGTTCAAGGAACTCTGGGTGCTTATTTTCACTCCTTGCAAGACTGGCATGATCATCTCCACTGCACAGCCCACTACTCGGCGGACGGTCCAGACCCCCAGTATGACCAGGAAGTATCTCCCCACCTGGGTGAGTGTTACGTCCTTACTATCTCTTCCCTTTGTGCTGGCCCCGAGGGCGTTGCTGCCTCTGTCGCTCTACCACTCTCTGTTACGCCTCTCTTCCGGGCCCCGTCGGATATAATCCCACGTCACCCTCTGTGTGGCAAAGGGATCCCAGGCCAAGGACCTTGTCCCCATGGTTTCCCGCCTCCAACGGGGGACACCTCCCCCCCACCCCCGCTTCAGTTTCGAGCTGGAGGAGGGAGTGTTAACCCTTTACGAGCAAGCGGTGCAGCTCCACTTCCGCTATCCTTCCGATTATCCCACTTTTTTTCAACATAGGGTCCTGTAGCCCCATTCATCCGCACCAGCTTCTGAGTTGTTGGAAGGAATTCCTGATAGCCTTTGGGCAAGGGGACCCAATGACGTGGGGCTGGGTGCTGTCAGCAGAACCCTTTAGAGTTCGGCTGGATCCAACCAAGCCGTTGCCCCGGAAGTCTCAATACCCTATACTGTGGTGGATTTGTGCAGCGCTTTTTTTTCTATTCCCATCCACCCAGATTCCCAGTTCCTTTTCGCCCTTACCTGCAGAGGCAAGCAATATACTTGGACTCGCCTGCCTCAGGGCTATACCGAGAGCCCTACTGTTTTTTCGCGCACCCTCCAGTCTGATTTGGCCGATGTCTCCTTTCCCGGAGGCTCCACCCTCCTCCAGTACGTTGACAACATCCTCCTCTGTTCCCCGTCCCCGGAGGCCTGCTCGCGGGACTCTCACATCCTTCTGCAAGCCCTTGCCAGCAAAGGTCACAAGGCTTCTAAGGAGAAATTACAGCTCTGTACTTCTAGAGTTGAATATTTAGGGCATGTATTGGACGGACCAGTCTGTCTCCTCTCCCAGAAGCATGTGGACAGCATCGTCTCACTCTCAAAACCACGAACTAAGAAGGAACTCACCCACTTCCTGGGCATGACTGGCTACTGCCGGCAGTGGATTCCCAACTATGCTGATATCAGCCGCCCCCTTCAAGTCGTTGCCCTTCCCTCGGCCCCTGACGTTCTCCTCTGGAACCCCGGGTCGGAGGCCGCCTTCGCCTCCTTAAAGACTGCTCTATTCTCGGCTCCTGCACTAGGACTGCCAGACTACTGGAAGCCCTTTAACCTCCATGTCCACGGGCGGAGCGGGTTCTCCCAGGCCGTCCTCAGCCAGTCCCACGGGGGCATTCAGCGGCCTACTATAGCACCCGCCTAGACCCCGTTGCGCAAGGCTACCCCTCTTGCGTCCGCTCCATTGTGGCGGCCTACTTGGCCGTTATATCCTCACAGAGCCTGACGCTTGGTTATCTGGTTGTATTCCACGTTCCCCATGCAGTTGCGGCCCTTCTGAATCGCTCTGCTACTCAACATTTCTACTTGCTACTCAACTCAACAGCCGCTAGGGTTACCAGATATGAGACTGCACTCCTGGTGGACCCTTCCTTGCCCATTATCCGCTGCACTACCCTCAACTCTCCTACCCACGGAGGACGACGGTGACCCTCATGATTGTGAGACAGTCGTGCAGTTTTCCACCCTCCCTCGACCAGATCTGCGGGATCATCCGTTACCTAATCCCGAATTCATCCTCTTTGTCGATGACTCCTCCACCCAAGCTCCGAATGGCCAACCCCAAACCGGATATGCTATCTGCGACCTCCACTCTGTTGTTGCATCCGCTAGTCTGCCACGTACTTGCTCTGCACAGGCTGCTGAACTGTTTGCCATCACCAGTGCGTGTGTCCTCGCCTCCGGAGGATCAGTTAATATCTACACACTGACTCTTGCTACGCTTTTGGAGTCGCCCATAACTTCGGACAGTTGTGGAAACTCCGTGGCTTCCTTACCTCGTCCGGTGCCCCGATTCGACATGGACAATTGATTGCTAACCTCCTTTCGGCTATCCAGCTACCGTCCTCTCTTGCCGTCATTAAGTGTGCGGCCCATACCAATGGTGATGATTTAATTTCTCACGGTAATGATCGGGCAGACCGGACCGCACGGGCTGCCGCGGCCTATCCAACCGGGCACGTGGTTCCCCTTTGCTATCAGGCTGCCACCCCTACCCCGTTTATTGATTTGTCTGATGTTATGCGCTTACAATCTCAAGCTTCTCGCTTGGAACAGGATGCACCCAGCGTTCCGACGGTCTCTGGTGCTCCCTGGATGGGCGCACTGTGGCCCCTGCTTCACTCCTGCCCTGGCTTGCCCGCATGTTACAAGGGTTTACCCATGCGGGCAAAGGGGAATGATCAGGATGGAGCAGCAGATGTGGTTTGCACCAGGATTTTCCATCATGGCAGGAAGGGTTGCTGCTCAGTGCCTGCTCTGCAAACGTCATAACCCGGGAAAGACACCTCCAGTGACTGCAGCGATGGGCCTACAGCCGTAGGGCCCTTTTGTGCATTTACAAATGGACTTTATATAAATGCATAAATGTATGGGATACAACTACATACTTGTTGTTGTGTGCTTGTTTTCACGATGGGTAGAAGCATACCCAACCAGAAGAAACAATGCTATTACTGTAGCTAAGTTACTGTTAGGTGAATATGTGCCTCGGTTTGGAATCCCTGAAATCATATCTAGCGACAATGGCCCCCATTTTATGGGGAAGGTGGTACAAGAATTGTTGAAAGCATTAGTGTAAACACCACCTCTCCTGCCCTTACTATCCTCAGTCTACGGGGGCGGTGGAGAGGCTGAATGGGATACTGAAAAACAAGCTAGCTAAATTGTGTGAAGAAACAGTACTGAAATGGCCCGAAGCCCTACCCTTGGCCCTCATGACCATGCGCTCTCATCCTAACTTTACCACCTCCCTGTCACCTTATGAGATAGTTACGGGGTGTCCCATGCGCATCCCTCTTTCCCCACCCCTTACTGTTAAGCAGATGTACATCCACTCCATGGATGAGGGAATGTTGGGTTATTGTATAGCATTGACTAATTCTCTCAAAGGTTTACATTCCCAGGTTGCTGAGGCGCAGAAGAAAGCTACCACTGAAGGGTGCCACCAGTACCAGCCGGGAGATTTGGTCCTCGTGAAGGTCTTCTGAAGGAAACACTGCCTAGAACCTCACTGGGAAGGCCCTTACCAGGTGCTATTGACCACCCACATGGCTGTGAAAGTCGAGGGGTGACCTTTGTGGATCCATGCCTCACATGTCAAGCGGGCACTCACCACGGACGGAAGTGCTTGAACAAAAACTTTGACTGAGCCATCAGGATGTGGACTCTGATCTTGACCCTATCCTGTGCGGCCCTTATGGAAGCATGGACTGACAATTCCGCGGTCCAAAGGATGCAGGCCGTCGCCTCGCAGGGCAATCGGACCAAATGTTGGATCTGTACTCATTTTCCCACTAACCCCTGCTCCTCAGAGATGCGTTTTTTGGCTCTCCCCTCAGATTCCGCATGGTCCCAAGATAATATGGGGGCCCTCATCCACCGAGCGCCCACCTGGAGGCGACAGCCCACTTCTGTGACCGTTAAGGGGTCAGCCTGGCTATGCATTAGAAGGAACTATACCCGAGGTAGTACTCGGGTGGGTGAGTTGCCATTGGGTTCCTCTGCCTACCTTGCTGATTACGACTACCGGGAAGCTCGATTCCGGTTCTATAATCAGTCTGGTCCTATGACCTCCTTTTGGGAGTGTAAGGGCAAAGAGTCAGAATGTCTTTCGCAGGTCCCTAGATCTGAGGCCAATCTCACATACTCTAACAAGAACAGGTGTGATTGCCAACGATTGTACAATCTCACCTCAAATAATTTCACCTCCACTTGGACCTCCAAGGGCTACCATACTGAAGAGTCTAGACCTTGCATTTACAAGAATCAGTCCAGAAGCCCCGACTTGCTGGCCCTGCGAGCGCTGCGACTCAGCCGGACCTGCCACATCCACTGGTATGCCCAAACGAATTCGACTTTTGTTTGGAAATGACTTAACTTTTGCCAGAATTCCACGTACTGGTACCCAACCCTTGTCCGCAATGGCTCGTTCTGGCTTTGTGGAAACAGGGCATACAAAACCCTCCCAACCGATTGGGCAGGCATCTGCACCCTTGGCAATATTGTCCCCGAGGCCTTCGGGGTCGAACGCCTTGCCATTCACTCCTTTCATAACCACCTAGGACCTGTGGAGCGTCATAAACGGTCGTCCCCGAACCCACTGGTAACCCGTAATACCAGGTTCCACCAGTTTGTCCGGGCCCTCATCTTGAGCCTGGGGATCTCAGAGTTGGAAAAGGCCAATGTTAATATCTCCGCTACCATGGAACTTATTGAGAATAAAACTGTAGATGCCATTCAGGGCCTGCAGCCGGAAGTTAAGTCCCTCTCTCGGGTAGTGCTCCAGAACCGCACGGCCCCTGACGTCTTGCTGGTGGCACAAGGGGGGGGGGAAGGGGTGCTTCTACGTTAACGAGGATCAGAGGATTGAGACAGATGTACATTCCATTCAGGACCAGGTGCGCCTCATCCACTCAGTTGCTCAGGTAAAGCCCTTTGACTGGTGGGGGTGGCTTCCCGACGTCGGCGGGTGGTTTCGGGACCTTTTCAGAACTCTCCACAAATACCTTGTCGTGGGTCTTGCCCTGCTCATCATCCTGTACGTTGTCATCCAACTCTTCCTCTGTTGCATCCGCTCCGTTTGCCGGTCACAGAACTTCCAGGGTCCTGGTGACAGTCCAACAACCCATCTCCTCCCTCTCCTTAGGAATCAGGACCCCACTAAAGATGAAGCCCAGCGACTAGCAGACATAGAACTTGAGTGAGGACTGGGGATTGTCCTTTCAGAACAAAAGGGGGGGGGGGGGGGGGGAGGAGAGGAAGTGTGGAATCTAGGGTGAGCCATCCTCGGACAAGGGGTGTGGGATTGGCTAGTCATCATGTTTATATATTAACTGTTCCTTAGGAATGTACTAGGCATGGGAGTTGAGATAAGATGAGTGTTGCTGAAACAGAATGTACTTTTCTGCCTCACGCTGTGGACTGCAGTATCCGCTGCAAGGCCAATGGTGAGATAGATATGTAAACGAAGGATTGAAATAATGCTGTATCCCATTGGTATGGAGCAAATGCTCAACTGAAATACCATTGGTATTTTTAAATGCAAATTAAGGATAGAAATTATTATTGTAAAACTATTGGTTACAGAATACTACAAATGCCACTGTTTTGCGGAAACTCTTCAGAACATTGGTGAGCCCCACTATTGGCCGCGCGCTGTGGCTGTTCTCCTTGTGCACAAGTCAATAAAAGTAGGTTGCGAGTACTCACCGTGCCAAGTCTGTTTGTTTCATAATACAGGCCTCTCATAATTTTGTACATTTCAATAAGATCTCCCCTCAGCCTTCTCTGTGCCAAGGAGAACAACCCCAGCCTATCCAATTTTTCCTCATTACTGCATTTTTCCAGGCCTGGTAACATCCTCTCTCTGTGGCGAGAGAAGCAGAGTTAACATTTCAAGTCAGTGACCTTCATCAGAACTGGCAAATATTAGAATTGTAACAGGTTTTAAGCAAATAAAGCATGGGTAGGGCAAGAGGTAACCAAAGAGAAGGTGTTGATAGGACAAGGTCAAAGGTTGAATTCCTCTTGCCTTCTGAGGAAGGCAATAGGAAACCACCTCACACACCTGCTTCTCTAGTCACGGTCATGTCTCCTGCATGGAGGAAAGGTGCAGAGGACCAGCCATTAGGCAGACCACCACCACGGCAGAGCACACTCTATTCTAAGATCTAAGTCCTTTATAAATGACTGGACAACGTATGTCAGCCAAGAGTGACGTCTCAATTCATTCTATCTTCGCTGCCTCCGAAGAATACTTGGCATCAGGTAGCAGGACCGTATCCCCAACACAGAAGTCCTCGAGGCGGCCAACATCCCCAGCTTATACACACTACTGAGTCAGCGGCGCTTGAGATGGCTTGGCCATGTGAGCCGCATGGAAGATGGCAGGATCCCCAAAGACACATTGTACAGCGAGCTCACCACTGGTATCAGACCCACCAGCCGTCCATGTCTCCGCTTTAAAGACGTCTGCAAACGCGACATGAAGTCCTGTGACATTGATCACAAGTCGTGGGAGTCAGTTGCCAGCGTTCGCCAGAGCTGGCGGGCAGCCATAAAGGCGGGGCTAAAGTGTGGTGAGTCGAAGAGACTTAGCAGTTGGCAGGAAAAAAGACAGAAGCGCAAGGGGAGAGCCAACTGTGTAACAGCCCCGACAAACACATTTCTTTGCAGCACCTGTGGAAGAGCCTGTCACTCTAGAATTGGCCTTTATAGCCACTCCAGGCGCTGCTCCACACACCACTGACCACCTCCAGGCGCTTACCCATTGTCTCTCGAGATAAGGAGGCCAAAGAAAAAGAGAAAAAAAAGTCATTTATATATAGCAAAAATAAACAATGGTACTAACACTGACCCTTGGGAAACACCACTGTCTACCAGTGTGGAAAGCAAGCAGTTTCCATGACTGTTTTCTGTCCTTAGGCCAATCTGTTTACACAATTGGGCACTGATCCTATTCTATGAACTTCAATTTTGTTAACCAACCTTGTGTGGTCCTTTATCAAACGCTTACTTATAATCGATTACGAGTCTAAATCTTATGAATCATCAGATCCCTGGGATATCTTCCCCCGCCGCCCCATTAACCGCCTTTCTCCTTCACTCGGCCTACTTTCCCCTGACCCTGGCCGCCAGAGAACCCGCTCCAGCCGCGCACTCAGTTTCATCCGCCCTGAGAACTGACTATCGGGGAATTTCCCCGGGAGCCGACACCCAGCAACTGGATTCTGGAACTTTCTAAAGCCACTCACCCCGCCAATGTCCCTCCAATCACAACCTCGCTTTCTCCCGCTCTCCATCCGCTTGCGCTGCGACCGTTGCGGTTTGAACGCTCAGCCTCTTCTCGCCGATCCTCCAATCACAGCCTCGCTTTCTCCCGCTTTCCGCCCGCTTGCGCTGCGACCATTACGGCTTGAACGCTCAGCCTCTTTCCCCCCTCCGCGCATGCTTGCTGATCCTCCAATCACAGACTCGCTTTCTCCCGCTCTCCGCACGCTTGCGCTGCGACCGTTGCGGCTTGAACGCTCAGCCATTTCCCCCCTCTGCGCATGCTCGCTGATCCTCCAATCACAGCCTCGCTTTCTGCCCGTTCGCGCTGTGACAGTTAGTGTTTGAGCGCTCAGACGGCGGCTGCTCGTCTGCTGGGCAGCGAAACACCGTTTAAAATGAGACGCATCTGATCAGAAAAGGTGGAGCAGGGAAATGGAAAACAGAGGGGGTTCGACAGGGAGAGGTTCAGCTTCGCCCCTCAATAAAAGGAGAGGAAAACAAAACTGAAAACGGGCAAGCCGGGAAAACGATGAGAAGCTGATTGAGTGAAGCGGACTGGGATGAGGAGATGGAGACAGAGAATTTCCACTGAGACCAAATCCAGGAACCAATTATAGCGAGAGATCAAATCCAAGGAGTAAAACATCATCCTGACAATTTCCTCCCTCTCACTCCCACATCATCTTGACACTCTGCTCCCTCTCACCCTTACATCATCCTGACACCCTGCTCTCTCTCACCCCCATCATCCTGACACACTGCTCTCTCTCACCCTCATCATCCTGACACACTGCTCCCTCTCACCCTCACATCATCCTGACACTCTGCTCCCTCTCACCCTCACATCATCCTGACACTCTGCTCCCTCTCACCCTCACATCATCCCGATACTCTGCCCCCTCTCACCCTCACATCATCCTGACACTCTGCTCTCTCTCATCCTGACACTCTGCTCCCTCTCACCCTGACATCATCCTGACACTCTGCTTCATCTCATCCCCACATCATTCTGACACTCTGCTCCCTTTCACCCTGACATCATCCTGACACTCTTCCACCTCTCACCCTCACATCATCCTGACACTCTGCTCCCTCTCACCCTCACATCATCCCGATACTCTGCCCCCTCTCACCCTCACATCATCCTGACACTCTGCTCCCTCTCACCCTCACATCATCCTGACACTCTGCTCACTCTCACATCATCCCGATACTCTGCTCCCTCTCACCCTCACATCATCCTGACGCTCTGCTCCCTCTCACCCTCACATCATCCTGACACTGATCCATCTCATCCCCACATCATCCTGACACTCTGCTCCCTCTCACCCTCACATCATCCTGACACTCTGCCCCCTCTCACCCTTGCATCATCCTGACACTCTGCTCCCTCTTACCCTCACATCATCCTGACACTCTGCTCCCTCTCACCCTCACATCATCCTGATACTCTGATCCATCTCATCCCCACATCATCCTGACACTCTGCTCCCTCTCACCCTCACATCATCCTGACACTCTCCTCTCTCTCACCCTCACATCATCCTGACACTCTGCTCCCTCTCACCCTCACATCATCCTGACACTCTGCTCCCTCTCACCCTGACATCATCCTGACACTCTGCCACCTCTCACCCTCACATCATCCTGACACTCTGCTCCCTCTCACCCTCACATCATCCTGACACTCTGCTCCCTCTCACCCTCAGATCATCCTGACACTCTGATCCATCTCATCCCCACATCATCCTGACACTCTGCTCCATTTCACCCTCACATCACCCTGACACTCTGCTCCCTCTCACCCTCACATCATCCTGACACTCTGCCCCCTCTCACCCTCACTTGCTCCTACACTCTGCTTCTTCTCACTTCCACAAATGTCAAAGGATTGTGGTCTGCATAAGTCAGTCGCTCTATATCAATTCTGGACATATACTTCAAAATGCTTGAGAGCCATCAAGAGTCACAGAGTTTCTTTCTCATGTAGAGTATCTCCTTTCATGTCTGTTTAAATTTTTAGAGAAATACCCAACTGGTCTCTCAATGCCTGACTCATCAACTTGGAGCAGGACGGTATCTATCTATAGGTCATTGGCATCAACTGCCACTCTAAGTGGTTTGTTAAAGTTCGGAGCTGCCAGCACTGTTTCATTGGTTAAGATGGCTTTCAGCCTCTCGAAAGCTGTTTGGCACCTCCTTGACTGCACTACATTTGCTCTTCTCTGTAACAAGTCTGTCAATGGGGCGGCTATATTGCTGAAGTTTGGGACGAACTTAGGGTAAAACCCACACCTCAAAAATAGCATTATTTCCCTTCCACTAGTCCAGGCGCTGCTTCACAAACCACTGACCACCTCCAGGCGCGTATCCATTGTCTCTCGAGATAAGGAGGCCCAAAAGAAGAGTGTGGATGGAAAAATCCATCAATATCTATTTCTTTGCTGCTCTGGGCAGCACCCACCCTTGACCCACAACATACTCTAAGTAGGTTACCTGAGCTTTAGCGAACTCGCTCTTTACATTTATGACTAGGTCAGTCGACTGTAACCTTCAGAAGAGAGCTTCTAACTTGTTTAGGTGCCCCCACCAGGTGTCACTATATACTAACAAATCATCCAGGTACTCTCTGCTGCCTGGTTCATCAGCCTTTGGAAGGCGTCTGAGGCATTATTAATCCAAATGGCATCACTGGCACTGTATTAAGCCATCCTGGATGACAAAAGCCAAGATCTCTTTAGCTCAGGTTGTTAAGGGAACCTGCAAGTCTCCTTTTAACAAGTCTATTTTTGTTATGTAGGTGGCGTTTCCCACTCTATCAATACAGTCTTCCAGGCAGGGAATTGGGTAAGAGTCAGCTCTGGTCACTGCATTAACCTTCCTATAATTATTGCAGAGCCTTGTTGAGTCATCAGCTTGGGCATGAGCATAACTGGACAACTGCTCTGACTTGGCTCAATCAGCTTGTGCTCCAACATACACTGAATTTCCTCCTGAATCTGGGTCAGCTTCCCGGGACTAGGCAATAGTGATTTTGCTTTTTGGGAGGAGTCTCTCCTACATCCACATCATATAGGGTAAGGGTTTGTCCCCGCAGGTCTCTTCAAATGCTGTGAGCAGCCTTGTTAGGCCTTCTATCTATTCTGTATTTAAATGGGGACGGTGTCTAATTTCCCTAACATTTCGGTGTTAGTCAACCAGATGGTAGGGGGTTCGATTTGGGAATCCTCCAGGCCTCCCTCTAACGTCCTCACTGTCCCTTTCGCCTTGCTCTTTCCTAACTGCTTGACAGACCTGTGCTTGTTTGTTCCCTTCTTGGCAGTGATACTGCTTTAACATAATGATGTCACACACCCTTTGCTTTTTTCTACAGTTTGGGGTGTTAACTAAATAATTCACCTCGCTAGTCCTCTTTATGACTCTGTACGGGCCACTGAACTGGGCTTTCAGTGGTTCACCCTGTATTGGTAATAGCACTAACACATCGTCTTAGATTTCTTACCTTGGCATGTTTATCCGCCTGCCTTTTCATTGCTGTCTGGGAGGTTTTTAGATGTTCCTGATTCACCGCACAGGCTCTTGTGAGCCACTCACAGGACATGGAGATGTAGTCGAAAATGGAAGGTTCATCCCTGTGTTCCAAAAACCTCTCTTTGAATAGTTTTAGAGGACCTTTTGTGACCATAAACTAATCCAAAGGGACTAAAGCCAGTGGACACATTGGGTGAGTCCCTGGTAGCAAGCAGAAGAAATGTCAGCCCTTTATCCCAGTCATGGGGGTACTCATAGTAGTATGCCCTGATCATTGTCTTTGGGGTCTATGGTACCGCTATTCAAAGCCCTTTGTGACTGTGGGTGGTAGGCTGAGGACTTTAGCTGGGTTATGCCCAGATTAACCATGACATTTTGAAAAATACTGGACATAAAACTCGTGCCCTGATCCGACTGAATCTTGTCATGGAGCCCTTATAGGGCGAAGAATTGGGTTAGCCCTTCCATTGCTACCTTGGCAGAGATAGTTCTTAGGAGGATGGCCTCTGGTAATTGGGTAGCCACATCCATAATGGTGAGAAGGTACTGGGAGATGCATTTTGTTTTCAGCAGGGGCCCCACACAATCCGCCAAAACTCTGCTGAATGCTTCCCCAAAAGCTGGTATGGGAATTAGGGGCACAGGTTTTATTGCAGGTTGGGACTTTCCCACAACCTGGCTCATGTGGCAAGTTTTATAGAACACCACCACATCCTTGTGCAGTCTTGGCCAGTGAAAATGCTGTCTTATGTGGACTTGGGTTTTTCCTATACTGACATGTCCAGCCATTGGAATTTCGTGAGCTATTTTCAGTGTTTTGCTATGGTACTTTAGCGGCACCACTACCTAGTGGACCACTGTCCTCTCTTCATCCGCAGGTTTATGAGGAGGTCTGCACACCCTCATCAGTACCTCATTCTTTAAAGAGTAGCACTTTGGAAGTCCCTCTGCTTCAGCTTCAGTTTGGGCAGTCAGTGCTAACATTTTTAATACTGGGTCAGCTTGCTGAACATCGACAAATGATGACCTGTTGAACACTTCCTTTGGTTCCTCTAAATTCCCAAAGAAGGTTTTGGATAACCAGTCACTAGGATCATCTGTCTGCAGTACCAGTTCAGCCTCCTCTGACGGAGCTTGTTTGACCATGGACCAGGTTACCAAACAGTTAGGGAAAATGCCAGGAACCTTCTCCCCTAACTGCTATGGCTCCCAGACCTCTTTCGGTCTCTGTAAGACTACTGGTGAAGCTACCACTTTCTCCCCCACAGGTCATTACGAAGAAGCAGGTTGACCCCGTCACAGGTATACTAGGGACAATCCCCACGGTTACAGGTCTTGAAATATGATTGCACTCAAGGTGCACCTTATATAAAGCTATGGGCATATACTTTTCTCCAATACCAATTCCTAATACTTTGGCATTCAGTGCAATCTTTGGGGGAAAGGTCATACCTTTTCCCAGCAGAAGGAATTGGGTTGTCCCTTTTTTTATTTGTTCGCGGGATGTGGGTGTCGCTGACTAGGCCAGCATTTATTGCACATCCCTTTTTGCCCTTGACAAGGTGGTGATGGTGGCCTTCTTGAACTGCTGCAGTCCGTGTGGGGTAGGTGCACCCACAGTGCTGTTAGGGAGGGAGTTCCAGGATTTTGACCCAGCAACAGTGAAGGAACGGCAATATAGTTCCAAGTCAGGATGGTGTGTGGCTTGGAGGGGAACTTGCAGATGGTGGTGTTTACATACATCTGCTGCCCTTGTCTTTCTAGGTGGTAGAGGTCATGGGTCTGGAAGGTGCTGTCGAAGGAGCCTTGGTGCATTGCTGCAGTGCATCTTGTAGATGGTACACATTGCTGCCACTGTGCATCAGTGATGGAGGGAGTGAATGTTTGTAGATGGGGTGCCAATCAAGCGGGTTACTTTGTCTTGGGTGGCGTCAAGCTTCTTGAGTGTTGTTGGAGCTGCACCCATCCAGGCAAGTGGAGAGTATTCCATCACACTCTTGACTTGTGCCTTGTAGATAGTGGACAGGCTTTGCGGAGTCAGGAAGTGAGTTATTTTGTATCCCTAAGTATGACTATGGGCTTACTTGCCTCACGCGAGGAGAATAGGGGTCACTTTTTCTTTGGACATAAAATCCTGGTAACTCTCAGGGATTTTAAGTTCTCCTGCTGTCACAGCGGGATGTGTACTGGGTCTTACTGTCACAGTTAGAGCCGCAGCCTGGTTTACTGTGCTTTCCATCAGAGCCCCTTTTAGAGTCATAGGGTCATTCAGCATAGAAACAGGCCCTTCGGCCCACTGCATCCATGTTGACCATAATGCCACCTGCCTGCATTAATTCCATATCCCTCTATGCCTTGCTCATTCAAGTACCTGTCCAGATGCCTCTTAAATGTTGCTACTGTTCCTGCCTCCATCACCTCCTCTGGCAGCTCATTCCAGATACCCACTATTCTTTGTGTGAAAGATTTACCCCTTTGTTTCCCTTTAAACCTCCTCCCTCTCACTATAAATCTATGCCCTCTGGTTTTAGTCACCCCTACCATGCGAAACAGACTCTGGCTATCTACCCTATCTATGCCTCTCATAATTTTATATACCTCTATCATGTCCCCTCTTAGCCTCCTTCGCTCCAGGGAAAACAGACCCAGCCTATCCAATCTCTCTTTATAACTCAAGCCCTCCAAACCAGGCAGCATCCTTGTGAACATTTTCTGCACCCTCTCTAGCTTAATCACATATTTCCTGTAGTGTGGCGACCAGAACTGCATACAGTACTCCAAATGCGGCCTAACGAACGTTATGTACAACTGTAACATGACGTCCCAACTCTTGTACTCAATGCCTCGGCCGATGAAGGGAAGCATGCCAGATGCCTTCTTCACCACCCTGTCTACCTTCCGGGAGCGGACCTGTGGGGAGAACGCCGAGAGCGGAGCCTATAAATCAAGCCCAAGGATCGAGGCCCAGTCTCTTACCTTCCAGGAGCGGACAGAAGCGGAGCGGACCTGTGGGGAGAACGCCGAGAGCAGAGCCTATAAATCGAGCCCGAGGATTGAGGCCCAGTCTCTTTACTTCTGGGAGCTCTTCCAGCGCGCCGGAGATTTGGAAAAAAGAAGAAAAAAAGCCAGCAGTGACATCAGAGGAGAGCTGCAAGGTGATTGGTTGGTGAGTCACTATTTAAATATCATAAAAAAAGGGAAAGTTTTTTGTTGAAAAAAAAACCTCTGGTGATAAGATGAGTACTACTAAAGTGTTTTTTTTTTAAGACTTTAGATTGGAGTGGGTTGAACAAGGCCCCTAGTGTAATTAGTATTTTTTAATTCAGGGAGTAACTGATTAATCTAAGGGTAAGTCATGGCAGGAGAGCTCAGCCCCGTGATATGCTCCTCCTGCGCTATGTGGGAAATCCGGGACGCTTCCAGCATTACGGAGATGGAGCTGTGGGTAGATTCACTGTGGAGCATCCGCAATGCTGAGGATGTCGTGGATAGCATGTTTAGTGAGGTGGTCACACCGCAGGTAATGGTTGCACAGGCAGAAAAGCGATCGGTGACCACCAGACGGACTAGTAGGCATAGGCAGATAGTGCAGGAGTCCCCTGTGGCCATCCCCCTCTCAAACAGATATACCGCTTTGGATACTGTTGGGGATGCCCTCCCAGGGGAAAGCAGCAACAGCCAAGTTCGTGGCACCACGGAGGGCTCTGTTGCACAGCAGGGGAGGAAACGGGGTGGAAGAGCTATAGTGATAGGGGATTCTATCGTAAGGGGTGCAAATAGGCGTTTCTGTGGCCGCAAACGAGACTCCAGGATGGTATGTTGCCTCCCTGGTGCTAGGATCAAGGATGTCTCAGAACGGCTGCAGGACATTCTGAAAGGGGAGGGTGAGTAGCCAGAGGTCGTGGTCCATATGGGTACTAACAACTAGGCAGGAAGAGAGATGAGGTCCTGCAAAGTGAATATAGGGAGTTAGGCAGAAGGTTAAAAAGCAGGACCTCTAGGGTTATAATCTCAGGATTACTCTCTGTGCCACGTGTTAGTGAGGGTAGGAATAGGAGGATAAGGCAAAAGAATGCGTGGCTGAAGAGCTGGTGTGGGCAGGAGGGATTCAGCTACTTGGATGATTGGGATCTCTTCTGGTGCAGCGTTGACCTGCACAAGAGGGACTAGTTGCATTTTAACCGGAAGGGAACCAATATCCTTGCGGGGAGGTTTTAAACTAGTCTTGCAGGGGGGTGGGACCCAAAGTAGTAGTCTCTCCGATGAGATAGTTGAGGTAAATGTAGAGGTTAAAGCAAGCAAGTCCAGTAGGCAGGACAGGGATCATGGAAGGTGTGATAGGCTAAACTGCATTTACTTTAATGCAAGAAGCCTTACAGGTAAGGCAGATGAACTCAGAACATGGATCGGTACATGGGATTGTGATATTATAGCTATTACAGAAATGTGGTTGAGGGTTAGGCAGGACTGGCAGCTCAATGTTCCGGGGTACCGATTCTTCCGGCGTGACAGAGCTGGAGGTAAGAGAGGAGGGGGAGTTGCACTATTGATTAGGGAGGACATCACGGCAGTACTTAGAGAGGATATCTCGGGGGGAACATCCAGCGAGGCCATATGGGTAGAACTTAGAAATAAGAAAGGGGTGATCACTTTGATGGGATTATACTATGGGCCTCCCAATAGTCAGAGGGAATTGGAGGAGCATATATGTAGGGAAATCACAGATAGGTGTAGGAATTATAGGGTTGTAATAGTAGATGATTTTAACTTCCCTAATATTGACTGGGACTGCCTTGGTGCTAAGGGATCAGATGGGGAAGAATTTGTTAAGTGTGTCCAGGATAGTTTTCTGAAGCAGTATGTGGATGGCCCTACTAGAGAAGGGGCTACACATGACCTCCTCTTAGGAAATGAGGCTAGGCAGGTGGTTGATGTGTCAGTGGGGGGGCACTTTGGGACCAGTGACCATAACTATTAGCTTCAAGATAGTTATGGAAAAGGATAGGACTGGTCCTCAGGTTGAAGTTCTAAATTGGGGGAAGGCTAATTTCGATGGCGCAGACAGGAACTCTCAAAAGTTGAATGGGAGAGGCTGTTTACAAGTAAAGGGACGTTTGGCAGGTGGGAGGCTTTTAAAAGTGAGATAGGAAGAGTTCAGGGCCGGCATGTTCCTGTTAAATGGAAGGGCAAGGCTGGCAAGTTTAGGGAACCTTGACTGACGAAGGATATTGAGTTTCTGGTCAGGACAAAGAAGGAGGCATATGTCAGGTATAGGCAGCTGGAATCAAGCGAGTCCCTCAAGGAGTATAGGGGATGTAGGAATACAATTAAGAAGGAAATTAGGAGGGCAAAAAGGGGTCATGAGTTTTTCCTGGCAGATAAGATAAAGGAGAATCCTAAAAGATTCTATAAGTATATTAAGAGTAAAAGAGTAGCTAGGTAGAGAGTAGGTCCCCTTAAGGATCAGTGTGGTAATCTATGTGTGGAGCCACGGGAAATGAGCGAGATCTTAAATGAATACTTCTCATCTGTATTTACCATGGAGAAGGTCATGGAAGCTAGTGAGTTCAAGGGAGGGAACAGCGATATCCTGGAGTGTATCAACATTACAAAGGAGGAGGTGTTGGAGGTTTTGAAGCGCATTAAGGTGGTTAAATCCCCAGGGCCTGACCAGGTGTATCCTGGGATGCTATAGGAAGCAAGGGAGGAGATTGTTGGGGCCCTGGCAGAGATTTTTGTATCATCGTTAGCCACGGGTGAGGTACCGGAAGACTGGAGGATAGCTAATGTTGTGCCTTTATTTAAGAAGCGCAGCAGGGATAAGGCAGGGAACTACAGGCTGGTGAACCTTACATCAGTGGTGGGAAAGTTATTGGAAGGGATTCTGAGAGACAGGATTTATATGCATTTGGAAAGGCAAGGTCTGATTAGGGATAGTCAGCATGGCTTTGTGCGTGGAAAATCATGTCTCACGAATTTGATTGAGTTTTTTGAGGAGGTGACCAAGAGGAT
Organism: Heterodontus francisci; assembly: GCF_036365525.1. NCBI lineage: Eukaryota > Metazoa > Chordata > Chondrichthyes > Heterodontiformes > Heterodontidae > Heterodontus > Heterodontus francisci. The sequence goes on from NC_090399.1 coordinate 9,793,507, forward strand.
TGACGAGGGCAGGGCGATGGACATTGGCTACATGGACTTTAGTAAGGCCTTTGACAAGGTCCCGCATGGTAGGCTGGTCCAGAAGGTTCGAACACACGGGATCCAAGGTGAGCTAGCCAATTGGATACAAAGTTGGCTTGGTGATCGGAAGCAGAGGGTGGTAGGGGAGGGTTGTTTATCAAATTGGAGGCCGGTGACCAGTGGTGTGCTGCAGTGATAGGTGCTGAGCCCTCTGTTGTTTGTCATATATATTAATGACTTGGATGTGGATGTAAGGGGCATGATTAGTAAGTTTGCAGATGACACCAAAATTGGTGGAATAGTGGACAGTGAAGAAGGTTTTCTAAGGTTACAACAGGATATAGATCAACTGGGAAAGTGGGCAAGGAATTAGCAAATGGAATTTAATGCAGACAAGTGCGAAGTGATGCATTTTGGGAAGTTAAACCAGGGCAGGACATATACAGTGAATGGCAGGACCCTGGGGAGTGTTGTTGAGCAGAGCGACCTTGGGGTGCAAGTACATAGCCAATTGGATTTTCCTGCACTGGTCTGGTGTACCCTGACTAAACCTATTGGTTTTCCTCGTAACTTCTAGCAGTTGGCTCAAAAGTGACCTGCCTTGTTACAATGGAAACATACAGGCTTTCGGTCATCACTCTGTTTCTCAGCACCTTCCTTTTTGGCCTTAGGAGGGCCACCTGTATTTTCAGCTTTCCCTTCTTGCCCATGGCTGTTCATCCTCTGATCACCCTGCAACCTTGGATCCTTTTCAGGTTTTTTGGAGGTGACTGGGAAAGGGTTTCCTTTGGGCAAGGGCTTCTGGACAATCTCATAGTCACCAGCCAAGGTTGTGGCCTGCCTAGCACTTAGAACCTTTTGTTTCTCCACATTGGTTTTTATGGAAAGGGGAAGTGAGTTTTTGAACTCCTCGAGGAGGAGCTCCTCTCTGAGGTTTTCATAGGTGGGTTCTATCTTAAGCACCCATATCCATCGGTCGAAAGCGAGTTTCTTAACCATTTCAAACTTGATGTAAGCTTATTCAAGCTGTTTTTGGCGGCACTCAGGATTGCATTTTTGGTCATCTCATAGTTTGATGAACTCTCATCGGACAATAGGGAATAAATCTCATGGGCTAATTTTTCTTTGCAATAGCAGAGTCACTGCAGGTCACCTCAACTGTTTTGCAAGCTTTTTAAATGAGATGAAAAATGCTTCCCCCCTCACCGAATTTCGGGATCAATTGGGAGAACTTTAAGAGCTCAGCACTCAGTCCTGAGCTTGGGATAGTTACTTCACTAGCAGTGCCTTCACTAGGTGCATTGGGTCTTCCCCTATTCAGTTCAAGCTGTCAACTCTCCTTCTGGCAAGCTCTCTTTCCTGGAATTCTCTCTCTCTCTTACTTCCTTCTGTTCCTGATTCTCCCTATCCTGAAATTCTCTCTCCTCCTGCTGTTCCTGTCTTTCCTCTTTCTCTTGGAATTCTAGCTCTAGTCTCTGCTGATTCAGCTGTATCTTGGCTAATGTTATTCTGTGTGTTTCAGATTCTAAACCGGTTTCCCGTTCTTCAGTATCAATTTCAAAATGGTTGGCTACAAGTTTTAGGATTTCAGGTTTCCTAGCTTTTGGATGGATATTTTTCATTAGCTATACTCCTTGCCTCTTCAATGGATAGGGCTTTTAAACTTCCCCAAGTTACTTCACTTTGTTTTTGGAAGGTTTTGTTCATATGTTGGTGTCATCTTCCTCATAGAAGGTTGACTGTTATGGATCTCCACCTCGGTGCTGTACTGTCCTTGCACATTCTGCATAGCTGAACTGCATCCAGTCCCTTATATCTGTCATCCATTTTCTTCTCTGCTTCCTTCTACATTTTCCATCGATCTTTCCTTCCAATAATTGTTTCTGTCTACCTTCTGCTGTAATGATATGAACTGAAGTATTGTATCTTTCTCTCTTTGATGTTATGCAGTAACTTGCTCTTTTCTACAGCCATTTTCAACACTTCCTCATTAGTCTTTCTGTCTGTGTACAATATGCAGAACATCCTCCCATGTGTTCACCTCTCGAATGCATTCAGCTTATCAACAGTCTCTTTATTTGTTGTCCGAGGCACATAACATAGATGACAAAATGTAACACCTCAGCGGTCTTTCCCTGAAATTCAGGGTCAGTTTCTTTGATGTTAACAAGTCCTTCATTCTGACAAAGCTAGACCTGGCTATCTCAATTCCCTTTCGAATCTCACAGTCAGATCTTCCATCATCTGTGATAAGCTACTGTTATGACCACGGCGGGAGCAACGCACTGTCAATTCAGTCCCGTCACTCCACAGGCCACAGCATATTATTTAAAGTTTCCCACCCAACCAGAAACAGCCAAATTGAACACTTTTGTAACCCCCAGAATAAAACAGACCAAACAAGGTGTCTTTAGACAACAACAAATTAACTATTTATTAAAATTTAAATCTTAAACACTATTAAAGTAAACCTATGTCTAAAAACCTTATAACTTCTTATTTTAATCTAACTCTCCCATTCGCACACATGCACTCAAAAATAAAGTAGTTAACTGGTTTTAAAAGTGGTGTTTAAAAAAAAAATTAGCTGCTTCTTAAGAGTAAATAAAGTCATTGTGGGTTGTGTTCCTGATGGATAAGGTATTCTAATGTGGAAATAATCAACGGCCACTTAAAGTCTTCACGTGCATTTGATGCAGTAGTCTATTCTTAATAGGCATTCAACTCTTTGGTTGCAGCAGGCACCAACAGTTCCTTCAGCAATACGAACGGTTTCTTGATAAAAGAAGGCTTTTCTTCTTTAGGCAGTTAACTTGGCCCGTAGCCCCCTGTAAAATTTTTGCTGAGAGAAAATTGATAGCTTTCTTCTCTTCAGTAGCATGCCTCGTTAGAGTCTCTCAAAAAAGTAACTCGTTTTGCCATCCTTACACAGTCAAATCAAAAGATTAAACCATTTGAATTCTGTCTGTCCTGCTGTTGCCTAGGGTAACAAGTGCAGCTGCTGGCATACTGTGCCTTAGAAATTCCAGAACCTTCTCTCCCTTAAAGGTGCACAGTTTTTAATCAGAGAAGAAAAATAATTACAAGTCCATGACACTACCCTAGGTCTGTAAACCTTTTCTTTTGTTCCAGGACTTGTCAATTTACTTCAATTTTCACTTCCGAGGTTAGGCCCCTACTTATCACCATTGTCTTGGTTTTCTTCACATTCATACTTAATCCATATTCCACACTCCTTGTATTCACTTTGTTTATAATTTCATGTAGCACCTCTTCTGACTCTGCAATCAGTGCAGTATCATCTGTGTATCTCAAGTTGTTAATGTTCAATCCGCCAATATTGCAACCTGGAAGATGTTCTCTGTCTCTGAAGATAGTTTCAGTGTTCAGGTTGAATAGTTTTGGGGGCATAACACAACCCTGGCACACTTCTCTTTTGATTGGGAAGCTGTCGGACAAGCCGCTATCAGGTCTCAATTGTTTCCAATATGGGTTCTGAATTATCCTTTTATCATTTCTGTCAAATTCTAGTTTGTTAAAGAACTCCATTATTTTCTGATAGTAGACTCTATCAAATGCCTTCTTATAGTCTATAAAGCATGCACAGGTTTTTGTACTTCCAGATATCTTTCGATCATTACTCTCAAGTTAAAGATGCCTCTCTTGTTCCTTTCTTTGGTCTGAATCCTGACTATCATCTATCTCTGCTTCTATCGATTGGTTATTTCTGTCCAAAATAATTATTAAAATAATTTTCATCACACGGCTCATGAGGCTTATTGTCATGTACTCTGAACACTCTAGGGCTTTTGGTTTCTTTGGGAGTTTATTTATTTATTTATTTAGAGATACAGCACTGAAACAGACCCTTCGGCCCACCGAGTCTGTGCCGACCAAGAACCACCCATTTTTCCTAACCCTACAGTAATCCCGTATTTCCTACCAGCTACCAACACTAGGGGCAATTTACAATGGCCAATTTACCTATCACCTGCAAGTCTGGCGGTGGGAGGAAACCGGAGCACCCGGCGAAAACCCACACGGTCACAGGGAGAACATGCAAACTCCACACAGGCAGTACCCAGAATTGAACCCAGGTCCCTGGAGCTGTGAGGCTGCAGTGCTAACCACTGACTGAATAAGATCCACAGGTATGAATCCTGTTCTGTAAATTTTGTTGCAGTGTTTTGTCAGTTTCCCAATACTAACATGATTCAGGGCTTTCAGGCATTCTGTTGGTATCTCATCAATTCTTTCTGACAGACAAGAAAGTAGCCACAAATAGTGGCTGTATAAGGAGCAAGGAAGGTGAACTTCTCTTTGAAAAAGAAAGGGTAGAGAAACAATGGGTGGAGTACATTAGTGAGCTGTATGATGATGAAGACAGAGGTTGAATTGGTACCACCAGAGGGAAGAGAAGGACCAGACAGAATAAAGGCAGAAGTCAGTGCAGTGATCAAAAATTTGAAAGCAAAGAAAGCATAAACTCATTCAGACCAGTTTTTGCCATCTTTACCCACAGTCAAATGGAAAGATTGAACCATGTGACTTCTCTCTCTCCTGCTGTCACCTAAGGTAACCAGTGCAGCTGCTGACACACTGTGCCTTAGAAATTCCAGAACTTCCTCTCCCTTAAAGGCGCACTGTTTTTAATCCGAGAAGAAAAATAAATAATAAAATCCATCATATATAATATTTCATCAGTCATCCACTCTTGATGTTTCCTCCTCTGTTTGCTGTGGAATGCCTCAGTTACTGCATATTTCATGCTCTGTTTCAACTTTTCCAAATGCCTTTCTGTTGTTTCCTCCTCACTAATATTTTGCACTGTCCCTTCCTGAAGTAAAGCTTGTCATGCAGGCCCCCACCTGCCAAGAATGAGGCATATTAATTTTGTCATTTGAGCATTGATTTTAAACTGCTGCTGGGAAGAAGAGAACGCCTGTCACAAAGGCTATCAGACCCTTAGCTGAAAAAACATTTGCATACTAACAGACAGTGCTTGTGGAGACAAAGGACTATTCTCTGCTCCAATTAATTCAAATGGATTTTGATTATCAGACAGTGAAGGGGTAAGGAAGAGCATTCCAGGGCCTGCTAAGGTGATACAATCCACAAGGGCCAGGACTAGTTAGACCAGCTGGCCACATGACTAACTGGCTAGTCCAGTGTCTTCTGAACTAGCCACAGAGAGTTTGAACTCAGAAAAACTGTTTGCTCCTGGACTGAGAAGACCTCTCCTGTTTGCTCCCATCTCTTTCTCACAGAACTCCAAATCCACTGAAGATGTGAACCTCAAGAGAGAAAAGTCTCCTACATTGAACAAGGTTTAAGAAGAATACTAGGCCCCAACGAAAAGCAAGACCTACCTACAATCAGGGACTCTACAGTGAGCTCAAAGAACAGTAACCAAAACCATCTTCAGATATTGCCTCAAACTTTACCACTTTATTTCTTCTGCTCTTTTCTGTTTCTGTCTGCATGTGTGCATCGCGTCTGCATGCTAGCGTGGGCGTGTTGCGCATTCGTAGGCATTAACCAAATTAGAGTTTAAGTTTAATAAAGTTCACCCTGTTTTCTTTAAACCTATGAAAACCTGTTTGGCTGGTTTATTTTCCTTATAATTGGAAAGCAGTGAACAAGGATTCACTAAGGGGGAGCTAAAAAAAGTGTTTAAAGTAAAACTCTGTTACAGTAAGACCAGGTGAAGGCTGAGATGGAAGCTTAGACCCCTTTTTCACCTGGTCGTAACGAGCTTCATACTTGATAGTAACTGCTGCAGCATACTTCTTCATCACATCTTCCTCTCTCAGTCTGTCTTAAGTTGGCTTGATCTTTCATGGGATTCCTTTTTGGGATTTTCAGCCAAGGAAGGTAATGGTCTCGAATGCGGGCATTTTAGTACTCTAGTACTGAAAACCACAAGAAAACCTGTATTAAAGTTTTAAAATTATTGCAAGGGATCAATTTGGTTTCCTGTTTCCAGTTTCTCATTTATCTTTGAGTTTGATCCTGGATGAGCCCCCAAATTTCTATTACAATCAGGTGAGGAGGGGTCGAAGGGCTCGCTCTTTTCCCTCTCCTTGTAAAATAATAAACTACTTTCACATACAAACACATACTTGAAGTTCACACACACTTGAAGTTCACACACACACAAACACACACAAAAATAGGTGACAGAGTGGGAAAGGATAGACTGGTTGAATTCGAGTCCAGAGAAATAATAAGGGGTATACAGTTTGTGGAGGTTGGTGACTCTGCTGGCTTCAGGCTGAATTCAGTGGTCTTAAGGCTTCCGATTTGAAGATATGGATGGCTGGTTCGGTGGCTCTCCTGGAGACAGCAATGCAGATGATTTCCTTCAAGGGGTCTCTGTCTGCAGCAGTGATATGCCTAGGTGGCCATGCCAGCAGGCAGCGTTTGAAGCTTGCAAGGTGGATTGGAGAGTGAGAGAGAGGAAGGAGGGACCTCATTTGGGTCTTCTCTTATCAGTGTCTAGCTGCTTGTCTGGTTGCTGCAGAGAAAACATCAGCTGAAGCACACAGATGGTGGGCCTGTCACATGACTGTCTGCCAGTGATTCAAGCATGGTGGCTTGCCAGTGTCTATTCCCTCCAGCAACTTAATCAGTCCATGTCTAGGAATTTCCTTCTCACAACCAGAGTCCATTTTTCAAGTGATTAGGTTTGAGTGGTCCATCTCCACCAGTTTAATGTCTTGCCCATGGGACCAGGATACGGAATTCATTCAGATTACCCATGCTGTTGTTCTTGAGAGGACTGTGCCGACAATTTGTCTGCAACTTAATGCATTGGAATGTAGAGTAAAATTATGCAAATTGGGGTGGCCATCTTAGCTTAGTAGAGTCACCTTTTATCTGTCTTTTTAAAAAAAAAACAATTCAGGTTTCCAGCTGGTGGATTAAAAAATCATTTGGCATAGCATGTTTTCATGACATAGGAGATAAAGCACTTGTGAAATGTGATGGTCATATTGGAAAACGAACAACCCCTTATGACATCCAACCATTTGTGGTGACCAACACAAAAGGATTAACGATTACTGATAATCGCCATTCACAAATCACAAGAAACACATCTTCACTGAAAACACCACTCACAAGCATCAAGTCCGATTCCGACATCAACATCTCAGATGAAGAACTTGAGTCAATTGTTACTACACCTGATGTCAGACAATATCCTACTCGTGAGAGTAAGTTCCCACCATATTTAAGTGACTGTTATGAAATGAACTATTTATGTTTGAGTTTATTGTTTACATGCTATGTCTGTCATTTACTAAGAAGGGCGCAATTGCATTGTGCGTTGTGTACTGTAGAGGCTGCTGTAGAACACACATGCTAGCAAACAGAAAGTGAAACTAAAGCTGGCAGAAAAAATGGAGAAACCTCTATGTTCAACAATTGCAGTCCTTGTATCTCAATCTTTACCTCATACCGTAAGCTCAGCTAAACTTCACTTCAGACCCGAGGACATCAGAAGCTCCACCTCACACCCAGTGCCTTATCCCTGCTGTTATCTGCAGACTTGATGGTTCCAACACTTTCCTCGCTGACCTCCCATGTTCGAGCTTTGAAAGTGAGAGGATCACACTGACAGGCAGAGTGGAGGTGCACAGTAAAGAGGTCACATAATTATTTCAGGTGAGGTACAGCAGTTATCCTGAAATATAGTAGGGTACTCACACTATCTGGTAATTTAGTAACATTCTTCAGGGAAATGTGTTCAGCTAGTAACAGCTCCATTCCAACCCTTTCTTATCACTTCCATTCATTTGTATTAAAACAGCAGGTAGAAATTGTTCTCTGAAAGGAACATTCCTCAGGTATTCACCATGCATCATTAGTAACGATAATGACACAAATGAACTCTCTTCAAGGAGACGGGGAGTTTGGAAATCTTGGATTTAAAGGGCTGAATTTTCACTTTTGCTGCTGTGGTGGGTGTAAAACGTGCAGTCGATCCACTAACGCCTGTTTTGTGACCGATGGTAAAAGTGAAAATTCACTCCAGAGTGTTGAACTTTCAATTGCAGTTCATTGTAGTGCCAATTTCAGCCAGAAGATGGTGATGGCGAGCTGTACAAAGATCAGGAAAGTTTGACAGTGCAGTATCACCTTGGATACCTGGTACTGGCAGCAATACCAATAACTGAAAATACTGAAACACTCTGCTGATCAGACCATTCAGGCAGGACCTTTCTTCAGAACTGAAAGAGAATTGGATCAGAAAAACAGGAGGAAAATAAACATAAGCCTGGACTTCCCACTTCCGTGCTCCTGGCACATACCAAATCCCTATTAGGAAATTCCTAATGGTCTGTCCAATGTTCAGAGAAGCACAGGTTGGGAGTGAGAAATTTCCCAGTATGGGATCTTAGTGTGTGTCAGGAGACCTGAATTCAAAAATCTGGGCCTGTATTCTGAGCACAGAGCAGAGATTAATCAATTAAATAGGCTTAAAAATCAGTGAAGTGGGTTCTGAAGACATGAAATTTATTTCTGGGAGTTGTCTTTGCTCCTTGAAAGTGACGGATTTTGTGGTGAATGGTTTTAAGATTTACAGCAGGATCTCGGTTATCTGGAAAAAAGTTAATGGGAATCAGGATGGATTTACCCAAAGCGAATAAATAAAACTGAGTGTTTTTAACTGATTTTTCACAGACTCTGGGTGACTGCCACAGCAGGATAAGTAGTTGTTATCTGGAGGTCAGTAACTCATAGAATTTAGTGTTCCTGTATTGAGGTCAATTCAGGACACCAGTGGGAATACGGGTTTCATGTCTGAGACCAGCAGAGTCAGGTTGCCAACACTTCATTAAAAAAAAAAATGCCTTTTACATTTAAAATGGAAACTCGTGGTCCTGTATGCATATACTGGACATTTGATTATATAATCAAAACAAAAACAGTGTCAGAATAAGTATGGGGGACTCGATTATCTCCCATTTCCACTCTCTATTGGGATTCCTCCATTACAGCAGATGATTGAGGTTCTATTATAGTTAATTTTTTGATGACTGTGGCGAATCTCTGTGCTGATGAGATCAGTTCCTATTACTGGATTACAGTTTAGGTTGTAGAGTTCCTCGCGTGTGACCCTGATGGCTCAGTGGTTAAATGCACAGCCTGATGTGGTACTGAGCCATGCAGAGCAGGGAGGGCCCCAGCCTGTACTGAGGTAACTGGTCTCAGACAGAGCATCAGTGCAGATACTACAGGTATCAGAGGGTAGCCTGCAATAGATTGCAGAGTATTACATATTATTTACAGTAAGTTATTCAGCCCAACAGGCCCATGCTGGTGTTTATGCTCCACATGAGCCCCCTTCAACCTCTGCTCATTTAACCACATTAACATATTCTTCTATTCCTTTCCCCCTCGTGCTTATCTAGCTTCTTCATGCTATTCACCTCAACTACTCATTGTGGTAGTGAGTTGCACATTCTAACCACTCGCTGGGTAAAGATGTTTCTCACGAATTCACAATTGGATTTATTGGTTACTATCTTATACTTGTGGACCCTTGGGTCAGATCTCCCTGCAAGTTGAAACATCTTCTCTACATCTACCCTATCCTTTCATAATCTGAAAGACCTCTATCAGGTCACCCCCTAGGTCTCCTCCTTTCTAAAGAAAAGAGCCCCAGCCGCGTTGCAATGCAGTGAAGGCACAACTGAGCTCAGCTCTGCTGATCCTGAGTCTCGAGTCACTGCCTTCAGAAAGAGGTGAGAAAATAGAGGTGGAGTGGCTTTTACAAAGAAATCCACATTATGCAAAGACTTTGCTCATGCTCTGCTTACTGTCCTATGGTGTACACTGCACTACACACATGGGGCTGGATTTTAAGAGGCATCTCGGCGGCAAGCTGAAAATATCTGCCGAAGAGCCACAGTTATCTCCCATGCGGTGGCTCATTTAAATAGCTGGGGCGGCTCGTCCCCGCCAATCACGTGGAGGGAGGGCTGTCTGTCCCCAGCAACAGCATCAGTTGCCTGTGCGCAGGCGTTTTTAAACGGCAGCCAGCGCTGCCAGCTCATTTAAATTTTTAAAGTATCCGCTCAAAATTTATGCAATAAATTTCTTATACCACTTGTCCATCCCGCAATAACAATTACATTATCTATTTCCCCATCCCCCCCAAAACAATTACCTTGTAAATGTGACCTTCCCCCCCTCCCACCAGACCGTACAAAGTTTAAAGTTCACCACTTCCCACCATTCCCTTCATCCATTACGTTTATTTGACCCCATCATCGCCCCCCCCCACAGAAAATGTTAACTCCTCCCCCCTCTCTACCAGTGTCACGCCGGCTTTCCCCAGGTGGGGAATTGAAGGTATGGAAGTGCCAGCTGCTGCTCTGAAGATCGTGGCGGGCCCCTAAGATCCAAGGTAAGTGGATTGAAATGTATTCATTTTATTGATTTAAATATTTAAATTCAGGTCCCATCGCGCAGTGGCAGGTTGGGGGGGGTGTGGGCAGGGTGACAGCAAGGAGCCTCACCACACCCAGGAGGATCGGGCTGGGCCCTCCCAGTGTCAAGGTCCGTGGTGGACCTTTTCCGGACCCATCTTCAGGCCCTCGCCTTCACAGATCATGATGTTAGGGGCTTGGTAAAATCCAGCCCCGTATAGAGTCATACAGCATAGAAACAGGCCCTTCGGCCAACCGCGTTCATGCCAACTATAATGCCTATCTATACTAATCCCACCTGCCTGCATTAGTTCCATATCCCTCTATGCCTTGGTCATTCAAGTACCTGTCCAGATGCCTCTTAAATGTTGCTACTGTTCCTGCCTCCACCACCTCCTCTGGCAGCACATTCCAGATACCCACTATTCTTTGTGTGAAAAATTTACAACTTTGATCCCCTTTAAACCTCCTCCCTCTCACCTTAAATCTATGCCCTCTAGTTTTAGTCACCCCTACCATGCTAAACAGCCTCTGGCTATCTATCCTATCTATGCCTCTCATAATTTTATATACTTCTATCATGTCCCCTCTCAGCCTCCTTCGCTCCAGGGAAAACAGACCCAGCCTATCCAATCTCTCTTTATAACACAAGCCCTCCAAACCAGGCAACATCCTTGTGAATCTTTTCTGCACCCTCTCTAGCTTAATCACATCTTTCCTGTAGTGCGGCGACCAGAACTGCATACAGTACTCCAAGTGCGGCCTAACCAATGTTATGTAACATGACGCCCCAACTCTTGTACTCAATGCCTCGGCTGATGAAGGCAGGCATGCCATATGCCTTCTTCACCACTCTGTCTACCTGTGTGGCCACTTTCAGGGAACTATGTACTTGCACCTCAAGGTCTCTCTGCTCAACAACACTCCCCTGGGCCCTGCCATTCATTGTATATGTCCTGCCCTGGTTTAACTTCACAAAATACATCACTTCGCACTTGTCTGCATTAAATTCCATTTTCCAATCCCTTGCCGACTTTCCCAGTTGATCTATATCCTGTTGTAACCATAGACAACCTTCTTCACTATACCACCAATTTTGGTGTCAACTGCAAACTTAGTAATCATGCCCCCTACATTCTCATCCAAGTCATTGATATATATGACAAACAACAGAAGGCCCAGCACTGATCCCTGCGGCACACCACTGGTCACCGGCCTCCAATCTGAAAAACAACCCACCACTGCCACCCTCTGCCTCCTATCACCAAGCCAATTTCGTATCCAATTGGCTATCTCACCCTGGATCCCATGTGTTCGAACCTTTCAGACCAGCCTACCATGCGGGACCTTGTCAAAGGCCTTGCTAAAGTCCATGTAGACAACGTCCACCGCCCTGCCCTTGTCAATCCTTTTGGTCACCTCCTCAAAAAACTCAAATCAAATTCATGAGACATGATTCCCCACGCACAAAGCCATGCTGACTATCCCTAATCAGATCATGCCTTTCCAAATGCATATAAATCCTGTCTCTCAGAATCCCTTCCAATAACTTTCCCACCACTGATGTAAGGCTCACCGGAGGAGGTGTAATACCTGCCCATTTACCTGCCCATTTGCCTCCTCTCTCCTCACTATCCCAGGCCCCAAACACTCCTTCCAGGTGAAGCAGCGATTTACTTGTACTTCTTTCAATGTAGTATACTGTATTCGCTGCTCACAGTGTGGTCTCCTCTACATTGGGGAGACCAAGCGCAGACTGGGTGACCGCTTTGCGGAACATCTCCGCTCAGTCCGCAAGCAGGACCCTGAGCTTCCGGTTGCTTGTCATTTCAATACTCCCCCCTGCTCTCATGCTCACATCTCTGTCCTGGGATTGCTGCAGTGTTCCAGTGAACATCAACACAAGCTCGAGGAACAGCATCTCATTTACCGATTAGGCACACTACAGCCTGCCGGACTGAACATTGAGTTCAATAATTTCAGAGCATGACAGCCCCCCATTTTACTTTCATTTTTAGTTATTTTTTTCTTCCTTTTTTTTCTCCATTCTTTTTTTACATTTTTTACAATCTTTTTTTTGCATTTATTTCATTTCATCTTAGTTTGTTCAGTTTGCTTACCCACTGTTTTTTTTCAGGTTTGCACTTGCTGCTGTTCAATATTCAGTGTATTTACACTTAATCTGTACTAATGCTTTGTCTTTCAACACACCATTAACATATTGTTTGCCTTTGCTCCGTGACCTTTTGGTCAGCTATGTGGCCTGGTCCAATCTAGACCTCCTTTGTTATCTCTTGCCCCACCCCCACCTCACTTGCTTATAACCTGTGACTTTTCTAATATTTGTCAGTTCCGATGAAGGGTCACTGACCCCAAACGTTGACTCTGCTTCTCTTTCCACAGATGCTGCCAGACCTGCTGAGTGGTTCCAGCATTTCTTGTTTTTATTTCACCGCCCTGTAGTTCCCTGGCTTATCCCTGCTGTCCTTCTTAAATAAAGGCACAACATTAGCTATCCTCCAGTCTTCTGGTACCTCACCTGTGGCTAACGATGATACAAAAATCTCTGACAGGGCCCCAGCAATCTCCTCCCTTGCTTCCCATAGCATCCTAGGATACACCTGGTCATGCCCTGGGGATTTATCCACCTAATGCGCTTCAAAATCTCCAACACCTCCTCCTTTGTAATGTTGATATGCTCCAGGATATCGCTGTTCCCTCCCTTGAACTCACTAGTTTCCATGACCTTCTCCACGGTAAATACAGACAAATATGGTGATCTCCCAGTCTGAGCTGTGCTGGCTTAGGAGCTGGAGTAAAATCTCCTTTATATTCCTTAATAAATTGAGGAATATGGTCATTTCCAGCTGATTTTCATGAGGAAACTTGGCCACCATAGTGTGAAAAATACAATTTTCCCCCTTTTCCTCTGCCCCCTCCAGTGCCACGCCTCAGTTCTTAGCTGATGGGACTCACTGGCAAATTGTTCCTACCAGAAATAAAAACAGAAAATTCTGGCAATGCATGACAGACCAGCAAGTTTCTGTAAAGTGAAAAGATAATTGATGATTTAAATGTTTATTTTTTCATCAGAACCTGCGATGGGGCACCGTATACCTGAAACACCAATGACCTTTTCTATTTCAGATTTATTATATTGGTAGGTTTTGTTTTTATTTAATTGTTTACACCAGGTCTCTGCTAATATAGAAATGTACCCTGCCCTGAGCAGATACAGAAGAAGAGAGCACCTTTGTTTCATTTCTTTGCCTCCTCGCCTGTGCTGGGTGTGTCCTGGCTCTGATGTGAGCTTTCTGCTTCTGCTGGGATACAATAGCCTCTGCTGTGTTCTTCATATATCTGCTGGAATACACTCTAGTTCTGCTGGAAAGTACCCTGGTTCTGCTGGAATGCACCCTGGTTCTACTGGAATACACCCTGGTTCTGCTGGGACACTCCAGGCCTCTGTATGATCGATGCTCCTTTCCTCTCTTCTTTTCCTGCTCCTGTTGTCCTGAGTAAGATCTGGATCTCACTGTGTGACCAACAACAGAGCCTGTGATCTTTGCTCCACTACATCCACAGCTGTTATACTGCTTTGTCCAGCTGTTGCCCCATCTGCACCTTATATTAAGATTGTGAAAAGTGAGCATCTTGTATCTTCTCTTGTGTGAATCCCAATCACTGACTGAGATGGTGGATGGGAGACATGCTCCAGTCCTCAGCCTCAGGCTCTTATTCAGTGCAGTAGAGCATCCTTCTCCAACCCAGCTCCTGTGGGCAAGTGTCTGTAATTATCTCACCGGTATTATCTCTGGGGTATTATTCATTTTTGTAGAGTATTGCTCTATGGTAGTTTTACAGATTACATTGCCTGATTAAACTAGGAGTTTTGAATGAAAATATTACCAGGAAACTTTTTTTGAGGGCCAGCTGTATGGTATTTTTTGTTATTTAGGTCTCTTTATACAGGTAAATGATAAGGATTTCAAACATTGCTCCCATCGGATCACATGTTGTTTTCTCCCATTTACTGAATGTCACCACTCATTTTGTCTCCTTAATCTGAGTCAGTTACTTTGATCATAATGCAATTAAATGTTGTAAAACAAATTCTTTTCAAATAAAAATAAACTTGAAAGCTGTTAACTGACTTCTAGAACTGTGATCCCTCTTTAGATTAATAAAGAGCCTGTTGTAAGCTCCTGTAGTGTTGTATGAAGGTTGCTTAAGGGATTGTCATGCAGACCCCCATCTGCCAAGAATGAGGCATATTAATTTTGTCATATGAACATTGATTTTAAACTGTTGCTGGAGTGAAGAAATGACTTGTTACAAAAAAATCACCAGACACTTGGCTGGAAGGATATTTGCATACTAAGATGGCAGAATCCACAAACAGAAGTGGTCGAACCAGCTGGTTACATGACTAACTGGCTGGTCCAGGTTTTTATTTTTGAACTAGCCACAGGCCAGTTTGAATTCAGAAGGCAGTTGAAACTGAAGTTGGAGCAAGGAAGCCTCTCACTCTCTTGCTTTCTCCCAAGACACTGGACCCACGGAAGACACGTAAACCTCAAGAAAGAAAGGACTCCGACCTCGAAACAAGTTGAAGCATGCACTGGGCCCCAATGAATTGCAAGTCTGACCATCAACCAGAGACTTCACAGAAAACTCAATGGATAGTAAAATAGAAACCCATCTATTGCCTCAAACTTTTCTCCTTTATTCCTTCTACGTTTTCTGTCTCGATCTGCATGTCTGTTTATTGCGTATGCATTCTAGCGTGGTCGCATCGCATATTCAGTCGTTAACTGGATTAGTGTTTAAGATTAATAAACTTCTACCTTTCTTGTTTAAATCTAAGAAAACCTGTCTGAATTGATTGCTTTACAATTGAAAGCGGTGAACAAGGATTCACTAAAGTGGAGCTAAAACACAGTGTTTTTAAAAAAAAAATTAAACCCTGTTACGGTTAAACCAGGCAAAGGCTGAGAGAGAACCCCTAGACTCCTCTCACCTGATCGTAACAGGATCAAGAGTTTTAAAAGGTGTCATGAAAATGTTCTTTATTTCGAATGATGATTTTTAATTCACCGGCTGAAAACCTGAATTGAGTTTTAAAAAACAGAGACCGCAGGTGACTTAAACTCAGCAAAGGATGGCTACCCCAATTTGCATCACTGTATCTTTCATGTTACAGTCCATTGAGATGGAGACACTGGGCTGGATTTTATAGAGCCCTCGACGTCAGGATCCATGGTGGGAGGGAAATGAAGATTGCCCCGGATGAGATCCACCACAGACCTTGATGCCGGCAGGGCCCGGCCCGATATTGCCGGCAGCGGTGAGGCCTTGTGGCAGCAACTCCCCCCACCCCCCGCTGCTCAGTGATGGGTCGGCCATTTAAATATTTGAATAAATTAAATCATCTGAATTAATGAGTCTCCCATCGCCTGCTGAAGTGCTGCCATGATCTTCACTCTGACGGCCGGCACTGCTGCGACTTTGGATCCCCATCCGGGGAAATGAGGTGCAACACTATTGGGAAGGGGGGAGGAGGTAAGTTTCTCAGTATGGTGGGCGGGGGTATGGGTGGAACGGGGTCAAATTAGCTTCATGGGTGAAGGGAATGGTAGGACGGGTTATAGTTTAAAGTTTGTGCAGTTGGGGATGGGAGAAGGTAAGTTTTGTGGGGGAAGGGCAAATAATTAAATTAGTTGTTATTGGGGGTGGGAGAGGGGCAAAAGATGTATTCGTTTTATTTCATGTAATCTATCTTTAAATATTTTAATTTACCGGTAGGGCAGACAGCCCTTTACAAATGTGAACAGGCGCTTTCGCCATTGCCAGGGACGGACAGCCCGCTCCCTCCATGTGATCAGGGTGGGCGGCCGCCCCAGCTATTTAAATGAGACGCCACGCTCGAAATCGCCACGGCTTTTTGGCGTGCGGCCCGTGTGGCTGGGCTGCCAATTTTTGCCAGGCCACCATGTCTGCAAAGACCCATCAAGGACAATGACCTGGGGAATCTGAATGAACCACATGACCTGTCCCCATTAGCAAGGTATCAAGGTAATCACCTGAGGTATTCAACTGGTGGAGACGGTCCATTAAACCTAATCACACAAACAATGGGACCCTAGCTGTGAGAAGGGGATTCCTAGACATGGACTAATTAAGTTGCAAGAGGGAATACACGAGTAACAACTGTGCCTGAATCACAGGCCCACTCTTCATGTGCTTAAGCTTCTGTTTTCTTTGCAGTCAAGAGACAAGCAGCTAGACAGGACAAGTTAGTTACCTGAGTGGGGTCCCTCCTTCCTTCCAACCCACCTTGCAAGCTCCGAACCCTGTTTCCCGACTGTGACGACCTAGGGATGCCCCTGCTGCAGACAGAGACTCCTTGAAGGAAATCACCTCTGCACAGCTGTCCCCAGGAGGCACACCGAATCAGCCATCCACATCTTCAAATTGGAAGCATCAGGACCACCAGAGGAAAGTCACACGACCACCGCATTTGGCCTGAAGCGAGCTGAGTCACCAACCTCCACAGACTATATACTCCTTTTATTTCTCTGGACTCGAATCTGATCAATATATTCATCCCCACTCTGTAACCTATTTGTGTGTGAACTTTGAATGTGTGTATCTGTTTGCGTGTGTATGAAATTCGGAACGTATTTTATTGCACCGCAGCCTCACAGCTCCAGCGACCCGGGTTCAATTCTGGGTGCTGCCTGTGTGGAGTTTGCAGGTTCTCCCTGTGAATCGCGTGGGTTTTCTCCGGGTGCTCCGTTTCCTCCCACAGCCAAAGACTTGCAGGTTGACAGGTAAATTGGCCCTAGTATAGGTTGGTGTAGGGGAGGTGGGGATGTGGTAGGAATATGGGATTAGTGTAGCATTAGTATAAATGGGTGGTTGATAGTCGGCACAGACTCGGTGGGTCGAAGGGCCTGTTTCTGTGCTGTATCTCTAAATAAATAAATATTGTTTTACTTAGATCATTTTAAGTATGGTAAAGCTAACCTCTTTCTTTGTTAAAGTTAAGAAAACATGTCCGTGCTGTGATCTTTTATGATCACAGCACGCAAACAGTTAAATACTCGCTGAATTAGCAAATATATTCACTTCAAAAAAGAAGTAAACCTGTTTTGGTCAAACAAGGAGAGGGAAAAGAGGGGAACCATTCAACACCACCCCTCCCCCCCCCCCCACCAACCACCAACCCCCCATCACCTGATCATAACAAAGGGAAGAGGAAAACACTACATCAGGGTTGTATCACGCAGACATTTTAAATGCCAAATGAATTCATGTTGCTTTCATAGTAAGTCAAAAGCAGCTAGCTAGCCATCCTATTGTATTGTATTTTGGAAATCTAGATAAATTACATCTTTCTCTGTTACCCTTCAAATAATTAAATGAGGGTGGTCAAGCAAGACTTTCCCTTTGAAATCCATGCTGCCTATTCATTATTATAGTTTTGATTTCGATATGTTTTTAAGTGCACAGTCACAACATGATGGGCAAGAATTTTGAAATAAATGCCGCATTTTCCCAATAATTCGGAACTGATTTAAGCTGATTGATTGTTTTGTCCATTCTGGGGTAGATCTGCTATTGTCACTGAACTAGTTGGCCTCCCACAATATCTACAGAATCCTGGGGATACCTGCAAGCTCCCCAGGAAAGAGTTGCCTTGATCCTGACACTGATACTTGGGCACCACAGAAATAATTACAAGCTCCTGATACTCACATCACAATCGATTACAGTTACATGTTGTCAGTGTGTGGATGTGAAAGTCACTGTGCTGAATTTTCCCAGGCCCATGGGATCACAGAATCACAGAACTGTTACAGCGCAGAAGTAGGCCATTCAGCTCATTGTGTCTACACCAGCTCTCCTAATGAGCATTTCACTGAGTGCCACTCACTTACCTTCTCCCTGCAATGCTGGACATTCTTCCTTTTCAGATAGCAGTCTAATTCTCTTTTTAATGCTCCAATTGAACTTGCCTCCACCAGGCAGTGCATTCCAGGCCTTAACCACTCGCTGCATGAAAACATTTTTCCTCATGTCCCTTTTGCTTCTTTTGCTATTTAAATCTGTAGCCTCTCGTTCTTGATCCTTTCATGAGTGGGAACAGTTTCTCCCTATCCACTCTGTCCAGACCCCTTATGATTTTGAATACCTCTATCAAATCACCTCTCAGCCTTCTCTTCTCTAAGGAAAACAGTCCCAACTTCTCCAAATCTGTCTTTGTAAATGAAGTTCCTCGTCCCTGGAACCATTCTGTGGAATCTTTTCTGCACTCTCTCCAATATCTTCACATCTTTTCTAAAGCACGGCACCCAGAACTGGACGCAATACCCCAACTGAGGCTGAACTAGTGTCTTATACAAGTTCAACATAACCTCCTTGCTCTTGTACTCTTTTCCCCTATTAATAAAGCCCAGGATACTGTATTCTTTATTAACTACTCTCTCAGCCTGTCCTGCCACCTTCAATGATTTGTTCACATATAGACTCAGGCCCCTCTGCTCCTGCACCCCCTTTAGAATTGTACCCTTTATTTTCTATTGTCTCTCCATGTTCTTCCTACCAAAATATATCACTTCACATTTCTCTGCATTGAACTTCATCTGCCTGCCCATTCCACAAGTTTGTCTGTGTCGTTTTGAAGTTCTACACTATCTTCCTCACAGTTCACAATGCTGCCAAGTTTTGTAGCATCCGCAAACGTTGAAATTATGCCATGGTCTCCAAGGTCTAGGTCGTTAATATATATCAGGAAGAGAAAGGGTCCCAAAACTGACTCCTGGCAAACTCCATTACAAACCTTCATCTAGACCAAGAAACATCCTTTAACCACTACTCTGTTTCCTGTCACTCAGCCAATTCTGTATCCATTTGCTACAATCCCATTTATTCCATGAGCTACTGGTTTTCTCACAAGTCTGTTGTGCAGCGCTGTATCAAATGCCTTTTGGAAGTCCATGTATGCCACATCAACTGCTTGGCCTTATCATGTGGGGGCATGAAGAAATTTGGAAAGATACATTTTTCTTCAGCTCCCGACCCATTCCTGTCTCCATGTGCTTTTCCTGAAGTGGACTAGTGGGCTTGATAGCCACCTACCCTGCAGCGGATGGTAATGAGCCACTTAATATCAATTTTAAAGGCTGCAAGAGATTTTCCTGACAGTGCATGGGCCCTAAGCTGTGTCAGGAACCCGAAATGAATTGGAGGCGGCCTCACAGCGAGAAATCTGATCTACGCTCATTTGAGGGTTGAAATTTATTCCTGTTGGTAATTCACAAAAGGAATCTATCCCCAAGCAGCAGGCCTGCCCTTGCAGCCACTTCATGGAGACTGATGTCTCCGCTAATCCTTGCTCTGCTTCAATCACAGCCACTTCCCTCCCACTGAAGGTGCCTCCATGGCCCCGCTGCCACTCGTGATGGCTTGGCATTGCCCAAATGGCAAAGGTGACCGGTGGTCAGCAGCTCTACCCACAGACCCTGCTGAATGGACCTCCCAATGCTGGAACCTGGCAGCTGCCCCAAATTGGATGGGGTCTTGGAGGTGATTTCCATATTGGCCACCTCCAGGAAGATCACATCTATGGTCCCGACATAGTCACTTCCAGGATTTTGACCCGGAATTCATCCCAACATCGGCATCATGGTCCACCTGGGAAAATTCACCCCATTGTGTCTCTGAATAGGACTGATGTTGATTTCTAAGATTTGACATAAATAAGATTTTCTTTCTCATGAGATGTGGGCACCATTGGCAAGACCAGCATTTATAGCCCATCCCTAGCTGCCCTTGAGAAGGTGGCAGTGAGCTGCCCTTTTGAACCACTGCTGTCCATGTGGTGTAAGTACACCCACAGTGCTGTTAGGAAGGGAGTTCCAGGATTTTGATCCAGGAACAGTGATATAGTTACAAGTCAGGATGGTGTGTACCTTGGAGGGAACTTGCAGGTGGTGGTGTTCTCATGCATCTGCTGCTCTTGTCAGGTGGTAGAGGTTGTGGGTTTGGAAGGTGCTGTTGAAGGAGCCTTGGCGAGTTGCTGCAGTGCATCTTGTAAATGGTACACTCTCTGATGGTGGAGGGAGTGAATGTTGAAGGTGGTAAATCGGGTGCCAGTCAAGTGGGCTGCTTGTCCTGGATGGTGTCAAGCTTCTTGAGTGCTGTTGGAGCTGCATTCATCCAGGCATGTGGAGAGTATTCCATCACATTCCCTGATTTTTGCCTTGTAAATTGTGAACAGGCTTTGGGGAGTCAGGAATGAGCTATTCACCACAGAATTTGCAGCCTCTAACCTGCTCTTGTAGCCACAGTATTTATGTGGTTGCTCCAGTTAAGTTTCCGAACAATGGTGAACCCCAGGATGTTAATACTGTGTGATTCAGCAATAGCCTTGTAATGTCAAGGGTAGGTGGTTGGATTCTTGTTGAAAATCATCATTGCCTGGCACTGCTCCAGTGCAAACATTACTCGCCACTTATCAGCCCAAGCTTGAATGTTGTCCAGGTCTTTCTGCTTGCAGACTGCTTCATTTTCTGAGAGTTGCAAATGCTACTGAACACTGTGCAATCATCTGTGAACTTCCCACCATTTTATGATGCAGGGAAGGTCATTGATGAAGGTAGTTTGGCCCAGGGCACTACCTGAGGAACTCCTGCAGTTATGAGCTGGGGCTGAGATAATTGCTCTCCAACAATCTATTTTCCTTTGTGCTAGTTATGATTTCAACCAGTGGTGAGATCCCCCTCCCCCCACCCCCCACCCCCCTCCCACCAATTCCCGTTGACTCCAGTTTTGCTAGGGCTCCTTGATATCACACTTGGTCAAATGCTGCCTTGATGTCAAGGCAAGTCACTCTCACTTCATCTCTGGTATTCAGCTCTTTTGTTCATGTTTGGACCAAGGCTGTAATGAGTTCCAGAGCTGAGTGGTCCTGATGGAACCCAAACCGAGCCTCACTGAGCAGGTTGTTGGTGATTAAGTGCCAAAGACTCCTTCCATTATTTTGCTGATGATTGAGAGTAGACTGATGGGGCGGTAATTGATTGGATTGGATTTGTCCAGCTTTTTGTAGATAGGACATATCAGGGCAATTTTTCACATTGTCAGGTAGATGCTAGTGTTGTAAATGAACTGGAACAGCTTTGCTAGGGTTGCAGCTAGTAGAAGCACAAATCTTCAGTACTACAAGAAGGATGTTGTCAGGGCCTTTGCTGTATCATTCAACCATTTCTTGACATCACGTGAAGTGAATCGCGTTGGCTGATGACTGGCATCTGTGGTGCTCTGGACCTCAGGAGCATTCTGAGCTGGATTATCTACTTGGCACTTCTAACTGAAGATAGTTGCAAATGCTTCAGCCTTATCATTTGCACTCATGTGTTGACTGCACTGTCATTTAGGGTGGGCATATTTATGAAGCCTTTTCCTCCCGTTAGTTGTCTAATTGTCTATCACCATTCACAACTTGATGTGGCAGGTCTGCAGAGCTTTGATCTGATCCGTTGGTTATTTAGCTCTGTCTATAGCATGCTGCTTCCTCTGATTATACATGTAGTTCTGTGTTGTAGCTTCACTGGGTTAGCACCTCATTTTTAAGTATTTATGGTTATGCTTCTGGCACATTCTTCTGCACTCATTGAACAAGACTTGATCCCTTGTCTTGATGGTAATGATAGACTGAGGAATCTGAGGACCAGTCGACCCTGAAAAAGTTACAGATTGTGGTTAAATACAATTCTGCTGCTGCTGATGGTCCACAGCACCTCTTAAAGGCCCAGTTTTGAGCTGCTAGATCTGTTCTGAATCTATCCCAGTTTGCACGGTGGTAATACCACACGACATGATGGAGGGTGTCGTCAGCGTGAAGGCAGGACTTTATGTCTTCAAGGACTGTGTGGTTGTCACTCCCGCCAATACTTGATGTAACTGCATCAGTTAAGTTGGTGAGGATAGGTCAATTAGGTTTTTCCATCTTATTGGTTTTCTCACTACCTGCCACAACTTCAGTCTGGCAGCCATGTCCTTCAGGACTTGGCCAGCAGTATTGCTACTGAGCCACATTTGGTGATGGACATTGAAGTTTCCACCCAAAGTACACTCTGTGCCCTTGCTACCCTCAGTTCTTCTTCCAGTGGTGTTCATCATGGAGGAGTACTGATTCATCAGTTGAGGGAGGACAGTAGGTAGTAAACAGTAGGAGGTTTCCTTGCCATGAGAATTTAAATCCCCCAACTGTGGTGGGATTTGAACCTGCATCTCTGGATCATTAGTCCAGAAACATAATCAGTATGCTACCATTACTGTCATTTATGAATTATGTCCTGTTTCTATTAGCTTCTTTTAATAAATTTGGTAACTTCTGATGCTTTGTTTTTAAATATGTTCTGCATAGATTGGCAGTGTTTTATATCACTGTTATGAATGCTGGACTTTGTAGCATGATTATGTTTTAAAAACTGTGATTTGTTTAATGTAGTGTAAGATAGAGTCAGAGACATCATGTGACATCATATCAACTCTGCTTAAAGACAGGAATCGTGGTTACCAGGACAACAAAGAACTCAAATCAAAGGCTCTTTTGAAAAGCAGAGAATGGAAGGTTGTAACACCTGGCGGACAATAGATTTCACTCTCCCAGACTCTCATATTGTAAACAAGGAGCCAGTGGCTCTGAAAATGCAAATTCAAATTGTAATTGCTAACACCTGGAAACAAAGGAAGGCCCAGGTGGTTCCGCTGTAGCCAGACCTCTGGGCTCTGCATATGGGAAAAACAAGACAGGAAGGCTGGAAGGAAGACGAGAAGACAACGACCAGCGGTGGCAGCCTGTGGGGAGAGAGAGAGAGAGGGAACACCTGCTCTCAGGACATTGATACAGCGAAAGCTGTGAAGACTTCAACCTGATTTGAAAGTTGAGGTTTGCAGAAAAGATAAAAGACCTACAGGGTCACCAGAGATTGCCTTTTTCACGGAATTTCAGGTCAAAAGTACTCGGAAGAAGTGAGCAAAGATGATATTGACTTTAAAGTCTGAGAGATCCAATCCATTGAGACTGAGAGGAGTTTGGGATTTTTAACTGCAAAGATTTTGCTTCAAATAGGACTGTGTAACATGTAAGTGTGGTGTGAGGTTTTCAAGTGTTTTAATATGAGAAGAAAATACCTTTCTCTGTAATTTGGAGTATCAGCTACTTTTTTTATATTCATTCATGGGATGTGGGTGTCGCTGGCTAGGCCAGCATTTATTGCCCATCCCTAATTGCCCTTGAGATGGTGATGGTGAGCTGCCTTCTTGAACCGCTGCAGTCTATGTGAGGTAGGTACATCCACAGTGCTGTTAGGAAGGGAGTTCCAGGATTTTGACCCAGCGACAGGAAAGAAACGGCGATATAGTTCCAAGTCAGGATGGTATGTGACTTGGAGGGGAACTTGCAGGTGGTGGTGTTCCCATGCATCTGCTGCCCTTGTCCTTCTAGTTGGTAGAGGTCACAGGTTTAGTTTTAGTTTTAGTTTTTAGTTTTTAGTTTTAGAAATACAGCACTGAAACAGGCCCTTCGGTCCACCGAGTCTGTGCCGACCATCAACCACCCATTTATACTAATCCTACACTAATCCCATATTCCTACCACATCCCCACCTGTCCCTATATTTCCCTACCACCTACCTACACTAGGGGCAATTTATAATGGCCAATTTACCTATCAACCTGCAAGTCTTTTGGCTTGTGGGAGGAAACCGGAGCACCCGGAGAAAACCCACGCAGACACAGAGAGAACTTGCAAACTCCACACAGGCAGTACCCAGAATTGAACCCGGGTCGCTGGAGCTGTGAGGCTGCGGTGCTAACCACTGCGCCACTGTGCCGCCCGTTTGTAAGGTGCTGTCCAAGGAGCCTTGGTGCATTACTGCAGCACATCTTGTAGATGGTACACACTGCTGCCACTGTGCATTGGTGGTGGAGGGAGTGAATGTTCGTGGATGGAGTGCCAATCAAGTGGGCTGCTTTGGCCTGGATGGTGTCAAGCTTCTTGAGCTTTGTTGGAGCTGCATCCATCCAAGCAAGTGGAGAGTATTCCATCACACTCCTGACTTGTGCCTTGTAGATGGTGGACAGGCTTTGGGGAGTCAGGAGGTGAGTTACTCGCTGCAGGATTCCTAGCCTCTGACCTGCTCTTGTAGCCATGGTATTTCTGGTCAATGGTAACCCATAGGATGTTGATAGTGGAGGATTCAGCAATCGTAATGCCACTGAATGTCAAGGGGAGATGGTTAGATTCTCTCTTGTTGGAGATGGTCATTGCCTGGCACTTGTGTGGCACGAATGTCACTTGCCACTTATCAGCCCAAGCCTGGATATTGTCCAGGTCTTGCTACATTTCTACATAGACTACTTCAGTATCTGAGGAGTCGAGAATGGTGCTGAACATTGTGGAAGCGAACATCAGCGAACATCCTCACTTCTGACCTTATTATTGAAGGAAAGTCATTGATGAAGCAGCTGAAAATGGTTGGGCCTAGGACACAACCCTGTGGAACTCCTGCAGTGATGTCCTGGAGCTGAGATGATTGACCTCCAATAACCACAACCATCTTCCTTTGTGATAGGTATGACTCCAACCAGTAGGGAGTTTTCCCCCTGCTTCCCATTGACTACAGTTTTGCTAGGGCTCGTTAATGCCATACCCAGTCAAATGCTGCCTTGATGTCAAGGGCAGTCACTCTCACCTCTTGAGTTCAGCTGTTTTGTCCATGTTTGAACTTACCAAGTACTAGTTAGTTAATGGGGATTTTTAGTTTAGTTGTTATAATAAAAGTCTTAAAACATGAAATCTTGTCATGTAATTCTTTAAATTGGTCTGGGGAGCTCATATCTCGTGTTTTAACATTAATGGTCTTATTCTCTTTCTTTTTTCTCTTTTGGGCCTCCTTATCTCGAGAGACAATGGATACGCGCCTGGAGGTGGTCAGTGGTTTGTGAAGCAGCGCCTGGAGTGGCTATAAAGGCCAATTTTGGAGTGACAGGCTCTTCCACAGGTGCTGCAGAGAAATTTGTTTGTCGGGGCTGTTGCACAGTTGGCTCTCCCCTTGCGCCTCTGTCTTTTTTCCTGCCAACTACTAAGTCTCTTCGACTCGCCACAATTTAGCCCTGTCTTTATGGCTGCCCGCCAGCTCTGGCGAATGCTGGCAACTGACTCCCACGACTTGTGATCAATGTCACACGATTTCATGTCGCGTTTGCAGACGTCTTTATAGCGGAGACATGGACGGCCGGTGGGTCTGATACCAGTGGCGAGCTCGCTGTACAATGTGTCTTTGGGGATCCTGCCATCTTCCATGTGGCTCACATGGCCAAGCCATCTCAAGCGCCGCTGACTCAGTAGTGTGCATAAGCTGGGGGTGTTGGCCGCTTCAAGGACTTCTGTGTTGGAGATATAGTCCTGCCACCTGATGCCAAGTATTCTCCGAAGGCAGCGAAGATGGAATGAATTGAGACGTCGCTCTTGGCTGGCATACGTTGTCCAGGCCTCGCTGCCATAGAGCAAGGTACTGAGGACACAGGCCTGATACACTCGGACTTTTGTGTTCCTTATTAAGGTCATAACAATCAGGGAGACAAGGCATTCAGCCCAACAGGCATATGTCACAAGTGGTGACACTGCACCATGGCGAGTTTCTGCTAAGTGCGTTCGCTGTGGACCTTCAAGCAGATTCTTAAATTTAAGCTAGTTTTTTAGGTGCAATGGCACATTTAAAAAGCTTTTAAATATTTATGCTCCACATCAGCCTCCTCCCACTTTAATGCATCTCAACCGACAGATTATCCTTCTGTTCTTTTCTCATTTACTTACCTAACCTCTCCATAAATGCATCTATGCATTTTGCCTTGACTGGTCCATGTGGTAGCGAGTTCCACATTCTCTGGCTAAATAAATTGCTTCTGAATTTCCTGTTGGATTTATGAGTGACTATCCTATATTTATGGCCCCAAGTGGAAACATCTCTCCATCTATCCTATAAAGTCCTTTCATGAATTTAAAGATTTCTAACTGGTCATTCCCACTGTTCTATTTTCTAGAGAAAAGACCTAACCTGTTTGTCTTTCCAGTTAGTTGCCCCTCTCAGTTCCAGTTTCATTCTTGTAAATCTTTTTTGTACTTTCTCCTTTGCTTCTGTATTTTTGTAACATTTCTATTCTGTGTGCAGCAATGAGAATTGGGAATTATCAGCAGATTGTAACAATGTGGGTGTAATTTCTGATTCCTGGATATGGACAGTCAGTCTGTGTCAACTCAGATTTGTGTTTTATTTATTTCAGGAGAAAACTTGCTGGAAGAGGAGGTAGAACATGTTCTTTACTGGAACTCTCTGTAATTCGGTGAAGTAACTCAGAAAAATGTTTTAGGTTCAATTTATAACCAACTGTTTAATATTTGCAGGATCAGCGAAGAATCTAATATACTGAAATTAGAAACTGACACAGTCTATTGCAAAATTCAACGGCCCTTTAGTGTACACAATGTGGAGAGAAATACTGGATGTCATTAACCTCAGTAAAACTCAAATACGTCCCTTTGTCCTGATTTATATCTTATAATGTAAATTGTTCTACATAAAGTTATCAGAATATCTTTAAGCACTAAATAGTTGCAAATGAACATGGTTAAAAAGGGTCATGAATGGAATTAAAGTTTTATTCGTGGACCAATTCCAACTTCTAATAAGCGTCACCTTCATCTAGTAATCTGAAAATCTCAGCACCCCGAACATCACCAATACAGGAACTCTCAGATGAGTCACTGCCTCCAGAACCCATCAATACATTGCAAACATGAGCAAGAGGAAACACTGCCATTCCCAGCTGCATCTTTCCACCTGTACAACATGGCATCTTCCTGACACATCTCCATCTTGTGTGTCATTGTCATGTCCATGACCAAGGTCAGGACAGGAAGTCTGAGGAAGCCTGAGAATGAGATTATGTCTGCCTGTTGCTGGAGGGAGAAGCAGGGAGGGATATGGAGAGAGCTGGTGCTCACTGTGGGTGGGGTCAACAAGCACTGGATTGCAATTCACTTCTTGAAAGTGTCATCAAGGTCTCTTTCCTCAATTTATTTTTTATTCATTCTTGGAATGTGAGCATCGCTGGTAAGGCCAGCATTTATTTCCCATCCCTAAATGAGAAGGTGCTGGTGAGACGCCCTCTTGAACCACTGCAGACGATCTGGTGCAGGTACACCCACAGTGCTGTTAGGGAGGGAGTGCCAGGATTTTGATTCAGCGACGGTGAAGGAATGGCGATCTATTTCTAAGTCAGGATGGTGTGCGGCTTGGATGGGAGCTTGTTGATGGAGAGGTTGTGGGTTTGGAAAACTCCAGACCCACAGCAATGTGGTTAACTCTTACATGCCCTATGAAATGGCCTAGCAAGCTACTCAGTTGCACCTAACCGCTACAAAGTCAATAAAAAGGAATGAAACCAGACGCACCACCCGGCATCGACCTAGGCACCGGAAACGACAACGGCAAACCCAGCCCTGTCGACCCTGCAAAGTCCTTCTTACTAACATCTGGGGGCTTGTGCCAAAGTTGGGAGGGCTGTCCCACAGACTAGTCAAACAACAGCCTGACATAGTCATACTCACAGAATCATACCTTACAGACAATGTCCCAGACACTGCAATCACTATCCCTGGTATGTCCTGTCCTACCGGCAGGACAGACCCAGCAGAGGTGGCGGGACAGTGGTCTACAGTAGGGAGGGAATTGCCCTGGGAGTCCTCAACATTGACGCCAGACCCCGTTGACTCTGGACCGCATGAAGTCTCATGGCATCAGGTCAAACATGGGCAAGGTAACCTCCTACTGATTACCACATACCGCCCTCCCTCAGCTGATGAGTCAGTACTCCTCCATGTTGAACACCACTTGGAGGAAGCACTGAGGGTGGCAAGGGCTCAAAATGTACTCTGGGTGGGGGACTTCAATGTCCATCACCAAGAGTGGCTAGGTAGCACCACTACTGACCGAGCTGGCCGAGTCCTAAAGGACATAGCTGCTAGACTGGGTCTGCGGCAGATGGTGGGGGAACCAACACGAGGGAAAAACATACTTGACCTCATCCTCACCAATCTGCCTGCCGCAGCTGCATCTGTCCATGACAGTATTGGTAGGAGTGACCACCGCACAGTTCTTGTGGAGATAATGTCCCACCTTTACATTAAGGATACCCTCCATCGTGTTGTGTGGCACTATCACCGTGCTAAATGGGATAGATTTCGAACAGATCTAGCAATGCAAAACTGGGCATCCATGAGGTGCTGTGGGCCATCAGCAGCAGCAGAATTGTACTCAGCCACAATCTGTAACCTCATGGCCCGGCATATCCCCCACTCTACCATTACCATCAAGCCAGGAGACCAACCCTGGTTCAATGAAGAATGCAGGAGGGCATGCCAGGAGCAGCACCAGGCATACCTGAAAATGAGGTGTCAACCTGTTGAAGCTACAACCCAGGACTAGTTGCATGCCAAACTGCATAAGCAGCATGCAATAGACAGAGCTAAGCGATCCGATAACCAAAGGATAAGATCTAAGCTCTGCAGTCCTGCCACATCCAGTCGTGAATGGTGGTGCACAGTTAAACAACTAACTGGAGGTGGTGGCTCCACAAATATCCCCATCCTCAATGATGGGGGAGCCCAGCACATCAGTGCGAAAGATAAGGCTGAAGCATTTGCAACAATCTTCAGCCAGAAGTGCTGGGTTGATGATCCATCTCGGCCCCCCTCCTGAAGTCCCCAGCATTACAGATGCCAGACTTCAGCCAATTCGATTCACTCCGCATGATAGCAAGAAACAACTGAAGGCACTGGATACTGCAAAGGCTATGGGTCCTGACAATATTCCGGCAATAGTACTGAAGACCTGTGCTCCAGAATTTGCCGCACCCCTAGCCAAGCTGTTCCAGTGGAGGGATGGGAACATCACCACCTGCAAGTTCCCCTCCAAGTCACACACCATCCTGACTTGGAACTTTATCGTCATTTCTTCACTGTCGCTGGGTCAAAATCCTGGAACTCCCTTCCTAACAGCACTGTGGGTGTACCTACCTCACATGGACTGCAGCGGTTCAAGAAGGCAGCCCACCACCACCTTCTCAAGGGCAATTCTCACCACCACCTTCTCAAGGATAGGATCTATTCCCATTTGGAAGAAAATGGGCTTATCAGTGATAGGCAACATGGTTTTGTGCAGGGAAGGTCATGTCTTACCAACTTAATAGAATTCTTTGAGGAAGTGACAAAGTTGATTGATGATGGAAGGGCTGTAGATGTCATATACATGGACTTCAGTAAGGCGTTTGCTAAGGTTCCCCATGGTAGGCTGATGGAGAAAGTGAAGTCGCATGGGATCCAGGGTGTACTAGCTAGATGGATAAAGAACTGGCTGGGCAACAGGAGACAGAAAGTAGCAGTGGAAGGGAGTTTCTCAAAATGGAGACGTGTGACCAGTGGTGTTCCACAGGGATCCGTGCTGGAACCACTGTTGTTTGTGATATACATTAATGATTTGGAGGAAAGTATAGGTGGTCTGATTAGCAAGTTTGCAGACGACACTAAGATTGGTGGAGTAGCAGATAGTGAAGGGGACTGTCAGAGAATACAGCAGAATATAGATAGATTGGAGAGTTGGGCAGAGAAATGGCAGATGGAGTTCAATCAGGGTAAATGTGAGGTGATGCATTTTGGAAGATCCAATTCAAGAGTGAACTATACAGTAAATGGAAAAGTCCTGGGGAAAATTGATGTACAGAGAGATTTGGGTGTTCAGGTCCATTGTTCCCTGAAGGTGGCAACGCAGGTAAATAGAGTGGTCAAGAAGGCATACGGCATGCTTTCCTTCATCGGACGGGGTATTGAGTACAAGAGTTGGCAGGTCATGTTACAGTTGTATAGGACTTTGGTTCGGCCACATTTGGAATACTGCGTGCAGTTCTGGTCGCCACATTACCAAAAGGATGTGGATGCTTTGGAGAGGGTGCAGAGGAGGTTCACCAGGATGTTGCCTGGTATGGAGGGCGCTAGCTATGAAGAGAGGTTGAGTAGATTAGGATTATTTTCATTAGAAAGGCGGAGGTTGAGGGGGGACCTGATTGAGGTGTACAAAATCATGAGAGGTATAGACAGGGTGGATAGCAAGAAGCTTTTTCCCAGAGTGGGGGATTCCAATACTAGGGATCACGAGTTCAAAGTGAGAGGGGAAAAGTTTAGGGGGGATATGCGTGGAAAGTTCTTTACGCAGAGGGTGGTGGGTGCCTGGAACGCGTTGCCAGCGGAGGTGGTAGATGCGAACACGATAGCGTCTTTTAAGATGTATCTAGACAGATACATGAATGGGCAGGAAGCAGAGAGATACAGACTCTTAGAAAATAGGCGACATGTTTAGGTAGAGGATCTGGATCGGCGCAGGCTTGGAGGGCCGAAGGGCCTGTTCCTGTGCTGTAATTTTCTTTGTTCTTTCTTTGTTCTTTGTAATTAGGGATGGGCAATAAATGCTGGCATAGCCAGTGACGCCCACATCCCATGAATGAATAACAAAAAAAAGATGCTGTCGAAGGAGCCTAAATGAGTTGCTGCAATGCATCTTGTAGATGGTACACACTGCTGCCACTGTGTGCCAGTGGTGGAGGGAGTGAATATTTAAGGTGAGTTGATGGGGTGCCAATCAAGTGGGCTGCTTTGTCCTGGATGGTGTCGAGCTTCTTGAACATTGTTGGAGCCGCATTCATCCAAGAAAATGGACAGGAGGTGAGTCACTGCAGAATTTTCCCAGCCTCTGACCTGCTCTTGTAGCCACAGGCTAGTTCCATATATCACTCAAAAAGTCAACAAAGCCGGTGCTCTCTGTATACATCACTTCTTGCATCATATCTACCAGTAGTCAGTGATAGTAACTATTGACAGTGTTGTTTCTAACACAAGCAATTGGTACAATCTGTAGTCCCATCTATATGAAGAGTGACAAGCAGAAAAAGACCCACCTGTCAATCCAGCCTGTTCCACATAACTACATGATAATACATACACTCCCCATGTCACCCAAAAGTGAACACAAGAAATAGCAGCATGTAAAATTTGATAAGATAGGGGTGTCTAATACCCCCTTCTAAAGTGGGAACAGACTTGGCAGCACAAAGCTTGTTAGGAATTGACTTTATTGAGATAAAGGTAAGGACAAGTTTGTTAAGTTTTCAGATAAACCATATTCACAAACTCAGGCAGTAATTAACAGTCTAACACAGATACTACTCATATTAGAGACTGGATAACAGAGTGCACGACTCTTTCTTTTGCAGATTTTGGTATTCAAGTTTCCCTTGTCGGTCTCCCTCCTGTCTCTTGTTGTTCTCTCCTGTACAGTGTCAAAGACGAGACTTCTTTTATCCTGACAGTTTTCCAGTTAACCCTCCTCTCTTGTATTAAAGGATGCCTTTCTTAACCAACCAAGGATCATTTTGTGATGGTTGCTAACCTTTCGGATTTATGCAAGTAGTACCCCTTTGTGTTGACTACTTTATCTCAATGCCTTTACATTTCAAGGTTCCTTATCTCATTATAGGCCAAATCTACGCAGAAGCTGTTTTCACTGTCTGCTCTTAAGTCTCACCCTTTTGCTGCAAGTATGCATTTTAAAACTTGACATAATCTCCCAGAATCACTATGCCTTGACATCTTGTTCATACTGTGTCTTGTTTCCTACTTTTTCCACTTTACCATACTACAAAGAAGGGTTCTAATAAAGCTAAATGTTAGTTTATGACAATTAGTTAGTTGTTAGTTTATAATAGCTGGATTTTAACAGTTGGTACTCTGGTT
The DNA here is from genome assembly GCF_036365525.1 of Heterodontus francisci. Classification (NCBI taxonomy): domain Eukaryota; kingdom Metazoa; phylum Chordata; class Chondrichthyes; order Heterodontiformes; family Heterodontidae; genus Heterodontus; species Heterodontus francisci. The sequence goes on from NC_090399.1 coordinate 9,825,886, forward strand.
AGCAACTTTTAGTAACCTAATAATCTTACTAGCAGGAGTAGACCATATGGCCCTTCGGGCCTTCTCCGCCACTTAAAATGATCATCTTAGTTAGTCTTAGCATTCAACTCCACTTTCCCACCAGCTCACCGTACCCCTTGATTCCCTGAGAAACCAAAAATCTGTCCATCCCAACCTTACATGTGTTCAATGAAGGAGCATCCACAACCCTCTGGGGTAGAGAATTCAAAAGATTCACAACCCTTTGAGTGAAGTAATTTCTCTTCATCTCAGTCCTAAATGATCCTGAGATTGTTCCCCCGTGATTTAGATTCCCCGACCAGTGGAAATAATTTCTCAGTGTCTACCCTATCCAACCCCTTTCGAATCTTATATAGCTCAATGATATTAACTCTCATTCTTCCAAACTCCAGAGAATACAGGTCCAATTTACTTAGTCTCTCATCATAGCACAGCCCCCTCCTCCCAGAGACCAATCTAGTGAACATTCGCTGCTCTGCCCCCAATGCAAGTATATCCTTTTTAAATGTGAAGACCAAAACTACACACAGTATTCCAGATGTGGTCTCACCAAAACCCTATACAATTGTATCAATACTTCCTTATTCCTGTACTCCAATTGCTTTGCAATAAAGGCCAACATGCCATTTGTCTTCCTAATTACTTGTTGTACCTACATGTTAACTTTGTTTGTTCCTTGTACAAGCACACCCAAGTCTCTTTGAACATCGACACTTACAAGTTGCATACCTTTTACAAATGTTCTGCTTTTCTATTTTTCGGACAAAAATGCACCAGATAAAATCAAAGGCCAATTAGAAGGGAAGAAATCTGGAAAATTTATCTCCAACCCCCCATAGGTAAGAAAACTGGTCCAGGAGATCACTCTGGCCCTGATTGGTGCTATACGGAACCAACCTCTTTAACCAGGATTTCGGATGGGATCAACATCGGACCAGACTGGTGGCTGTATTTCCCAACCTGCCCTGTATGCTTGCAGCTTTGGATAGAATCACAGGAACAGGCCCTTCAGAGCTGTCAGCTGTGGCTCAGTGGGTAACTTTCTTAGCTCTGAGTGAGATGGTTGTGGGTTCAAACTTTTCTACAGTAACTTAATCCAGGCTGATACTCCCAGTGCCTGTACTGAAGGAATGCTGAACTGTCAGAGGTGCCACCTTTTGATTGAGATATTAAGCCAAAGCCTTATCTGCTCTCTCAGTGGATACAGAGAATCCTATGGTGTTATTTTAAAGAAGAGCAGGAGGAGTTCTTCCCAGGTGTCTGGGCCAATAATTTATCCCTCAACCAAATAATTGAAATGATATTATTATTGATGATGTGGGAGCTTGCTATGCTAAAATTAGCTACTGTGTTTCCGACATTACATCAGTGACTACACTTCAAAAGTACTTCCATTAGCTGTGAAGCACTTTGGGGGATCCTGAGGTTGTGAAAGGCGCTATATAAATGCAGGTCCTTCTTTTTGAAAAGGACCGTTAAAAAAGGAAGGCAAGCTTAGGAAATTAATGTTACAAAGGAACTTAAAAGGGATGATGAACAGAAGGAATGGGGGAATGGGAAACAACAGGGCTGTGTGAGGTCACTGGCTACAGAAAGAGGGGTCAAATTTTACCTAGATAGGAACATAGCTGAAAATGTGGAAGTTCAGCACTTACAAGAGAAAAAGACAGCATGAGGGAGATGCACAATGGATGTTCCAAGAGAAACAGATTGAGGCATGTAATGGAATTAGCATTACTGCTGAGCTGGTAACTACGTACTTGAATAAGATCCAAGTAAATAAAGTACATGTCCAGATGGGATCCACCCAAGGGTTCTTAAAGAACACAAGGATGAGCTGGCAACAAGCAGAAACATTAAGGAGGCTTGCTGGTAAGAAGGTACGACTGGAGAATGGTTAATGTCGATCCCTTAAAAAGAAACAGAGAGATTCGTGTAACGAGAAACTAATCAATTTCACATGGGAAAATCCTACAGTTCGTAGGACAGGGCAGTGAGGAGAACTCCCCTGCTCTCCTTAAAATAATTGTCATGGCATCAATGGCATACACCAGAGAGAGCAGATCATGCCTTAGCTGAATATTTCAACCAAAAGACGACACCTCTTCATTGCAGCATTCCCTCAATTGCGACACAGGGGCTCAAGTTTCTGGCGAGTGGCTTGAAAGTCACCTCGTTACAAACTTAGAAAGAGTCAACATAGTTTTACAAAAGCGATTTGTGTCCAAGTAAATTAATAGAACACATTGGTAAAGCAGAGGAAAGGACAGTGTCTGACCCACTGAACCACCCAGTCCCAGAGGGGGAAAGGACAGTATCTGACCCACTGCCCCACCCAGTGCCAGAGGGGGAAGGAACAGTGTCTGACCCACTGCCCCACCTGGTTCCAGAGGGGGAAAGGACAGTGTCTGACCCACTGCAACACCCAGTCCCAGAGGGGGAGAGAACAGTGTCTGACCCACTGTCCCACCCAGTCCCAGACGAGGAAAGGACAGTGTCTGACCCACTGCAACACCCAGTCCCAGAGGGGGAAAGGACAGTGTCTGACCCACTGCCCCACCCCGTCCCAGAGGGGGAAAGGACAGTATCTGACCCAGTGCATCACCCGGTCCCAGAGGGGGAGCGAACAGCAAACATCGCATTACTCATTCCTCTAAAAAATCTATTACAGCTCATTGTTTTCAAGTCATTTGGTGGTTAATTGTGGGTATGATACCATAGTGTTTATGTTACTGGTCTAGCCATCCAGAGACTTTGGTGGGTGACCTAGAGCAGTGAGTTCTAATCGCACCAAGGCAGCTGGGCAATTTAATTTCATTTGTTTAAATAAAATCTGGAATAAAAAGCTTGTATCAATTATGGTGATCATGAAACTACTGGATTGTTGCAAAAATGTGTCTGGTTAACTCTTACACTTTTGGGAAGGAAATCTGGCGTCGTTACCCAGGCTGGCCTGTATGTCACTGCAGACCCCCAGTAATGATCCCTCTGAAATGGTTTAAGCAAGCTGCTCTGTTATATTCAAGAAAGCAGCTCACCAACACCTTTTCAAAGGCAATTAGAATGGGCAATAAATGCTGGCCTTGCCAGTGATGTTCATCCTGTGAATGCATTAAAAAGCCTTTCTTCAGTTAGAGAATATTTGATCAATTACTGATTATCATAAGGTCTCAATTAGGTTTACTGTGCAGATGTATCATTGTGTGGAATGTGGCAAATAAGTTTGGTGAGCTGCAGGCCATGTGAAAATATTATGTCATGGCAATAATGGAGACCTGGCTCAAAAAAGAACAGACTGGATATGAAATATTCCCGGATACAAGGTGTTCAGGAAAGATAGGGAAGGAAAGAAAGGAGGGGGGATAGCTGTATTGATTAAGGAGAACGTTACAGTGTTGGAGCGAGAGGATGTCCTAGATGGGTCAAGGACAGAATATATATTGTCAGGGCAAAAAACAATAGAGGTACCATGACATTGCTGAGTGTTTTCTATAGGCCACCAATTAATGGGAAGGATATAGAGGAACAAATTTGCAAGGAAATTACATAGAGGTACAAGAGTTACCGAGTAGTTATAATGGGGGATTTTAATTATCTGAATATAGACTGGGATAGTAATAGTGTAAAAGGCAGAGAGGGGCAAAAATATCTAGGTATGTTCAAAAGAATTTTCTATATCAATATGTTTCCAGTCCAACGAGGAAGGAGGCATTGAGAGATCTGATTCTGGGGAATGAGGTGGGTCAAGTTATTCAAGTATCAGTAGGGGAACATTTAGGGGACAGTGACCATAGTGTCATAAGGTTTAGGTTAGCAATGGAAAAGGGCAAGGAGCGATCCAGAGGAAAGATAATTAATTGGGGGAGGGCCAATTTCAATGGCGTGGGAACGGATCTTGACCAGGTATTTGGAATCAAAGATTGGAAGCTTTTAAAGAGGTGATAGCTCAGGTACATAATAAAAACAAGAAATGCTGGAACCACTCAGCAGGTCTCGCAGCATCTGTGGAAAGAGAAGCAGAGTTAACGTTTCAGGTCAGTGACCCTTCTTTGGAACAGGTAGCTCGGGTACAGTCTGATACATCCCCACAAGGGGGAAAGGTAGGGAAAACAAATCCAGAGCTCGCTGGATGAGGAAAGTAGTAGAGAGTAAGATAAAGCAGAAAAAGGGTGCATATGACAGATGTCAGGTGGATAACACAATTGAGAACCAGGCCAAATGTAAAGAGTTCAGAGGGGAAATGAAAAAACAGATAAGAGAAGCAATGAGTATGAGAAAAGACTTTCGGTTAACGTAAAAGGAAATCTAAAAGTCTTCTATAGGTATGTAACAGAAGAGTGGAGCTGATTAGGGATCTAAAAGGGGGTTTACGCATGGAGGCAAAGGGGATGGCTGAGGTACTAAATGAGTACTTTGCATCTGTCTTTACCAAGGAAGAAGATACTGCCTAAGTCATAGTGAAAGAGGAGGTAGCTGAGACACTGGATGGGCTCAAAATTGATAAAGAGGAGATGTTAGTCAGGCTGGCTGTACTTAAAGTTCATAAGTCACCAGGACTGCATTCAAGGGTACCAAGGGAAGTAAGAGTGGAAATTATGGAGGCATTGGCCAAAATTTTCCAATACTCCTTAGATAGTGGTTTTGTGCCAGAGGACCGGAGAATTGCAAATTGTTCAGGAAAGGGCTTTTTAAAAAAAAAAAATCTTTCATGGGATGCAGGCATTTCCAGCAAGGCCAGCATTTATTGCGCAACCCTTAATTGCCCTTGACAATTATGTGACTTGATTGAAATATATAAGATCCTGAGGGGTCTTGACAGGGTGGATGTGGAAAGGATGTTTCCTCTTGTGGGAGAATCTAAAACTAGGGGTCACTGTTTAAAAATAAGGGGTCACCCATTTAAGACAGAGATGAGGGGAAATCTTTTCTCTCAGAGGGTCGTGAGTTTTTGGAATTCTCTTCCTCAAAAGGCAGTGGAAGCACAGTCTTTGAATATTTTTAAGGCAGAGGTAGATAGATTCTTGATAAGCAAGGGGTAAGAAGGTTATCAAGGGTAGGTGGGAATATCAAATAATCAGTTCAGCCATGAACTTATTGAATGGCAGATCAGGCTCAAGGGGCATACTCCTGCTCCATATGTTTGTAAGAGTCAACCACATTGCTGTGGGTCTGGAGTCACATGTAGGCCAGACCAGGTAAAGACAGCAGACTTCCTTCCCTAAAGGTCATTAGTAAACCAGATGGATTTTTCCATGACAATCAATGATAGCTTCATCACACCATTACTGGGACTAGCATTCAATAATTAATTAATTGTTGAGGTTGGAACCTGTGTCCCCAGGATATTAGCCTAGTGTCTAGATTGCTACCTTAGTGACATTACCACTACACCACCATCTTCTCCACAAGAACAATCCCTGCAACTAAAGACCCGTCAGTTTAATTTTGATGGTGGAAAAGCTTTGAGAAACGATAATTCAGGAAAAATTAATTGTCACTTGAGCAAATGCAGATTAATTAAGAAAAGCCAGCATGGATTTGTTAAGGGCAAATCGCAGCTAACTAATTTGCTTGCATTTTTTGATGAGATAACAGAGAAGGTTGATGAGGGTTATGTGATTGATTTGATGTACATGAACATCCAAATGGCATTTGATAAAGTACCACATAACAGGCTTGTTAGCAACGTTAGAGACCAGGGAATAAATGGCACAGTAGCAGCATGGATATGAAATTGGCTGAGTGACAGGAAATAGACAGTAATGTCAACCGTTGGTTTTTTAGACTGGAGGAAGATATATAGTAAGGTTCCCCAGGGGTCAATGTTGGGATCGGCGCTTTTTTTGATATATATTACAGGGTGTACAGGGCACCATTTCAAAATTTGCAGATGACACAAAACCTGGAAGTATTGTGAACTTTGAGGAGGATATAGACATTGACACAGACAAGCTGGAATGGGTGGACAAATGGCAGATGAAATTTAATGCAAAAGAGTGTGAAGTGATATATTTTGGTAGGAAGAATGAGGAGAGGAAATAGAAATTAAAGGGTACCATTCTAAAATGGGTGCAGGAGCAGAGAGACCTGTGCGTTTCAGTTCACAGATCATTGAAACTTGTAGGGCAGGTTGAGACAGCAGTTAATAAAGCATATTGGATCTTGGGCTTTATAAATAGGGGCATAGAGTACAAAAACAAGGAAGTTATGATAAGCCTGTACAAAACACTAGTTCGGCCTCAACTGGAGTATAATGTTGATTTCTGGGCACCACACTTTCGGAAGTATATGAAGGCATTAGAGAAGATGCAGTAAAAATTCAGGATAATGGTTCCAGGGATGAGGAACTTCAGTTATGTGCATAGGTTGGAGAAGTTGGGTCTGTTCTTCTTGGAGAAGAGAAGATTAAAAGCAGATTTAATAGAGGTGTTCAAAATCATGAGGGGTCTGGACAGAGTAGATAGGGAGAAACTGTTCCCATTGGCCGAAGGACCCAGAACCAGAGGACACTGATTTAAGGTGATGGGCAAAAGAAGCAAAAGCGGGAAAACTTTTTTATGCAGCAAGTGGTTAGAATCTGGAATGCACTGCTGAGAGTGTGGTGGAGGCAGATTCAATCGAAGCCTTCAAAAGAGAACTGGATAATTATCTGAAGAGAAAAAGTTTGCAGGACTACAGGGAAAAGGCAGGAGAGTGGCACTAGGTGAGTTGCTCTTGCAGAGAGCCAACATGGACACGACAGGCTGAATGGCCTACTTCTATGCTGTAAACTTTCTACGATTCTAATGAATACTACTTATAATTCTCTTACAATGGAAAATCATGGTGCACCATAATGGAGGCGAGATAGAAAGGTATCAGTAAAAGTGACCATGAGGCTGTTGATATATAAACCCAACTGGTTTACTCATGTCCTTTAGGAAAGGAAACCTGACATCCTTACCCAGTCTGGCCTGTATGTGACTCCAGTCCCATGCCAATGTGCTTGACTCTTGGACTATCTTCTGAAGTGACCTAGCTAGCCATTTATTTGGGTCGAATCACAAGAAGAGTGCTCACCACCACCTTCTCAGGTCAATAAATGCCAGGCTGGTCAATGAGCCGACATCCCAGGAATGAATAAACAAGATAGGAATGAAGATAATAACCTCAGAAATGCGGTAGAATTTATAACCACAAGGGAAATAAGATGAAAGACAAATAACAGGAACAACTGTCATTGGTTGATGTCTCAAGTAAGGTTTTGTGCTGCAAAGATCTTGCTAATATTGGATAATTGGAACTGCGAATAATAGGAGTGCAGATAATGGAGGTCCCACTGTAGATTTATAGCATTTGAAATGCAGAAGTTAATGTTAAGAAATACAGTAAAATTAATTTGCTATTAGATAGCTTGAGATCATAATGCTTTCATTATGCAGTCTGCGATCATTCCCCTCTCATTATATCATTAGTTATCAGAATAGCTGATTATGTTAAATCCCTTCTGATAACATTTTAAATGATAATCTTCTCATTATCATTCTGCTCTATATATGATGGCTCTTACCAGGCTATTTCTTGGCAGTGACATTTCATTATCAAGTTGCTTGATATAATGCGATTGTTACTGTCCTCACTAATCTCAAATCATGGTCAGGGATTCTTGTCAGTTCACGAATTTCCTCAGTAGCTTTCTGCAAACTTTACTCTGTAGAAAGCGTATGAACCTGTGCATCTACATGTGGTATTACATTGAAAAATCCCATAAAAAGTAGGAATATTCACAGTATACAGCAGAAAGAGGCTATCTGCAGTGGAGCAGGAGAGCCTCAGGATTGCAACTCAGATATGATGCCTTGCTTGGGTTGGTAGTATTATCTTTATCCCAACGTGTTTTCTTGGAGATGTCCAGGCAGGCTTTCAGAGATTTGTTGCTGTTACTATGGAGTTATACAGAAATGACAGATCAGAATACAGTGTTAATGATCTTTGTGTTCAGAGAAGGGGAAAGGAAATTATCTGACCCACTGCCCTGCCCAGTCCCAGAGGGGGAAAGGACAGTGTCTGACCCACTGCCCCACCCAGTCCCAGAGGGGGAAAGGATAGTGTCTGACCCACTGCAACATCCAGTCCCAGAGGGGGAAAGGACAGTGTCTGACCCACGGCAACACCCAGTCCCAGATGGGGAAAGGACAGTGTCAGACCCACTGCCCCCAGTCCCAGAGGGGAAAGGACATTTGGGGACAGGCAGTTACAAGAGGTTTTATTTTGTACCAAAAATCTTAGACTTCTGTGTGTTTTAAACAACTGAAAAAACAATTTGGACACCTGCAAATAGATGGAATTTTTCCATGGTGGCTTTATATACAAGAATAGGGCAGCACAGTGGCGCAGTGGTTAGCACTGCAGCCTCACAGCTCCAGCGACCCAGGTTCAATTCCGGGTACTGCCTGTGTGGAGTTTGCAAGTTCTCCCTGTGTCTGCGTCGGTTTCCTCCGGGTGCTCCGGTTTCCTCCCACAAGCCAAAGACTTGCAGGTTGAAAGGTAAATTGGCCATTAGCAATTGCCCCTAGTATAGGTAGGTGGTAGGGAAATATAGGGACAGGTGGGGATGTGGTAGTAATATGGACTCGGTGGGCCGAAGGGCCTGTTTCAGTGCTGTATCTCTAAACTAAACTAAGAAAAGCAAGCAGTTTCAAGGAAGGCAGCCAGGGGTTTGACCTCCTCAAAGTAACAATTTGACTGACAGTGGAGACACTGTGTCTGGTCACATGATCAGCTCAGGAAAGCTTTTTACTTTCACTTTGGACTTTTTAAACAAAACAGTGAGTTGGACGAAGAGCAGGCTTTTAAAATTAGCCATTTTGAAACTTAGACCTGACCTGTCTGGAGACTAGAGGAAAAGACCTTTCTCTGTAAAGGAGACTTGCATCTCTTAAAATGAAATCCTGAATTTGAAAGGTGGCAGATTCCAATTGCCTCCTGTCTCTGAAGAATTCCTGCCTCCAGTGGGGTTCCTGTTGGCCTCCTGTGTTTTAGGAAATCATGGAACCTGAACAAATCTTCTACTGCTGTGTTGCTACTGTGAGTCCTGAGCAGACCAGTTGCTGCACCCCTGCTGAAAGATCTGTGTGATGCCTGCTGTAGTCGAATTTTCTTGAACGCCTACTCAGCAAAGATTGTTCATCAACCTCGCCTGGAGAGACTTCGAGTGGCATCTGACTATTTGACTCTGGGACACCTCACCATCTCGAAAACATCCTACTAGAACTAGAGGACACGAGTTCAAAGTGAAAGGGGAAAAGTTTAGGGGGGATATGCGTGGAAAGTTCTTTACGCAGAGGGTGGTGGGCACCTGGAACGCATTGCCAGCGGAGGTGGTAGATGCGGGCACGATGGAGTCTTTTAAGATGTATCTAGACAGATACATGAATGGGCAGGAAGAAAAGAGATACAGAACCTTAGAAAATAGGCGACATGTTTAGAGAGAGGATCTGGATCGGCGCAGGCTTGGAGGGCCGAAGGGCCTGTTCCTGTGCTGTAATTATCTTTGTATCTTTGTGACACATCTGTTTTTATTAATCCTTCACATCATAAGAAACAGCTTTAAACCAAAATCATTTTCCCTGGGTTAACCATTTTTTTAAATGTATGTGTGTGTGCATGAGGGCTAAGGAACAAAGGAACTTTTCATATATATAGAATTATCTCATTAGTAGTTAAGACTTATTACTTTAATAAAAGCAAAATACTGCGGATGCTGGAAATCTGAAATAAAAACAAGAAAAGCTGGAACCACTCAGCAGGTCTGGCAGCATCTGTGGAAAGAGAAGCAGAGTTAACGTTTCGGGTCAGTGACCCTTCTTCAGAACTGACAAATGTTAAAAATGTCACAGGTTATAAGCAAGTGAGGTGGGGGTGGGGCAAGAGATAACAAAGGAGAAGCTGCAGATTGGACAAGGCCACATACCTGACCTTATTACTTCCTTTCTAATAAATAGTTAATGTTGTTGTTGTTTAAGTTAATGTTGGTGTGCTTTATTCTGGGGGACAAATAGAGTGTCTAATTTGGCTATTCTTCAGTAGTTGTGAAAGTTTACTGACATGCTGTGACCTCCATGAGCCTCTTGCACTTTCCAGGGCCAAGTGACAGTTGAAGGAATTGGACTGCGAAGGCAAGATCTTGGAAGACCCCAAAAGATCATATAGTCATGGAGTCATTATGGCACAGAAGGAGGACATTTGACCCATCGAGTCTATGCCAGCACTCCGTAGTCCCATTCCCCAGCTTTATCCCCATAGCCCTGCATTTTTATTTCCTTCAGGTGTGCATCCAATTTCTTTTTGAAGTCATTGATTGTCTCTGCTTCCACCACCCTTGTAGGCAGCAAGTTCCAGGTCATTACCACTCACTGCATAAAAAGTTCTTTCTCACATCCCCACTGCATCTCTAGCCCAAAACCTTAAATCTGTGTCCCCTAGTCCTTGTACCATCAGCTAATGGGAAGAGATTTTTCTTGTATACCTTAACTAAACCTGTCAGAATCTTGTACACCTCTATCAAATCTCCCCTCAATCTCCTTTATTCCAAGGAGAACAACCTTAGCTTCTCCAACCTAACCTTGCAGCTAAATTCCCACATCCCTGGAACCATTCTGGTAAATCTCCTCTGCACCCTCTCAAGGATCCTCAGATCCTTCCTAAAGTGTGGTTACCAGAACTGGACATAATACTATAGTTCTGGCCTAACCAGAGGTTTATAAAGTTTCTGCAGAACTTACCTACTTTTGTACTAAATAGCTCTATTTATGAAGTCCAAGATGCCATATACTTTGTTAACTATTCTCTCAATATGTCCTGCCACCTTCAAAGATCGATGCACATGAAGCTCCAGGGCCCTCTGTTCCTGCACACTCTTTAGAACTGTTCCATTAAGTCTACATTGCCTCTACTCTATCCTTTCTGGCAAAATGATTCATCTCACACTTCTCTGCATTAATTTCCATCTGCCACTTGCCTGCTCATTCTTCTAGTCTATCTATGTCCTGTTGCAGTCAATTGGTATCTTCCTCCTTGTTTGCCACTCCCAAAATTTGATATTGGCAAATTTTGAAATTTTACTGCATATTCCAATATCCAAGTCAAACATCAAATAAAACAGTGGTCCCAGCACTGACCCTTGGGGAACACCACTGTCTACCATCCTCCAGTCCGAAAAACAACCATTCACAATCACTTGCTGTTTTCTGTCCTTAAGCCAATTTTTTTTATCCAATTGGACACTGATCCTCCTTTTCCATGTGCCTCAGTTTTGCTAACCAGCCTTTTATGTGGTGATTTGTCAAATGCTTTCTTAAAATCCATATCGCCAACATCCATTCCCTTCATTAACTTAAAAGCAAAATACTGCGGATGCTGGAAATCTGAAATAAAAACAAGAAATGCTGGAATCTCTTTCCACAGATGCTGCCGAACCTGCTGAGTGGTTCCAGCATTTCTTGTTTTTATCCCTCCATTAACTTTCTTTGTTACTTCATCAAAAATCAATTAGATTAGTCTAGCATGATCTGCATTTTACAAATGCATGCTGGCTCTCCTTAATTAATTCAAACTTCTCCAAGTGCCTGTTAATGTTTTCCCTGATGCATGTTTCTAAAACCACACCCACCACTGATGTTAAACTGACCGGCCTGTAGTTATAGGACTGTTCTTACACACTTTCTTGAATAAGGGTGTCACATTTGCCACTCCCTAATCATAAGAACAAAAGTACATCGGACATAAGAAATAGGAACACGAGTAGACCATATGACCCCTTAAGCCTGCTCTGCCATTCAATACAATCATGGTTGATCCTCAGCCTCAACTCCATTTTCCCATTTCTCTCCATATCAATTGATTCCATGAGAAACTAAAAATCTGTCTATTTCACCCTTATAGATATTCAACATTAGAATATCCACAACCCTCTGGACTGGAGAATTCCAAAGGAATTTCTCCTCATCTAAATGATCTTGTGACTGTGCCCCCGTGTTCTCGATTCCTCAGCCAGGGGAAACAGTCTCTCTGTGTCTACCCTGTCAAGCCCCTTCAGAATCTTGTATATTTCAGTGAGATCCCCTCTCATTCTTCTAAACTCCAGAGAGTGTAGACCCAATTTACTCAGCCTCTCATCACAGGACAACCTTCTCATTCAGAAACTAATCTAGTGAACCTTTGCCATATTGCTTCCAATACAAGTGTATCCTTCCTTATATATGGAAACCAAAACTGTGCACAGTATTCTGGGTGTGGTCTCACCAAAGCCCTTTACAATTGTCGCAAGACTTCCTTATGCTTGCACTCCAATCATCTTGCAATAAAGGCCAACATGCCATTTGCCTACCTAATTGCTTTCTGTACATGCATGCTAACTTTCTGTGTTCCTTGTACAAGTACATCCAAGTACCGCTGAACATCAACATTTACAAGCCTTTTTAAAAATATTCTGCTTTCCTATTCTTACTACCAAAGTCAATAACCTCACACTTCCCCCACAGCCTCTGGCACCTCTCCCGTATCTAGGGAAGATTGGAAGATTATGATAAGCCCTTTCGCTATCTCCACCCTGACTTCCTTTAGCAACCTTGGATGCAAGCCATCTGATCAGGTGACATTAATTTTAAGCATGGCGAGCCTAAGTTGTTTTTTTGTTGGTTCTCCAATTGGACTTTTGGGACCAGAGGCCCAAATAGGTCTGCTATTTTTGGACAGCAGTCAGGAGACCCCAGGGCCCCATCATTGCTACAGGCTTCCCTGGACAAGAGCATCTCTTGGATTTCCAGTTGCTATTGTAGCAACAAGGCCCTGCCAAGAGATGGGCCAGTGTCTGAGGTAAGTTATGGCTAGGGACATGACTTGAACCCTCAAATACCGGTGGGTTCAGGAGAAGAGGATCCTACATGTGTGCTCCACCTGATGTCCACTCAGGTGAAAGGTGGAAGATGTTGGATAAAGGTATGATCTGGTGCTATCATGTTCAGCATTCAAACACCTCACTGAGAGATAGAAACCCCAACCACTTTCCATTTGAAAAATGGATCTGGCCAAGGGACCTCTGAATGTAGGAGGAGTCAAGGAGTCAAAAGAGATATAAATTTCATTTCTCATTACAATGAAGAAGGCTAGTGTGAGAACTGCTAGAGTGTACACAATTCTCAGGGGCTTTATAAGACAAATGGCGATAAGGCATTTCCACTGGCTGGTGCATCAGTAGATTAAAGATCTTCACTGAAGCAAAGGCAGATTTACGATAAATATTTGAAAAAAGCAAAACTAAAAAGTCAGGAAAGTGGGATTAAGTGGAGAGCTCTTTCAGAAATGATTTTGCCAAACTGTCTGCTTCTATGCTGTAATCCTTAGATTTATCTCAGTGAGTTTAAACCATTTAATCTCTTAAGAGAGAGGCTTTTACACATTTCACATTAGATAACAAGAATTGTACCCGATTTAGAAAAAAGGACAATTTTCTGTCAAATTTCTAAAACTTTATGTGGACACAGAGGATTAGAAATTCTTAAAAATATATCAAGCCATCACTATTTAGCTCCTGTAAGGTTACAGTTAGATTGTTGTAATTTTTAAGGTATTGAAACACAAAATGCCAATACAAGGTACAAGGTGCCTAGAGTAAGGAACATTTGTACATATGGCATTGATAGTGCATTTTTAATCTTGGTAGAATCACAGAATGGCTAGAGCACGGAAGGACACCATTTGGGCCATCGTGTGCATGCCAGGTTCCTGCAAGAGCAACTCAGCTAGTCCCACTTCCCCGTCATTTCCCCATAGAACTGCAATTTTTTTCACTTCAAGTGCTTATCCAATTCCTTTTTGAAAGCCATGTTTGACTCTGCCACCACCACACTCTCAGGCAGTGCAGTCCTAACCATTCACTGCATAAAAAACTTTTCCTCATGTCACCATTGTTACAAGCGAGGCAGGAGGAGTGCACTGTTTATTCTAGTTCCACTTCTCCATGCGTCACAACATATATTTAAGTTTTTCCCCACTTACCGATACGGGCAATCATAGACTCTATTTTTATCCCATGAATAAAACATTCCAATCGGGTTTCTTTAATAAACAACACAATTATCAAGTTATTATAGAACAAGTCTTAACCAGTAATGAAGTAAAGCATAAACACACAGATTGAAATATTAAAGTTCCCTTTTTACCTTAGCCCCTCACACTCACGCACACGCACACACATATTGGTTAACTGGAAAATAATGGGATTTGCGTTTTAGAGTTCTATTACAAAAAATAAACAGATAAAAACATTTGGGTTAAATACTTGCAAATTCTTGAAGAAGAAAGAGAAGATATGGAGAGAAATCCTTTGTGTTAGTTTAGCATCCCAAATGCTATCACTGGGATCTTCCTAGAAAAATTCTTTCCAGGCAATGTTGAAGATCAGTTTGGGTAGGCTTTCCCAGAAATGCAGCAACAGAGGAAGTTACAGCAGAAATGTGGCAACAGGGGTTTCAGTTCCCACACATTCGATATGCAGGGTTTCTTCAAATACAGGAGGAAAGAGGAGACTGACACATTAGATATGCAGGGTTCTTTCCAAGAGATAGAGATGAGCTGTGTTTTTCTTGGCAGGCAAAGACCAAAGTCTTTTGTAACAACTCAAAGTGAAATCAAAAACCTTCCAGAACTGAAGCCTCCTGACCTCTATAAATCCTGACCTGTCACTTCTTTGTAAACATCTCCCCAAGTCAAAACAACAAGCTTCTTGCTGATATTTTATCTGCAAACAGATGCCTTCCAGTAAGGGCTTGTTTACAAGCCAAATCCAGGAAGGCTTCTGGTGATATCTTTAAAAAAAACACAAAGTTAAGCACCTCTTCAAGCTTCCAGATGAATCAATGTCCATAATTCAACTATAACTCCTTAAAACATATTTTACAAAAAGTAGAAGCACTCATGTAACACCACTGCCAATTACCTTAAATCAGTGTCCTCTGGTTCTCGACCCTTCTGTCAATGGGAACAGTTTCTCTCTATCTACTCTGTCTAGACTCCTTTTGAACACCCTTTAATAAGGAGAGCAACACCAGCTTCTCCAATCTATCCACTGAAGTCCCTCATCTCTGGAAAAATTCTTACAATTTTTTTCATCTTTCTCTAAAGGCTTCACACCCAGCCTAAGGTGCGGTGCTCAGAATTGGAGGCGATACTCTAGTTGAGGCTGAACCAGTGTTTTATAAAGGTTCATCATATCTTCCTTCCTTTTGTACTCTATGCCTCTATTTACAAAGCCCTGAATTCCGTTTGCATTTTTAACCACTGTCACAACTTTTCCTGCTACCTTCAACCATTTTTGCACACATACCCCCAGGCCCCTCTGCTCCCGCATCAGCTTTAGATTTGTACCTTTTATTTTATATTGCCTCATTCTTCCTATGGAAATATATCACTTTACACTTTTCTGCATTAAATTTCATCTGCCACTTGTCTGCCTATTCCATCAGCCTGTCTCTATCCTCTTGAAGTCTATCACTATCCACTTCACAGTTCACAACACGTCCAAGTTTTGTATCATCAGCAAATTTTAAAATTGTGCCCTGTACACCCAAGTCTGGGTCATTCATATAGATCAAGAAAAGCAGTGGTGCTAGTACCGACCCCTGGGGAAACCCCATTGTATACCTTCCTCCAGTCCGAAAAGCAACCATTCACTTCTACTCGCTGGATTTTAGCAGCCCTCTGACGTTGGGGGTCGTGGATGGGGGTGGGGGGTGTATAATTCTGCCGGGAGAGATCCGCCTCGACCCCTGATGCTGAGAAGGCCTGCCACATTTTACCAGTGGCGGCACGGACTTCAAAGTGCGCCACTGCAAGTTGTGGCACACTAGTAAAATCCAGCCCTCTGTTTCCTGTCACTCAGTCAACTTTGTATCCATGCTGCCGCTGTCCCTTTTATTGCATGGGCTGTAACGTTGCTATTATGCGGCACTTTATGAAATGCCTTTTGGAAGTCCATGCACACTGCATCAACTGCAATACCCTCATCAACCCTCTCTGTTACCTTGTCAAGAAAGATCAATCAAAGTTAATGTTATGTGAGTGCTTCTATTTGTAAAAAATTCTTTAAGAGCTGATATTTGAATTGTGGACTGATTCATCTGGAATTTTGGAGAGATTGTTGAATTTTGTGGATTTAAACTGAGTGAAATGTACACAGACTGCAAGGCACATGTTTCCAAAGAACTCAGCAGGGGAGTGACAGGGTAAGATTTATGAATATCATGTGACTTGACTGTTGAAATTTAGTTTTACTTTTGGATTGTGAAAAAGTCAGTTGCTGCTCTACCTGCCAAGAGAAGACAGCTAAAATCTCTTTCTCTGAAGAATCCCTGCATCACGATGTGCTGTTGCCTCCTGTGTTTCAAGAAGTCCTGAATGATGGCAGAAATTTTGCATCTTTAAAAAAAAGGACTTTGCATCAAATGTGTAAGGCCTAAGAAGATCTTTGTTGCTGATACCTGCTGGAAGACTTATGTCAAGCCTTCTGCAGTTGCATTTCTCTGAACGCCTACCTAAACAGACTGTTAATCAACCTCACCTGGAAAGACTCCAACCATTTGACTTTGGGACACCTCACCAAAACAGACAACTTCCTACCAGATCTTTGCAGTCTAAGTTATTTTCTTTAATTCCTTTTATTCACTTGAAACAGCTGTAAAAAAAAAAAATCCCTTTTTTCCCAGTTAACTGGTTTTTGGATGTATCATATTGTTTGCCTTTGCTCCATGACCTTTTGGTCAGCTATGTGGCCTGGTCCAATCTGCACCTTCTCCTTTGTTATCTCTTGCTCCACCCCCATCTCACTTGCTTATAAACTGTGCCATTTTTAATATTTGTCAGTTCCGAAGAAGGGTCACTGACCCGAAACGTTAACTCTGCTTCTCTTTCCACAGATGCTGCCAGACCTGCTAAGTGGTTCCAGCATTTCTTGTTTTTATTTCAGATTTCCAGCATCCGCAGTATTTTGCTTTTATTTTGGATGTATCCGTGTGTGCATGAGGTCTAAGGGAATAATACGGGACTTTAATATTTTGATTCGCATGTATATTTACTTCATTATTGGTTCAGATTTGGTTTTATAATAAGTGGATAATTTTGTTGTTTATGAAAGAAACCTGGTTGATGTGCTTTATTCTGGGGACAAATAGAGTATCTAATCGGCTATTTCACTAAGTGAGAAAATTCACTGATATGCTGTGACCTGGAGAGAACTGGGATTGAATTAAAAGTGCACTCCTCCTGCCTCAGTCGTAACATTAGTTCAAAATGACTGTTAACGGTGTCCCGGATTATCATTTCAAAAATCTTTCATACCACCAAGGTTAAACTGACTGGCCTGTAGTTGCTGGGCTTGTCTTTACACCCTTTTTTGAACAAGGTTGTGACATTTGCAATTCTCCTGTCCTCTGGTGCCAAGAAGGATTGGAAGATTATGGCCAGTACCTCCACAATTTTCATCCTTACTTAGATTTAAATTTTGCTTGACATTGTGGGAGTGATTTCAGGGCCACTACAAGCAGCCAGAGTTGTTCATGTCGTTTTTATAAATTTGTATAAAGTTCAGCTTGGTTGAAATATTTCACCTCTGTTCATTTTGCCAGTGACTTTGACCCAGCGGGAATCGAGACGAATTGTGCCAAACTGGTAGGAGTTTGGAACATTATACTACATTCAAGGCAAAATTTGTGGCATTGGGATCAGGAAGGTCTCGAACAGGGATGTCCGACATTTTAGCGTGAGGGGCCGCATTATAATTTTTGTCCTACATATGGAGCCGGTGAGCAAATTTTGGAAAGGTAAAGGTATTAGATATTTATTTTACTATTAATCAAAACCACAAAAATGTGCCCATTTGTGAACAAGCTTTAAATGAGAAGACTAGTTTATTAACTTACTTTCTTATCACTATGTTGAATATTGATTTAGTGAGATACCTGGCATTGTTTTTGCTTGCAGAAGTAGACAATGTCTCCCCGCATGCTTGATGGATGTCCATCTGTCAGGAGTGAACTTGATGGCTCTCTGGGTGTCTCTCTCTGTCTCCCTCTCTCTGTCTCTTCTTTGTGTCTCCCTCTCTCTCTGTACCCCCTCTGTGTCCCCCTCTCCGTGTCCCTCTCTGTCTCTGTGTCGCTGTCTCTCTGTGTGTCTGTGTGTGTGTGTGTGTGTGTCTCTCTCTCTTCCCCCACCCTCAGTGACCACAACCCCTCTCTCTGTGTCACCTCCCATCCACTGCCGGGACATGGTTAACTCAGCACTCTGCTCCCAGGTCTCGGGCCTGGGCCCTGCTGCGTCCTCAGGCGACTTCTCCTCAGTGACATGGCGGAAATGAAGAACCCAGGGCCCAGGTTGGGTACGTACGCAGGCAGAGCCAATGCTCGGCCCGGGGCCCGAACTCAAGGCTGGGAAGGCCTCACTGGAAATGGAGTTCAGGCAGGAACCGCTGGCAGACATGCAGCTCAGCCTGGGTGTCGCCATCCTACTGAAGGAGCCAGAACATCAAGTGCTGAAGCTCATCCACCATCTTGGTAAAGGAGGACAAAGAAGAACAAAGAACAAAGAAAATTACAGCACAGGAACAGGCCCTTCGGCCCTCCAAGCCTACGCCGATCCAAATCCTCTATCTAAACCTGTCGCCTATTTTCTAAGGGTCTGTATCTCTTTACTTCCTGCCCATTCATGTATCTGTCTAGATACATCTTAAAAGACGCTATCGTGCCCGCGTCTACCACCTCCGCTGGTAATGCGTTCCATGCACCCACCACCCTCTGCGTAAAGAACTTTCCACGCAAATCCCCCCTAAACTTTTCCCCTTTCACTTTGAACTCGTGTCCCCTTGTAATTGAATCCCCCACTCTGGGAAAAAGCTTCTTGTTATCCACCCTGTCTATACCTCTCATGATTTTGTACACCTCAATCAGGTCCCCCCTCAACCTCCGTCTTTCTAATGAAAATAATCCTAATCTACTCAACCTCTCTTCATAGCTAGCGCCCTCCATACCAGGCAACATCCTGGTGAACCTCCTCTGCACCCTCTCCAAAGCATCCACATCCTTTTGGTAATGTGGCGACCAGAACTGCACGCAGTATTCCAAATGTGGCCGAACCAAAGTCCTATACAACTGTAACATGACCTGCCAACTCTTGTACTCAATACCCCGTCCGATGAAGGAAAGCATGCCGTATGCCTTCTTGACCACTCTATTGACCTGCGTTGCCACCTTCAGGGAACAATGGACCTGAACACCCAAATCTCTCTGGACATCAATTTTCCCCAGGACTTTTCCATTTACTGTATAGTTCACTCTTGAATTGGATCTTCCAAAATGCATCACCTCGCATTTGCCCTGATTGAATTCCATCTGCCATTTCTCTGCCCAACTCTCCAGTCTATCTATATTCTGCTGTATTCTCTGACAGTCCCCTTCAGTATCTGCTACTCCACCAATCTTAGTGTCGTCTGCAAACTTGCTAAACAGACCACCTATACTTTCCTCCAAATCATTAATGTATATCACAAACAACAGTGGTCCCAGCACGGATCCCTGTGGAACACCACTGGTCACACGTCTCCATTTTGAGAAACTCCCTTCCACTGCTACTCTCTGTCTCCTGTTGCCCAGCCAGTTCTTTATCCATCCAGCTAGTACACCTTGGACCCCATGCGCCTTCACTTTCTCCATCAGCCTACCATGGGGAACCTTATCAAACGCCTTACTGAAGTCCATGTATATGACATCTACAGCCCTTCCCTCATCAATCAACTTTGTCACTTCCTCAAAGAATTCTATTAAGTTGGTAAGACATGACCTTCCCTGCACAAAACCATGTTGCCTATCACTGATAAGCCCATTTTCTTCCAGATGGGAATAGATCCTATCCCTCAGTATCTTCTCCAGCAGCTTCCCTACCACTGACGCCAGGCTCACCGGTCTATAATTACCTGGATTTTCCCTGCTACCCTTCTTAAGCAAGGGGACAACATTAGCAATTCTCCAGTCCTCCGGGACCTCACCCGTGTTTAAGGATGTTGCAAAGATATCTGTTAAGGCCCCAACTATTTCCTCTCTCGCTTCCCACAGTAACCTGGGATAGATCCCATCCGGACCTGGGGACTTGTCCACCTTAATGCCTTTTAGAATACCCAACACTTCCTCCCTCCTTATGCCGACTTGACCTAGAGTAATCAAACATCTGTCCCTAACCTCAACATCCGTCATGTCCCTCTCCTCGGTGAATACCGATGCAAAGTACTCGTTTAGAATCTCACCCATTTTCTCTGACTCCACGCATAACTTTCCTCCTTTGTCCTTGAGTGGGCCAATCCTTTCTCTAGTTACCCTCTTGCTCCTTATATATGAATAAAAGGCTTTGGGATTTTCCTTAACCCTGTTTGCTAAAGATATTTCATGACCCCTTTTAGCCCTCTTAATTCCTCGTTTCAGATTGCGCCTACAATCCCGATATTCTTTCAAAGCTTCGTCTTTCTTCAGCCGCCTAGACCTTAGGTGTGCTTCCTTTTTCCTCTTAGCTAATCTCACAATTTCACCTGTCATCCATGATTCCCTAATCTTGCCATTTCTACCCCTCATTTTCACAGGAACATGTCTCTCCTGCACGCTAATCAACCTCTCTTTAAAAGCCTCCCACATATCAAAAGTGGATTTACCTTCAAACAGCTGCTCCCAATCTACATTCCCCAACTCCTGCCAAATTTTGGTATAGTTGGCCTTCCCCCAATTTAGCACTCTTCCTTTAGGACCACTCTCGTCTTTGTCCATGAGTATTCTAAAACTTACAGAATTGTGATCACTATTCCCAAAGTAGTCCCCTACTGAAACGTCAACCACCTGGCCCGGCTCATTTCCCAACACCAGGTCCAGTATGGCCCCTTCCCGAGTTGGACTATTTACATACTGCTCTAGAAAACCCTCCTGGATGCTCCTTACAAATTCTGCTCCATCTAGACCTCTAACATTAAGTGAATCCCAGTCAATGTTGGGAAAATTAAAATCTCCTATCACCACCACCCTGTTGCTCCTACAGCTTTCCATAATCTGTTTACATATTTGTACCTCTATCTCACGCTCGCTGTTGGGAGGCCTGTAGTACAGCCCCTACATTGTTACCGCACCCTTCCTATTTCTGAGTTCTGCCCATATTGCCTCACAGCTCGAGTCCTCCATAGTGCCTTCCTTCAGCACAGCTGTGATATCCTCTTTGACCAGTAATGCAACTCCTCCACCCTCTATCCCGCCTGAAGCATCAGTATCCTGGGATATTTAGTTGCCGATCATGCCCTTCCCTTAGCCAAGTCTCAGTAATAGCAATAACATCATACTCCCAGGTACTAATCCAAGCCCTAAGTTCATCTGCCTTACCTACTACACTTCTTGCATTAAAACAAATACACCTCAGACCACCAGTCCCTTTGCTTTCATCATCTGCTCCCTGCCTACTCTTTCCCTTAGTCACGCTGACTTCATTATCTCGTTCCTTACAGGCTTTAGTTACTACATCCTTACTCTCCACTGACCTCATTTGGTTCCCATCCCCCTGCCACATTAGTGTAAACCCTCCCCAACAGCGTTAGCAAAAGCACCCCCAAGGACATTGGTTCCAGTCCGGCCCAGGTGTAGACCGTCCAATTTGTAATAGTCCCACCTCCCCCAGAACCGGTCCCAATGTCCCAAAAATCTGAACCCCTCCCTCCTGCACCATCTCTCAAGCCACGCATTCATCCTGACTATTCTTTCATTTCTACTCTGACTATCACGTGGCACTGGTAGCAATCCTGAGATTACTACGTCTGAGGTCCTACTTTTTAACTTGGCTCCTAACTCCCTAAATTCTGCTTGTAGGACCTCATCCCGTTTTTTACCTATATCATTGGTGCCTATGTGCACAATGACAACTGGCTGTTCACCCTCCCCCTTCAGAACGTTCTGCAGCCGATCTGAGACATCCCTGACCCGTGCACCCGGGAGGCAACATACCATTCGGGAGTCTCGTTTTCGACCACAGAACCGCCTATCTACTCCCCTTACAATCGAATCCCCTATGACTATAGCCCTTCCACTCTTTTTCCCGCCCTTCTGAACAGCAGAGCCAGCCACGGTGCCATGAACCTGGCTACTGCTGCCTTCCCCTGGTGAGCCATCTCCCTCAACAGTATCCAAAACGGTATACCTGTTGTGGAGGGAGATGACCGCAGGGGACACCTGCGCTGCCTTCCTGCTCTTTCTCTGCCTTTTGGTCACCCATTCCCTTTCTCCCTCAGCAATCCTAATCTGCGGTGTGACCAATTCACTAAACGTGCTATCCACGACCTCCTCAGCATTGCGGATGCTCCAAAGTGAGTCCATCCGCAGCTCCAGAGCCGTCATGCGGTCTAACAAGAGCTGCAGCTGGACACATTTCCTGCACGTGAAGGAGTCAGGGACATCAGCCATGTCCCTGAGCTCCCACATTGAGCAAGAGGAGCATGTCACGGGTCTGAGATCTCCTGCCATTTTTAATCTTAAGCTTAAACTTAGTTAAATGAAAAAGGAACGAAAAGTTTGTTACCAATCACACAATAAAAAAAAAGAGAAATAGAAAAAGCCTTACCTTATCTACACACCACCGAGTCCTTTTTTTTGGTTAGAGGAGGAGGGCGGGTGGGAGACACTACAGGTGTTGTGTCTCGGGTTCAGAAACGGCCCAAATATATAGGGTTTTACTTACCCAGCAGCCCCCTGGTCTCCGCCGAAAACAAAAGGAAATTAAATTTACTTTAAACTGACCTTCCCAGCTGCTCACTCGCTCGCACTCTCTGCTCCCGAAAAAGCTGCTGCAATGAAAGGCAAGTTCTTTTAAACGGCTCAGATATATAGGGTTTTACTTACCCAGCAGCCCCCTGGTCTCCGCCGAAAACAAAAGGAAATTAAATTTACTTTAAACTGACCTTCCCAGCTGCTCACTCGCTCGCACTCTCTGCTCCCAAAAAAGCTGCTGCAATGAAAGCAACGTGCACAGTGAGGCACCTCCGCCATGTTAGTAAAGGAGCTGCCAACATTGTCATTCGTGGAAGGTTTTGGTGGGCTGAAAGAAACCAATGGTGGATTCTCAGTGGAAATTTCTCATCCTTGTCGTGCCAGATGGAAATCTTTGGCGGGCCGAATTCTAGCCTGTGGGCTGTATGTTGGACAGCCCTGTTCTAGAAGGATAATTTAAGTCAACAACTAAAGTTCGAGGGCAGGGTTTTGATGGGGGTGAGCCTGATGGCAAACTCCTTCGGGCAATAATCCAATCAGGAGGAGGCCATACACCCCTGTCAATCTGGTCTGCCGTCCAGTTGGTTCATGGTTGATGTGTATCTCAGCTCCATCTATCCGCCTATGTTCTGTAACCCTTGATACTCTAGCCTAACAAAGATCTATCAGTCTCAGTTTCTTCCATTATCAATTGATCCCTCAGCTTCAACAACCTGGGAGAGGAGAGTTCCAGATTTCCACTAGCCTTTGCATGAAGAAAACTTTCTGACATTCAACCCCGAGCACTAATTTTAAAGTTATGTCCTCACCCGCCCCTTGTTCTGCACTACCCCGTACCACAGGAAATAATTTCTATCTACCCCATCAATTCCTTCATCCAGGAGAACAGATACACTGGGCTAGATTTACAACTTGCAAACCAGTATCAGGCAGCTTCTATAATAGGTGGCCGGTCGATCCACAACGCCAGTTTTGTCAGACGGAACATAGCCATTGCATCATTATCCTGGGTAGTGCATGGTGCTGCGGCTGAATGAGTTTCTTTTTCCACAGGGTTTAGTCAAATTAAAGGCTCCAAGGATTTCTGGTGGCTGCTATCTTCTATGTGTGTGATAAGCTGTCACTGGGACAAATTGGGTTAATTATGGAAATTAAGGATTTGTTAAGGGCAAATCATGCTTAACTGACTTGCTTGAGTTTTTTGAGGAGATAACCGAGAGGGCTGATAAGGGAAATGCTGCTGATGTGATGTACATGGACTTCCAAAAGGCATTTGATAAAGTACTGCACAACAGACCCGTGATCAAAGTTAGAGCTCATGCAATAACAGGACAGTAGTAACATGCATATAAAATTGATTGCGTGACAGGAAAGAGTAATGGCTAATGGTTGTTTTTCGGACTGGAGGAAGGTTTGTAGTGGAGTTCCCTAGGGGTCAGTGTTGGGAAGCTTGTTTTTCCAGATCGATATTATTGACCTAGGCCTTGGTGTACTGGGCACAATTTCAAAATTTGCAGACGATACAAAACTTGGAAGAATTGTGAACTGTGAGGAGGATAGTGTAGAACTTCAAAAGGACGTAGACAGGTTGGTGGAATGGGCAGACAGTTGCAGATGAAGTTCAATGCAGAGAAATGTGAAGTGATTCATTTTGGTAGAAAGAACATGGAGAGACAATATAGAATAAAGGGTACAATTCTAAAGGGGGTGCAGGAGCAGAGGGACCTGTGTGTATAAGTGCATAAATCACTGAAGGTGGTAGGACAGGTTGAGATCCTGGTTAATAAAGCATACAGTATCCTGGGCTTTATTAATAGAGGCAGAGAAAAAAAATCAAGGAAGTTATGTTAAACTTATATAAAACACTAGTTCGGTCTCAACTGGAATATTGTGTCCAGTCCTGGGCACCACACTTTAGGAAAATAATGAAGGTGTTAGAGAGGGTGCAGAAAAGATTCACGGGAATGGTTCCAGGGATGAGGAACTTCAGTTATGTGGATAGATTGGAGAAGTTAGGACTGTTTTCCTTGGAGAAGAGAAAATTGAGAGGAGATTTGATAGAGGTATTCAAAATCATGAGGGGGTCTAGACAGAGTAGATAGAGAGAAACTGTTGCCACTGATGGAAGGATCGTGAACCAGAGGGCACAGATTTAACATAACTGGCAAAAGAAGCAATGGCGACTTGAGGAAAATCTTTTTCATGCAGCAAGTGGTTAGGATCTGGAATGCACTGCCTGAGAGTGTGATGGAGGCATTCAAGAGGGAATTGGATTGCTATCTGAAAAGGAAGAACATGCAGGGCTCCGGGGAGAAGGCGGGGGAGTTGCACTAGGTGAATTGCTCCTTTAGAGAGCCAGCACAGACACGAAGGGCTGAATGGCCTCCTTCTGTGCTGTACCCATTCTATGATTCTCGGTCATGGTAAAAATAGCTCACGGAGGGATAGTCAAGGAGCTATCAAAAATTCTTGAGATGTGGAACATGCCTCATCATCGTTTTTATCAACATCATCATCTAATGCTCAGTTAGCTGACAAGCTTTGCTAGGTTAATCTAAAGAACCAGCTCCAGATGTGACACAAACATTCATCCAAACTTCTGTACAAACGGGTCCTGGACAATAGGCTTCAGTGACTGTCATAGAGGGAAAGAGGGACAGAGAGACAGAGAGAGAGATACAGCAGATAGAGACACAAAGACAGACACTGAAAGAGAGAGACACATACACAGACAGATAGACACTGAAAGAGACACATTGACAGAGAGATACAGATGAGGGAGACATAGACAGACAGACTGGGACACATAGCGAGACTCTGTGAGCAAAATATAGAATGAGAGAGCGACACTGACAGAGACACACAGACAGAGTTACACTGCAGGAGACAAAGAGACACATTGAAAAAGAAAGACAAAGAGACAGACACACAGAGACACATAGACAGAGCATAGCAAGACAGAAATACTGAGAGAGAAATAGATAAATAAACAGAACCAGACCACTAGGAGTCATTATGATCAGCACGAAAAAGAAAACGAAAAAAAATTAGGCAAATAATCCAAGGTGAAAATATATCTGTTCCGAAGCAGCAGGTGATGTATGTAATGAAAGGATGTCAACACCCACCCTTTCTGTTATTCACTACTTGAAATAATTTAATCCCTTCTGCTTGTAACAGGCCCTAATGACTAACTGGAAAATGAAAGCTGAACCTACAACTTGACGTCAGAGTTCTGCTATAAATACTGGCTGTTTTCATTCATTATTCATCTAATAAATAAATAGAGGAAACATGCCTTTTATGCAATTCTTTATTGTAAAAGCTAGCATTCATTGCCTTAGGATATTTTCCTGTAAAATGTAATATATCTTTACCTGCTGTGGATAAACCATTTGAACTCTGCAAAGTCCTTAGCACTGACTTCCTACAGTGACCTGGGGAATTGTCATATAACCTGGTCTATCTAGAGCAGGATATCAGCAAGACTCCATTGATGTTCAGGATATTGAGTCTCTTGAAGCTTTGAAAGTTTGCAGTCCAGGCTCAGAGCCACGTTGTTACTGAAGAGGCACCTGGGTCGGGATTTTCATTACAGAGGTGGAAAACAGGCACTGGGTCTGGTTTTGGGATAGAAACCCAATTCTGGTGGAAAACTGATTCAGGTTCAGATGTTCAAATGGCTAAGCTCTAAATTGCGATGGAGACGGGTTTCCGGTTCTCTTAGAGCCAGTGGGGTCGGGAATGGAGGTGAGTCAGATCAAATGTGGGGCTCATGTAGACTCCCACGGCAGTCATCACTGAGGCTGCCGCTTGTCCTGAGGGAGAGATCTGCCTACCACTGCACCAGACGGAAGTAAGATGTCACAGGGGAGTTACAGCACTGGCACTAGGGACAGGGCAGACCATCACTTCATTGTTGCTAACTTGGATTTAATGCTGGAGGCTGTGAGGGAGGAGGGAAGTCCTTTGACCAGAGGGCGGCAGGAGGAGGCCACCTTGTCTTTTCAGTGTTATCTCCCTCCCTCTTCCTCTGCCTCTCTTACCTCCTGCTCCTCCCCCGATGAACTGTCTCCTTCTAGGACCTCACTGTCCTCAAATTCCACATCTCTCTGGAGGGCCGTGTAATGGAGAGTGCAGCAGATCACCACAATGACCAAGACTCTTTCAGGAGGGTAATGGAGAGTTCCACGAACTGGTCAAGGCACTGGAATTTCTTCTTCAAAAGCCTGATGGCCTGCTCAAGGGTGGTCCTACTGAGTAGGTGGCATTGGTTGTTGCACCGCTGTGCCTCTGTCTACGGTTCCCTTTGAGGGATCAGTAGCCACTTCTTCAAGGAATTTCCCTTGTCTCGTTGGATCTCACCACCTACTTTGGTGAACGAAGCGAAGGTCTGAGGCAGATCTGGCGGAGGATAATGCAAAAGTCACACCAGGAAAGTAAGCACACACATGTAGGAAGCTCTTGTTGTGGTCACAGACCAGTTGGACATTGTGGGGAGTGGAAGCCCTTCCTATTGATGTATCTCACTGGCCAGTCACTGGGTAACTTCATCCTGCATGTGTACATTCATTGATCCCCTGGACCTCAGGAAATCCATCATACCAGTTTTATAAACTCCAGTTATAATCTGCAATGTGCACTGTTGTACCTGTTTATAAACTCCTGTTATAATATGCAATGTGCACTGTTGTAGTTGTTTCATAAACTCCAGTTATAATATGCAATGTGCACTGTTGTAGTTGTTTATAAACTCCAGTTATAATATGCAATGTGCACTGTTGTACCTGTTTATAAACTCCAGTTAAAATATGCAATGTGCACTGTTGTAGTTGTTTTCTAAACTCCAGTTATAATCTGCAATGTTGTAACCGTTCCATAAACTCCAGTTATAATCTGCAATGTTGTACCTGTTCCATAAACTCCTGTTATAATCTACACTGTTGTAACTGTTTTATAAACTCCAGTTATAATATGCAATGTGCACTGTTGTAGTTGTTTTATAAACTCCAGTTATAATCTGCAATGTTGTACCTGTTCCATAAACTCCAGTTATAATCTACACTGTTATAACTGTTTTATAAACTCCAGTTATAATCTGCAATGTTGTACCTGTTCCATAAACTCCAGTTATAATCTACACTGTTGTACCTGTTCCATAAACTCCAGTTATAATCTGCAATGTGCACTGTTATACCTGTTCCATAAACTCCAGTTATAATCTGCAAAGTGCACTGTTGTAGTTGTTCCATAAACTCCAGTTATAATCAGCACTGTGCACTGTTGTAGCTGCAGGGAGAGCTAGTTTGTCACATGTTGAGGAACACATCATATGTCGGCAGAAGAAGGTGCATGAATGCCATGATGTCTCAGGGATTTGTGCTGATATCCACCTCCATGGAAAGAGTGGCCACCAGCAAGGAGATTCAAAGCAAGTAATGCAGAGTATGCTAACCAAACAGCTAATTGATACTGCACACTCTGACTGCAACTTTTTACTGCACAGTCTGACTGCCACTTTGCACTGCACGCTCAAATTGCAACTTTAAACTGCATAATCTAACTTCTACTTTACATTGCACACAGACATCCACATTACAAGACACTCTCTCACTGCCACTTTACACTGCACACGCTGACTGCCACCTTACAATTCACAATCTGACTGCCAATTTACAATGCACTCTCACTGCCAATTTACACCAGTCTCTGACTGCCAGTTTACACTGCACTCTGACTGCCAATTTACACTGCACTCTCTGACTGCCAATTTACACTGCACTCTCTGACTGCCAATTTACACCGCACTCTCTGACTGCCAATTTACACCGCACTCTCTGACTGCCAATTTACACCGCACTCTCTGACTGCCACTTTACACCGCACACACTGACTTCTACTTTACAATGCACTCTCTGACTGGCACTTTACACTGCATACACTGACTGCCACTTTACACTGCACACTCTGACTGCCACTTTACACTGCACTCTCTGACTGCCAATTTACACCGCACTCTCTGACTGCCAATTTACACCGCATTCTCTGACTGCCAATTTACACCGCACTCTCTGACTGCCACTTTACACCGCACACACTGACTTCTACTTTACAATGCACTCTCTGACTGGCACTTTACACTGCACACACTGACTGCCACTTTACACTGCACACACTGACTGCCAATTTACACTGCACTCTCTGACTGCCAATTTACACCGCACTCTCTGACTGCCAATTTACACCGCACTCTCTGACTGCCACTTTACACTGCACACACTGACTGCCACTTTACACTGCACACTCTGACTGCCACTTTACACTGCACACTCTGACTGCCAATTTACATGGCACACTTTGACTGTTAATTTACACTGCACGCTTTGACTGTTAATTTACACCACACCTCTGTCTGTTACTTTACACTGCAGATTCTGACTGCCACTTTACACTGCACTCTCTGACTGGCTCTTTACATTGCACACTCTGACTGCCAATTTACACTGCCCACTCTGACTGCCAATTTACACTGCACACTCTGACTGCCACTTTACACTGCACTCTGACTGCCAGTTTACCCTGCATTCTCTGACTGCCACTTTAAACTGCACCCTCTGACTGCCACTTTAAACTGCAACCTCTGCCACTTTACACTGCACACTGACTGCCAATTTACACTGCACCTCTGTCTGTTACTTTACACTGCAGATTCTGTCTGTTACCTTACACTGCAGTTTCTGACTGACACTTTACACTGCTGATTCTGACTGCCAATTTACACTGCAATCTCTGACTGGCTCTTTACATTGCACTCTCTGACTACCAATTTACACTGCACTCTCTGATTGCCACTTTACACTGCACACTCTGACTGCCAATTTACACTGCACACTTTGACTGCTACTTTACACTGAACTCTCTATCTGCCAATTTACACTGCACACTTTGACTGCTACTTTACACTCACTCTCTGACTGCCACTTTACACTGCCCACTCTGATTATCACTTTACACTGAACTCTCTATCTGCCACTTTACACTGCACACTTTGACTGCTACTTTACACTCACTCTCTGACTGCCACTTTACACTGCCCACTCTGATTATCACTTTACACTGAACTCTCTATCTGCCACTTTACACTGCACACACTGACTGCTACTTTACACTCACTCTCTGACTGCCAATTTACACTGCACACTCTGACTGCCAATTTACACTGCACACTCTGACTGCCAATTTACACTGCACAGTGACTGCTACATTACCCTGCATTCTTTGATTGTCACTTTACACTGTACGCTCTGACTGTTACTTGACAATGCACCCTCTGACTTGCACTTTACACTGCACACTCTGAATGCCACTTTACACTGCACTCTCTGATTGCCAATTTACACTGCACAGTGACTGCTACTTTACCCTGCATTCTTTGATTGTCACTTTACACTGTACGCTCTGACTGTCACTTGACAATGCACCCTCTGACTTGCACTTTACACTGCACACTCTGACTGCCACTTTACACTGCACACTCTGATTGCCAATTTACACTGCACACTCTGACGGCCACTTTACACTGCACAGTGACTGCTACTTAACCCTACATTCTCTGATTGTCACTTTACACTGCACTCTCTGACTTCCACTTTACACTGCACTCTCTGACTGCCACTTTACATTGCACACTCTGACTGCCACTTTACATTGCACACTCTGACTGCCACTTTACATTGCACACTCTGACTTCCACTTTACACTGCCCACTCTGACTGCCACTCTGTATTGCACACTCTGACTTCGACTTTACACTGCACACACTGACTGCTACTTTACACCGCACACTCAGACTGCCTCTTCACACTGCGCACTCAGACTTCTATTTTACACTGCACGCTTTGACTGTTAATTTACACTGCACACGCTGACTGCTACTTTACACTGCACACTCTGACTGCCACTTTACATTGCACACTCTGACTGCCACTTTACACTGCCCACTCTGACTGCCACTCTGCATTGCACACTCTGACTTCTACTTTACACTGCACACACTGACTGCTACTTTACACTGCACTCTCTGACTGGCACTTTACACTGCACAAACTGACTGCTACTTTACACTGCACTCTCTGACTGGCACTTTACACTGCACACACTGACTTCTACTTTACACTGCACTCTCTGACTGGCACTTTACACTGCACACACTGACTTCTACTTTACAATGCACTCTCTGACTGGCACTTTACACTGCACACACTGACTGCCACTTTGCACTGCACACACTGACTGCCAATTTACACTGCACATTCTGACTGCCAATTTACACTGCACATTCTGACTGCCAATTTACACTGCACACTCTGACTGCCAATTTACACTGCACACTCTGACTGCTACTTTGCACTGCACTCTCTGACTGCCAGTTGACACTGCACTCTCTGACTGCCAGTTTACACTGCACTCTCTGACTGCCAGTTTACACTGCACACTCTGACTGCCACTTTAAACTGCACCCTCTGACTGCCACTTTCCACTGCACACTCTGACTGCCAATTTACACTGCACACTCTGAGTGCCACTTCACATTGCCCGCTTTGACTGTGAATTTGCACTGCACCTCTGTCTGTTACTTTCCACTGCAGATTCTGAATGACACTTTAAACTGCAGATTCTGACTGCCAATTTACACTGCAATCTCTGACTGGCTCTTTACATTGAACTCTCTGACTGCCAATTTACACTGCACACTCTGACTCCTACTTTCCACTCACTCTCTGACTGCCACTTTACACTGCCCACTCTGACTGCCACTTTACACTGCACACTCTGACTGCCAATTTACACTGCACTCTCTGATTGCCACTTTACACTGCACACTCTGACTGCCACTTTACGCTGCACACTCTGACTGCCAATTTACACTGCACTCTCTGATTGCCACTTTACACTGCACACACTCACTGCCAATTTACACTGCACACTCTGACTGCCAATTTACGCTGCACAGTGACTGCTACTTTACCCTGCATTCTCTGATTGTCACTTTACACTGCACACTCTGACTGCCACTTTACATTGCACTCTGACTGCCAATTTACACTGCAGTCTCTGATTGCCACTTTACACTGCACACTCTGACTGCCACTTCACACTGCACACTCTGACTGCCAATTTACACTGCACACTCTGACTGCCACTTTACACTGCACAGTGACTGCTACTTTACCCTGCACTCTCTGACTGCCAGTTTACACTGCACTCTGACTGCCAGTTTACACTGCACACTCTGACTGCCACTTTAAACTGCACCCTCTGACTGCCACTTTACACTGCACTCTCTGACTGCCACTTTACACTGCACACTCTGACTGCCACTTTACACTGCACACTCTGACTGCCACTTTACATTGCACACTCTAACTGCCACTTTACATTGCACACTCTGACTGCCACTTTACACTGCACACTCTGACTGCCACTTTACATTGCACACTCTAACTGCCACTTTACATTGCACACTCTGACTGCCACATTACACTGCACACTCTGCTACTTTACACTGCACACTCTGACTTCTACTTTGCACTGCACACTCTGACTGCTGCTTTACACTGCACACTCTGACTTCTACTTTACATTGCACACTCTGACTTCTACTTTACACTGCACACTGACTGCCACTTTACATTGCACACACTGACTACGACTTTACATTGCACACTGACTGCCACTTTACATTGCACTCTCTGACTTCCACTTTACATTGCACTCTCTGACTTCCACTTTCCACTGCCCACTCTGACTGCTACTTCACACCGCACTCTCTGACTGCCACTTTACATTGCACACTCTGACTTCTACATTGCACTGCACACTCTGACTGCCACTTTCCAGTGCACACTCTGACTGCCACTTTACATTGCACACTCTGACTGCCACTTTACATTGCACTCTCTGACTTCCACTTTACATTGCACACTCTGACTGCCACTTTACATTGCACTCTCTGACTTCCACTTTACATTGCACTTTCTGACTTCCACTTTACATTGCACTCTCTGACTTCCACTTTACACTGCACACTCTGACTGCCACTTTACATTGCACACTCTGACTGCCACTTTACATTGCACTCTCTGATTGCCACTTTACATTGCACACTCTGACTGCTACTTTGCACTGCACTCTCTGACTGCTACTTTACACTGCACACTCTGACTGCTACTTTACACTGCACACTCTGACTGCTACTTTACACTGCACACACTGACAGCCACATACACTGCACACTCTGACTGCCACTTTACACTGCCCACTCTGACTGCCACTTTACACTGCACACTCTGACTGCCACTTTACACTGCACTCTCTGACTGCTACTTTACACTGCACACTCTGACTGCCACTTTACACTGCACACTCTGACTGCCACTTTACATTGCACACTCTGACTTCTACTTTACACTGCACACTCTGACTGCCACTTTCCAGTGCACACTCTGACTGCCACTTTACATTGCACTCTCTGACTTCCACTTTACATTGCACTCTCCGACTTCCACTTTACATTGCACTCTCTGACTTCCACTTTACATTGCACTCTCTGACTTCCACTTTACATTGCACTCTCCGACTTCCACTTTACACTGCACACTCTGACTGCCACTTTACAATGCACACTCTGATTGCCACTTTACATTGCACACTCTGACTGCTACTTTACACTGCACACTCTGACTGCCACTTTACACTGCACACTCTGACTGCTACTTTACAATGCACACTCTGACTGCTACTTCACACTGCACACTCTGACTGCCACTTTGCACTGCACACACTGACTGCCAATTTACACTGCACATTCTGACTGCCAATTTACACTGCACATTCTGACTGCCAATTTACAATGCACACTCTGATTGCCACTTTACATTGCACACTCTGACTGCTACTTTACACTGCACACTCTGACTGCCACTTTACATTGCACACTCTGACTTCCACTTTACACTGCCCACTCTGACTGCCACTCTGTATTGCACACTCTGACTTCGACTTTACACTGCACACACTGACTGCTACTTTACACCGCACACTCAGACTGCCTCTTCACACTGCGCACTCAGACTTCTATTTTACACTGCACGCTTTGACTGTTAATTTACACTGCACACGCTGACTGCTACTTTACACTGCACACTCTGACTGCCACTTTACATTGCACACTCTGACTGCCACTTTACACTGCCCACTCTGACTGCCACTCTGCATTGCACACTCTGACTTCTACTTTACACTGCACACACTGACTGCTACTTTACACTGCACTCTCTGACTGGCACTTTACACTGCACACACTGACTTCTACTTTACACTGCACTCTCTGACTGGCACTTTACACTGCACACACTGACTTCTACTTTACAATGCACTCTCTGACTGGCACTTTACACTGCACACACTGACTGCCACTTTGCACTGCACACACTGACTGCCAATTTACACTGCACATTCTGACTGCCAATTTACACTGCACATTCTGACTGCCAATTTACACTGCACACTCTGACTGCCAATTTACACTGCACACTCTGACTGCTACTTTGCACTGCACTCTCTGACTGCCAGTTGACACTGCACTCTCTGACTGCCAGTTTACACTGCACTCTCTGACTGCCAGTTTACACTGCACACTCTGACTGCCACTTTAAACTGCACCCTCTGACTGCCACTTTAAACTGCACCCTCTGACTGCCAATTTACACTGCACACTCTGAGTGCCAATTTACACTGCACACTCTGAGTGCCACTTCACATTGCCCGCTTTGACTGTGAATTTGCACTGCACCTCTGTCTGTTACTTTCCACTGCAGATTCTGAATGACACTTTAAACTGCAGATTCTGACTGCCAATTTACACTGCAATCTCTGACTGGCTCTTTACATTGAACTCTCTGACTGCCAATTTACACTGCACACTCTGACTCCTACTTTCCACTCACTCTCTGACTGCCACTTTACACTGCCCACTCTGACTGCCACTTTACACTGCACACTCTGACTGCCAATTTACACTGCACTCTCTGATTGCCACTTTACACTGCACACTCTGACTGCCACTTTACGCTGCACACTCTGACTGCCAATTTACACTGCACTCTCTGATTGCCACTTTACACTGCACACACTCACTGCCAATTTACACTGCACACTCTGACTGCCAATTTACGCTGCACAGTGACTGCTACTTTACCCTGCATTCTCTGATTGTCACTTTACACTGCACACTCTGACTGCCACTTTACATTGCACTCTGACTGCCAATTTACACTGCAGTCTCTGATTGCCACTTTACACTGCACACTCTGACTGCCACTTCACACTGCACACTCTGACTGCCAATTTACACTGCACACTCTGACTGCCACTTTACACTGCACAGTGACTGCTACTTTACCCTGCACTCTCTGACTGCCAGTTTACACTGCACTCTGACTGCCAGTTTACACTGCACACTCTGACTGCCACTTTAAACTGCACCCTCTGACTGCCACTTTACACTGCACTCTCTGACTGCCACTTTACACTGCACACTCTGACTGCCACTTTACACTGCACACTCTGACTGCCACTTTACATTGCACACTCTAACTGCCACTTTACATTGCACACTCTGACTGCCACTTTACACTGCACACTCTGACTGCCACTTTACATTGCACACTCTAACTGCCACTTTACATTGCACACTCTGACTGCCACATTACACTGCACACTCTGCTACTTTACACTGCACACTCTGACTTCTACTTTGCACTGCACACTCTGACTGCTGCTTTACACTGCACACTCTGACTTCTACTTTACATTGCACACTCTGACTTCTACTTTACACTGCACACTGACTGCCACTTTACATTGCACACACTGACTACGACTTTACATTGCACACTGACTGCCACTTTACATTGCACTCTCTGACTTCCACTTTACATTGCACTCTCTGACTTCCACTTTCCACTGCCCACTCTGACTGCTACTTCACACCGCACTCTCTGACTGCCACTTTACATTGCACACTCTGACTTCTACATTGCACTGCACACTCTGACTGCCACTTTCCAGTGCACACTCTGACTGCCACTTTACATTGCACACTCTGACTGCCACTTTACATTGCACTCTCTGACTTCCACTTTACATTGCACACTCTGACTGCCACTTTACATTGCACTCTCTGACTTCCACTTTACATTGCACTTTCTGACTTCCACTTTACATTGCACTCTCTGACTTCCACTTTACACTGCACACTCTGACTGCCACTTTACATTGCACACTCTGACTGCCACTTTACATTGCACTCTCTGATTGCCACTTTACATTGCACACTCTGACTGCTACTTTGCACTGCACTCTCTGACTGCTACTTTACACTGCACACTCTGACTGCTACTTTACACTGCACACTCTGACTGCTACTTTACACTGCACACACTGACAGCCACATACACTGCACACTCTGACTGCCACTTTACACTGCCCACTCTGACTGCCACTTTACACTGCACACTCTGACTGCCACTTTACACTGCACTCTCTGACTGCTACTTTACACTGCACACTCTGACTGCCACTTTACACTGCACACTCTGACTGCCACTTTACATTGCACACTCTGACTTCTACTTTACACTGCACACTCTGACTGCCACTTTCCAGTGCACACTCTGACTGCCACTTTACATTGCACTCTCTGACTTCCACTTTACATTGCACTCTCCGACTTCCACTTTACATTGCACTCTCTGACTTCCACTTTACATTGCACTCTCTGACTTCCACTTTACATTGCACTCTCCGACTTCCACTTTACACTGCACACTCTGACTGCCACTTTACAATGC
The DNA here is from genome assembly GCF_036365525.1 of Heterodontus francisci. Classification (NCBI taxonomy): domain Eukaryota; kingdom Metazoa; phylum Chordata; class Chondrichthyes; order Heterodontiformes; family Heterodontidae; genus Heterodontus; species Heterodontus francisci. The sequence continues at coordinate 9,862,631 of NC_090399.1, forward strand.
ACACTCTGATTGCCACTTTACATTGCACACTCTGACTGCTACTTTACACTGCACACTCTGACTGCCACTTTACACTGCACACTCTGACTGCTACTTTACACTGCACACTCTGACTGCTACTTCACACTGCACACTCTGACTGCCACTTTACACTGCACACACTGACAGCCGCTTTACACTGCACACTCTGACTGCCACTTTACACTGCCCACTCTGACTGCCACTTTACACTGCACACTCTGACTGCCACTTTACACTGCACTCCTCGACTGCTACTTTACACTGCACACTCTGACTGCCACTTTACACTGCACACTCTGACTGCTACTTTACACTGCACACTCTGACTGCCACTTTCCACTGCACACACTGACAGCCACTTTACACTGCACACTCTGACTGCCACTTTACACTGCACACACTGACAGCCACTTTACACTGCACACTCTGACTGCCACTTTACACTGCACACTCTGACTGCCACTTTACACTGCACTCTCTGACTTCCACTTTACACTGCACTCTCTGACTGCCACTTTACACTGCACACTCTGACTGCCACTTTACATTGCACACTCTGACTGCCACTTTACATTGCACACTCTGACTTCTACTTTACACTGCACACTCTGACTGCCACTTTCCAGTGCACACTCTGACTGCCACTTTACATTGCACTCTCTGACTTCCACTTTACATTGCACTCTCCGACTTCCACTTTACATTGCACTCTCTGACTTCCACTTTACATTGCACTCTCTGACTTCCACTTTACATTGCACTCTCCGACTTCCACTTTACACTGCACACTCTGACTGCCACTTTACAATGCACACTCTGATTGCGACTTGACATTGCACACTCTGACTGCTACTTTACACTGCACACTCTGACTGCCACTTTACACTGCACACTCTGACTGCCACTTGACACTGCACTCTCTGACTTCCACTTTACACTGCACTCTCTGACTGCCACTTTACACTGCACACTCTGACTGCCACTTCACATTGCACACTCTGACTGCCACATTCCACTGCACTCTCTGACTGCCAATTTACACTGCACACTCTGACTCCTACTTTCCACTCACTCTCTGACTGCCACTTTACACTGCCCACTCTGACTGCCACTTTACACTGCACATTCTGACTGCCAATTTACACTGCACTCTCTGATTGCCACTTTACACTGCACACTCTGACTGCCACTTTACGCTGCACACTCTGACTGCCAATTTACACTGCACTCTCTGATTGCCACTTTACACTGCACACACTCACTGCCAATTTACACTGCACACTCTGACTGCCAATTTACGCTGCACAGTGACTGCTACTTTACCCTGCATTCTCTGATTGTCACTTTATACTGCACACTCTGACTGCCACTTTACATTGCACTCTGACTGCCAATTTACACTGCAGTCTCTGATTGCCACTTTACACTGCACACTCTGACTGCCACTTCACACTGCACACTCTGACTGCCAATTTACACTGCACACTCTGACTGCCACTTTACACTGCACAGTGACTGCTACTTTACCCTGCACTCTCTGACTGCCAGTTTACACTGCACTCTGACTGCCAGTTTACACTGCACACTCTGACTGCCACTTTAAACTGCACCCTCTGACTGCCACTTTACACTGCACTCTCTGACTGCCACTTTACACTGCACACTCTGACTGCCACTTTACACTGCACACTCTGACTGCCACTTTACATTGCACACTCTAACTGCCACTTTACATTGCACACTCTGACTGCCACTTTACACTGCACACTCTGACTGCCACTTTACATTGCACACTCTAACTGCCACTTTACATTGCATACTCTGACTGCCACATTACACTGCACACTCTGACTGCTACTTTACACTGCACACTCTGACTTCTACTTTGCACTGCACACTCTGACTGCTGCTTTACACTGCACACTCTGACTTCTACTTTACATTGCACACTCTGACTTCTACTTTACACTGCACACTGACTGCCACTTTACATTGCACACACTGACTACGACTTTACATTGCACACTGACTGCCACTTTACATTGCACTCTCTGACTTCCACTTTACTTTGCACTCTCTGACTTCCACTTTCCACTGCCCACTCTGACTGCTACTTCACACCGCACTCTCTGACTGCCACTTTACATTGCACACTCTGACTTCTACATTGCACTGCACACTCTGACTGCCACTTTCCAGTGCACACTCTGACTGCCACTTTACATTGCACACTCTGACTGCCACTTTACATTGCACTCTCTGACTTCCACTTTACATTGCACACTCTGACTGCCACTTTACATTGCACTCTCTGACTTCCACTTTACATTGCACTCTCCGACTTCCACTTTACATTGCACTCTCTGACTTCCACTTTACATTGCACTCTCTGACTTCCACTTTACATTGCACTCTCCGACTTCCACTTTACAATGCACACTCTGATTGCCACTTTACATTGCACACTCTGACTGCTACTTTACACTGCACACTCTGACTGCCACTTTACACTGCACACTCTGACTGCTACTTTACACTGCACACTCTGACTGCTACTTCACACTGCACACTCTGACTGCCACTTTACACTGCACACACTGACAGCCACTTTACACTGCACACTCTGACTGCCACTTTACACTGCCCACTCTGACTGCCACTTTACACTGCACACTCTGACTGCCACTTTACACTGCACTCCTCGACTGCTACTTTACACTGCACACTCTGACTGCCACTTTACACTGCACACTCTGACTGCTACTTTACACTGCACACTCTGACTGCCACTTTCCACTGCACACACTGACAGCCACTTTACACTGCACACTCTGACTGCCACTTTACACTGCACACACTGACAGCCACTTTACACTGCACACTCTGACTGCCACTTTACACTGCACACTCTGACTGCCACTTTACACTGCACTCTCTGACTTCCACTTTACACTGCACTCTCTGACTGCCACTTTACACTGCACACTCTGACTGCCACTTTACATTGCACACTCTGACTGCCACTTTACATTGCACACTCTGACTTCTACTTTACACTGCACACTCTGACTGCCACTTTCCAGTGCACACTCTGACTGCCACTTTCATTGCACTCTCGGACTTCCACTTTACATTGCACTCTCCGACTTCCACTTTACATTGCACTCTCTGACTTCCACTTTACATTGCACTCTCTGACTTCCACTTTACATTGCACTCTCCGACTTCCACTTTACACTGCACACTCTGACTGCAACTTTACAATGCACACTCTGATTGCGACTTTACATTGCACACTCTGACTGCTACTTTACACTGCACACTAAGACTGCCACTTTACACTGCACACTCTGACTGCCACTTTACACTGCACTCTCTGACTTCCACTTTACACTGCACTCTCTGACTGCCACTTTACACTGCACACTCTGACTGCCACTTCACATTGCACACTCTGACTGCCACATTCCACTGCACTCTCTGACTGCCAATTTACACTGCACACTCTGACTCCTACTTTCCACTCACTCTCTGACTGCCACTTTACACTGCCCACTCTGACTGCCACTTTACACTGCACACTCTGACTGCCAATTTACACTGCACTCTCTGATTGCCACTTTACACTGCACACTCTGACTGCCACTTTGCGCTGCACACTCTGACTGCCAATTTACACTGCACTCTCTGATTGCCACTTTACACTGCACACACTCACTGCCAATTTACACTGCACACTCTGACTGCCACTTTACATTGCACTCTGACTGCCAATTTACACTGCAGTCTCTGATTGCCACTTTACACTGCACACTCTGACTGCCACTTCACACTGCACACTCTGACTGCCAATTTACACTGCACACTCTGACTGCCACTTTACACTGCACAGTGACTGCTACTTTACCCTGCACTCTCTGACTGCCAGTTTACACTGCACTCTGACTGCCAGTTTACACTGCACACTCTGACTGCCACTTTAAACTGCACCCTCTGACTGCCACTTTACACTGCACTCTCTGACTGCCACTTTACACTGCACACTCTGACTGCCACTTTACACTGCACACTCTGACTGCCACTTTACATTGCACACTCTAACTGCCACTTTACATTGCACACTCTGACTGCCACTTTACACTGCACACTCTGACTGCCACTTTACATTGCACACTCTAACTGCCACTTTACATTGCACACTCTGACTGCCACATTACACTGCACACTCTGACTGCTACTTTACACTGCACACTCTGACTTCTACTTTGCACTGCACACTCTGACTGCTGCTTTACACTGCACACTCTGACTTCTACTTTACATTGCACACTCTGACTTCTACTTTACACTGCACACTGACTGCCACTTTACATTGCACACACTGACTACGACTTTACATTGCACACTGACTGCCACTTTACATTGCACTCTCTGACTTCCACTTTACTTTGCACTCTCTGACTTCCACTTTCCACTGCCCACTCTGACTGCTACTTCACACCGCACTCTCTGACTGCCACTTTACATTGCACACTCTGACTTCTACATTGCACTGCACACTCTGACTGCCACTTTCCAGTGCACACTCTGACTGCCACTTTACATTGCACACTCTGACTGCCACTTTACATTGCACTCTCTGACTTCCACTTTACATTGCACACTCTGACTGCCACTTTACATTGCACTCTCTGACTTCCACTTTACATTGCACTTTCTGACTTCCACTTTACATTGCACTCTCTGACTTCCACTTTACACTGCACACTCTGACTGCCACTTTACATTGCACACTCTGACTGCCACTTTACATTGCACTCTCTGATTGCCACTTTACATTGCACACTCTGACTGCTACTTTGCACTGCACTCTCTGACTGCTACTTTACACTGCACACTCTGACTGCCACTTTACACTGCACACTCTGACTGCTACTTTACACTGCACACTCTGACTGCTACTTTACACTGCACACACTGACAGCCACATACACTGCACACTCTGACTGCCACTTTACACTGCCCACTCTGACTGCCACTTTACACTGCCCACTCTGACTGCCACTTTACACTGCACTCTCTGACTGCTACTTTACACTGCACACTCTGACTGCCACTTTACACTGCACACTCTGACTGCCACTTTACATTGCACACTCTGACTTCTACTTTACACTGCACACTCTGACTGCCACTTTCCAGTGCACACTCTGACTGCCACTTTCCAGTCCACACTCTGACTGCCACTTTACATTGCACTCTCCGACTTCCACTTTACATTGCACTCTCTGACTTCCACTTTACATTGCACTCTCTGACTTCCCATTTACATTGCACTCTCCGACTTCCACTTTACACTGCACACTCTGACTGCCACTTTACAATGCACACTCTGATTGCCACTTTACATTGCACACTCTGACTGCTACTTTACACTGCACACTCTGACTGCCACTTTACACTGCACCCTCTGACTGCTACTTTACACTGCACACTGACTGCCACTTTACATTGCACACACTGACTACGACTTTACATTGCACACTGACTGCCACTTTACATTGCACTCTCTGACTTCCACTTTACATTGCACTCTCTGACTTCCACTTTCCACTGCCCACTCTGACTGCTCCTTCACACCGCACTCTCTGACTGCCACTTTACATTGCACACTCTGACTTCTACTTTACACTGCACACTCTGACTGCCACTTTCCAGTGCACACTCTGACCACCACTTTACATTGCACACTCTGACTGCCACTTTACATTGCACTCTCTGACTTCCACTTTACATTGCACACTCTGACTGCCACTTTACATTGCACTCTCTGACTTCCACTTTACATTGCACTCTCTGACTTCCACTTTACATTGCACTCTCTGACTTCCACTTTACACTGCACACTCTGACTGCCACTTTACATTGCACACTCTGACTGCCACTTTACATTGCACTCTCTGATTGCCACTTTACACTGCACACACTCACTGCCAATTTACACTGCACACTCTGACTGCCAATTTAAACTGCACAGTGACTGCTACTTTACCCTGCATTCTCTGATTGTCACTTTACACTGTACGCTCCGACTGTTACTTTACACTGCACTCTGACTGCCAATTTACACTGCAGTCTCTGATTGCCACTTTACACTGCACACTCTGACTGCCACTTCACACTGCACACTCTGACTGCCAATTTACACTGCACACTCTGACTGCCACTTTACACTGCACAGTGACTGCTACTTTACCCTGCACTCTCTGACTGCCAGTTTACACTGCACTCTGACTGCCAGTTTACACTGCACACTCTGACTGCCACTTTAAACTGCACCCTCTGACTGCCACTTTACACTGCACACTCTGACTGCCACTTTACACTGCACACTCTGACTGCCACTTTACATTGCACACTCTGACTGCCACTTTACATTGCACACTCTGACTGCCACATTACACTGCACACTCTGACTTCTACTTTGCACTGCACACTCTGACTGCTGCTTTGCACTGCACACTCTGACTGCTGCTTTACACTGCACACTCTGACTTCTACTTTACATTGCACACTCTGACTTCTACTTTACACTGCACACTGACTGCCACTTTACATTGCACACACTGACTACGACTTTACATTGCACACTGACTGCCACTTTACATTGCACTCTCTGACTTCCACTTTACATTGCACTCTCTGACTTCCACTTTCCACTGCCCACTCTGACTGCTACTTCACACCGCACTCTCTGACTGCCACTTTACATTGCACACTCTGACTTCTACTTTACACTGCACACTCTGACTGCCACTTTCCAGTGCACACTCTGACCGCCACTTTACATTGCACTCTCTGACTTCCACTTTACATTGCACTCTCTGACTTCCACTTTACATTGCACTCTCTGACTTCCACTTTACATTGCACTCTCTGACTTCCACTTTACACTGCACACTCTGACTGCCACTTTACATTGCACACTCTGACTGCCACTTTACATTGCACTCTCTGATTGCCACTTTACATTGCACACTCTGACTGCTACTTTGCACTGCACTCTCTGACTGCTACTTTACACTGCACACTCTGACTGCTACTTTACACTGCACACTCTGACTGCCACTTTACACTGCACACACTGACAGCCACTTTACACTGCACACTCTGACTGCCACTTTACACTGCCCACTCTGACCGCCACTTTACACTGAACACTCTGACTGCCACTTTACACTGCACTCTCTGACTGCTACTTTACACTGCACACTCTGACTGCCAATTTACACTGCACACTCTGACTGCCACTTTACACTGCACTCTCTGACTTCCACTTTACATTGCACACTCTGACTTCTACCTTACACTGCACACTCTGACTGCCACTTTCCAGTGCACACTCTGACTGCCACTTGACATTGCACTCTCTGACTTCCACTTTACATTGCACTCTCTGACTTCCACTTTACATTGCACTCTCCGACTTCCACTTTACACTGCACACTCTGACTGCCACTTTACATTGCACACTCTGACTGCCACTTTACACTGCACACACTGACAGCCACTTTACACTGCACACTCTGACTGCCACTTTACACTGCCCACTCTGACTGCCACTTTACACTGCACACTCTGACTGCCACTTTACACTGCACTCTCTGACTGCTACTTTACACTGCACACTCTGACTGCCACTTTACACTGCACACTCTGACTGCCACTTTACACTGCACCCTCTGACTGCTACTTTACACTGCACACACTGACAGCCACTTTACACTGCACACTCTGACTGCCACTTTACACTGCACACACTGACAGCCACTTTACACTGCACACTCTGACTGCCACTTTACACTGCACACACTGACTACCACTTTACACTGCACTCTCTGACTTCCACTTTACACTGCACTCTCTGACTGCCACTTTACACTGCACACTCTGACTGCCACTTTACATTGCACACTCTGACTGCCACATTACACTGCACTCTCTGACTTCCACTTTACACTGCACACTCTGACTGCCACTTTACATTGCACACTCTGACTGCCGATTTACACTGCACACTCTGACTGCCACTTTACACTGCACACTCTGACTGCTACTTTACACTGCACACTCTGACTGCCGATTTACACTGCACACTCTGACTGCCACTTTACACTGCACTCTCTGACTTCCACTTTACATTGCACACTCTGACTTCTACTTTACACTGCACACTCTGACTGCCACTTTCCAGTGCACACTCTGACTGCCACATTACACTGCACTCTCTGACTTCCACTTTACACTGCACACTCTGACTGCTACTTTACACTGCACACTCTGACTGCCGATTTACACTGCACACTCTGACTGCCACTTTACACTGCACTCTCTGACTTCCACTTTACATTGCACACTCTGACTTCTACTTTACACTGCACACTCTGACTGCCACTTTCCAGTGCACACTCTGACTGCCACTTTACATTGCACTCTCTGACTTCCACTTTACATTGCACTCTCTGACTTCCACTTTACATTGCACTCTCCGACTTCCACTTTACACTGCACACTCTGACTGCCACTTTACATTGCACACTCTGACTGCCACTTTACACTGCACACACTGACAGCCACTTTACACTGCACACTCTGACTGCCACTTTACACTGCCCACTCTGACTGCCACTTTACACTGCACACTCTGACTGCCACTTTACACTGCACTGCACGCATTGACTGCTACTTTACACTGCACACTCTGACTGCCACTTTACACTGCACACTCTGACTGCCACTTTACACTGCACACACTGACAGCCACTTTACACTGCACACTCTGACTGCCACTTTACACTGCACACACTGACTGCCACTTTACACTGCACTCTCTGACTTCCACTTTACACTGCACTGTCTGACTGCCACTTTACACTGCACACTCTGACTGCCACTTTACATTGCACACTCTGACTGCCACATTACACTGCACTCTCTGACTGCCACTTTACACTGCACACTCTGACTGCCACATTACACTGCACTCTCTGACTGCCACTTTACACTGCACCCTCTGACTGCCACTTTACACTGCACCCTCTGACTGCCACTTTGCACTGCACACTCTGACTGCCACTTTACACTGCACACTCTGACTGGCACTTTACACTGCACACACTGACTGCCACTTTACATTGCACACACTGACTTCTACTTTACACTGCACACTCTGACTGCCACTTTCTACTGCACTCTCTGACTTCTACTTTACATTGCACACTCTGACTGCCACTTTAAATTGCACACTCTGACTGCCACTTTACATTGCAAACTCTGTCTGCCACTTTACATTGCACTCTCTGACTGCCACTTTACATTGCACACTCTGACTGCCACTTTACATTGCAAACTCTGTCTGCCACTTTACACTGCACGCTTTGACTGTTAATTTACACGGCACACTCTGACTGCTACTTTACACTGCACTCTCTGACGGGCACTTTACACTGCACACACTGACTGCTACTTTACATTGCAAACTCTGTCTGCCACTTTACACTGCACTCTCTGACTGCCACTTTACACTGCACAGTGATTGGTACTTTACACTGCACACTCTGACTGCCACTTTACACTGCCCACTCTGACTGCCACTTTACATTGCACACTCGGACCTCTACTTTACACTGCACTCTCTGACTTCTACTTCACACCGCACTCTCTGCCACTTTACACAGCACACTCTGACTGCCACTTTACATTGCACACTCTGACTTCTACTTTACACTGCACACTCTGACTGCCACCTTACACTGCACACTCTGACTGCCACTTTACACTGCACGCTTTGACTGTTAATTTACACGGCACACTCTGACTGCTACTTTACACCGCACACTCTGACTGCCTCTTTACACTGCACAAACTGACTTCTACTTTACACTGCACACTCTGACTGGCACTTTCTATTGCACATTCTGACTGCCACTTTACATTGCACACTCTGACTTCTACTTTACACTGCACACTCTGACTGGCACTTTCTATTGCACATTCTGACTGCCTCTTTACACTGCACACTCTGACTGCTGCTTTACACTGCACACTCAGACTTCTATTTTACACTGCACGCTTTGACTGTTAATTTACACTGCACAGTGTGACTGCCACTTTACATTGCACACGCTGACTTCTACTTTACACTGCACACTCTGACTTCTACTTCACACCACACTCTCTGACTGCCACTTTACACAGCACACTCTGACTGCCACTTTACACTGCACACTCTGACTTCTAATTCACACCGCACTCTCTGACTGCCACTTTACATTGCACACTCTGACTTCTAATTCACACCGCACACTCTGATTGCCACTTTACATTGCACACTCTGACTTCTAATTCACACCGCACTCTCTGACTGCCACTTTACATTGCACACTCTGACTTCTACTTTGCACTGCACACTCTGACTTCTAATTCACACCGCACACTCTGACTGCCACTTTACATTGCACACTCTGACTTCTAATTCACACTGCACTCTCTGACTGCCACTTTACATTGCACACTCTGACTTCTACTTTGCACTGCACACTCTGACTTCTAATTCACACCGCACACTCTGACTGCCACTTTACATTGCACACTCTGACTTCTAATTCACACCGCACACTCTGACTGCCACTTTACATTGCACACTCTGACTTCTAATTCACACCGCACTCTCTGACTGCCACTTTACATTCCACACTCTGACTGCCACTTTCCACTGCACACTCTGACTTCTACTTTGCACTGCACGCATTGACTGTTAATTTACATGGCACACTCTGACTGTTACTTTACACTGCACTCTCTGACTGGCACTTTACACTGCACACACTGACAACTACTTTACACTGCACACACTGACTGCTACTTTACACTGCACACTCTGACTGGCACTTTGCACTGCACACACTGACTGCTACTTTGCACTGCACTCTCTGACTGGCACTTTACACTGCACACTCTGACTGGCACTTTACACTGCACACACTGACTGCTACTTTACACTGCACACACTGACTGCTACTTTACACTGCACACACTGACTGCTACTTTACACTGCACACACTGACTGCTACTTTACACTGCACACTCTGACTGGCACTTTACACTGCACAAACTGACTTCTACTTTACACTGCACTCTCTGACTGGCACTTTACACTGCACACACTGACTGCTACTTTACACTGCACACACTGACTGCTACTTTACACTGCACACTCTGACTGGCACTTTGCACTGCACACACTGACTTCTACTTTACACTGCACACACTGACTTCTACTTTACACTGCACTCTCTGACTGCTACTTTACACTGCACTCTCTGACTTCCACTTTACACTGCACACTCTGACTGCCACTTGATACTGCACTCTCTGACTGCCACTTTACACTGCACTCTCTGACTGCCACTTTACTTTGCACTCTCTGACTGCCACTTGACACTGCACCCTCTGACTTCTACTTTACACTGCACACTCTGACTTCTACTTTACACTGCACTCTCTGACTGACACTTTACTTTGCACACTCTGACTGCCACTTGATACTGCACTCTCTGACTGCCACTTTACACTGCACTCTCTGACTGCCACTTTACTTTGCACTCTCTGACTGCCACTTGACACTGCACCCTCTGACTTCTACTTTACACTGCACACTCTGACTTCCACTTTACACTGCCCACTCTGACTGCCACTTTCCATTGCACACTCTGACTTCTGCTTTCCACCTCACACTCTGACTGCCACTTTACACTTCATTCTCTGTTTGCTACTTTACACTGCACTCTCTGACTGTCAGTTTACACTGCCCATTATGACTGCTACTTTACACTACACTGTCTCACTGTGATTGCTCAACGTCTCACTGAAATGCAGCAAAGTGCTCTCTCACTGTTGGCTTGCTGGGGAGTATTGTGGGCCATGTGAGTGAAGATGTAGGAAGGACTCATGGCAGTGGAGATGCTTATCAAAGTGCTCCCACGCATCATCCCTTGCACAAACCGCCCCCCCATCCCCGCACCCCGACTAGGTAACAGATTGCCACCTGCTGCCTCCTGCCCCAGTGATTGAGTCTGACCCTGCACAGGTGAATGTGGGGCAATCTTTGGCTGACTAGCTCAAAACGCCAGTGCTTTTCCACCGCGGGCATCACAGCAGTCCGAGCAGTGGAATGAGCAGCAAGCCTCCAGCACAGGGGTTGCACCATTGTAGTCTATCCCTGCTACTGGTCTGGAGGTTTACTCTGGCTATCAACCACTCTAGTCTACTAAATTATTGTATACACTTAGCACATTTATTCAGTGTTTCGAAATCTTATATCTTATCTTCAACAGAGATTACACTCACGCATCCACTTTAGCTAGGTTACTTAGGTTCATCCGAGAGGCGGAACAGAGCAGATGATCAGTCCTCCCCTCCGATTCTCCAGGTAGTTGATCAGACTACTTAGTCCTGAGCTAGCCAGCCATACTTTGGAGCATGCTTTCATCTTCCCTGTTTTGTGCATGATACCTGCATGATCAGCTCGGGATGGGCTGGACCTGACTACCCAATGTACAGTGATTCATCCATCAGCTGTTGCCAATGCTGCGGGTGTGCTACGTCAGCCACAGTCAGTCAGCCTTTCACCGGCTTTGACATCTGTTTATTTTTGGTAGCCTCATCCCTCAAGTTTCGACCACATTGTATCGTCAGTTCTCCGTTCTCCAGACCTTGTCTGATGACAAGGCATTACTTCACTCCACTGACCCCCCGGTCTCCAAGCAACCGGCCCACATGGCGCGTCTGTTACAAATTTAGCGGTAAGTTTAGACACGTTTTAATGACCGCCTTGCAGGTTTCACCACATTCGCTTCCCCTTTATCAGTTCAGTTACACCACATAGCTGTCTCAGCACATCCCTACTTCCCTGCTGTGGATTTGTTTACCACTTTTAGCCACACACATTACTTTCCCCACTTACCAGGTTACATACAGTTCACAGATTGGATGGTGGTGGCTTACACCATGCAGCAGTAAGAGGAAGTGGATGAGAAAGACTTAATATTTGCACAAAGGGATTCATTTGGGTGTGTATATCAATGTTTATGGTATTATGTTAATGCTTATCTCAACGAGTGAAACACTTTATTTGAACTCCTCATTCTCCCAGTCTCTACTTTGTTTTATCCTGAATTCATCTTGGTTGGAAGTGGAGGAAAGGGTGTGAATGTGATGGTTGGATTTTTGACTGTGAGAATGATTTGTGTTGGGGGGAATGGGGGGCATTGGGTTAATGATTGCAATGCTATATGGCCTCACATAGTCAGATGAGCTGAACCGTGCCTGCATGAGGCCGTCATGGGGAATCTCTGACAGCCAAGTGAGTGGCTGAGGCACCCTGGCAGCATCCTCCTCCTCCTCCTCCGGTGGGGCATTGCTGAAGGGGTTCCCCAGATCTGTCCAGACACCGGAACCACATCTTAAGCTCACCAATGGCTTGTGCAATGTTCGCCCTTATGGCCATGTGGCTGCTGTTGTATCTGCCCTGTGCAACACTGATAGTGTTCCTTCCAGGAATCAGCATTGATTCTCCAAGGGTAGCCCTCGTCTCCAAGGACCCAGCTGCTGACGCTGCATGGAGTTGGAAAAATCTGCAGGAGATGTGAATATTGTAGAATGAAGGAATCACGGCAGCTTCAAGATACCCTGTGCAGACATGCACGACCACCTTCCTATAGTCACAAACTGGCTGGTCATTGAGGGAGTGGAGTCCATTGTGATAGATGAAGACTCCAGGCTGATCCGAGGCTGCATGATTGTCGTATATGTGCAGTTGATCATTCCCTGTACGTGTGGGAATCCAGTCGCTGCAGTGAAACTGACACCCCTCTGTTTCTGACTGGCCTCACCTGTGTCAATGTGGATATAAGTGCCGGTCTTGGCAAACAAGTGATTGGTCACCTGCTGAGATACACTTGTGAAATTCTGCAGATATCACCAGCAGACCCCTAAGAGGAGCTGCAGGCAAAGAAATTCAGGGCTGTGGTGACCTTGATGGCCACTGGCAATGCATTGTCCAGCTGGCCCTCTTGGAAGGATGTCTTGTTCCAGGAGGCTGCAGATGTCAGCAATGACCTACTGGGAAAGCCTGAGGTTTATGAGGCACTTTTGCTCTGTCATGTCCAGAAAACTGACCCTTTGTCTGTAAAGCCTGTGTAGGGGTATTACCTCCTTCAAGCTGGAGCTCTCTGTCCATCCCCTCTGGCCTGTGGAGCGGCTTGTGGTTGCAGAAAAGGCATCAGCCGTTCGTGTTGTTTTTGCTGCTGCTGGTGCTGCTCCTATTGGTATGGCTCCTGGAGCTGCTGGTGTTGGTGTGGCTCCTGGTGCTGCTGGTGTTGGTGTAGCTCCTGGTGCTGCTGGTGTTGGTATGGTTCCTGGTGCTGCTGGTGTTGGTGTGGCTCCTGGTGTTGGTATGGCTCCTGGAGCTGCTACTGTTGGCGTGACTCCTGGAGCTGCTGGTACTGCTGCTATTGGTGTGACTCCTGGGGCTGCTGGTTTTGGTGTGGCTCCTGGGGCTGCTGCTATTGGTGTGGCTCCTGGAGCTGCTGGTGTTGGTGTGACTCCTGGAGCTGCTGGTGTTGGTATGGCTCCTGGAGCTGCTACTGTTGGTGTGACTCTTGGAGCTGCTGGTGCTGCTGCTATTGGTGTGGTTCCTGGGTCTGCTGGTGTTGGTGTGGCTTCTGCTGCTGCTGGTGTTGGTGTGGCTCCTGCTGTTGTTGGTGTGGGTCCTGCTGCTGGTGTTTGTATGGTTCCTGGAGCTGCTGAAGCTGCTGTTTTTGGCGTGGCTCCTGCTGCTGCTGGTGTTGGTGTGGTTCCTGGAGCTGCTGATGTTGGTGTGGCTGCTGGGTCTGCTGGTGTTGGTATGGCTCCTGGGTCTGCTGGTGTTGGTGTAGCTCCTGCTGCTGCTGGTGTGGGTGTGGCTCCTGGAGCTGCTGGTGTAGGCGTGGCTCCTGGGTCTGCTGGTGTTGATGTAAGGACATTCCTCGTAACTATAGGCCAGTCAGTTTAGCATCAATGATGGGTAAGTTTTTAGAAACAATAATCAGAAAAACATTCAACAGGCAATTTGAGAGGTTTGAGTTAATGAAGGAGATTTGTAAAAGACAGATCGTGCTTGCCGAAACTAATTGATTTTTTTTGATGCAGTAACAGAGAAGGTTAATGAAGAAAACGCAATGGATGTTGCCTATATGGATTTTAAGAAAGCCTTTGATAAAGTACCACATAAAAGGCTGGTTAACAAAATTGAGGCTCATGAAACTGGAGGGTCAGAATCAGCTTGGATAAAAAGTTGGCTTAAAGACAGAAAACAGTGATTTGCAGTAAAGAGTTGTTTTTCAGACTGGAGGACGGTAGACAGTGGTGTTCCCCAAGGGTCAGTGCTGGAACCACTGCTTTTTTGATATATATAAATGACTGGGATATTGGAATACAGAGTAAAATTTCAAAATTTACAGATGATAAACTTGGAAGTGTGGCAGACAGTGAGGATGATACGAATTGCCTGCAACAGGACAAGATAGGCTAGCAGAAAGGAAAGATGAGTGGCAAATGGAATTTAATAGAGACAAGTGTGAGTTAATGCATTTTGGCAAAAGGGATAGAGAGAGGTAATATTGACTAAATGGCACAGTTCTAAAGAGTGTACAGGGACAGAAGGACCTGAGAGTTCATGTGCTTCAATCTTTGAAGGTGGTGGAACATATTGAGAGAGTAGTTAGCAAAGCATCTGGGATCCTGGGCTTCATAAATAGAGGCATTGAGAACAAAAGCAGTGAAGTTATGCCGAACCTTTATAAAGCCCTGGTTAGGAGCATTGCATCCAGTTCTGGTCACCACACTTTAGGAAGGATCTGAGGGCCCTTGAGAGGGTCTCGAGGAGATTTACTGGAATGGTTCCACGGATGGAGGACTTTAGTGACAAGGTTACGCTGGAGAAGTTGGTTGTTGTCCTTGGAACAAAGGAGATTGAGGGGAGATTTGACAGAGATGTACAAGATTATAATAGGTTTGGATAGGGTAGACAAAGAAAAGCTGTTTCATTAACTGATGTGACAAGGACTAGAGGGCACAGATTTAAGGTTTTGGACAAGAGATACAAAGGGTATGTGAGGAAGAATTTTTTTATGTAGTGAGTGGTAATGATCTGGAACTCGCTGCCTATGTGGGTAATGGAAATGGAGATGATGAATGATTTCAAAAGGAAATTGGTTGGGTAACTGAAGGTAATAAGTATGCAGGGCTACGGGGATAGAGCCTGGGGGCGGGACAAATTGATTGCTCTACAGAGAGCCAGCATGGACTTGATGGGCTTCTGACCTCCTTCGATGCTATTATAACTCTATGGCTCAAACTGGAGGTCCCAGTCTCCCCAGTCACCATCCCTGGGTCTATTCTGTCCCACCAGCTGACCAGACCCACCAGAGGAGGCAGCACAGTAATAACCAGTCAGGAGGGAATAGCACTGGGCGTGCACAAAAAATTGGCTCCGGACCCCATGAAGTCTCATGGCATCAAGTCAAACATGGGCATGGAAACCTCTTGCTGATTACTACCTACCACCCCCTTTCAGCTGATGAATCTGTACTCCTCCATGTAGAACACCACTTGGAGGAAGCACTGAGGGTAGCAAGGGTACAGAATGTACTCTGAGTGGGGGACTTCAATATCCATCACCAAGAGTGGCTCAGTAGCCAATTTTTGGGAGGAGTGACCACTGCACAGCTCTTGTTGAGACAAAGTCCTGTCTTGACACTGAGGACACCCTCTATTGTATTGTGTGGCACTACCACTGTGCTAAATAGGATAGATTGAGAACAGAGCTAGAAACTCAAAAACTAGGCACCATGAGGTGCTGTGGACCATCAGCAGCAGCAGGGTGGAACTCCACCACAATCTGTAACCTCATGGCCCAGCATATCCCTCACTACCATTACCATTGATCAAACCTGGTTCAATGAGGAGTGCAGAAGAGGATGCCAGCAGCAGCAACCATACCTAAAAATGAGATACCAACCAGGTGGTGAAGCTACAATATAGAACTACATGCATGCTAAACAGCAGGAGCAGTATGTGATAGACAGAACTAAGTGATTCCACAACCACCCAGTCCTGAATGGTGGTGGACAATGAAACAACTAGCGGGAGGAGGAGGCTCCACAAACATCCTCATCCTCAAAGATGGGGGAATCCCAGCTCATCAGTGCAAAAGACAAGTCTGAAACATTTGCAACCATCTTCAGCCAGAAGTCCTCCTGAGGTCCCCTGCGTCACAGATACCAGTCTGCAGCCAATTTGACTCTATCCACCTGATATCAAGAAATGTCTGAAAGTGCTGGATACAGCAAATACAATGGGATCTGACAATATCCTGGCTGTAGTACTTGTGCTCCAGAACTTGCTGCGCCCCATAGCTAAGCAAATACAGCTACAACACTGGCATCTACATGACAATGTGGAAAATTGCCCAGGTATATCCTGTCCACAAAAAGCAGGACAAATGCAATCCAGCCAATTACCACCCCACCAGTCTATTCTCAATCATCAGCAAAGTGATGGAAGGTGTTATTGACAGTGCTATCAAGCGGCACTTAGCAATAACCTGCTCACCGATGCTCAGTTTGAGTTCCACCAGGGCCATTCAGCTCCTGACCTCATTACAGCCTTGGTCTAAACATGGACAAAAGAACTAAATTCGAGGTGAGGTAAAGTTGACTGCCCTTGACATCAAGGGCAGCATTTGACTGAGTATGGCATCAAGAAGCCCTAGCAAAATTGAAGTCAATGGGAATCAGGGGAAAAACCTCCGTTGGTTGGAATCATACCTAGCGCAAAGGAAGATGGTCATGGTTGTTGGAGGTCAATCATCTCAGATCCAGGACATCACTGCAGGATTCCTCAGGGTAGTGTCGTGGGCGCAACCATCTTCAACTGCTGCATCAGTGACCTTTCCTTCATCATAAGGTCAGAGTTCACTGATAATTGCACAATGTTTAATACCATTCCCAACTCTTGAGATAATGAAGTAGTCTGTGCCCACATGCAGCAAGACCTGGCTTGGACTGGTAAGTGGCAAGTAACATTCATGCCACATTCATGTGGTTAGCACCATAGCCTCACAGCTTCAGCGACCCGGGTTCGGTTCTGGGTACTGCCTGTGCGGAGTTTGCAAGTTCTCCCTGTGACCGCGTGGGTTTCCGCTGGGTGCTCCAGTTTCCTCCCACAGCCAAAGACTTGCAGTTGATAGGTAAATTGGCCATTGTAATTTGCCCCTAGTGTAGGTAGGTGGTAAGAGAATGGTGGGGATGTGGTAGAGAATATGGGATTAATGTAGGATTAGTATAAATGGGTGGTTGTTGGTCAGCACAGACTCGGTGGGTCGAAGGGCCTGTTTCAGTGCTGTATCTCTCTATGACTCTTAAAGTGCCAGGCAATGACCATCTCCAACAGCAGAGAATCTAACCACCTCCACTAGAATTTCAATGGCATTACCATCATTGAATCCCCCACTATCAACATCCCGGGAGTTACCATTGACCAGAAACCTAACTTGATGAGCCACATAAACATTGTGGCTACAAGAGCAGGTCAGAGGCTGGGAATTCTGCGGTGAGTAACTCACCTTCTCACTCTCCAAAGCCTATCCACCATCTACAAGGCACATGTGATGTCCTTGGGGCTTGAGTGAAGTTTAGCTGAGATAGAGAGACTAAAACTGCAGCAACTGGACACAAAGGCTTATCCTTTTATGCTGTTTTAGTTTCACTTCACCTTGCTAGCATGTGTGTTCTACAGCAGCCTCTAGAGTACAAAATGTACCATTCAATTGCAATTTCAAAACACTATACATAAGTCAGGAGTGTGATGGATATTTCCACTTGCCTGGATGTGTGCAGTTCCAACAACATTCAAAAAACTCGACAGCATCCAGGACAAAGCAGCCCTCTTGATTGCCACCCTATCCATCACCTTAAACATTCACTCCCTCCTGCTTTGGTGCACCGTGGCATCAGTGTGTACCATCTACAAGATGCACTGCAGTAACTCACCAAGGTGCCTTTGACAGCACCTTCCAAACTCGTAACCTCTACCACCTAGAAGAATAAGGGTAACAGACACACCTGCAAGTTCCCCTCCAAGTCACACACCATCCTGACTTGGAACTATATCGCTGTTCCTTCACTGTCGCTGGATCAAAATCCTGGAACTCCCTTCCTAACAGCACTGTGGGTGTACCTACCCCACATGGAATGCAGTGGTTCAAGAAGGCAGCTCACCACCACCTTTCAAGAGCAATTAGGGATGTACAATAAATGCTGGCCTAGGCAGTTGACACCCACATTCCATGGCAGAGTAAATAAAAAAACATGGGCAGTAAATTCTGGTACAAAATTAGAGTCATAGAGAGATACAGCACTGAAACAGGCCCTTCGGCCCACCGAGTCTGTGATGACCAACAACCACCCATTTATGCTAATTTTACATTAATCCCATATTCCCTACCACATCCCCACCATCTACCTACACTAGGGGCAATTTACAATGGCCAATTTACCTATCAGCCTGCAAGTCTTTGGCTGTGGGAGGAAACCGGAGCACCCAGCGGAAACCCACACGGTCACAGGGAGAACTTACAAACTCCGCACAGGCAGTACCCAGAACTGAACCCAGGTTGCTGGAGCTGTGAGGCCACCGTGCTAACCACCGTGCCAATGTGCTTAAACTTTGTGTAGAACAGATTGACAATTTATGAAATAAAACAAAGCAGAGAATTAACAAATATAAACAGCAAAGGAGAGAAGATAAGAAGAACAACATGGAAAGGATTGTGAAGAGGCAAGCAACATGAGAGTAAGGAGTGCACATTAATTATCATACAGTCTTATTTCTTTTCAAAAGAAAACACAGAAGAAATTCCAGATTACAAAAATGCCAAACAGCCCATCAAGCTTTTTAAAAATTCATTGACAGGGCGTCACTGACAAGGCCCACATTTATTGTCTAGCACTATACGTCTGAATAGTTTGCCTAGACCATTTCAGAGGGCAGTTATGAGTCAACCACATTTCTATGGGTCTGGAGTTACATCTGGGCCAGACCAGGTAAGCACGGCTAATTGTCTCAAAGGACATTAGTGAACCAAATGGGTTTTTACAAGATTTGGGTAGTTTCATGGTCACTATCACTGGCACTAGCTCTTTATTTAATTAACTGAATTTAAATTGTCCAGGTGCCATGGTGGTATGATGAACTCATGTCTCCCAGTCATTAGTCCAGGCCTCTGGATTACTAATCCAGTAACATAACCAGTGTGCTACTCGAGCCCATATACTGTTGTTCTAACATTGGCATCCTCCCACTTTAATATACACCATGAGAGAAACATTTCACTCCTGAGCTCTCACCACAGACCAGAAGAACATATTGCAAAATGGACTGAAAATTGCAGGCTGGGGATATGAGTGTTATGGTGTCTATTCCTGGATTGTGCTGAGAGTATAGAAGTAGAAAATATATCTCTTATTCCCATTGAAAGCATAAGTTCAGCAGCCTTTTTAAATCCCTACAACCTTCAAACCCACGACTCAACACCTTTGCAGATAAACGTTCTTTTGTCATTTGCAGGATTTGTGGGTAATAGGCAACATTGCAATTTATTGGTGTTCCATTAAGTATTTGGTTTTGGTCCTTCTTCTTAGTTGATTGGTTTTACATCTAGCAACTTCTGAAAGCATTAAGAATCTGTCACATAGGGTGATATTGGAGTCACTTGGAGGCCAAGCTACATGGTGGGCTGGGAAGGAGATTGATAAATTAATTGGGTTTTTATGACAATCATCATCATCTTTTTCTAGTACCATACCACAAATTACCAGATTATTTATTGAACTCAATTTTATAACTTGTCATGTTAGGATTTGAATCTTGATCTCTGAATTGCTAGTTCAGTAACACAAAAACCATACTACTGTAGCCCCCTGTGATGAGAATGAAACACAGAAATCAAGATACAGAAATAGTTCCTGTGGTTCCTCACTACATTCTCAACTATGGGTGAAACTGTACAGAACTGGCAGAGGTGATCCAGTCAATCTCCTGAGCTATTCAGCTGTTAACTCAAGAGGCAAGAATGACTTGCATTTATATAGCACCTTTCACAACCACTGGACATCCCAAAGCACTTTACAAACAATGAAGTACTTTTGAAGTGTAGCCACTGTTGTAATATAGGAAAGCTGGCAGCCAATTTATGAACAGTAAGATCCCACAAGCAGCAATATGATAGTGACCAGATAATTCTTTTTTGTGGTATTGATCGAGAGAGAAATATTGGCCAGGACGCCAGGGATAACTCCCCTTCAAAATAGTACAACAGGATCTTTTACATCTCCCTTGAAAGGGCAGAAAGGGCCTCAGTTTCATGTCTCATCTGAAAAATGTCACCTCCAACAGTATAGCATTCCCTCACTGTCGCACTAGAGTGCCAGCATAGATTGTTCTGCTCAAGTCCCTTGAGTGGGACTTCTGACACAGAGGTGAGAGAGGTAATCACTGAACCACAGCTAACAGCAAAACTGCTTTAATGGCTTGTGACAATGGCACCAGGTAACAGTGTAATTAAAGAGCTCATGTGGAATAGTGACCTGTAGCATCTAAGCCCCATCATTCATTAGCTTCAAAATACCCCAGAGCGGTATGAGAAAGAACTTTTTTAGGCAGCAAGTGGTAATGACCTGGAACTCACTGTCACGAGGGTGGTGGAAGCAGAGACAATGAATGATTCCAAAAGGAAATTGGATGGGAACTTAAGGTAAATAGAATTGCAGAGCTACGGAGATAGAGCAGTGGGAATGGGACCGATTGGATTGCTCTACAGAGATCCAGCATAGACTCGATGGACCGAATGGCCTCCTTCTGTGCGGTTATGACTCTATGGCTCTTGCCTGAAGTTGTGTTTGATTTCCCGCTAAATAACAGTGAACGCCATTAGCCTCACCGTTATGTCGACAGCAAAATCTGGCCCAATATTCAAATAATGCAGATAGTATCTCATTTAAGTTAAACAAGTTAATACCTTTAGTAAATAAGAGGTAGGTGAACCCCTGTCAAGATGTGAAGTTTTTGTCCACAACTGGTGATATCTAAGCTGTGGTTATGTTTTTTTTGAGAGATATTGCTCTCTTTGTTTTTAATCACTTTTGATTTGTGCTATCTTTATGATCTAAAGGTAATGTCTTTCTGAACTGTGAGGGTAAGGGGTTAATCCGGAAATGTCAAATCATGCCCTCTGCTGCTCGACTATCTCTTTGTTTATTATCCATAGATACAAATTATATAACTCTCCATGAGACAGCTACAATCTCGCAGTATTTCCCCCCCCCCCCCCCCCTTCAGTTATTCCACTCCGTAACAGAAGATTTCAGTGCTGACTGGGGTCTATGAAGGGAGAGGAGATTGTTTTCTTTCGCTCTGTTCAGTCTTGGCTTTAAGAGCACTTCCTCCCGCCCCTTTCATTATTATTATTTTATTCTGTTCTCGCGGTGGAACAGCTGATCTTTAGAAACTGGTAGTTTATTCTTCTAAGGACAACATCTGGATCCCCTCCTGTGGAATCACTGCCCATTTTCCCGCAAGATGTCTACAGAAAAACAAGGTAAATTGTGTATGTGTGTGTATGTGTCTATGTCAATTGCAGATTGTGCCCTAATTTAGAGCGACGTTTGAGGACCATTTATCGGTCCAGTCTTCGTATTGTTTTGTTTTCTGGGGAATGGATAGGAAAAAAAATCTCGTCCATTTATTCAACTGCAGCAGCAATTTCCTTATTCTATTATCTTTAAACGGTGCATTTGCTGGCAAGATGCATTGAGGTATTGTTTAATACAATGTTAAAGAAAGATCGGGGCATTGGTGTATTCTCCTCTCCCCCCTCCCAGGTAACAGCGGGGATGTGGGGAGGTTGAATTTTGCCTCAAAACCCAGTTGCACATTTAGGATCCTGACCAACTCCTGTGTATTTTAATGATTGATTTAAAATTCTGTAATGGCAATAAGCCCGTGGCGCAACCAAATGAAATGATTCTGTGACTGTACAGGGAACTCTTCGTGATTTTTATCCCGGGGACTATTTACAGTTCGCCGTTTATTGACTGTTAGGGGGCGGGGTGAAAACAAGAACCTGGCAGGAGGGGGCCAAACATACAAATGATACATAATTGTAAGGTGACAAGTATCTGAATAATACTTTGAGGGTATTTTTTCTCGCACCAGTTTGACTAATTGTGGCTCTGCAATGCACTGTCTGCTCATAATACAAGTTAAGGAAACACCGTGGATAGAAATTATATTCAAGGCAAAAAATAACACATCCCTCTGATTATCTCAGTTACTTATCAGTTCAGTTCTACATTAATGATCTTATTCATCTCTGATGGTTTCTCATGCCTTTTGTCCCTTTGCTTTAAAAAAAAATGTTTTATTTTCATTTTTAGACTACACTTTAAAAAAAATCTTTTATTTGTTGCCGGTGGGTTGTGGGTGATTTTTGCAGTGTGTGACATTCCACATGCCATGTATCGCCCCAGTCTATATTTTACACGTTTGAAAACTGTAATTAGCTCCAGTGATCTCTGAAGCTACTTGTTCATCTTTCCTCCTTGTAATTTGCTGGAGTGTGGAGCTTGGAAAGATTAATTTAATCAGAAAGCGGTTCACGGAGACAATGACAATGAAATTAAAGAAAAATAATAGCCTTTGAAGGTTTGCAGCAGAAGCGATCTGAATAGTTTGTTGACGCTCAGGGAGCGTCATCAAAACTGCAACCGCTTGCTGAAACGCAGAGTGCCTACTCCGCCCGCTGGCGGTGCTGAGTAGTTCCGTGTCTGCTTCCTGCCCTGATTTTCCTGTGCGAGTGTTAACAGAATGTGGCGGAACTGTCAGCAACCAGAGCACGTGCCCTACTTCCACGTTGAGTTAAGAGTTTGCAGTTCGGTTTTGTACAGGTTCGTTTAATTGCATTTTTGCTCCCATTGTGATAACCGATACCTTTCTTCATAATCAGGGGTTTGTGTCCAAAGCCAGCGCGTCGCCACTGATGGGATGGGATATTTCCACATTCTCCAGATGGACGTGTCCTCCATTTACAATGCACTGTCCATCCCCCCACTTTCTAAAAGGGACAGACAACAGCCAGGGAGTGCACCACAGGGAAAAGGCATTGGTTGAATGGATGTCACCAGAGGGGTGCTGCTTGAGGGAGACTGGAGAATGCCGTTTAACAAGCAAGAGTGATTTTTACTTAACTTGCCAGGCGGAAATCCACCCATGTGATTATGTGGAATTCAGATTTTACATCCAGTCCAATATTACTCTCCATTAACTTCAACTGAGAGTAAAATCATGGGCATGGTGAAGGGGGAAGTGGGTTAAAACTAGTGATGCACCCAATCACGTCAGTTTTTTGCCCGGTGAGTGAGCTTAAAATTATAGAATCATTGAATTATAGTATGGTTATGGCACAGAAGGAGGCCATTCGACCCATCATGTCTGTACCAGCTTTCTATGAGAGCAACTCAGCTAGTCTCACACCCCTACCTTTTCCCCATAGCCCTGCAAATCTTTTCTCTTCAGATAATTATCTAATTCACATTTGAAATCCACAAGTGAATCTGCCTCCACCACACTCTTAGCAAATGCTTTCCAGATCCTAACCGCTCGCTGTGTTAAAATGTTTTTCCTCATGTTGCCTCTGGTTCTTTTGCCAGTCACTTTAAATTGGCGCCCTCTGGTTCTCGACCCTTCCACCGATGGGAACAGTTTCTCGCTTTATGCTCTGTCCAGACCCTTCATGATTTTGAGCACCTCTTTCAAGTTTCCTCTTAATCGTCTCTTCTCCAAGGAGAACAGCCCCAGCTTCTCCAATCTATCCATGTAACTGAAGTTCCTCATCCCTGGAACCATTCTTGTAAATCTTCTTCGCATCCTCTTTAAAGCCTTCGTATTCTTCCTAAGGTGTGGTGCTTAGACTAGACACAGTACTCCAAATGAGGCTGAATCAGTGTTGAATAAATGTTCTCCATAACTTGCTTGTTTTTGTACTATCTGCCTCTATTTATAAAGCCCAGGTTTCCATATGCCTTATTAACCACTTTCTTAGCCTTCCCTGCCACATTCAATAATTTGTGCAGATACACCCCCAGGTCTCTCTGTTTCTGCACCCCCCTGAGAATTGTACCCTTAAATTTATATTGTCTCCTCATTCTTGCTACCAAAATGAATCACTTCACACTTTTCCACATTAAATTTAATCTACCATGTGTCCACCCAGCCTGTCGATGTCCTCTTGAACTATCCACCGCTCAGTTCACAATACTTCCAGGTTTTGTGTCATCTACACATTTTGAAATTGTGCCCTGCACACCCAAGTCTAGGTCATTAAAATAGATCAAGAAAGCAGTGATCCTAATACTGACCCCTAGGGAACCCAACTATATACCTTCCTCCAGTCTGAAAGGCAACCATTCACCACGACTCAGTTTCCTGTCACTCAGCCAGCTCTGTATCCATGCTGCTACTGTTCCTTTTGGTCCATGGTCTGCAACTTGCTGACAAGTCTGTTATATGGCACTTTATCTAATGCCTTTTGGAAGGCCATGTACCCCACATCAACTGTGTTACCCTTAGCAACCCTCGCTGTTGCCTCATCAAAAACTCAATCAAATTACAATTTGCCCTTAACAAATCCTTGCTTGCTTTCCTTAATTAATCCACATTTGTCCAAGTAACTGTTAGTTTTGACATGTAGTATTGTTTCCAAAATGAGGTGTCCCCCTCTGGGAGCTGGGTTCAATTCCAGTCAGACAAATGTAAATGTTTCCTTTGTCTGCGGGATAAATGAAACTGTGCAGCCTTACTCAGGGTTACTAGTGGGCACGGCCCATATCACAGAATACAACATTTAGTCATTACTTTGTATAAATTATCTATCTCAGCCATAGAGGCAATAGAATTATGGTCAAACCTTTCCGACGATGGCAAAAGGTGAGGAAACCAACAACAGGGCTCCTTGGGTGACGAGGGAGAGAGAGATTATGATTATGACCCCGCTTCCTCCTGCAATCACTGCCTCAATCACCAACTCCATCACCTCTTTCTCTCCCCGCTCCCTCCCTCGATCAACACCACAATCACTGCCACTCTTCCCCACTCCCTCCCTCAATCACCACCTCAATAACCACTTTCTCTCCCTGCTCCCTCCCCAATCACCACCTCAATCACCGCTTCTCTTCCTCGCTCCCTCCCTCAACCACCACCTCAATCACCACTTTCTCTCCCCGCTCGCTCCCTCAATCACCATCTCAATCACTGCTACTCTTCCTCGCTCCCTCCCTCAACCACCACCTCAATCACCACTTCTCTTCCTCGCTCCCTCCCTCAACCACCACCTCAATCACCACTTCTCTTTCCTGCGCCCTCCCTCAATCAGCACCTCAATCACCACAATCTCTCCCCGCTCGCTCCCTCAATCACCACCTCAATCACTGCTTCTCTTCCTCGCTCCCTCCCTCAATCACCACCTCAATCACCACAATCTCTCCCCGCTCGCTCCCTCAATCACCACCTCAATCACTGCTTCTCTTCCTCGCTCCCTCCCTCAATCACCACCTCAATCACCACATTCTCTCCCCGCTCGCTCCCTCAATCACCACCTCAATCACTGCTTCTCTTCCTCGCTCCCTCCCTCAATCACCACCTCAATCACCACAATCTCTCCCCGCTCGCTCCCTCAATCACCACCTCAATCACCGCTTCTCTTCCCCGCTCCCTCCCTCAATCACCACCTCAATCACTGCTTCTCTTCCTCGCTCCCTCCCTCAATCACCACCTCAATCACCGCTTCTCTTCCCCACTCCCTCCCTCAATCACCACCTCAATCACCGCTTCTCTTCCCCGCTCCCTCCCTCAATCACCACCTCAATCACTGCTTCTCTTCCTCGCTCCCTCACTCAATCACCACCTCAATCACCGCTTCTGTTCCTCGCTCCCTCTCAATCACCACCTCGATTACCGCTTCTCTTCCCCACTCCCTCCCTCAATCACCGCTTCTCTTCCCCACTCCCTCCCTCAATCACCACCTCAATCACCGCTTCTCTTCCCCACTCCCTCCCTCAATCACCGCCTCAATCACCGCTTCTCTTCCCCACTCCCTCCCTCAATCACCACCTCAATCACCACTTCTCTTCCTCGCACCCTCCCTCAATCACCACCTCAATCACCGCTTCTCTTCCCCACTCCCTCCCTCAATCACCACCTCAATCACCACTTCTCTTCCTCGCTCCCTCCCTCAATCACCACCTCAATCACCGCTTCTCTTCCCCGCTCCCTCCCTCAATCACCACCTCAATCACTGCTTCTCTTCCTCGCTCCCTCCCTCAATCACCACCTCAATCACCACAATCTCTCCCCGCTCGCTCCCTCAATCACCACCTCAATCACCGCTTCTCTTCCCCGCTCCCTCTCTCAATCACCACCTCAATCACTGCTTCTCTTCCTCGCTCCCTCCCTCAATCACCACCTCAATCACCGCTTCTCTTCCCCACTCCCTCCCTCAATCACCACCTCAATCACCGCTTCTGTTCCCCACTCCCTCCCTCAATCACCACCTCAATCACTGCTTCTCTTCCTATCTCCCTCCCTCAATCACCACCTCAATCACCGCTTCTCTTCCTCGCTCCCTCCCTCAATCACCACCTCAATTCTGCTTCTCTTCCCCAACACCTCCCTCAATCATCTCCTCAATCACCACTTCTCTTACTTGCTCCCTCCCTCAATCACCACCTCAATCGCCGCCTCTCTTCCCCACTCCCTCCCTCAATCACCGCCTCAATCACCGCTTCTCTTCCCTGCTCCCTCCCTCAATCACCACCTCAATCACTGCTTCTCTTCCTCGCTCCCTCCCTGAATCACCACCTCAATCACTGCTTCTCTTCCTCGCTCCCTCCCTCAATCACCACCTCAATCACTGCTTCTCTTACTCGTTCCCTCCCTCAATCACCACCTCAATCACCGCTTCTCTTCCTCGTTCCCTCCCTCAATCACCACCTCAATCACTGCTTCTCTTCCCCAACACCTCCCTCAATCACCACTTCTCTGACTTGCTCCCTCCCTCAATCACCACCTCAAAGACCGCCTCTCTTCCCCACTCCCTCCCTCAATCACCGCCTCTCTTCCCCACTCCCTCCCTCAATCACCACCTCAATCACTGCTTCTCTTCCTCGCTCCCTCCCTCAATCACCACCTCAATCACTGCTTCTCTTCCTCGCTCCCTCCCTGAATCACCACCTCAATCACCACTTCTCTTCCCCACTCCCTCCCTCAATCTCCACCTCAATCACTGCTTCTCTTCCTCGATCCCTCCCTCAATCACCACCTCAATCACTGTTTCTCTTCCTCGCTCCCTCCCTCAATCACCACCTCAATCAACACTTCTCTTCCCCACTCCCTCCCTCAATCTCCACCTCAATCACTGCTTCTCTTCCTCGATCCCTCCCTCAATCACCACCTCAATCACTGCTTCTCTTCCCCACTCCCTCCCTCAATCACCACCTCAATCACTGCTTCTCTTCCCCACTCCCTCCCTCAATCACCACCTCAATCACTGCTTCTCTTCCTCGCTCCCTCCCTGAATCACCACCTCAATCACTGCTTTTCTTCCTCGCTCCCTCCCTCGATCACCACCTCAATCACTGCTTCTCTGCCCCACTCCCTCCCTCAATCACCGCCTCAATCACCGCTTCTCTGCCCCACTCCCTCCCTCAATCACCGCCTCAATCACCGCTTCTCTTCCTCGCTCCCTCCCTCGATCACCACCTGAATCACTGCTTCTCTTCCTCGCTCCCTCCCTCGATCACCACCTCAATCACCGCTTCTCTGCCCCACTCCCTCCCTCAATCACCGCCTCAATCACCACTTCTCTTCCTCGCTCCCTCCCTCGATCACCACCTGAATCACTGCTTCTCTTCCTCGCTCCCTCCCTCGATCACCACCTCAATCACCGCTTCTCTGCCCCACTCCCTCCCTCAATCACCGCCTCAATCACCACTTCTCTTCCTCGCTCCCTCCCTCGATCACCACCTTAATCACCGCTTCTCTTCCTCGCTCACTCCCTTGTTCACCACATCAATCACCGCTTCTCTTCCTCGCTACCTCCCTCAATCACCACCTCAATTACCGCTTCTCTTCCCCACTCCCTCCCTCAATCACCACCTCAATCACTGCTTCCCGTCGCCACTCCCTTCTACGTGCACCTGCTCACCGCTCCCTCCTGCTGCTCCCCCCCACGCCCGCCCGCCCGTCGCTCTCCCCCGCTTCCACCTGCTCACTGTTCCATCTCATCGCTGTCGTCTCATATGTCCTCCCAGAGAAGCAGCGGTGGGTGGGGGCGGAGGGATGGTGGTGGGAGAGCAAGTGGGGTGCAAGCGGTGAATGGGGGGAGGAAGTGGTGAGGCAGGAAGTGAGTGGCAAACAGTCAGAGCGGGAGTGAAGGACGGGATTGAGCAGTCAGCAGATGGGCACGGGATCAAGCAGGGAAGAGAAGCTGGGCAGAGAAGCGGAGATTGTGGGAAGGAGCGGGGATGAGAAGCGGAGATTGTGAGAAGGAGCGGGGATGAGAAGCGGAGATTGTGGGAGGGAGCGGGGAGGAGAAGCGGAGATTGTGGGAGGGAGCGGGGATGAGAAGCAGAGATTGTGGGAGGGAGCGGATATGAGAAGCAGAGATTGTGGGAAGGAGCGGGGAAGAGAAGCGGAGATTGTGGGAAGGAGCGGGGAAGAGAAGCGGAGATTGTGGGAGGAAGCGGGGATGAGAAGCGGAGATTGTGGGAAGGAACGGGGATAAGAATCGGAGATTGTGGAATGGAGTGGGGAAGAGAAGCGGAGATTGTGGGAGGAAGCGGGGATGAGAAGCGGAGATTGTGGGAAGGAGCGGGGAAGAGAAGCAGAGATTGTGGGAAGGAGCGGGGAAGAGAAGCAGAGATTGTGGGAAGGAGCGGGGAAGAGAAGCGGAGATTGTGGGAGGAAGCGGGGATAAGAAGCGGAGATTGTGGGAGGGAGCGGGGATGTGAAGCAGAGATTGTGGGAGGGAGCGGGGATGAGAAGCTGCGATTGTGGGAGGGAGCGGGGATGAGAAGCGGAGATTGTGGGAGGGAGCGGGGATGTGAAGCAGAGATTGTGGGAGGGAGCGGGGATGAGAAGCTGCGATTGTGGGAGGGAGCTGGGAAGATAAACGGAGATCGTGGAAGTAGGCGGGGATGATAAGCAGAGATTGTGGGAGGGAGCGGGGATGAGAAGCGGAGATTGTGGAAGGGAGTGGGGATGAGAAGCGGAGATTGTGGGAAGGGGCGGGGATGAGAAGCAGAGATTGTGGGTGGGAGCGGGGATGTGAAGCGGAGATTGTAGGAGGGAGCGGGGATGAGAAGCGGAGATTGTGGGAGAAAGCGGGGATGTGAAGCGGAGATTGTGGGAAGGAGCGGGGATGAGAAGCAGAGATTGTGGGAGGGAGCGGGGATGAGAAGCGGAGATTGTGGGAGGGAGCGGGGATGTGAAGCGGAGATTGTGGGAGGGAGCGGGGATGAGAAGCGGAGATTGTGGGAAGGAGCGGGGATGAGAAGCAAAGATTGTGGGAGGGAGCGGGGATGAGAAGCGGAGATTGTGGGAGGGAGCGGGGATGTGAAGCGGAGATTGTGGGAGGGAGCGGGGATGAGAAGCACAGATTGTGGGAGGGAGAGGGGATGAGAAGCGGAGATTGTGGGAGGAAGCGGGGATGAGAAGCAGAGATTGTGGGAAGGAGCGGGGATGAGAAGCAGAGATTGTGGGAGGGAGCGGGGATGAGAAGCGGAGATTGTGGGAAGGAGCGAGGATGTGAAGCGGAGATTGTGGGAGGGAGCAGAGATTGTGGGAGGGAGCGGGGAATAGAAGCAGAGATTGTGGGAGGGAGCGGAGTTTGTGGGAAGGAGCGGAGATGTGAAGCGGAGATTGTGGGAGGGAGCGGAGATTGTGGGGAGAAGCGGAGATTGTGGGAAGGAGCGGGACTGTGAAGTGGAGATTGTGGGAAGCAGCGAGGATGTGAAGCGGATATTGTGGGAGGGAGCAGAGATGTGAAGCGGAGATTGTGGGAGAGAGCGGAGATTCTGGGAGGGAGCGGGGAAGAGAAGCAGAGATTGTGGGAGGGAGCGGGGATGAGAAGCGGGGATTGTGGGTGGGAGCAGAGATTGTGGGAGGGAGCGGGAATGAGAAGCGGAGATTGTGGGAGGGAGCGGGGATGAGAAGCGGAGATTGTGGAAAGGAGCGGGGATGAGAAGTAGAGATTGTGGGAGGGAGCGAGGATGAGAAGCAGAGATTGTGGGAAGGAGTGTGGAATAGAAGCAGAGATTGTGGGAGGGAGCGGGGAAGAGAAGCGGAGCTTGTGGGAGGGAGCGAGAATGAGAAGCAGAGATTGTGGGAAGGAGCGGGGATGAGAAGCGGAGATTGTGGGAGGGAGCGGGGATGAGAAGCAGAGATTGTGTGAAGGAGCGGGGAAGAGAAGAAGAGATTATGGGATGGAGCGGGGAAGAGAAGAAGAGCTTGTGGTAAGGAATGGGAAAGAGAAGCAGAGTTGTGGGAGGGAGCGGGGATGAGAAGCGGAGATTGTTGGAAGGAGCGGGGAAAAGAAGCAGAGATTGTGGGAGGGAGCGAGGATGAGAAGCAGAGATTGTGGAAGGAGCAGGGATGAGAAGCGGAGATTGTGGGAGGGAGCGGGGATGAGAAGCGGAGATTGTGGAAGGGAGCGGGGATGAGAAGCGGAGATTGTGGGAAGGAGCGGGGATGAGAAGCAGAGATTGTGGGAAGGAGCGGGGATGAGAAGCGGAGATTGTGGGAAGGAGCGGGGATGAGAAGCGGAGATTGTGGGATGGAGCGGGGATGAGAAGCGGAGATTGTGGGAAGGAGCGGGGATGAGAAGCGGAGATTGTGGGAGGGAGCGAGGAAGAGAAGCCATGATTGTAGCAGGGAGCGGGGATGAGAAGCAGAGATTGTGGGAAGGAGCGGGGATGAGAAGCGGAGATTGTGGGAAGGAGCGGGGATGAGAAGCGGAGATTGTGGGAGGAAGCGAGGAAGAGAAGCCGTGATTGTAGCAGGGAGCGGGTATGAGAAGCAGAGATTGTGGGTAGGAGCATGCATGATAAGCGGAGATTGTGGGAGGGAGCGGGGATGAGAAGCGGAGATTGTGGGAGGGAGCGGGGATGTGAAGCGGAGATTGTGGGTGGGAGCGGGGATGTGAAGCAGAGATTGTGGGTGGGAGCGGGGATGTGAAGCAGAGATTGTGGTAAGGAACGGGGATGAGAAGCAGAGATTGTGGGAAGGAGCGGGTATAAGAAGCGGAGATTGTGGGAAGGAGCGGGGATGAGAAGCGGAGATTGTGGGAGGGAGCGGGGATGAGAAGCGGAGATTGTGGGAAGGAGCGGGGATGAGAAGCGGAGATTGTGGGAAGGAGCGGGGATGAGAAGCGGAGATTGTGGGAGGGAGCGGGGATGAGAAGCGGAGATTGTGGGAAGGAGCGGGGATGAGAAGCGGAGATTGTGGGAAGGAGCGGGGATGAGAAGCGGAGATTGTGGGAGGAAGCGGGGATGAGAAGCAGAGATTGTGGGAAGGAGCGGGGATGGGAAACGGAGATGTGGGAAGGAGCGGGGATGAGAAGCGGAGATTGTGGAAGGGAGTGGGGAAGAGAAGCGGAGATTGTGGGAGGAAGCGGGGATGAGAAGCGGGGATGAGAAGCGGAGATTGTGGGAAGGAGCGGGGATGAGAAGCCAGAGATTGTGGGAAGGAGCGGGGATGTGAAGCGGAGATTGTGGGAGGGAGCGGGGATGAGAAGAGGAGATTGTGGGAAGGAGCGGGGATGAGAAGCGGAAATTGTGGGAGGGAGCGAGGAAGAGAAGCCGTGATTGTAGCAAGGAGCGGGGATGAGAAGCAGAGATTGTGGGTAGGAGCAGGCATGATAAGCGGAGATTGTGGGAGGGAGCGGGGATGAGAATCGGAGATTGTGGGAAGGAGCGGGGATGAGAAGCGGAGATTGTGGGAAGGAGCGGGGATGAGAAGCGGAGATTGTGGGAGGGAACGGGGATGAGAAGCAGAGATTGTGGGAAGGAGCGGGGATGAGAAACGGAGATGTGGGAAGGAGCGGGGATGAGAAGCAGAGATTGTGGGAAGGAGCGGGGATGAGAAGCAGAGATTGTGGGAAGGAGCGGTGATGTGAAGCGGGGATTGTGGGAGGGAGCGGGGATATGAAGCGGAGATTGTGGGAGGGAGCGGAGATGAGAAGCGGAGATTGTGGGAAGGAGCGGGGATGTGAAGCGGAGATTGTGGGAAGGAGCGGGGATGTGAAGCGGAGATTGTGGGAGGGAGCGGAGATGAGAAGCGGAGATTGTGGGAAGGAGCGGGGATGTGAAGTGGAGATTGTGGGAGGGAGCGGGGATGTGAAGCGGAGATTGTGGGAGGGAGCGGAGATGAGAAGCAGAGATTGTGGGAAGGAGCGGGGATGTGAAGCGGAGATTGTGGGAGGGAGCGGAGATGAGATGCGGAGATTGTGGGAAGGAGCGGGGATGTGAAGTGGAGATTGTGGGAGGGAGCGGGGATGTGAAGCGGAGATTGTGGGAGGGAGCGGAGATGAGAAGCGGAGATTGTGGGAAGGAGCGGGGATGTGAAGTGGAGATTGTGGGAAGGAGCGGGGATGTGAAGTGGAGATTGTGGGAGGGAGCGGGGATTTGAAGTGGATATTGTGGGAGGGAGCGGAGATGAAAAGTGGAGATTGTGGGAGGGAGCGGGGATGTGAAGTGGAGATTGTGGGAAGGAGCGGGGATGTGAAGTGGAGATTGTGGGAAGGAGCGAGGATGTGAAGCGGAGATTGTGGGAAGGAGCGAGGATGTGAAGCGGATATTGTGGGAAGGAGCGGGGATGAGAAGCGGAGATTGTGGGAATGAGTGGGGATGAGAAACTGAGATGTGGGTAGGAGCGAGGATGAGAAGCGGAGATTGTGGGAAGGAGCGGGGATGAGAAGCGGAGATTGTGGGAAGGAGCGGGGATGAGAAACGGAGATGTGGGAAGGAGCGGGGATGAGAAGCGGAGATTGTGGGAAGGAGCGGGGATGAGAAACGGAGATGTGGGAAGAAGCGGGGATGTGAAGCGGATATTGTGGGAATGAGTGGGGATGAGAAACGGAGATGTGGGAAGGAGCGGGGATGAGAAGCAGAGATTGTGGGAAGGAGCGGAGAATGGAAGCGGAGATTGTGGGAAGGAGCGGGGATGAGAAACGGAGATGTGGGAAGGAGCGGGGATGAGAAGCGGAGATTGTGGGAAGGAGCGGGGATGTGAAGTTGAGATTGTGGGAAGGAACGAGGATGTGAAGCGGATATTGTGGGAAGGAGTGGGGATGAGAAGCGGATATTGTGGGAATGAGTGGGGATGAGAAACGGAGATATGGGTAGGAGCGAGGATGAGAAGTGGAGATTGTGGGAAGGAGCGGGGATGAGAAGCGGAGATTGTGGGAAGGAGCGGGGATGAGAATCGGAGATGTGGGAAGAAGCGGGGATGTGAAGCGGATATTGTGGGAATGAGTGGGGATGAGAAACGGAGATGTGGGAAGGAGCAGGGATGAGAAGCGGAGATTGTGGGAATGAGTGGGGATGAGAAACGGAGATGTGGGTAGGTGCGAGGATGAAAAACTGAGATTGTGGGAAGGAGCGGGGATGAGAAATGGAGATGTGGGTAGGAGCGAGGATGAGAAGCGGAGATTGTGGGAAGGAGCGGGGATGAGAAGTGGAGATTGGGGAGGGAGCGAGGA
The DNA here is from genome assembly GCF_036365525.1 of Heterodontus francisci. Lineage (NCBI taxonomy): Eukaryota > Metazoa > Chordata > Chondrichthyes > Heterodontiformes > Heterodontidae > Heterodontus > Heterodontus francisci. The sequence goes on from NC_090399.1 coordinate 9,897,621, forward strand.
AGAGGAACAGCGATCATGAGGGGTAGCAGTCACTGTTAGGGGAGATGGAGTCGGCAATTGTGGCTATTGAGGGGTGAGGCAACACCCGGACATCATTACGTCTGATGTCATTACAGCACCGTGTAGATGCATGGACCCATACTGGCAAGCTGGCAAATGTTTGGATTCACTGATGACGTCGCAATCACTCTGCCCGTGCTCTGCGTTGTCAGGAGATTCTCCTTACAATAATCTGAGATTGGAGGTGAAGAGGAAAATAAGACTGACAAAGAGAGAATATGAGAATAGAATGGCAGTCATCCTAAAAGGGATCCCAAAAATCATCTACCGGCATGTAAATAGTAAGTGGGTAGTAAGAAGTGGAGTGCAGCCTATTAGGGACAAAGAGGGTAATAATGCTTAGAGATGCAGGGCAAGGCTGAAATACTTAATAGAGTACTTTTTATTCGTGTTTACTAAGGAAATGGAAGCTGACAAAATATCAGTTGAAGCGGAAAGATTGGAGGCAATGGATAGGATAACAATAGAGAGGGTCAGGTACTAAAAAGGCTGGCTATGCTTAGGGTAGATAAGTCACCTGGTCCGGATGGCTTGAATCCCACGTTCCAATCTTCTCTGGATACTGGGGAGGTGGCAGAGGGTTAAAGAGTGGCAAATGCAACACCCTCATTTGAGAAAGGGTGTAAGGACAGTCCTCGCAACTATAGACCAAATAGTTTAATATCAGTGGTGGGTAAGATTTTAGAAACAATAATCAGGGAAGATATCAACAGACGCATGGAGCGGTTTGAGTTAATTAGGGAGAGCCAGCATGGATTTGTAAAAGGCAGATCATGCTTGACTAATCTAATTGAATTTTTTTGATGAACAGATAGGTTTGCTAAAGGGAATGCAGTGGATGCTGTTTAAGAAAGCATTTGATATGGTACCACATAAAAGGCTGGTTAACAAAATTGAGGCTCATGGAATGGGAGTGTCAGTGTCCAACTGGATAAAAAATTGGCTTAAGGACAGAAAACAGCGAGTCATTGTGAATGGCTATTTTTCAGACTGGAGGATGATAGACAATCGTGTTCCCCAAGGGTCAGTGCTGGGACCACTGCTTTTTTTGCTATATATAAATGACTTGGATCCTGGAATATAGAGTCGAATTTTAAAATTTGCCGATGATACCAAACTTGAAGGTATGGCAAACAATGAGGATGGTATGAACTGCCTGCAACAAGACATAGATAGGCTAGCAGAGTGGGCAAACAGGTGGCAGATGGAATTTAAGTGTAGGAATAGGGAGAGGCAATATAGACTTAATGGCACGGTTCTAAAGAGTATGCAGGAACAGAAGGACCTGAGGGTGCATGAGGTCTTTGAAGGTCGCAGGACATATTGAGAAAGTGGTTAGTGAAGCATATGAAATCTTGGGCTTCATAAACAGAGGTATTGAGTCCAAAAGCAGGGAAGTTATGTTGAACCTTTATAAAGCTCTGTTTAGACCCCTACTGGAGTATTGCATCCAGTTCTGGTCACCACACTTTAAGAAGGATGTGATGGTCCTTGAGAGGATGCAGATGAGATTTACCAGAATGGTTCCAGGGATGGAGGGTTTTACTTACAAGGTTAGGTTGGAAAAGCTGTGTTTGTTCTCCTTCGAACAACGGAGACTGAGGGGAGATTTAATAGAAGTGTAGAAGATTGTGACAGGTTTAGATTGGTCAGACAAGGAAGAGTGGTTTTCTATTAACACATGGTACAAGGACTAGGGGACACAGATTGCACGTTTTGTGTAAAAGATGCAGGGGGAATGTGAGGAAGCACTTTTTTTACACAGTGGGTGGTAATGACCTGGAACTCACTGCCCACAAGGGTGGTGGAAGTGGAGACTTCAAGAGGATGTTAATGGCCACCTGAGAGAAATAGACTTAGAGGGCTACAGGGATCGAGCCAGGGAGTGAGACTGACTGCATAGCTCCCTGGAGAGCTGGCATGGACTCGATGGGCCAAATGGCCTCATGTGCCGTAAATGACTTTATAACCCCTCACCTCTCTCTTGACCTTCAAAGTGCATAAAAGTCACCATTGTTAATCTTTATCAAGGCCACTGCCATTGTCACCTTTCACCCCACAGTAAGCACGACAGCCTCTAGCCAGCCTCCATGCTAACAAGGACGCCTTCCCAGATCTTTTATGTTGACCTGGGAGGACTAACAAAATACTCGCCATCTTTAATGCTGGAAGTTGCTTAGGACAGCGCTAGCTATGATGTCACAGGTGGTACATCTGTGCTTGGGCGAGAAGTTCACCCCCTGCGGTCGCGACACCAATATTCGCAGGCAGTGGTAAAATGCCAGAGTGGTACAGTCGGCCATCTATTGCATTGGCCACATTGTTGAGGCACCGTTGCAGAAGCTTTGCTATGCATCTAAATGTGTTTCAAAACCTTCCATGCCCTCATGCCACCCTACCTGTATAACCTCCTCAAGCCTGTAACCCTCTGAAATCTCTTGCACTTCTCTAATTCTGCCCTCGAGCATCCCCAATTTCCTTCCCCCATCATTGGCGGCTGTGCCTTCAGCTGCTTGGGCCCCAAGCTCTGGAATTCCCTCCCTCAACCCCTCTGTGGCTCTCTACCTCTCTCTGCTCCTTTAAGACACTCCTTAAAGCTTACATCTTTGATTGAGCTTTTGGCCATCTGCCCTATATCTTATTATGTGGCTTGGTGTGAAGATTTGTTTGATAATGGCTCCTGTACAGTACATTGGGATGTTTTACTGCATTAAAGGCGCTATATAAATGTTGTTATTGTGATACAGCTTGTTTTCCATGACTGCCCAAGATGGGAATTTGTACCGACCCTGCAGTGTACATTACCTTCTCAGTTTCAACAACCATGTCTTTTTACAGTGTTTTTAATCCAGCTCCGTGTGCCTATATTTGAAGGTGATATTTATAGATCTTGAGGACTTTTGTCAGAATATTGCGTACAATGGGAAGCAGCCAAGGAGCCTCAATTAAGCTAAGGAATGTTACCACAGTCTGTTAAATCAATAGACTTCTGTACGGTACCATCATGAATAATTTGTAGCCTTGGCACTTTAGTAAGTGGTAAATGTATGAATCCCAAAGCACACCTTGGGTAGACCCATCATCCACATTAAAAAGCTTTGGAGACCTCGGGAGCCTGACGATTTATTAGTGTATGGGAGCTGGTCTTTGCTCAGCTCACCCTGAGATCTTTACCCTATTGTTTTCAGAAATCCTGAGACCTTGCTTTTTTTTTGAATGGAAGAATGCTGAACAAAGCAATAATTTGCTGTGATTACTGCATCGGTCCTCAAAACTTTGAGATGATTATGCACCATATCCTAAAATCATTTTTAACAGGATCCTAGAATCTTCATGTGCCAGGGTCTGGAACCCTGTGTTTGTGATGAGCTGGGTTCTCGAATATTTATTTACGAGCACTGAATGCTGGAACCTGCCATCACCATGTAAGCAGAGGAAGATACCGGGCTCTGGAGAGTTTTGTGGCCAAGAGCTGGCACAGACACAATGGGCCTAATGGACTCTTTCCACACTGTAAGCTTCAATGGTTCTATGGAGAATTTGGGAATCATGATGACGGAGATTATAGAAAATCAGGATTGCTGTGTGTGCTAGGTTGTAGATTCCTGCTTATTATGGTGTCGTAGAATATAGCAACCTGTGATTATTATGGGCTGGATTTTTAATTTGTCGCTGGGGTGTAAACTGACATTCTGAGTTGGCCTCTCATTAGAGAAACTCCCTGCTTTGAATTTCTGTTTAAATCAATGAAGATGACGATCAAGGATTTTCTACAGCAGACCATCGATACACAACAGCAGTTTCATACCCGGATGCTACATTGAAAATCTAGCCCAATATCTGATGGATTATGGAAGCCTGCGACTACTTTGTGTCAGATTCTGAAACTCTGCTGTTTCGGCTGGATTTTATAATCTCATGATCCCAGATTCTAAAATGTCACAGTGACTGTGCTATATTCTAGAATGTTGATCGAATTGTGCCAGATTCCAGAACCCGGATTCAAGTGTGTTGGATTCTAGAAGCCAGATTGGATTGTGCCAGATTGTAGAGCCGTGACTGGGATGTGCTAGATTCTAGAACCTTAATCTGGACACGTCATATTCTAGAACCTGACTTGAGTGTCCCAGGTTCTAGAACCTAGATTGGAGTGTGTCAAATCCTGGAACCACATTGCTGCTTTCTGGAACCCTGGCAGTTTAATTTAATACTTTCAATCCCACATATATTGTTGTAACACAATACTGCAGCTCTCACAACAGGTGTATACCTTTGATAAATACGGTAAACTCCTTTAGGTTAAAATTCACCAGTAATAACAAAGTCAGTGTGTTTTTTGTACCTCATTTCCCCCGGATCTTTTGCCACTGTTTATATTGTTTCTTATTGCCACTTGTACGCATATCAGAGGGCAACACTTGGAAGTTGTGCACCTGGGAATGGGGCTGGCAACTTGAGCCAGAGAAGTGATATCGCTTGATGCAGAACATTAGTGTCTGGGTAACGTAGATAAGACTGCATGAAGGAGAACAGCAGCAAATGAACAGGATCGGATCAGAGAGAACATGTTAGATGGCACGGTTCAGTTTCAAATCAGTAATTTAAAAAAAATAACTTGGAACAAGAAACATGTTTTTGACGGGTGTTTTAAATGTAGTAATCAACTTGTTCTCTGTGGAAGGCTCCCTGAGCTATCATTGTGTTTTATGTGGCAACCTAACAAATTGTAAACTTATTTCTCCCAAATACTGTTAGAAATGGTTGAATAGTACTGTAGACCAGCAGGCTGTCTGGATACAAGTGGCACCTGGAATTGTGCAGCATTACTGACATTATATTGAGGGCTGCAATGCACTCTGTCTTCAAGTTCATCTGCAAGACTATTTGTAGCAGTCTCAGCTTGAAAGAAACAAAGCCAACAATTGTGATCCTTACAGGAAGAGATAGAAGAATGTAATATCATGGTCTCACTCCATATTTCAGTAACGTACTCCAGCCCTACAACCTTCCCAGATTTCTGTGCCCCTCCAATCCCCAGTTTTCATTGCTCCACCATTGGCGGCCCTGCCTTCCGATGCATAAGTGCTAAGCTCTGGCATTGTCTCTTTAAACCTCTGAGCCTCTCTACCTCCCTCAAGATTCTCCTTAACACCTACATCTTTGACCAATAGTTTGGTCACCTGTCCTAGTATCTCCTTATGTGGTTCGATGTCAAATTTTGACTGTTGGCCCTCCTGCGAAGCGATTGGAGACATTTTACTGTGTTGAAAGCTCTCTAGATTTGCAAGTTGTTGCAGTTACCAGTCCTGTCTTAATAATCTACATTGGAGGAAACCCTAGTGATTTGGGGAATGTAGTCAAGCAGCCATGGAGAAGAGCAGTGGAGTAGGGACAGAATTGGATCTGCGCGAATCAGGACAATTTTAACCTAACCCAGCTGGTAGGTTGTGGTTTTATACCTGTGTAATATTAACCTGCGCAGAGAGTAATATCAGGATGAATGTAAAACCTGATCCCATCAGTTTCCTGATAGGCGAGTTGGGTTAAAATTGGACCAGCATTTCCTCTATATTCCCTGTATTTCTTTGTCTCTTCCTCCATTCATTTTAAGACCGTGAAGATGACTAGTTACCAGTTCTGGAAATGATGGAATTGTGCTGTTATTTTGCTAGTCAATAATAAAGAATTCTCGCACCTGTTGAGACAGTCATATCTTCTCCACTCCAAATATAGGCCCCTTATACAATGGTCCTCAGGCACTGAAATTCACTAACTTAGCGATTCCTGCACACATGCCCATGGAGACTACTCAGATCCTGCCAGTTCTGTTTCACTCACCTTGCAATGTTCCAGTTTTAAAATTATGCAGCCCTTCTGTGTGCCATTAAGCAGCAGGGAAGCCTAAAGAAACTTCCAGCTGCCCTGAGCTGGGCTATTATTAAATTATTGTACAGTTGATATTGTAAATCTGAAATAAATAGTAAGATTACAGTAGTAAGGGGTAGAATAGCATAGTGGTTATGTTACTGGGCTAGTAATCCAGAGAACTAAATGAATGATCAAGAAACTTGAATCCCCCATGGCAGCTGGAGGGTTTAAATTAATTAAATAAAATCTTCAATAAAAAGCTCATCTCAGCAATAGTGACCATGAAACTGCCAGTTTTTTTGTAAAAGCCCAACTAGTTCACTGATGTCCTTCAGTGAAGGAAATCAGCCAGCTTTACCCGGTCTGGCCTACATGTGATTCCAGCCCCACAACAATGTGGTTGACTCTCTACTGCCCTCTGAAATGGCATAGCAAGCCACTCAGTTGTACCAAAATTGCTCTGCTTGCAGTTGTCCAAGTAGGCAGCTGATCACCACCTTCTCAAGGGCATCTCCAGTAAATGCTGGTCTTACCAGCAGTGCCACATCCTGTGAATGAATTAAAAATAATCAGGTTATTCAAGTGTTTGGAGTAGCTTTATTGGTGTAATATTAACCCAACACAACTGAAATAACTTACTGAGCCTTCTCTGCGATTCTGCTAGCAAAGTTGCAGCACAGGAACAGGAGGAGGCCATTCAACCCCTCAAACTTGTTCTGCCATTCAGTTAGATTCTGGCTGATCTGCATCTCAACTCCATTTATTCACCATTAGTCGAGGGGAGGCAGTGGTGTCGTGGTAATGTCACTAAACCAGGCAAATGCTTTGAAAACATGGGTTCAAATCCCACCATGACAGGTAGTGTGGTTTGAATTCAATTAATAAATCTATGATTAAAATGTAGTCTAATGATAACCATGAAGCCATTGTCAATTGTTGTAAAAACCTATTTGGTTCACTAATGTCCTTTAGAGAAGGGAGTCTACTGTCTTTAAATCAAAACAGAAAGTGGTGGAAATACTCAGCAGGTCAAGCAGCATCTGTGGAGAGAGAGAGGCAGAGTTAATGTTTCAGGTTGGTGTCCTTTTATCAGAACTGGCAAAGGTTAGAAATGTAATATGTTTATTACATTTCACCTATCACATTTCTAACCTTTGCCAGTTCTGATGAAAGGTCACAGAGCGGAAGGTTAACTCTGTTTCTCTCTCCACAGATGCTGCCTGACCTGCTGAGTATTTCCAACACTTTCAATCATCAGTAAAATGATGGAAGGGGTTGTCGACAGTGCTATCAAACAGCACCTGCTCAGCAATAATCTGCTCACAGTTGCTCAGTTTGGGTTCCGCCAGGGCCACTCAGCTCCTGACCTCATTACAGCCTTGGTCCAAACATGGACAAAAGAGTGGAACTCCAGAGATGAGGTAAGAGTGACTGCCCTTGACATGAAGGTAGCATTTGACCAAGTATGGCATCGAGAAGCCCTCACAAAACTGGAGTCAATGGGAATCGGGGGGAAACGCTCCGCTGGTTGGAGTCATACACAGCACAAAGGAAAATGGCTGTGGTTGTTGGAGGTCAATCATCTCAGTTCCAGGACATCACTGCAGGAGTTCCTCAGGGTAGTGTCCTAGGCCCAACCATCTTCAGCTGCTTCATCAATGACCTTCCCTCCATCATAAGGTCAGAAGTGGGGATGTTCACTGATGATTGCACAATGTTCAGCACCATTCGTGACTCCTCAGATACTGAAGCAGCCCATGTCCATATGCAGCAAGACCTGGACAATATCGAGGCTTGGACTGCTAAGTGACAAGTAACATTCGCACTGCACAAGTGCCAGGCAATGACCATCTCCAACAAGAGACAATCTAACCATCTTCCCTTGACATTCAATGGCATTATCATCGCTGAATCTCCCACTGTTAACATTCTGGCGGTTACCATTGACCAGAAACTGAACTGGACCAGCCACCTAAATACTGTGGCTACAAGAGCAGGTAGAGTCTGGGAATTCTGCAGCGAGTAACTCACCTCCTGTCTGCCAAAGCCTGTCCACCATCTACAAGGTACAGGTCAGGAGTGTGATGGAATACTCTCCACTTGCCTGGATGGGTGCAGCTCCATCAACACTCAAGAAACTCAACACCATCCAGGATAAAACGGCCCACTTGATTGGTACCCCATCCACAAATATTCACTCCCTCCACCACCGACACACAGTGGCAGCAGTGTCTACCATCTACAAGATGCACTGCAGCAACGCACCAAGGCTCCTTAGACAGCACCTTCCAAACCCGCGACCTCTGCCACCTAGAAGGGCAAGGGCAGCAGACATATGGGAACATCACCACCTGCAAGTTCCCCTCCAAGCCACACACCATCCTGACTTGGAACTCTATCGTCGTTCCTTCACTATCGCTGGATCAAAATCCTGGAACTCCCTTCCTAACAGCACTGTGAATGTACCGACACCTCATGGACTGCAGCGGTTCAAGAAGGCAGCTCACCACCACCTTCTCAAGGGCAATTAGGGATGGGCAATAAATGCTGACCTAGCCAGCGATGCCCACATCCCATGAACGAATAAAAAAAATGCTTTCACCCAATAAAAATCTGCTGATCTTGCTCTTGAATGGTTCATTTGTCTCCCAGTATCCACAACCTTTTGAGGGGAGAGAGTCCCAGATTTCCACCACTCTTGGCATGAAGAAGTGCAGGAAATGTGAACATTCCCCATGGAAATTCAGGGTCTTAACACACAAACTCTAAACAGCTACCGCCGCTTGCTATGTCTTCACTTTTTCACTGCTCTTTTATGTTCCTCGCCCCCTCCCTCATTTTATATTTTGATTGGAGTGTCTGTCTGTCTTTCAGTCACGCATCCCACAAATAATCTGCTTTCCTTATTTCCCTTGACTGACATCAATATTCCTTTTTCAATAGTATTCCATTTTTGAGTGATTTATCACTGTGTTGTGCTACATGGTGTCACACACGTACACAAATGTACCTAGACCTGGATTATCAGCATCATATTTCTCACTGATTGCTGACTCCCATCATAGCTCCTATTGCAGTAACTGAGATGAATCACAGACTGTAAACAGAGGGAAGGATGTGGGATGTTCATACATACTTTAACAGTTACCATCATGGTGAGCAGATTGATAATGTGAACTTTTATTCTATCCTTTGTGTTGGGCTTGTGGGATTGTTTTTGTTAAACTCTGGAACAGTACAGTGGAGGCAGAGACAGAAAGGGATTCCAGTTTAACTGAACTCAGCAGTATCCTCATTATTGAAGCCACAAACGAATCAGTTTGAACACAGCTGGTCCAGCTTAGAGCAGGAGACTGATGGTGCGGATGCAGGGAAGTGAGACTGATTTCTATTTAAAAAGATTGGTGAAGCTTATATTTAACACAAGGACAAGAGTAAGTAAATTCCAGGGATGTTGAAGGCAGCAGGATAATTCTTGCTCTCAAATCCGAACTAAAGCACGATTCCCATTTCCCTTTTTCGTTTATTCACAGTGGTTTAGTCCTCACACTGCAGGTTCACCTCTGGCTGAATTGGTGTTGCTCTTAACCCTGAGTCAAAACATTATGGGGTCAAGTTCCACTCCAGAAACCTGAGCGTGTAATGCAGGTTGTGCTCCCAGTGCAGTGCTGAGGGAGTGCTGCACTGTCAGAGGTGTCACCTTCTGGTTGGAACATTAGCTGCTCTCTCAGATGGATGTAAAATATCCTATGGTGCTATTCTAAAGAAGAGCAGGGGAGTTGCCCCCAGTGTCCTGGTCGATATTTATCCCTCAGCAATAGCACTAACAGCAGATTATTTGGTCATTATCACGTTACTGTTTGCTGGTCCTCGCTGTGCTCTCACCATCCATGGCATTGGCATTTCCTATGTTTCAACAGTGACTACGCTTCAAAGGTGGCTGTAAAGTGTTGGAGTGTCCTGAGGCCATGAGACACGCTGTAAAAATGCATGTCTCTCTTTTTCCTCTGATGCACCATGGCACAGGGTCGCGGGACGTTGGGTGTGATTGGCACTTGCTGACCTTGCTATTCCAGCTGTGCCAGAGGCTGCTAGTAGTTCAGTCAGTTAAATAATCTCTTCCTAACACCTATTGTTACAAGCAGAGTCACATTTTTGAAGTTCGGGTTGAGGAATGTCTGGTTCATGTGCTCACATTGCTGAGCTTTACCCTTGGGTTCTATGATAGGCAGGAACATAGATGGGCAGAGAGCAAAGGTCAGCGATGGCAGTGAGGACAAAGAGGCATAAAAACTAGAAAATTTATTGCACAGCGAGAGGCCATTCGGCCTCCAAATATTCCAACATGTGACCTCTGCTCTGCCACTTGAATATCATTGCAGTATGAACATCAGGATAAGTTCTTTTACGAATACCGGATTGCCGCCTTTGGAAACCAATTTAGAAGAAATTGTTACATCTCTGAAGCAGATTAACTAAGGTTGAAGAAGACAATTTTGAGATTTAAGTACAGCTCTGTAGTTAAAAGAAATCTGAGCCGATAAGTTGATGATCTCGACTTTCCGCTGTAAAAAAACACAGCGGGTAGATGACTGATGCCAGATGGTTTACAGCTCCCATTTAAAATATTCTGAGGAATTACATGAAGTTCTGCTGACTGCAAACAACAGCCCAAATGGCAGGGCTGCAGAAAAGAGAGATTTAATTTCGCACAGGAGAAGATATTTTCTGTTTTTGTTCTAGGATCATAGAAAGTTTAAGGCACAGAACCAGGCCACTTGGCCCGTCATGTCTGTGCCAGCTGAGAAAAGGAGCCACCAAGGTTAATCCCACTTTACAGCATTTGGTCCGTAGCTCTGCGGGTTACGGAACTTCAGGTGCACATCCGGGCACCTTTTAAATGAGATGAGGTTTTTTGCCTCTACCACCCTTTCAGGGAGTGAGTTCAGATCCCTACCACCCTCTAGGTAAAAAATCATTTCCTCATCTCTCCTCTAATCTTTCAACCAATCACTTTAAATCTATGCCCCTAGTCACTGACCTCTCTGCTAAGGTAAATAGACCCTTTCCATCCACTCTAGCCAGGCCCCTCGCCATCTTGTCGACCTGTCCTGCTACCTTCAGGGATCTGTGGACATTCACTCCAAGGTCCCTCACTTCCTCTACACCTCTCAGTATCCTCCCATTTACTGTGTATTCCTTTGCCTTGTTTGACCTCCCCAAATGCATCACCTCACACTTCTCTGGGTTAATTTCCATTTGCCACTTTTCTGCCCATTGATATCTTCCTGCAGTCTACAGCTATCATCCTCGCTATCAACCACGCAGCCAATTTTAACTAAACATAATCTAATTGACTGGCAGAATGGGCTCAACGGATTGAATGGCACAGGTATTAAAATCAGATTAAGTCCAGAGAAATGCTAGCCATATTTTAACGTATAGGCTGATCATGTGCACTCTTAATAATGTTATGAAAATGATTCTGTTTTTATTAAAAAATAATTTTTTTAAAGGAATTTATAGTTAAGCTGAATAAATGTTGGACCAGTTTTTTAAAAAGAGAGCCATCAAGAGGACACTGAGAGGACCGGATTGGCAAAAATGTTGCTGGTTGTCACATGACTCGGGTTGGCGATAGAACAGAAAACCCTGGTGACAGGGGTAGAGAAGTGATAAGCACCCCTATGATTGGACAAGCCCAAAAGTGACAGAGCACCTGGGATGGGCAAAAAACTGACAAGCTTTTTGGTTGTTGGTCAGTGTGTGTGTGTTTTACCTTCTGGAAGGAGATAAAGTTAAGTCTGCTGAAGTGTCAAGGAAAGAGAAAAGACTACAAGCTATCTCACTTTCCAGCAGTTCTATAAAAGACCATGTGAAGTCCACTGTGTCGATTCGTCTCATCTCCTGTCTCTGAGGAGGGCCTGCTAGAGTTGCTTCTCTGTGTCGCCTGAAGAGAATTGTTAGAGGGATCTCATTAGCCTGTCTGCATGTGCTCGGAGGTTGAACTGTGTGTCAGTTTTAATGCAACATGTCTCATCTGCTGTTTTCTCCAGGGGTGGGCATGTGATCTGCCTGGGTGTGTTTTTTGTTTGTAACAGAGCTCTGATCCAAAAATCCCTTTTTATTTTTTCGGTTAACTGGTGTACATACATGTGTGTATGCATGAGTGTGAGATGCTAAGGTAAAAAAGGGGATTTTAAAATTTAATGTTGGGACTTAAAAAATTTTAATCTGTGTGTTTATATTTTACTTCATTACAAGTTAAGACTTGTTTTATAATAAACTGATAATTTTGTTGTTCAGTAAAGAAACCTGTTTAGTGTGTTCTATTCTAGAAAAAATTGTGTATCTGATTGCCTGTATGAGTAAGTGGGAAAATTGTAAATAATATGCTTTAACCTGTGGAGAAGTGGGTCTGAAGTAACAGTGCACTCTTCCTGCCTCGGTCGTAACAATAGGAGAAAAAGCATTGCACACAGTTCATGTAAATGTGCTTCACATATATACTTAAACATTTCGAACCATTCATTGCCCAATTTTTTAGTCTTTCTCTTTCACCAAAGTTTGAAATTCTGTCAGGAATTTATCAGACGCTTCACATCTTAATGCAGCTTCTTAGATTTTGTTCAGCACTTGTGAGCTGTAATTTGGCTTCATCAGAGTGATTATTGACCAACAAGATGCACAAGCTTCACCTCTCCCGCGTCCAGCTCCCATTCTCCATCCAGACCGAGAAACAGAGAAATACAGAAAGATTTACAGTACTGAAGGAGGCTATTCGGGCCATCATGTCCGTACTGGTTGAGAGAGAACCATCCAGTCTTTTCTGACCTTCCAGTTCTTGGCCCTTACCCCAGAGGTTATGATATGTCAAATGCATATCCGAGTGCTTTTTAAATGCGATGAGGGTTTCTGCCTCTATCACCCTTTCAGGCAGTGAGTTACAGACCTCCACCACCCTCTGGGTGAAAAAATTATTCCTCAAATCCCCTCTAATCCTTCCATCAATTACTTTACATCTATTCCCTTTGGTTATTGGCCTCCTTGTTAATGGAAATAGGTCCTTCCTATCCACTCCATCTCGGCCTCTCATAATTTTATGCGCCTCATTTAAATCTCCCCTCAGACTTCTCTGTTCCAAAGAAAACAACCCCAGCCTGTCCAATCCTTCCTCCTAGTTAAATCTCTTATGTACCCTCTCGAGGGTAATCACACTTTTCCTGCAATGTGGTGACCAGAGCTGTACGCAGTAATCTAGCTGTGGTCTAACTAGTGTTTTATACAGTTCTAGCATAACGTCTTGGCTCTTATACTCTAGGCCTGAGCCAGTAAAGGAAAGTATCCCGTATGCTTTCTTGACCACCTTATCTACCTATGCTGCTACTGTCAGAGATCTGTATAAATACACTCCAAGGTCCTCTGTTCCTCTATACCTTGCAGAATCCTACCATTTATTGTGTCTTGTTGCCTTGTTTGTCCTTCCCACATGCATTACCTCACACTAATCTGGATTGAATTCCATTTGCTACTTTTCTGCCCACCTTACCAGGCCATTGATATCTTCCTGCAGTCTACAGCTTTCTTCCTCACTAACCACACAATTGACACAATTTCACGTTATTTGCAAAATCCTGAATCATGCTGTTACATTTAAGTCCGTATCATTGCGGTAAGGGACCTAGTATTTAGCCCTGTGGAACTCCACTGGAAACAGCCTTCCTGTCACAAAAACACTCATCGGCCATTACCCTTTGCTTCCTGCATCTGAGCTAAATTTGGATCTAACTTGTCACTTCCCCTTTGATCCCGTGAGATTTTAATTTACTGATCATTCTGCCATGTTGACTTTGTCAAAAGCTTTGCTAAAATCGAGTACAGCAAACACGCTACCCTCATCGACGCTCCTCAAAACATTCAGTCACCTGCCCCACTCTCTATCCAGACCCACCTGCTTCCAACCCAGAACTGCCTCTGCTCTCCATCCAGAACTGCCCCCCGCCCTCCACCAACTCCCCTGCTCTCAATCCAGACCTGCCCCCTGCCCGCAACTGAGATGCCCCTGCTCTCCACCCATTTTTGCCCCTGCTCTCCACCGAGATCACCCTCCCTCCATCCAGACCTGCCCCCTGCCTTCCACCAACACCATTCCCCCCCCACTCTCGATCCAGACCTGTCCCCTGCTCTCCACCAAGATCCCCCTGCTCTCCACCAAGATCCCCCTGCTCTCCACCAAGATCCCCCTGCTCTCCACCAAGATCCCCCTGCTCTCCATCCAGATCCCCCTGCTCTCCATCCAGATCCCCCTGCTCTCCATCCAGACCCCCCTGCTCTCCATCCGACCCCCCTGCTCTCCCTCCGATCCCCCTGCTCTCCCTCCGACCCCCCCTGCTCTCCACCAAGATCCCCCTGCTCTCCACCAAGATCCCCCTGCTCTCCATCCAGATCCCCCTGCTCTCCATCCAGATCCCCCTGCTCTCCATCCAGATCCCCCCGCTCTCCACCAAGATCCCCCCGCTCTCCACCAAGATCCCCCCGCTCTCCATCCAGATCCCCTGCTCTCCACCAAGATCCCCCTGCTCTCCATCCAGAGCTGTCACTGCTCTCCATCCAGAGCTGTCACTGCTCTCCATCCAGAGCTGTCACTGCTCTCCATCCAGAGCTGTCACTGCTCTCCATCCAGATCTGTCCCTGCTCTCCATCCAGATCCCCCTGTTCTCCATCCAGATCCCCCTGCTCTCCATCCAGATCTGTCCCTGCTCTCCGTCCAGATCACCTGCTCTCCACCAAGACCCTCCTGCTCTCCATCCAGATCTGTCCCTGCTCTCCATCCAGATCTGTCCCTGCTCTCCATCCAGATCTGTCCCTGCTCTCCATCCAGATCTGTCCCTGCCCTCCATCCAGGTCTGTCCCTGCTCTCCATCCAGATCTGTCCCTGCTCTCCATCCAGATCCCCCTGCTCTCCATCCAGATCCCCCTGCAGTCCATCCAGATCCCCCTGCTCTCCATCCAGATCCCCCTGCTCTCCATCCAGATCCCCCTGCTCTCCATCCAGATCCCCCTGCTCTCCATCCAGATCTGTCCCTGCTCTCCATCCAGATCCCCCTGCTCTCCATCCAGATCCCCCTGCTCTCCATCCAGATCTGTCCCTGCTCTCCATCCAGACTTGCCCTCTGCTCTCCACCAAGATCCCCTGTTCGCCATCCAGATCTGTCCCTGCTCTCCATCCAGACTTGCCCTCTGCTCTCTACCAAGATCCCCCGCTCTCCATCCAGATCAGTCCCTGCTGTCCACCAAGATCCCCCGCTCTCCATCCAGATCTGTCCCTGCTCTCCATTCAGAGTCGCCCTCTGCTCTCCACCAAGATCCCCCGCTCTCCATCCAGTTCTGTCCCTGCTCTCCACCAAGATCCACTGCTCTCCATCCAGATCTCTCCCTGCTCTCCATCCAGATCCCCTGCTCTCTACCAAGATCCCCTGCTCTCCATCCATATCTGTCCCTGCTCTCCATCCAGATCCCCTGCTCTCCATCCAGACTTGCCCTCTGCTCTCCACCAAGATCCCCTGCTCTCCATCCATATATGTCCCTGCTCTCCATCCAGATCCCCCTGCTCTCCATCCAGATCCCCCTGCTCTCCATCCAGATCTGTCCCTGCTCTCCATCAAGACCCTCCTGCTCTCCATCCAGATCGATCCCTGCTCTCCATCCAGATCGATCCCTGCTCTCCATCCAGATCGATCCCTGCTCTCCATCCAGATCGATCCCTGCTCTCCATCCAGATCGATCCCTGCTCTCCATCCAGATCGATCCCTGCTCTCCATCCAGATCGATCCCTGCTCTCCATCCAGATCTATCCCTGCTCTCCATCCAGATCTATCCCTGCTCTCCATCCAGATCTATCCCTGCTATCCATCCAGATCTATCCCTGCTATCCATCCAGATCTATCCCTGCTCTCCATCCAGATCCCCCTGCTCTCCATCCAGATCCCCCTGCTCTCCATCCAGACGCCCTCTGCTCTCCATCCAGATTCCCTGCTCTCCACCAAGACCCTCCTGCTCTCCATCCAGATCTGTCCCTGCTCTCCATCCAGATCCCCTGCTCTCCACCAAGATCCCCCTGCTCTCCATCCATATCTGTCCCTGCTCTCCATCCAGATCCCCTGCTCTCCACCAAGATCCCCCTGCTCTCCATCCATATCTGTCCCTGCTCTCCATCCAGATCCCCTGCTCTCCACCAAGATCCCCCTTCTCTCCACCAAGATCCCCCTGCTCTTCATCCAGATCCCCCTGCTGTCCATCCAGATCCCCTACTGTCCATCCAGATCCCCCTGCTCTCCATCCAGATCCCTCTGCTCTCCATCCAGATCCCTCTGCTCTCCACCAAGATCCCCCTGCTCTCCACCAAGATCCCCCTGCTCTCCACCAAGATCCCCCTGCTCTCCACCAAGATCCCCCTGCTCTCCACCAAGATCCCCCTGCTCTCCACCAAGATCCCCCTGCTGTCCATCCAGATCCCCTACTGTCCATCCAGATCCCCCTGCTCTCCATCCAGATCCCTCTGCTCTCCACCAAGATCTCCTGCTGTCCATCCAGATCGCCCTGCTCTCCATCCAGATCGCCCTGCTCTCCACCAAGATCCCACTGCTCTCCATCTAGATCCCACTGCTCTCCATCTAGATCCCACTGCTCTCCACCAAGATCCCCATGCTCTCCATCCAGATCTGTCCCTGCTCTCCATCCAGATCCCCCTGCTCTCCATCCATATATGTCCCTGCTCTCCATCCATATATGTCCCTGCTCTCCATCCAGGTCCCCCTGCTCTCCATCCAGGTCCCCCTGCTCTCCATCCAGATCCTCCTGCTCTCCATTCAGATCCCCGGCCCTCCACCAAGATCCCCATGCTCTCCATCCAGATCTATCCCTGCTCTCCATCCAGATCTATCCCTGCTCTCCATCCAGATCTATCCCTGCACTCCATCCAGATCTATTCCTGCTCTCCATCCAGATCTATTCCTGCTCTCCATCCAGATCTATCCCTGCTCTCCATCCAGATCTATCCCTGCTCTCCATCCAGATCCCCCTGCTCTCCATCCAGATCCCCTGCTCTCCATCCAGACTTGCCCTCTGCTCTCCACCAAGATCCCCCTGCTCTCCATCCAGATCCTCCTGCTCTCCATTCAGATCCCCGGCTCTCCACCAAGATCCCCATGCTCTCCATCCAGATCTATCCCTGCACTCCATCCAGATCTATTCCTGCTCTCCATCCAGAGCTGTCCCTGCTCTCCATCCAGATCTGTCCCTGCTCTCCATCCAGATCTGTCCCTGCTCTCCATCCAGATCTGTCCCTGCTCTCCATCCAGATCTGTCCCTGCTCTCCATCCAGATCTGTCCCTGCTCTCCATCCAGATCTGTCCCTGCTCTCCATCCAGAGCTGTCCCTGCTCTCCATCCAGATCCCCCTGCTCTCTACCAAGATCCCCCTGCTCTCTACCAAGATCCCCCTGCTCTCCATCCAGATCCCCTGCTCTCTACCAAGATCCCCTGCTCGCTACCAAGATCCCCTGCTCTCCATCCAGATCCCCTGCTCTCTACCAAGATCCCCCTGCTCTCTACCAAGATCCCCCTGCTCTCCACCAAGATCCCCCTGCTCTCCACCAAGATCCCCTGCTCTCCACCAAGATCCCCTGCTCTCCATCCAGATCCCCCTGCTCTCCATCCAGATCCCCTGCTCTCCACCAAGATCCCCCTGCTCTCCACCAAGATCCCCCTGCTCTCCATACAAATCCCCCTGCTCTCCATACAGATCCCCCTGCTCTCCACCAAGATCCCCCTGCTCTCCACCAAGATCCACTGCTCTCCATCCAGATCTCTCCCTGCTCTCCATCCAGATCCCCTGCTCTCTACCAAGATCCCCTGCTCTCCATCCATATCTGTCCCTGCTCTCCATCCAGATCCACTGCTCTCCATCCAGACTTGCCCTCTGCTCTCCACCAAGATCCCCTGCTCTCCATCCATATATGTCCCTGCTCTCCATCCAGATCCCCCTGCTCTCCATCCAGATCCCCCTGCTCTCCATCCAGATCCCCCTGCTCTCCATCCAGATCTGTCCCTGCTCTCCATCAAGACCCTCCTGCTCTCCATCAAGACCCTCCTGCTCTCCATCCAGATCGATCCCTGCTCTCCATCCAGATCGATCCCTGCTCTCCATCCAGATCGATCCCTGCTCTCCATCCAGATCGATCCCTGCTCTCCATCCAGATCGATCCCTGCTCTCCATCCAGATCGATCCCTGCTCTCCATCCAGATCGATCCCTGCTCTCCATCCAGATCTATCCCTGCTCTCCATCCAGATCTATCCCTGCTCTCCATCCAGATCTATCCCTGCTATCCATCCAGATCTATCCCTGCTCTCCATCCAGATCCCCCTGCTCTCCATCCAGATCCCCCTGCTTTCCATCCAGACGCCCTCTGCTCTCCACCAAGATCCCGCTGCTCTCCATCCAGATCTGTCCATGCTCTCCATCCAGATTCCCTGCTCTCCACCAAGACCCTCCTGCTCTCCATCCAGATCTGTCCCTTTTCTCCATCCAGATCCCCTGCTCTCCATCCAGATCCCCCTGCTCTCCATCCAGATCCCCCTGCTCTCCATCCAGATTCCCTGCTCTCCACCAAGACCCTCCTGCTCTCCATCCAGATCTGTCCCTGCTCTCCATCCAGATCCCCTGCTCTCCACCAAGATCCCCCTGCTCTCCATCCATATCTGTCCCTGCTCTCCATCCAGATCCCCTGCTCTCCACCAAGATCCCCCTTACCTCCACCAAGATCCCCCTGCTCTTCATCCAGATCCCCCTGCTGTCCATCCAGATCCCCTACTGTCCATCCAGATCCCCCTGCTCTCCATCCAGATCCCTCTGCTCTCCATCCAGATCCCTCTGCTCTCCACCAAGATCCCCCTGCTCTCCACCAAGATCCCCCTGCTCTCCACCAAGATCCCCCTGCTCTCCACCAAGATCCCCCTGCTCTCCACCAAGATCCCCCTGCTGTCCATCCAGATCCCCTACTGTCCATCCAGATCCCCCTGCTCTCCATCCAGATCCCTCTGCTCTCCACCAAGATCCCCTGCTGTCCATCCAGATCGCCCTGCTCTCCATCCAGATCGCCCTGCTCTCCACCAAGTTCCCACTGCTCTCCATCTAGATCCCACTGCTCTCCATCTAGATCCCACTGCTCTCCACCAAGATCCCCATGCTCTCCATCCAGATCTGTCCCTGCTCTCCATCCAGATCCCCCTGCTCTCCATCCATATATGTCCCTGCTCTCCATCCATATATGTCCCTGCTCTCCATCCAGGTCCCCCTGCTCTCCATCCAGGTCCCCCTGCTCTCCATCCAGATCCTCCTGCTCTCCATTCAGATCCCCGGCCCTCCACCAAGATCCCCATGCTCTCCATCCAGATCTATCCCTGCTCTCCATCCAGATCTATCCCTGCTCTCCATCCAGATCTATCCCTGCACTCCATCCAGATCTATTCCTGCTCTCCATCCAGATCTATTCCTGCTCTCCATCCAGATCTATCCCTGCTCTCCATCCAGATCTATCCCTGCTCTCCATCCAGATCCCCCTGCTCTCCATCCAGATCCCCTGCTCTCCATCCAGACTTGCCCTCTGCTCTCCACCAAGATCCCCCTGCTCTCCATCCAGATCCTCCTGCTCTCCATTCAGATCCCCGGCTCTCCACCAAGATCCCCATGCTCTCCATCCAGATCTATTCCTGCTCTCCATCCAGATCTATTCCTGCTCTCCATCCAGAGCTGTCCCTGCTCTCCATCCAGATCTGTTCCTGCTCTCCATCCAGATCTGTCCCTGCTCTCCATCCAGATCTGTCCCTGCTCTCCATCCAGAGCTGTCCCTGCTCTCCATCCAGAGCTGTCCCTGCTCTCCATCCAGATCCCCCTGCTCTCTACCAAGATCCCCCTGCTCTCTACCAAGATCCCCCTGCTCTCCATCCAGATCCCCTGCTCTCTACCAAGATCCCCTGCTCTCTACCAAGATCCCCTGCTCTCCATCCAGATCCCCCTGCTCTCTACCAAGATCCCCCTGCTCTCTACCAAGATCCCCCTGCTCTCCATCCAGATCCCCCTGCTCTCCACCAAGATCCCCCTGCTCTCCATCCAGATCCCCCTGCTCTCCACCAAGATCCCCTGCTCTCCATCCAGATCCCCCTGCTCTCCATCCAGATCCCCTGCTCTCCACCAAGATCCCCCTGCTCTCCACCAAGATCCCCCTGCTCTCCATACAGATCCCCCTGCTCTCCACCAAGATCCCCCTGCTCTCCATACAGATCCCCCTACTCTCTACCAAGATCCCCCTGCTCTCTACCAAGATCCCCCTGCTCTCCATCCAGATCCCCCTGCTCTCCACCAAGATCCCCCTGCTCTCCATCCAGATCCCCCTGCTCTCCACCAAGATCCCCTGCTCTCCATCCAGATCCCCCTGCTCTCCATCCAGATCCCCTGCTCTCCACCAAGATCCCCCTGCTCTCCACCAAGATCCCCCTGCTCTCCATACAGATCCCCCTGCTCTCCACCAAGATCCCCCTGCTCTCCATACAGATCCCCCTGCTCTCTACCAAGATCCCCTGCTCTCTACCAAGATCCCCTGCTCTCCATCCAGATCCCCTACTCTCTACCAAGATCCCCCTGCTCTCTACCAAGATCCCCCTGCTCTCCATCCAGATCCCCCTGCTCTCCACCAAGATCCCCCTGCTCTCCATCCAGATCCCCCTGCTCTCCATCCAGATCCCCCTGCTCTCCATCCAGATCCCCCTGCTCTCCACCAAGATCCCCTGCTCTCCATCCAGATCCCCCTGCTCTCCATCCAGATCCCCTGCTCTCCACCAAGATCCCCCTGCTCTCCACCAAGATCCCTCTGCTCTCCATCCAGACCTGCCCTCTGCTCTCCATCCAGATCCCCCTGCTCTCTATCCAGACCTGCCCTCTGCTCTCCACCAATAACCCCCTGCTCTCCACCAAGATCCCCTGCTCTCCATCCAGATCTGTCCCTACTCTCCACCAATAACCCCCTGCTCTCCACCAAGATCTCCCTGTTCTTCACCAATAACCCCCTGCTCTCCACCAAGATCCCCTGCTCTCCATCCAGATTTGCCCTCTGCTGCCCACCAAGACACCACTGCTCTCCATCCAGACCTGATCCATACCCCCACGGCCACCCCCACTCTCTATCCGGATCACCTCCACTCTCTATTCAGATCCCCACTCTCTATCCCCACACCCTCTATCCAGAACCCCCCCAAACTCTCTATCCCCCACTCCATGCCCTCCACTCTCTATCCCCCCACTCTCTATCCAGACCCCCACTCTCTATCCCCCACTCTCTATCCCCCCAGTCTATCCCTCCACTCCCTATCCAAACCCCCACCCACTCTCTATCCAGACCCACCCCTGCTTGTTGTTGGTTGAGTTTATTTCTTCTGCTTGCCTGGTTTATTTATTCTGATTGGTCAAGCTGCCCATAAGAACGGCTCCCTTCCCATACAATATTGCTAAAGTCTCACGTTTCCTCTCCTGTTCAGCCCCTTTTTGGTGGATAACCAATGGAGCGATAACCAAGGAAGTAAAGCTCAGAACAGACTCACACACTCTGTTTTTGCCTTTCCCACTTTATCAACCAATAATAAAATACTCATAACTAACCATGTGAATATCAGTATTGAGGTCACCTGCCCAATGACCCTGCTGATATTTTATTTTTTATTTACGAATCAAAAATACAATCAGCCACATCTGGATTCCCGATGAGCCACATGTGGATAGTAGCTGACGTACTGAGCAACACTGATATATAATATACAACATTTTTTGTTCTTATACCTCTCACAGTTGGTTAGAAGCATTTGCTTAAAATGTAACTGCTTTATTTATCCTACCCTCCTCCATCCACCAAATATTCCTCATTTATATATATATATGTATATATAAAATCGCCTTCCCGAAGTTGATTGAAGATGTTTATGAAGCTGCCCTTGGTGTACCACTGTTCAGGGAAGGTTCTCTCATCATTGCATCTCCAGATAGTCATTCACATTGTCTGAGCCAAACTGGCTGCTGGATTATGGCCACATTGAAGGTGGTTGACATCCAAGTGTCTTATAAAAAAGGCAGCTCACCAGCACCTTCTCAAAGGTCATAAATGCTGGCTGAGCCAGCGATGCCCACATCCCATGAACGAATAATTTTAAAAAAACACTCGAGCTCTGGTGAAAACATCAGTGCAACTACCACAGAGAGAGCCTCATTGAAGCAATGAAATTTTAATATGGAAAACAATGTAATCTTCTGATTTTTAACATCTCTACCTGCCATTCACACCTCACAGTTACTTGACAATCTGCTGCCCAGTTGGTACAGTACAGTACAGTCTGGGGATTGCAGTTCCACAGGAGAGGGAGTGAATTGGAACATGGGAAAGCTGAGAGGCAGCAGGAAGGAGCAGTTAGTGGCACGGGAAGTGGGGGGACGGGGAAGGTGTTTAGGGTGGGGGATGGTTCATGAGCGAGGAACAGAGCGAGGCAGTAGGACGGAGTGTGAAGACCTGATATTCACAGGTGGCTGGGACTGAGGAGAACAAATTGGCAGCTGAGGGGACACAGAGTGCGGAACATGTACACAAAATTATGAGGGGCATTGATAGGATAGATAGGAAGAAACTTTTTCCCTTCGCGGAGGGGTTAATAACCAGGGGGCATAGATTTAAGGTAAGGGGCAGGAGGTTTAGAGGGGTTTTGAGGAAAAGATTTTTCACCCAGTGGGTGGTTGGAATCTGGAATGCACTACCTGAAGGAGTGGTAGAGGCAGGAACCCTCACAACATTGAAGGTGTATTTAGATGATCACTTGAAATGCCATAGCATACAAGGCTACAGGCCAAGTGCTGGAAAACGGGATTAGAATAGATAGGTGCATGATGGCCGGCACAGACACGATGGGCCGAAGGGCCTGTTTCTGTGCTGTATAACTATGTGACTCTATGGGAAGAATGAGCCAATCAGAAGCATGTTTAATAATAGAAAGTGCAAGTTTCAACATGACAGACAGGAATGAATGAAATAATGTGACAGGGAAGAGTTGTGCTTATAGGAAATGCATGTGATTTGCAAAACTCTTAATATATTATAGACAGTTCGAAAGAAGTCAGGATTTGTTGCTTTGTCAGATTCCATTACTGAGGCAGTTTCTGTCTGTCTCCAGGTGATTTTCTAGCATTAGGGTAATTTAAATAATGTCAGGAGGGAATTGGCAGGATTGCTACTTCCGTTCGCCATCCTGTTTGAAAGGAGAGGATTATGGCTGCAGCAGATAATTTACCCAGCATGCACCATGAGCACTGACGTCAAAAAGCTTGGTGTAGATTTCTGTGATGTATCCAAGGCATTTAGAACAATTTCAAGACTTCATCTCATATTCAAACATTTTGAAATAAAAGTGTCCAAGACTTCTAAGCAAATATGAGTATGTTTGTTGTCTGTGGAATTGTTTTTAACAAATGCAAAGTGTTCTATGATGTATTGGATGATTTACAATGTATACAGGGCACGGTTTAATATATACAAGATACATGCAAAAGTGTTTTATTACAATACATAGTATTTCCCCCATCACCTTGTCTCTGAAAATGATAACCAGTGTCATTGTCTGGTACACTTCGCAGAACTTCAAACCATTTCTCCCGGAAATCATCCAGAAATATGTCTTGCTCCAAAATGTGCTTCATTTGTGCCATTAATTAGCTCAGAATGAAAGAGGACAAATTGGTTTTGTCTGTGCGAGGAACCGTGGTGCACTGCACCTCACAGTTGCCTTTACAGATCAAGTATCCTCTCAAATGACATAGGAGAGTGCACTGTGACCGTAGGTGTAAAATAACTCAATCAGCTGTCACAGTGTTTATACAGATTCAACAATATATTAGTGAATGATGCATCAGAATTCTGTAGAACATGGACAGGCACCAAGGTACCTACGATAATCTCTTCAATATCAGTGTCATTCTAGTAGTTGAAATGAAAGATTGGAGATGGAATGATAGACATCGTGAAGAATTATAGATGGAAAGATAGACACAGAGAGGAATTAGAGATAGAGGGATAGAGACAGTGAAGGATTGGGGGTGGAGGGATAGAGAGAGTGAAGGATTGGAGATAGATAGAGAGAGTTAAAGAGTGGAGATGGAGGGATAGAGAGAGTGAAGGATTGGAGATAGAGGGTTAGAGACAGTTAAGGAGTGGAGATGGAGGGATAGAGAGAGTGAAGGATTGGAGATAGAGAGATAGAGAGAGTGAAGGATTGGAGATAGAGGGATAGAGACAGTGAAGGATTGGGGGTGGAGGGATAGAGAGAGTGAAGGATTGGAGATAGAGGGTTAGAGACAGTTAAGGAGTGGAGATGGAGGGATAGAGAGAGTGAAGGATTGGAGATAGAGAGATAGAGAGAGTGAAGGATTGGAGATAGAGGGATAGAGACAGTGAAGGATTGGAGATAGAAGGATAGAAACAGTGTAGGACTGGAGATAGAGGGATAGAGCCAGTTAAGGAGTGGAGATGGAGGAATAGAGAGTGAAGGAATGGAGATGGAGGGATAGATACAGTAAAGGATTTGAGATAGAGGGATAGAGAGAGTGAAAGAGTGGAGATGGAGGGATAGAGAGAGTGAAGGAGTGGGGATGGAGTGATAGAGACAGTGAAGGAGTGGAGATAGAGGGATAGAGAGAGTGAAAGAGTGGAGATAGAGGGATAGAGAGAGTGAAAGAGTGGAGATAGAGGGACAGAGAGAGTGAAGGATTGGAAATGGAGGGGTAGAGAGAGTGAAGGAGTGGAGATGGAGGGATAGAGAGAGAGTGAAGGATTGGAGATGGAGGGGTAGAGAGAGTGAAGGAGTGGGGATGGAAGAATAGAGAGTGCGAAGGATTGGAGATGGAGGGATAGAGGCAGTGAAGGATTGGAGATGGAGGGATAGAGAGAGTGAAGGTGTGGAAATAGAATGCTAGAGAGAGTGAAGGAGTGGAGATGCAGGGATAGACAGAGTGAAGGATTGGAGATAGAGAGATAGAGAGAGTGAAGGATTGGAGATAGAGGGATAGAGACAGTGAAGGACTGGAGATAGAGGGATAGAGCCAATTAAGGAGTGGAGATGGAGGGATAGAGAGAATGAAGGAATGGAGATGGAAGGATAGAGACAGTGAAGGATTGGAGATGGAGGGATAGACAGAGTGAAGGATTGAAGATGGAGGGATAGAGACAGTTAAGGAGTGGAGATGGAAGGATAGAGCGAGTGAAGGAATGGAGATGGAGGGATAGAGAGAGTGAAAGAGTGGAGATGGAGGGATAGACAGAGTGAAGGATTGGAGATAGATAGAGAGAGTGAAAGAGTGGAGATGGAGGGATAGAGAGAGTGAAGGATTGGAGATAGAAGGTTAGAGACAGTTAAGGAGTGGAGATGGATGGATAGAGAGAGTGAAGGATTGGAGATGGAGGGATAGAGACAGTTAAGGATTGGAGATAGAGGGATAGAAACAGTGTAGGACTGGAGATAGAGGGATAGAGCCAGTTAAGGAGTGGAGATGGAGCAATAGAGAGTGAAGGAATGGAGATGGAGGGATAGATACAGTGAAGGATTTGAGATAGAGGGATAGAGAGAGTGAAAGAGTGGAGATGGAGGGATAGAGAGAGTGAAGGAGTGGGGATGGAGGGATAGAGACAGTGAAGGAGTGGAGATAGAGAGATAGAGAGAGTGAAAGAGTGGAGATAGAGGGATAGAGAGAGTGAAAGAGTGGAGATAGAGGGACAGAGAGAGTGAAGGATTGGAAATGGAGGGGTAGAGAGAGTGAAGGAGTGGAGATGGAGGGATAGAGAGAGAGTGAAGGATTGGAGATGGAGGGGTAGAGAGAGTGAAGGAGTGGGGATGGAAGAATAGAGAGTGCGAAGGATTGGAGATGGAGGGATAGAGGCAGTGAAGGATTGGAAATGGAGGGATAGAGAGAGTGAAGGTGTGGAGATAGAGGGATAGATAGAGTGAAGGATTGGAGATGGAGGGATAGAGAGAGTGAAGGTGTGGAAATAGAATGCTAGAGAGAGTGAAGGAGTGGAGATGCAGGGATAGAGAGAGTGAAGGATTGGAGATAGAGAGATAGAGAGAGTGAAGGATTGGAGATAGAGGGATAGAGACAGTGAAGGATTGGAGATAGAGGGATAGAGACAGTGAAGGACTGGAGATAGAGGGATAGAGCCAATTATGGAGTGGAGATGGAGGGATAGAGAGAATGAAGGAATGGAGATGGAAGGATAGAGACAGTGAAGGATTGGAGATGGAGGGATAGACAGAGTGAAGGATTGAAGATGGAGGGATAGAGACAGTTAAGGAGTGGAGATGGAAGGATAGAGCGAGTGAAGGAATGGAGATGGATGGATAGAGAGAGTGAAAGAGTGGAGATGGAGGGATAGAGAGAGAGTGAAGGATTGGAGATGGAGGGGTAGAGAGAGTGAAGGAGTGGGGATGGAGGGATAGAGAGCGCGAAGGATTGGAGATGGAGGGGTAGAGAGAGTGAAGGAGTGGGGATGGAAGAATAGAGAGAGTGAAGGATTGGAGATGGAGGGATAGAGAGAGTGAAGGAGTGGAGATGGAGGGATAGAGAGAGAGTGAAGGATTGGAGATGGAGGGGTAGAGAGAGTGAAGGGTTGGAAATGGAGGGATAGAGACAGTGAAGGAGTGGAGACAGAGCGATAGAGAGAGTGAAAGAGTGGAGATAGAGGGATAGAGAGAGTGAAGGATTGGAGATGGAGGGGTAGAGAGAGTGAAGGGTTGGAAATGGAGGGATAGAGACAGTGAAGGAGTGGAGACAGAGCGATAGAGAGAGTGAAAGAGTGGAGATAGAGGGATAGAGAGAGTGAAGGATTGGAGATGGAGGGGTAGAGAGAGTGAAGGAGTGGGGATGGAAGAATAGAGAGAGTGAAGGATTGGAGATGGAGGGATAGAGAGAGTGAAGGGTTGGAAATGGAGGGATAGAGAGAGTGAAGGATTGGAGATAGAAGGATAGAAACAGTGTAGGACTGGAGATAGAGGGATAGAGCCAGTTAAGGAGTGGAGATGGAGGAATAGAGAGTGAAGGAATGGAGATGGAGGGATAGATACAGTAAAGGATTTGAGATAGAGGGATAGAGAGAGTGAAAGAGTGGAGATGGAGGGATAGAGAGAGTGAAGGAGTGGGGATGGAGTGATAGAGACAGTGAAGGAGTGGAGATAGAGGGATAGAGAGAGTGAAAGAGTGGAGATAGAGGGATAGAGAGAGTGAAAGAGTGGAGATAGAGGGACAGAGAGAGTGAAGGATTGGAAATGGAGGGGTAGAGAGAGTGAAGGAGTGGAGATGGAGGGATAGAGAGAGAGTGAAGGATTGGAGATGGAGGGGTAGAGAGAGTGAAGGAGTGGGGATGGAAGAATAGAGAGTGCGAAGGATTGGAGATGGAGGGATAGAGGCAGTGAAGGATTGGAGATGGAGGGGTAGAGAGAGTGAAGGAGTGGGGATGGAAGAATAGAGAGAGTGAAAGAGTGGAGATAGAGGGATAGATAGAGTGAAGGATTGGAGATGGAGGGATAGAGAGAGTGAAGGTGTGGAAATAGAATGCTAGAGAGAGTGAAGGAGTGGAGATGCAGGGATAGACAGAGTGAAGGATTGGAGATAGAGAGATAGAGAGAGTGAAGGATTGGAGATAGAGGGATAGAGACAGTGAAGGACTGGAGATAGAGGGATAGAGCCAATTAAGGAGTGGAGATGGAGGGATAGAGAGAATGAAGGAATGGAGATGGAAGGATAGAGACAGTGAAGGATTGGAGATGGAGGGATAGACAGAGTGAAGGATTGAAGATGGAGGGATAGAGACAGTTAAGGAGTGGAGATGGAAGGATAGAGCGAGTGAAGGAATGGAGATGGAGGGATAGAGAGAGTGAAAGAGTGGAGATGGAGGGATAGACAGAGTGAAGGATTGGAGATAGATAGAGAGAGTGAAAGAGTGGAGATGGAGGGATAGAGAGAGTGAAGGATTGGAGATAGAAGGTTAGAGACAGTTAAGGAGTGGAGATGGATGGATAGAGAGAGTGAAGGATTGGAGATGGAGGGATAGAGACAGTTAAGGATTGGAGATAGAGGGATAGAAACAGTGTAGGACTGGAGATAGAGGGATAGAGCCAGTTAAGGAGTGGAGATGGAGCAATAGAGAGTGAAGGAATGGAGATGGAGGGATAGATACAGTGAAGGATTTGAGATAGAGGGATAGAGAGAGTGAAAGAGTGGAGATGGAGGGATAGAGAGAGTGAAGGAGTGGGGATGGAGGGATAGAGACAGTGAAGGAGTGGAGATAGAGAGATAGAGAGAGTGAAAGAGTGGAGATAGAGGGATAGAGAGAGTGAAAGAGTGGAGATAGAGGGACAGAGAGAGTGAAGGATTGGAAATGGAGGGGTAGAGAGAGTGAAGGAGTGGAGATGGAGGGATAGAGAGAGAGTGAAGGATTGGAGATGGAGGGGTAGAGAGAGTGAAGGAGTGGGGATGGAAGAATAGAGAGTGCGAAGGATTGGAGATGGAGGGATAGAGGCAGTGAAGGATTGGAAATGGAGGGATAGAGAGAGTGAAGGTGTGGAGATAGAGGGATAGATAGAGTGAAGGATTGGAGATGGAGGGATAGAGAGAGTGAAGGTGTGGAAATAGAATGCTAGAGAGAGTGAAGGAGTGGAGATGCAGGGATAGAGAGAGTGAAGGATTGGAGATAGAGAGATAGAGAGAGTGAAGGATTGGAGATAGAGGGATAGAGACAGTGAAGGATTGGAGATAGAGGGATAGAGACAGTGAAGGACTGGAGATAGAGGGATAGAGCCAATTATGGAGTGGAGATGGAGGGATAGAGAGAATGAAGGAATGGAGATGGAAGGATAGAGACAGTGAAGGATTGGAGATGGAGGGATAGACAGAGTGAAGGATTGAAGATGGAGGGATAGAGACAGTTAAGGAGTGGAGATGGAAGGATAGAGCGAGTGAAGGAATGGAGATGGATGGATAGAGAGAGTGAAAGAGTGGAGATGGAGGGATAGAGAGAGAGTGAAGGATTGGAGATGGAGGGGTAGAGAGAGTGAAGGAGTGGGGATGGAGGGATAGAGAGCGCGAAGGATTGGAGATGGAGGGGTAGAGAGAGTGAAGGAGTGGGGATGGAAGAATAGAGAGAGTGAAGGATTGGAGATGGAGGGATAGAGAGAGTGAAGGAGTGGAGATGGAGGGATAGAGAGAGAGTGAAGGATTGGAGATGGAGGGGTAGAGAGAGTGAAGGGTTGGAAATGGAGGGATAGAGACAGTGAAGGAGTGGAGACAGAGCGATAGAGAGAGTGAAAGAGTGGAGATAGAGGGATAGAGAGAGTGAAGGATTGGAGATGGAGGGGTAGAGAGAGTGAAGGGTTGGAAATGGAGGGATAGAGACAGTGAAGGAGTGGAGACAGAGCGATAGAGAGAGTGAAAGAGTGGAGATAGAGGGATAGAGAGAGTGAAGGATTGGAGATGGAGGGGTAGAGAGAGTGAAGGAGTGGGGATGGAAGAATAGAGAGAGTGAAGGATTGGAGATGGAGGGATAGAGAGAGTGAAGGGTTGGAAATGGAGGGATAGAGAGAGTGAAGGAGTGGAGATGGAGGGATAGAGAGAGAGTGAAGGATTGGAGATGGAGGGGTAGAGAGAGTGAAGGGTTGGAGATGGAGGGATAGAGAGAGTGAAGGAGTGGAGATGGAGGGATAGAGAGAGAGTGAAGGATTGGAGATGGAGGGGTAGAGAGAGTGAAGGGTTGGAAATGGAGGGATAGAGACAGTGAAGGAGTGGAGACAGAGCGATAGAGAGAGTGAAAGAGTGGAGATAGAGGGATAGAGAGAGTGAAGGATTGGAGATGGAGGGGTAGAGAGAGTGAAGGGTTGGAAATGGAGGGATAGAGACAGTGAAGGAGTGGAGACAGAGCGATAGAGAGAGTGAAAGAGTGGAGATAGAGGGATAGAGAGAGTGAAGGATTGGAGATGGAGGGGTAGAGAGAGTGAAGGAGTGGGGATGGAAGAATAGAGAGAGTGAAGGATTGGAGATGGAGGGATAGAGAGAGTGAAGGGTTGGAAATGGAGGGATAGAGAGAGTGAAGGAGTGGAGATGGAGGGATAGAGACAGTGAAGGAGTGGAGACAGAGGGATAGAGAGAGTGAAAGAGTGGAGATAGAGGGATAGAGAGAGTGAAGGATTGGAAATGGAGGGATAGAGAGAGTGAAGGAGTGGGGATGGAGGGATAGAGAGAGAGTGAAGGATTGGAGATGGAGGGGTAGAGAGAGTGAAGGGTTGGAAATGGAGGGATAGAGACAGTGAAGGAGTGGAGATGGAGGGATAGAGACAGTGAAGGAGTGGAGACAGAGGGATAGAGAGAGTGAAAGAGTGGAGATAGAGGGATAGAGAGAGTGAAGGATTGGAAATGGAGGGATAGAGAGAGTGAAGGAGTGGGGATGGAGGGATAGAGACAGTGAAGGGTTGGAGATGGAGGATAGAGACAGTGAAGGAGTATAGATGGAGGGATAGAGAGAGTGAAGGATTGGAGATGGAGGGATAGAGCCAGTGAAGGATTGGAGATGGAAGGATCGAGAGAATGAAGGATTGAAGGTGAAGGGATAGTTTTAGGGAAAGATTAGCAAGAAATGATTAGACAAACAGAAGAATTAATGATGGTGAAAGTGAGAACAAAAGAATAGAAAGGCAGGTGAAAGGACGAGAGTTTGGGGAATTATCGTGCTATCCAGTTTTTCAGTGGCTGTGTTGCTTTACATTTCAACTCTGAAAGTGAGAGGTGGCTCCATGTTGATTTTGTCATTTCCCATTCTTGGTTAATAAATAAAACTAAATGACAATTCATGGACTGACAGATTCTGAAATACTGTATCTTCAGTTGGTTGTCATCAATTTAATGCTGCATTCTGTAAATTAACCCACTGTCAAGAAAAGAATCATTTTCTGTGTTCAATCCCCTATTTCTAATTCTATTTTTCAGAAGTTCAATTTATATGAAACACTTGGTAAGCTTTGAAACAATAAAGTCTGTGCCATAACAAGGTTAGACTTCATGAATATTAAACAGTTGGCTTCAATTCCAATTACACTTTTAATGAATCTGTTCGCTCTATATTTTGTCTAAATGAAATTACTTTGTGACCTTTTTGTTTTTGCCTTTTTAATTACACTTTGAGAGGTCAAGTCTCTTGGTGAAATCATTTTTCTTCTCCTGTTGAAAACCACTGGTGCCCACAGATCACTGTTTCAGGCTGTGCCTGAACAGGGGACCTGTTCCCCTTGTGGGAAACAAAAAGAAAGATCACATTTATTATACAGCCTTTCATGACTTCAGAATGATTCAAAGCTCTTTTCAGTGACGTGTAGTTACCTTTGTAATGTAGAGAAACACAGCAGCCAATTTGTGCATAGCAAGATCCCACAAACAGCAATGTGATAATGATCAGATAATCTGTTTTAGTGATGCTAGTTGAGGGACGAATATTGGGCCAGGACACTGGGGAGGACTCCCCTGCTTTTCTTTAAATAGTGCCATGTGCATTGACATCCATGGGGCTTTGGTTTAACACCTCATCCAATAGACAGCTCCTCTAACAGTGTAATCCTCCCTCGGTATGGCACTGGATGCATTGGCGTAGATTTTGTGCTCAAACCTACAAACTTCTGTCTTAGAGACAAGAGTGCTACCATTCAGCCATGGCTGACACCACAAGGGAAGCTGTGTGTTGGGTTTGTGGATTTAAAACATGATTGCGTGGCTTTCAAGGAGGAAAAGGTTTGGTGCTGAAATGCTCCATATGTTATGTGGATCCTAGCCAAATCGTGAAGATTGAACACAGAAAATGATTCTTTTCTTGATAGTGGGTTAATTTACAGAATGCAGCATTATATATCTCTGCCTCCTGCCTTTCCCCTGAGTCCCAGCTCTCTTCATATCTGCTCTAATTCCTTAATTAAACAATGCCCTTCACTAGTGTATCGTTAACAACATAATTAACCTACCATTAACACCATAGTCCAGAACAGCTTGTAATATCTTGTTGAATTGAATGTGTTAAAAAGTAGGGAATTATGTCCATTTATTCAGTAGCAGCAGCTGCTCACAGTGAACCGGAGGATGGGCTAAGATGTGATGTCTCAGGTGTGACGCCTGAAGTGTGATGGAGGGATAGAGACAGTGAAGGAGTGGAGATGGAGGGTTAGAGACAGAGACACTTACTGGAAGCACATGCTAGACACGAGACTTTTAATATATTGTTAGTCCATATCCCATGGCATTGCTCATCCAAAGTCAAGAGCAAGTGTAGTCTTCAGGTAAAGTGGATTGAAAGGTCGTAAGTAAGGAGCAGGATGAGAAGATGTACCTTCTCTGATGAAGCTATTTCTGTGCAATGCTGATCGAGAAGCTGGGAGATGCAAAGCCAACATGCTATCACATCAGCAATGATGGGAAGGTTTAGTTACAGTAGTTATAGGCAGTTTCCATTAAAAGTGCTGATAGCTAATGGGAGAAAGTTGGTACATAAGTTTGATAAAACACAACAACTGGGAATATGATTCTATAGATGGCAAATGTGTGCAAGCGTGGGATTTTTTAATATATTATTAAATAGCTATGCCTTGGGAGTGAAATATATTGAGTTTTGTTACATGCGTGAGGAGCTAGAATGATTGATTCATAGATTGGTAGAGCACAGAAAGAGGCCATTTGGCCCATTGCGTCTGTGGCAGAGCTACCTGATTAATCTCATGACCCTGCTCTTTCCCCATAACCCTATACATTTTTTCTCTTTTGAAAATTACTATTGAATCTGTTTCCACCATCGTTTCAGGCAGTGCATTCCAGATCGCAATAGCTCGCAGTGTCAAAAAAATCTTTCCTGTAGTTCTTTTGCCAAACACCCTTAAATCTGCATCCTCTGGTTACCGGCCTTTCTACCAATGGAAATAGTTTCTCTTTAATTAGTCAACCAAAACCTCTATCAAATCGTCTCTTAACTTCCTCTGCCTAAACCAGCTCTCTACCTCACTTTGGTTCTGATGAAGGGTCACTGACCTGAAACGTTAACTCTGCTTCTCTCTACACAGTTGCTGCCAGACCTGCTGAGTATTTCCAGCGCTTTCTGTTCTCATTTCAGAGATTCAGATCCTCAGTACTTTTCTCTCACTCTACCTCTCTCTCTTCCTTTAAGGTGCTACTGAAAAATCTACCTCTTTAACCAAGTTTTTGGCCATCTGCCCCAATATCCCCTATTGTGACTCATTGTCAAATTTTGTCTGAGAACTCCTGTGAAGTGCCTTGGGATGCTTTACTAACTGAAAGGTGCTGCATAAATGCAACTTGTTGTTGCTCTAAAGAGACCAACCCCAGCTTCCCTAGTCTCTCCACATAACTGAAGTCCCTCATTCCTGGTACCATTCTAGTAAATCTCTTCCGCACCCTCTGCAAGGCTTTGACATCCTTCCTAAAGTGTGGTGCCCCGAATTGGGCGCTATACTCCAGCTGAGGCCTAACCAGTCTTTTATGAATGAATAGCATTGCTTCCTTGCTTTTTTGATGTAAAGCTCCATTAATAAAACCAAGAATTCTGCATGTCTATGTGATATTTGGTCCATCAAGACCATACCTTCCACTGGGTAGACACACTGTGGCTCAGAGAGGCTTGATGGACCACTGATATGGGTCAATGGAAATGACAAGAGAGGTTTTGCGAATTGACAGACAGTAGAGGCTCGAGGGGTGACATTGTGAGTTGAAATAAGGGGTGAAAAGGTTGGTGTGGCCTCTTCATAGCCTGCACAATTTTCCACCCTACCAAAATCAGGCAGGCATCTGCAGTTAGGAGCCTATTCTCTGCACAGGCATTTTGATGAGTGGTCCCAGCCAGTGTGTGAAATTCAGTGCTGGGAGTGCTAATTTGTGGAGTTCGCACTGTGTCATTTCTTTTATTTGCTCCTGGGATGTGGGCGTCGCTGGCTAGGCCAGCATTTATTGCCCATCCCTAATTGCCCTTGAGAAGGTGGTGGTGAGCTGCCTTCTTGAACCACTGTAGTCCTTGGATTGTAGGTAGACCCACAGTGCTGTTAGGGAATGAGTTCCAGGATTTTGACTCAGTGACAGTGAAGGAACAGTGATATAGTTCCAAGTCAGGATGGTGTGTGGCTTGGAGGGGAACCTGTTGGTAGTGGTGTTCCCATGCACCTACTGCCCTTGTCCTTCTAGGTGGTAGAGATGCAGTTTGGAAGGTGCTGTCGAAGGAGCCTTGGTGAGTTGCTGCAGTGCACCTTGTAGATGGTACACACTGCTGCCACTGTGTGTCGGTGGTGAAGGGAGTGAATATTGAAGGTGGTGGATGGGATGCCAATCAAATGGGCTGCTTTGTTGTGGATGGTGTCGAGCTTCTTGAGTGTTATTGGAGCTGCACCCATCCAGGCAAGTAGAGAGTATTCCGTCCTGACTTGTGCCTTGTAGATGTTGGACAGGCTTTGGTGGGACAGGAGGTGAGTTACTCGCCGCAGGACTCCCAGCCTCTGACCTGCTAAAGTAGCCACAGTATTTATATGGCTACTCCAGTTCAGTTTCTAGTCAATGGTAGCCCCTAGGATGTTGATAGTGGGGGATTCAGCGATGATAATGCCATTAAATGTCAAGGGGAGATGGTTAGATTCTCTCTTGTTGGAGATGGTCATTGCCTGGCACTTGTGTGGCACGAATGTTACATATGCCAGTGCAATAGATGGTGTCGAACTGAAGCTGGGGCTAGGTCATGTTATTGGAGTAAAGTAGAGGGAAGCTGATGACTCACCCATTCCTTTAGTTATTGTAAATGTCTGACCCATGTTGATAGGGGAATGAGCAAAGAGGAGTTCAAATCCTGAGAGAGATTAGGAAGAAAAAAGCAATTACAGTCTTGTTCTGGCATTTTCCTCTCAGTACAAAATTGCATCTGCATTCTTCAAAGGGTTAAACTGGATAGCAGGCAGGGTGGACAGTAATTACAGTCTTCAACTGAAAGATGCAAATTATACTGCTGGCATAGAGAGCACAGGCATCAGCTGGGTGTTGGGAGAGGTTACTGTCTGAGGAAGCTGTTTACAATTGTGAAATAGCACTGGTTTCCAGATACAGATATTTAATTTGAGAAGGCAGCAGCTCTACTGAAATATGAGGGTGAAGATGATGGATGGCCACAACAGACTGAGACAACAGAAAAAGGACTAAGTAGCCCAACAGATTGCTTTTCATCAGATTCTGTAACACTATCCTCCAGTGCCACCATGGTATTATGAGTTGTCATTCTAATTACACTCACAGGGTTCTACATACACTTTTTGGATTTAAAAGCTACATGAAGCACCTAACCACAGAACCTTGTGTAGGTTTCAGACCCTAAGGAAGTGTGGAGGTTAAAGACGTGTTTAGTGGGGACTACATGGTTCAAAGTGGTTGGCACACTGTCCTTTTGTCAGCAATGGGATTTAGGTTTGAATCCTATCTTTTGCTGAGGCAAACAATCTCTTTCAGAGACCCATGTAAAATGAGTTTGAGCAGCCTTGACCCAGCTCCTGGTAAGTGCAAGTCCCAGCTTAAAATTGACCCAGTTTTGGCACTAATTGGGACTAAAGCTGTCAGTCTCAGAGCGATGCCAATTTTCTGAGAGATAGAGAAAGCTCGTGGATTTATATAACGCCTTTCGCGTCCTCAGAACATCTCAAAGATCTTTACAAGCAATGAAGTACTTTTGAAGTAAAAACAGGAAATGCTGGAAATACTCAGCAGGTCTGGCAGCGTCTGTGGAGAGAGAAGCAGAGTTAACGTTACTGAACTGGTAACATCAGAACTGGTAAATATTAGAAATATAAGAGGTTTTAAGCAAGTAAAGCAGGGGTGGGGCAAGAGATAACAAAAGGAAAGGTGTTGATAGGACAGGGTCACAGAGCATAACTGACCAGAAGATCATGGAACAAAGGCAAATATATGTTAATGGTTTGGTACTTTTGAAGTGTGGCCACTGCAGTAATGTATGAAATGTGGCACACAGCAAGCTCCCACAAACAGCAATGTAGTCATCGCCAAATAATCTATTTCAGTAATATTGGTTGAACATAAGAAATAGGAGGAAGGGTAGGCCATTCAGCCCTTCGATCCCACTTCACCAATTCCTGATCTTCTACATCAACACCATTTTCCTGCACTATCTCCGTATCCCTTGACGTTTTTAACAATAAGAACATAAAAAATAGTTGAGGGATAAATATTCGCCAGGCGACTGGAGAGAACTTGCCTGCTTTTCTACAAATTGAGCCACAGGATCTTTTACATCTGTCTGAAAGTCCAAACAGGTTTAAAGTCTCATTCAAAAGACAGCACCTCTGACAGTGCAGCACTCCATCAGTACCGCATGGGAAGTGTCAGCCTGGATTTTGGCTTCAGGTCACCAGTGTAGGATGTGAGACCACAAACTCCTCGGCTCAGAGTCAAGAGTGCCATGGAGCCACAGCCAACACTGCTACAATGTAGATCCCGCGCAGAACCCTAAGCTGCTGGACATCGGCACAACTGTGTTTAAGAGGTTGAGAGTCACTGGGACAATTCTGGGATCTGTAACAGCGGAGTGGAAAGGAGTCACACTCTCCCTGTGGCCCATTTATTCCCCAGATGTCCTAACAGTTGTTGTGGTTATAGTGTTGGTTCACAGTCGAAGATTTTCACCCCATCCTTGGGCTGGATTCAAAGCTGGGTCCGAGGTGAAAGAACAGCGAGCTTACCTAGCATGTTAGCTGATGCCTCAAACACTTTAACATTTACTGCTCCTAATAAAGGCTCTTTTGCAGATATCTGTCACTTGAGCTCCAATTTCCTCATCCTCGCCTCGCTCCAAATACCTGACTGATCAACAAGGCTGTTCTCACTGTTTATTTGGGATAAAAGGAATAAATCAGTGTCGGCCACAAGATATGTTAAAGGATTTGTCACTGAAATAACCAATCATTCCTGGAGTGTGCAATAGAAGCTATTTGACAAAGGATTAACACAGTGAGCTAGCTCGCCTCCTGTGTATAGTGATGTGTAATATAACTGACACAGGGGTGTGGGATGAATGTCATTCATACCACAATTTTGGTTAATGCCTGATTATCTGTTACCCGAAAGCACACACAATCATCTCAAAATTATTTCTTTCCCACATCCAGATTGGTTGAGAGATTGAGTCTGGTTAAAAACACAAGTCTCAGCGTGCAGTCTACTGCGGAGATATTCAATATTTGTGCTGCGTACTTCAGCTCATTTGCATTAGAGTCAGTGCCTGAGACTGGAAACGATGTCTGCCTTTGGCTCACAGACGTAGCAGTGAATATCGCCAGGTCAGGTCAAAGATAACACTCATCCCACCTGCAATCTCCGCATCAGGCGCTGGAGGTAGTGCCACATTGTGCAAAATACAAGCAATAGAGGCAAGCAGAGCACCTGAGAGTCAGGAATGAGCTGAGTGTGGGGGGTATCGGAGTGAGGAATGGGCAGAGTGTGGGGGGTATCAGAATGAGGAATGGGCTGAGTGTGGGGGGTATCAGAATGGGGAATGGGCAGATGAACGGGGAATCAGAGTGAGAAATGGGCTGAGTGTGGGGGGTATCAGAATGGGGAATGGGCTGATGAACGGGGAATCAGAGTGAGGAATGGGCTGAGTGTGGGGGAGGGGTATCAGAGTGAGGAATGGGCTGAGTGTGGGGCAGGGGTATCAGAGTGAGGAATGGGCTGATGTACAGGGAATCAGAATGAGCAATGGGCTGAGTGTGGGGGTAGGTTATCAGAGTGAGGAATGGCTGAGTGTGGGGGGTATCAGAATGAGGAATGAGCTGAGTGTGGGGGGTAACAGAGTGAGGAATGGGCTGAGTGTGGCGGGTATCAGAATGGGGAATGGGCTGATGAACGGGGAATCAGAGTGAGGAATGGGCTGAGTGTTGGGGAGGTGAATCAGAGTGAGGAATCACTGAGTTTGGGGGAGGGGTATCAGAGTGAGGAATGGCTGAGTGTGGGGGAGGGGTATCAGAGTGAGGAATCGCTGAGTTTGGGGGAGGGGTATCAGGGTGAGGAATGGCTGAGTTTGGGGGAGGGGTATCAGAGTGAGGGATGGGCTGAGTGTGGGGGGTATAAGAGTGAGGAATGGGCTGAGTGTGGGGGAGGGATATCAGAGTGAGGAATGGGCTGAGTGTGGGGGAGGGGTATCAGAGTGAGGAATGGGCTGAGTTTGGGGGAGGGGTATCAGAGTGAGGAATGGGCTGAGTGTGGGGGAGGGGTATCAGAGTGAGGAATGGGCTGAGTTTGGGGGAGGGGTATCAGAGTGAGGAATGGCTGAGTGTGGGGGAGGGGTATCAGAGTGAGGAATGGGCTGAGTGTGGGGGGTATCAGAGTGAGGAATGGGCTGAGTGTGGGGGGGGGGTATCAGAGTGAGGAATGGGCTGAGTGTGGGGAAGAGGTATCAGAGTGAGGAATGGGCTGAGTGTGGGGGAGGGGTATCAGAGTGAGGAATGGGCTGAGTGTGGGGGGTATCAGAGTGAGGAATGGGCTGAGTGTGGGGGGGGGTATCAGAGTGAGGAATGGGCTGAGTGTGGGGAAGAGGTATCAGAGTGAGGAATGGGCTGAGTGTGGGGAAGGGGTATCAGAGTGAGCCACAGCTGGGAGTACTGTGTGTAGCTCTGGTCAGCACCCTGTAGGAAAGATGAAATTACAATAGAGAGGGTACAGAGGAGATTTACGAGGTCTCTTAGAATTTTAGTGATGAAGTAAAATTGGATAGGCTGGGGTTGTTTTCTCTGGAACAGAGGAGGCTGAGGGGAGACCTCATTGAAGTGTATAAAGTGATGAGGGATCTGGATTGAGGGAAGACCCTATTCCCCATGGTTGAGGAGTTCATAACCAGGGGTCATAAATTTAGGGTAAGAGGTAGGAGGTTTAGAGGGGATTCGAGGGGAGGTTTTTTTCACCCAGATGTTAGTGGAGATCTGGAACTCACTGTCTGAAAATGTGATAGTGTCAGAAGCCCTTGTAACACTTACAAAGTACTTGGATCTGCACTTGAGGTGCTGTAACCTACAAGGCTATGGACCAAGGGCTGGGAAGTGGGATTAGGCTGAATGGCTACTTGATGTCTGGCATGGTCACGATGGGCCGAATAGCCTCATTCTGGGCTGTAAATTTTTGGGATTTCTATGAATGGATTATCTGAATTTAAAACTGTGAGCGGCCTTTCATTGTGTTGCCTGGTCTCACCTTGCTTTGAACATACAGGGATACTCTTTACAGCTGTCCTCTCGAAACCATGGCAACAAGGCACTGAATCTGCTGCAGTCCATCTGAATGTGATGGGAGAAACCAGATGCACCTTAGTATGAGAAGAGTTATGTGTCTGATAGTAAGGTACAGTTCTGAGCCGAATACTGTATATTCCCAGAGGTTGATAGAAACCTTATGCCTGTTACAGTTCAGGCTTTTTCACAGCAGTTTTGTGAGATACCAGGACTAGTTCCATTGCAGCAGATAACGCTGAGAAAAGGCATCATAGAGGTTTTTTTTTTAAATCATAAAGTGTTTTGATCAATTGAGTAGAGAAAGGCTACTTATTATGATTGGGATATCAGTAATGAATTATCAATCAATTTAACATTGTCTTTATAACTGTGATGTTTGAGGCTGGGTGAAATTTCTTGAAGCAGAGGACCATTGGAGTCATTTTCTATCGGGGGTAGTTGAGGGAGAGACCAGTGTATTTGCTGATGGAGAATTGGATAAATATTTGAAGCAGAGGCTGACAGGGGGCCATGGAGAAAGTGCTGGATGGTGGGATTAGCTTTGGAACGCCTGCAGACAGGCGGCACAATGGGACAGATGGCCTGTGCTCATGCAGTAAATATCTCTGGTTGTTGTGCATGACTAAACTGCAGGCTTCATAAGAAGGCTGAGTGAAAACTGGTCTTTCAGTTGGCATGTCCCAGTTTAACAATTAACAGCCCCGGTGATGGTACAGTACTAGAGGACACAAGTTTAATGTGAGGGGCAGGAGGTTTAAGGGGGACTTGAGGAAGAACTTTTTTACCCAGAGGGTGGTGACGGTCTGGAATGCCCTGCCTGGGAGGGTGGTAGAGGCGGGTTGCCTCACATCCTTTAAAAAGTACCTGGATGAGCACTTGGCACGTCATAACATTCGAGTCTATGGGCCAAGTGCTGGCAAATGGGATGAGGTAGACAGGTCGGGTGTCTTTAATGCATCGGTGCAGACTCGATGGGCCGAAGGGCCCCTTCTGTACCGTATTATTCTGTGATTCTGAGTACATTTTGGAGATTATCTGGGTTACCCACCACTTCATTGCGTCACTTTTGCAGATGCAAAATACCACCTCACCAGAATAATGCCCATAACCTAGGCTGGCACATCAATACTGAGGGAATGCTGCACTGTCAGAGGTGCTGGTTTTTGGATGAGACGTTTAACCGTGGCCCCGTCTGTACAGTCAGGTGGGCATAATAGATCCCACAGCACTGTTTCAAGGAGAGCTGGTGAGTTCTTCTTGATCTCCTGCCCAACATTGATCTCCTGAGGCTATGAAAAGCACC
The DNA here is from genome assembly GCF_036365525.1 of Heterodontus francisci. NCBI lineage: Eukaryota > Metazoa > Chordata > Chondrichthyes > Heterodontiformes > Heterodontidae > Heterodontus > Heterodontus francisci. Next base: position 9,938,293 of record NC_090399.1, read on the forward strand.
GTATAAATGCAAGTATTTCTTTTTACAGGGTATAATTAGTTGATTAGATTTATTTACAGGTTAAGCTAGTTGATCACCTTTTGCACACAAGAATCAAGACTAAGTAAAAGCAAAATACTACAGATGCTGGAAATCTGAAATAAAAACAGATGATGAAAGGTCACAGACCTGAAACGTTAACTCTGTTTCTCTCTCCACAGATGCGGCCTGACCTGCTGTGTATTTCCAGTACATTCTGTTTTTAATCAAGACGTAAGTGCAGCCTGCAGGTAAAGCTAGGTTAGACTTGGAATTTAGAAGGTTAAGGGGCGATTTGATTGAAGTTTTCAAGATAGTAATGGGAACTAATTAGGTAGGTAAGGAGAAACTACTTCGGCTGGTTAGGGAATCTGGGATTAAGGACATAAATTGGAATCTTAGGCTGGGCGGTGGGAGGGGGACCCGTCCACCGGCCGAAATGACGGTGGCGAGCTCGCCTCAGCCAGGCCTGGGGCTCCAGACCGGATTTTACGCTCCTCAGGCCCTTAATTGGTCTTGGGCGGGACTTCCACCTCATTGAGGCAGGAAGTCCTGCTTAATGGTGCTGCTGGCCAATCAGCAGGCTGGCAGCTCTTAGTCCCAGCAGTGCCACCAGGAGCGGTGGCCGTTGCTGGGATTACACCCAGCTGCAGGAGGAAGATAACGGATGGCCACGCTGGGGACAATCGGTTGGGCCCCGGCTAGGCAAGGGGGGTCGGTTAGGGAGGTGGTGGGGGGTGCGTGTTGTGCAATGGGGGCGGTTGAAGTTTCGGGGGCACCCCTCCAATGGGCACAGGGTGCCCATTCAGGAGGGCCCCCCACCCCTCACAACCCACCAGAAGGCCGCCTAGTTTTATCTGGAGGGCTCTCTGGGGCTTCAGCCACCCGTCAGCCAAACGTAAAATCCCCTTGGCGGTGGCTGAGGCCCTTAAATAGCAGATAAATGGCCATTTAAGGTCCTTGATTGGCCTGGGGATGGGGCTGTTTCTTGCCTCTGCCGCCCCAATTAAATTAGCAGCGGAGGCAGGAGCAGGTCCTCCGACTCTGAGCCTCTCACTCCATTTTACGCTTCCCCCACCACCAGCCCGTTCTTTTGGGGGGGCCTAAAACTCCGGCCATAGCCTAAAAATCCAAGCCAAATCTTTCAGGAGTGAAGTTAGGAAACTCTTAATGCAAAGCTGGTAGACGTTTGGAACTCTCTTCTGCTAACTTCAGTTGATCCTAGGTCAATTTTAAATCTGAGATTGATACATTTTTGTTAACCAAGGGTATTAAGGAATATAGGACAAAGCTGGGTATATGGAGTTAGGTCACAGATCAACTATTGAATGACCTCCTGCAGTTCCTATGTACCTATGTTCCTAGAAGGTGTGGAATAATTGGGCCAGTGTGTATCGATGTAATTCAGACCCATTTTGAAAGTTATACATTATGTCCTTATTTTTCTATCATAAATTCATGTTCCCATTTCTAATGGAAAGAGATTATGTAAACGTATCATGCTTAAGGTTATAGCTCATGCAATAAAAGGGACAGTAGCAACATGGGTTCGGAATTGGCTGAGTGAAAGGAAACAAAAATTAGTGGTTAATGGATGTTTTTCAGGCTGGAGGAAGGTTTGTAATGGAGTTTCCCAGGGATCAGTGTTGGGACCCTTGCTTTTCCTGATATATATTAATGACCTAGACCTTGGTGCACAGAGCACAGTTTCAAAGTTTGTGGATGATACAAAACTTGGAAGCATTGTGAACTGTGAGGGGAATAGTGTAAAACTTCAAAAGGACATAGACAAGTTGGTAGAATGGGCAGACAGGTGGCAGGTGAAGTTCAATGCAAAGAAATGTGAAGAGATTCATTTTGGTAGGAAGTACATGGAGAGACAATATAAAATAAAGGGTACAATTCTAAAGGGGATGCAGGAGGAGAGGGACCTGGGTGTATATGTATGTAATCATTGAAGGTGGCAAGACAGGTTGAGAGAGCAGTTAATAAAGCATACAGTATCCTGGGCTTTATTAATAGGAGCATAGAGTACAAGGGCAAGGAAGTTATGTTGAACTTGTATAAGACACTCGTTCGGTCTCAGCTGGAGTACTGTGTCCAATTCTGGGTGCCGCACTTTAGGAAAACTGTGAGGACATTGGAGAAAGTACAGAAAAGATTCATTAGAATGGTTCCAGGGATGAGGAATTTCAGTTATGAAGATAGATTGGAGAAGTTGGGACTGTTTTCCTTGGAGAAGAGAAGGCTGAGAGGTATTCAAAATTTTGAAGGGTCTGGACAGAGTAGATAGAGAGAAACTGTTCCCACTCGTGAAAGGATCGAGAACGAGAGGGCACAGATTTAAAGTATCTGCTGAGAGAAGCAAAAGTGACATGAGGAAAAACCTTTTCACACAGCGAGTGGTTAAGGTCTGGAATGCGCTGCCTGAGAGTGTGATGGAGGCAGGTTTAACTGAATCATTCAAAAGGGAATTAGACAGCTATATAAAAAGGAAGAATATGCAAGGTTATGCAAGAAGACGGGGAAATAGAGCTGAGTGAATTGCTTTTTCAGAGAGCAGGTGCAGACATGATGGGCCAAATGGGCTCCTTCTGCACTGTATTAATTCTGTGATTCTTTAATACACCTTCCCACCAGTGTAACAAGTTTACAAAGGCAGTTCCCATTATAAATAGGGATTTACAATGGAGGAGCATTAACAGGAAGAGCACATAGGTGTAAGGTTTTTAATGTATCATATTATAGATAATATGCAGGAGTAGAATAGACAAGCAAATGACTAATATGGTTCAGGAACCAAACTTATGCTATTGGATGCTGTTCAGTGTCAGGAGGGAGCTTTCCCAAACCAGCACGGCATACCGGAAAAATGAGTGCATGCTGCCTGTGATCGCCCAAGCATTAAAATGAACGTTTGGAAATTCAGTGTGTGCTAGAGTTTCCCATTTGCACTGCTGGTAGAGGAGCATCTCCCACCAGTGCACACAATCACAGGGAATGGATTCCTACATTCACCACCCATGTGGTAACCTGGCAGAGCAAATGTCATGCCCGAGATAGAACTGCCCGATTTTCGAGGTGAAAATCAGGCGGGTTCTTTAACGGGTAGTTTACCCTGATTTCTGTGCAGGTGGTGAAGGTAAAAAAACGATCCTGTAAAATAACACTGTAGATAAACCGAGTCAAGTCTTTAAAAACTAAACAAACAGAAACCTGCGTGGGATATCACAAATGAAAATCCTCTTCCTGCCACCTACGGGCAATTATTACCTTTAAAAAGGTCCATTTATTTAAAGGGATATTGTCACCTCCTTTGGAGCATTTTCAGGCTTAAGAACCATCTAATGGCCATCAGGGACTGCTTTGCTGAAAGACCACCGCCTAATTTATATGACAAAAAGCCATCGGTCATATTTATTTTGTTGTGGAACATGTCACTGCAAACCTCTCGTCACAAACTGGTAGTGCTGATAGCAAAGGTGTGTGTACTTTGAGGCTGGGCGATAGCTTGCCGTATCGAGACAGTGTGAGGTATTAATCAGTGAAGGAAATAGGATGCTGGGTTAGGTTGCAAGCTTAGTGTTAGCTGTGGCTCAGTGTTTAGCACTCTCACCTCTGAGTCAGAAGGTCATGGATGCAAGTCCCACTCCAGAGATCTGAATACTTTAACTAGGTTGATACTCAGTACAGTTCTTCCTCAGTAAAGGCTCTATTGGAGGCTGTGTCTTTTGGATGAGACGTCAAACTCAGGTGGATGCTAAAGATCCCGTGACATGATTTCGAAGGGCTGGGGAGTTCTCCCTGGTGTCCTGGCTAATATTTATCCCTAGCTGACCTCAATAAAACAGATGATCTGGTCATTAGAATATTGTTGCTTGTGGGAGCGTGCTGTCCACAAATATGGCTGCCACCATTTCCTACATTACAAAAGTGAGTACACTTCAAAAGTACTCAGTTGGCTGTAATTTGCTTTGAGAAGCCATGAGGTGACGAAAACTCGATATCACGGAAAGTTATTTCTTTATAAGTAGAGTTCTATTCTCCTGAGGGTCACGCAGAAATCAAACAGTGCTTTGACTGGACCATATCTGGGATATCGAGAACTATTCTGGGTTCTGCAACACCCAGTGGGTATCCAGGGGACAGTGTGGAGGAGCATGACAAGGTTGGCCTATGGTTTCAAAGGGAGGAGCTCTGAGGAAGGATTTTGGTAGGCTAGGGCTCTCTTCCTAGAAAAGACACTTCATGGAAGTGAGATTTTTGAAAAGGTACATTGGCCCTTTCAAGTATGCCAGCGAACAGGTCAATGGGAGATGAAAATTGGACAGTCTTTATAATGGTTGGCAAGTTGGACCTTTGGCCCGTCGTGTCTGTGCCGGCCATCATGCACCTATCTATTCTAATCCCATTTTCCAGCACTTGGCCCGTAGCCTTGTATGCTATGGCGTTTCAAGTGCTCATCTAAATACTTCTTAAATGTTGTGAAGGTTCCTGCCTCTACCACCCCTTCAGGTAGTGCATTCCAGATTCCAACCACCCTCTGGGTGAAAACATTTTTCCTCATATCTCCTCTAAACCTCTTGCCCCTTACCTTAAATCTATGCCCCCTGGTTATTGACCCCTCCGCTAAGAGAAAAAGCTTCTTCCTATCTAACCTATCTATGCCCCTCATAATTTTGTATACCTCAATCAGGTTCCCCCCTCAGCCTTCTCTGCTCTAAGGAAAACAACCCTAGCCTATCCAGTCTCTCTATTCAGGGTCAGAGGACCCCTTGAACTTGTAACGGGGGACATTGTTGAGAGATTGATGTTAAGTAGCACAGCATAAATGTCAAGAAGTTTCTTTCTCATTAAAAATAGCACAATAACATAAACATCTCTCGAATGATTTCTGTCACCATTAATTTGAGTGCGTGTGGTCTTTTGGTTCACAAATTGGGCGCAATAAATATCAATAAATGGAACTGAAATCTCAGAACCTGCTTAATTGTTCAATTAGGTTCGAGATTAGATGTCTCGCTTTTATTGAACATTTCTGTAATTGAATTTATTTCTCGCTTTCCTGTCAGTTCAATTTTTCCATTTTCAGATGTTTTCTATTCGAGCTGCAACACTTTCTTCCTCCATATTCCTCTGCAGTGCTGCTGATGCTGAAAGAGAGTTTAGAGATAACCTGTTTAAATTTAATTTCTTTAACTACTCGCTGTTGGTGTGAATTGTCCTGCTCCTGGAGTCTATGCTGGTGACTCAGCATTGCTTTTTTGGACTAAATCAAAATGTGTATTATCCAATGATTTGACCTTAAACAACAACAACAACACCAAGTATTTATATAACGTCTTTGACGTAGTAAAATGCCCCAAGGCGCGTCTCAGGAGTGTTATCAAACAAAATTTGACACTGAGCCACATAGCAGAGATTAGGGCAGATGACCAAAAGCTTGGCCAGAGGGAGAGGTTTTAAGGAATGTCGTAAAGGAGGAAAGAGAGGTAGAGAAGTGGAGAAGATTAGGGAGGAAATTCAGGAGCTTAGAACCCATTCAGCTGAAAGCCCGGCCGCCAATTGTGGAGCGATGGAAATTGGGGAAGCACGAGAGGCCAGAATTGGAGGAGTGTAGATATCACAGAGGGGTGTAGGGCTGGAGAAGGTTATAGAGATAGGCAGGGGTGAGGCCATGGAGGAAATAGAACACAATTGTGACATTGCCAGACCAGGAACCAATGTTGGTTAGCAAGCAGAAGGGTGATGGATGAATGAGACTTAGTGCGAGTTAGGACGTAGGCAGCAGAGATTTGGATGAGCTCAAGTTTACAGAGCTCATTGTAAAGTAGAAATTTAGGGACTAATTTTAACATAACGGGGAACACATAGCAGCAAATACAGTGCAGTTTTGAAAAAGGGAGTTGGGAGGTAATGATTAAAATGATAAGGCACATTGAGGTCAAAGGCATGGGGAATTATATTTCAAAGTAGTTGTTTATGTCTTGACATCATGTCACCAATTGCCTGGCTAGTGATTTGTGAATACTACACAGATACAGTATAGAGAGAAAGCTCTGGAACAGACTGAGCAGCAGTTCTGGACAGTGCTGTGGGAGTGAGGCCAGCGCAGCCCAATTACATTGTGTAACAGCACGTTATCTGCGTGGAAAGAACTGGGTGGGAGCTTGATTTTAAACAGCCACATCTTCAGTGGAGTTCTACATGTTATAAGCACAGCGACAGCTGGAGCCTCCAAAATATTTCCTGCTACACTTCCTTACCTGTCATTACAGTAGAGGCACCGCCTATTACAACAAACTCACGCAAAGTGTCATTGTGTGAAGGGAATATTACAGTGAGGTAAAAGTAAAATACTTCAGGTGCTGGAAATCTGAAATCCAAACAAAAAATGCTGGAAATACTCAGCAGGTCTGACAGAATCTGTGGAATATATTGTATTACAGTGAGTGAGGGGTGTGTTACAGTGAGGCATGTGTTACAGTGAGGAGTGTGTTATAGTGAGAGTGTGTTATAGTGAGAGTGTGTTATAGTGAGAGTGTGTTATAGTGAAAGTGTGTTACAGTGAGTGTGTTACAGTGAGGGGTGTTTTATAGTGAGGAGCGTATTACAGTGAGGGGCGTGTTACAGTGAGGGGCGTGTTACAGTGAGGGGCGTGTTACAGTGAGGAGCGCGTTACAGTGAGGAGCGCGTTACAGTGAGGAGCGCGTTACAGTGAGAGTGCGTTACAGTGAGAGTGCGTTACAGTGCGGGGTGTGTTACTGTGAGGAGTGTGTTAGTGAGGAGTGTGTTACAGTGAGGAGTGTGTTACAGTGAGGGGTGTGTTACAGTGAGGAGCGTGTTACAGTGAGGAGTGCGTTGCAGTGAATGTGTTACAGTGCGGGGTGTGTTACAGTGCGGGGTGTGTTACAGTGAGGGGTGTGTTACAGTGAGGAACGTGTTACAGTGAGGAGCGTGTTACAGTAAGGAGTATGTTACAGTGAGGAGTGCGTTGCAGTGAGTGTGTTACAGTGAGGAGTGTGTTACAGTGAGGGGTGTGTTACAGTGAGGAGTGTGTTACAGTGAGGAGTGTGTTACAGTGAGGAATGTGTTACAGTGAGGAATGTGTTACAGTGAGGAATGTGTTACAGTGCGAGGTGTGTTACAGTGAGGAGTGTGTTACAGGGAGGAGCGTGTTACAGTGAGGGGCGTGTTACAGTGAGGAGCCTGTTACGGGGAGGAGCGTGTTACAGTGAGGGGCGTGTTACAGTGAGGGGCGTGTTACAGTGAGGGGCGTGTTACAGGGAGGTGTGAGTTACAGTGAGGAATGTGTTACAGGAGGTGTGTGTTACAGTGAGGGGTGTGTTACAGTGAGGGGCGTGTTACAGTGAGGGGCGTGTTACAGTGAGGGGCATGTTACAGGGAGGTGTGAGTTACAGTGAGGAGTGTGTTACAGTGCGAGGTGTGTTACAGTGCGAGTTGTGTTACAGTGAGGGGTGTGTTACAGTGAGGAGCGTGTTACAGGGAGGAGCGTGTTACAGTGAGGGGCGTGTTACAGTGAGGAGCCTGTTACGGGGAGGAGCGTGTTACAGTGAGGGGCGTGTTACAGTGAGGGGCGTGTTACAGTGAGGAACGTGTTACAGGGAGGTGTGAGTTACAGTGAGGAATGTGTTACAGGGAGGTGTGTGTTACAGTGAGGGGTGTGTTACAGTGAGGGGCGTGTTACAGTGAGGGGCGTGTTACAGTGAGGGGCGTGTTACAGTGAGGAGCATGTTACAGGGAGGTGTGAGTTACAGTGAGGAGTGTGTTACAGTGAGGGGTGTGTTACAGTGAGGGGTGTGTTACAGGGAGGAGTGTGTTACAGTGAGGAATGTGTTACAGTGAGGCTTATGTTATAGTGAGATGTGTGATGGTGAGGCTTGCATTATAGTGGGTAGTGTCTTGTCGTGAAGAGTATGTCATAGTGATGGGTGTGTGAAAGCAGTTTATAGTGGGGCCTCCTGCAGCAACGGGTGTGTTTTCATGAGTTAGTGTTGTGCTGATTACCGATGTGTGGTTGGATCGGAACTGAAAGTGGCCCAAACTTGAGGTTTTTGCAGCCATTAGAGAGAGGAGACTTACCTAGCAGAATGGATATAACTGCTGGTACCAGATGCTGGATACGTGATTATTCTGTCCACTGTTTGAGGGCAGGTGTTAATGGCCCTGGAATTTCACAGTGCCATCTCCAGTTTCCTGCTGTAACTCCAGCAGGAGACTCGTGGAAAACACAGAAAAATGCCACAAACAGCTGGTTATGTGGTTTATTTTGCCAATCTCCCACCAGTTACAATGATAGACCAGTGGTGGCCACGCTGAATGTCAGGTCCAATCTATCCATTTTAAACTGAACCTGTTTAATTTAAGCACAGGGCCTCTGCTCTGCTCTGCTCTATCATCATTTGTGAGCTGTTAATGTCCAGACTCTTAAAATGCTTTCACTTCCTTAAGGGTGATGGTCACCCAATGGGCGATACAACAGGACCAATGGCGAATTCATTTTCATAGATCCGCATTCCACCTTATTTGATCACTCCCAATGATGTTGTGATAATTTGTGCCTCCATATAACATGAACATCATTTTTGCTTGCATTATGTAGCTTACAATCATTTCCACCTCACTCTTGTCAGATGCAAATGATTGTAGCTCCCTCTGGAAGGATGGTGTAATTAAAATCACACGAGCAGGCAGGGCAGAGAGACAGGCAGACTGATTTCACACCCACTTACTTTGAACTGATTCATCTTGTCCTGAATGCCTCTCCAAGGAGAAGGATTGGAGAGAAATCCTCTTACAGTGCTGCTCTTCAATTATTGTCACACCTTTTTATGTGTGGCAAATTTAAAGTGACATTAACAAGGCACCCTGCAGTGATCCATTCAATGGAGTGATGTGCTCTGTCATACATGGATACATGGGCAGAGAGCTAGAGCTGGAGTATTCGCAAGTATGGAGTGGGAATATTAGGAAGTGTAGAGTGGGAATATTAGGAAGTTAGGTCTGGAATATTATGAGGTGTGGAGTGGGAAAATTAGGAAGTGTAGAGTGGGAATGTTAGGAAGTTAGGTCTGGAATATTATGAGGTGTGGAGTGGGAATATTAGGAAGTATAGAGTGGGAATGTTAGGAAGTTAGTTCTGGAATATTATGAGGTGTGGAGTGGGAATATTTGGAAGTGTAGAGTGGGAATATTAGGAAGTTAGTTCTGGAATATTATGAGGTGTGGAGTGGGAATGTTAGGAAGTTAGGTCTGGAATATTATGAGGTGTGGCGTGGGAATATTTGGAAGTGTAGAGTGGGAATATTACGAAGTTAGGTCTGGAATATTATGAGGTGTGGAGTTGGAATATTTGGAAGTGTCGAATGGGAATTTTAGGAAGTTAGTTCTGGAATATTATGAGGTGTGGAGTGGGAATATTAGGAAATGTAGAGTGGGAATATTATGAAGTTAGTTCTGGAATATTATGAGATGTGGAGTGGGAATATTTGGAAGTGTAGAGTGGGAATATTAGGAAGCTAGTTCTGGAATATTATGAGAAGTGGTGTGGGAATGGAAGTGTAGAGTGGGAATGTTAGGAAGTTAGTTCTGGAATATTATGAGGTGTGGAGTGGGAATATGAGGAAGTGTAGAATGGGAATGTTAGGAAGTTAGTTGTGGAATATTATGAGGTGTGGTGTGGGAATATTAGGAAGTGTAGAATGGGAATGTTAAGAAGTTAGTTCTGGAATATTATGAAGTGTAGAGTGGGAATATTAGGAAGTGTAGAGTGGGAATGTTAGGAAGTTAGGTCTGGAATATTATCAGGTGTGGAGTGGGAATACTAGGAAGTGTAGACTGGGAATGCTAGGAAGTTAGTTCTGGAATATTATGAGGTGTGGAGTGGGAATATGAGGAAGTGTAGAATGGGAATGTTAGGAAGTTAGTTGCGGAATATTATTAGGTGTGGTGTGGGAATATTAGGAAGTGTAGAATGGGAATGTTAGGAAGTTAGCTCTGGAATATTATGAGGTGTGGAGTGGGAATATTTGGAAGTGTAGAGTGGGAATGTTAGGAAGTTAGTTCTGGAATATTATGAGGTGTGGAGTGGGAATATGAGGAAGTGTAGACTGGGAATATTAGGAAGTTAGGTCTGGAATATTATGAGGTATGGAGTGGGAATATTAGGAAGTGTAGAATGGGAATATTAGGAAATTAGTTGTGGAATATTATGAGGTGTGGTGTGGGAATATTAGGAAGTGTAGAGTGGGAATGTTAGGAAGTTAGTTCTGGAATATTATGAGGTGTGGAGTGGGAATATGAGGAAGTGTAGACTGGGAATATTAGGAAGTTAGTTGTGGAATATTATGAGGTATGGAGTGGGAATATTAGGAAGTGTAGAATGGGAATATTAGGAAGTTAGTTGTGGAATATTATGAGGTGTGGAGTGGGAATATTAGGAAGTGTAGAGTGGGAATATTAGGAAGTTAGGTCTGGAATATTATGAGGTGTAGAGTGGGAATGCTATGAAGTTAGATTTGGAATGTTAGGAAACATGGAGTGAGAATATTAAGAAATATGGAGTGGGAATATTCGGAATATTAGGAAGTTAGATTTGGAATTTTAGAAAGTGTGGAAATGGGGTCTGGTCAGCTCAGTTTGTAGTGCTCTTCGCTTTATGACAGAAAGTTTTGGGTTCAAGACCTTTTCCAATACTTGGGCTTATATATATAAACCAAATAGGCATTTCAGTGCTGTACCAATGGACTGAGGGAGTCCTGTCTTTCGGGTGAGATCATAGCCTCCTTGAAGAAGAACAGTGTTTTGCTGGTGTCCTGAGCAAGATTCATCCCTCAACCAACATCGCCAGTAACCGCTGAACTGTTCATTCATCTCTTGAAACAACTTGTACTCCCTTCAATTGTTCATGCTGTATTCCCTGCTCACACTGCAACCTTCTCTACACAGGGGAGACCAAATACAGACTGGGTGACCGCTGTAGAATACCTCCATTCAGTCCACAATCCTGACCCCAAGCTTCCAGTCGCTTGTCATTTTCATTCTCCACCTTGTTCCATTTTGGCCTTTCTGTCCTTGGTCTCCTGCAGTGTTCCAAGGAAGCTCAACATAAGATGGAGGAACAGCATCTCATTTTTCTACTAGGAACTTTACAGCCTTCCGGACTCAACATTGAGTTGAGCCATTTTATAACATAACTGCTTTTGCTTTGTTTTTCTTTTCTGGTTTGGTTTTGTTGTCTCTTTTTCTCTTTTATTTCCTTTGCTTTCTGACAGTGCCTGTTCAGAATCCTGTCATTCACACTTCCGCTAGACACATCTATTGTTTCTTGTCTCATTTTCACCATCTTTGGACTTGCACCATTTAATCTGTCCTGCCCTCCACCCTATCACAGACCTTCCCTTTGTTCTGTTGCTCAAAATCTATTACATTTCTAACTTTTCCCAGTTCTGATGAAAGGTCACAGACCTGAAATGCTGCCAAACCTGCTGAGTCTGCAAACATTTTCTGTTTTCATTTCATTCATCCCCTGGCCGTTTTTGGAAACTTTCTGTGTGCAAACAAAAACCGTACTTTACGAAAATTATTCATTGGCATGCAAGTTCTTTTTTTATGACACATTTACCATCTCTGCATACATCTGCAAATGCCTGTGTAGGTGTGTATCTGTTTATCTCGGATGTACATTTGTATAAACATGTCTCTGTCCATCTACCTCCTTTTGTCTCTCTGTTTATACGTGTGTTAGTCAATGTATGCTTTAGAGGGTATATATACCTGTCTATCTTCTATGTAGATCTGTGTGGCTCTGTCTGACTATCTGTCTTTGTCTGTCTGCCTGACTCTGACTGTTCATCCCTGCCTGTCCCTATATACATGCACCATTTCCATTTGAACAGTGTATAAATCGCTCTCCTGTAGTTGACTAACTTTATATGTGAATAATGAGAGTGCCATTTGCTGACTGCATGTTAAGGCCCTGAGAAAATCTCATTGGAATGAACTGCATCAGCAAAGAAACTACCAGGGACTGACAAATTCTGCATTCACGATCAGTTCTACTCGTAACAAAGAAAAACTCATCCCTTAAACTGCTTGGTGAAGGATAGCCCTGTTTTCCTTCACCTTTTATTTGCCTTGATGTCATCTGTGGCTCAGTTGGTAGCACTCTTGCATCTGCAAAAGAAGGTTGTGGGTTACGAACATACGAAATAGCAGCAGATGTAAGCCATTCGGCCCCTCTAGCCTGCTCCGCCATTCAATAAGATCATGGCTGATCTGTTTGTATCTCGAATTCCACACTCCCATCTACCCCCAATAACCTTTGATTCCCTTGCCTAACAAGAATCTATCTACCTCCGCCTTAAATATATTCAATGACCCCGCCTCCACTACCGTCTGAGGCAGAGAGTTCCAAAGACGCACAACTCTTCTGAGAGAAAAAGTTTCTCCTCATCTCTGTCCTAAAAAGGATGACCTCTAGTTTTAAAACAGTGCCCTCTAGTCTGGACTTACACAAGAGGAAACATCCTTTCCACATCCACCTTGTCAAGACCGTTCAGGGTCTTATATACTTCAATCAAGTCTCCCCTCACTCTTCTAAACTCCAGAAAACAAGCCCAGTCTGTCCAACCTTTCCTCATAAGGCAACCCATTCATTCCAGGTATCAATTTAGTAAACCTCCTCCGAACCGCCTCCAACGCATTTACATCCTTCCTTAAATAGGGAGACCAAAACTGCACACAGTATTCGAGATGTGCTCTGGCCAATGCCCTGTATAACTGAAGCATAACATCCTTACTTTTATTTTCAATTCCTCTCATAGCAAAGCATTCCATTAGCCTTCTTTATTACTTGCTGTATCTGCATACTAACTTCTTGTGACTCATGCACTAGAACACCTAGATCCCTCTGCACCTCGGAATTCTGCAGTCGTTCTCCATTTAAGTAATACTCTGCTTTTTTATTCTTCTTGCCAAAGTGAACAACTTCACATTTTCCCACATAATACTCCATCTACCAGATTTTTGCCCACTCACTCAACCTATCTATATCGATCTGCAACCTCCTTATGTCCTTTTCACAATATACTCTCCTGTCTATCTTTGTGTCAGCTGCAAATTTAGCAACCATGCCATCGCTCCCCTTCAATCCTTCCTCTAGGACTTGTGTGCAGCAATCTAGACTGACACTCCAGTGAAGGAGGGGGGGAGTGCTGCAGTATCAGAGGTGCTGACTTTCATGTGAGATATTAAATTGCAGTCCTGTCTGCTGTCTCAGGTGAATGTAAAAGATTGATCTAAAAGTGCTGTTTTGAAGAAGAGCAGGGGAGTTATTCCTAATGTTCAGCCCAATATTCATCCTTCAATCAACAGCACAAAAACACAGTATCTGTTTATGGGAGCTTTCTATGCGATAATTGGCTGAAAAGCAGTGACTACAATTCAAAAGTACTTCATTGGCTGTAAAGTACTTTGGGATGTCCGGTGGTTGAGAAAGGTGTTTTAGAAATGTAACTCTCTTTTTATTTTGGTGAGGTCTGGAAGAATTCACTCTTCCTGCATTTGAGTTTTACCTGGGAACTCTGTGTCCAGCACCAAACACTAATGCAACAACTGTATACTCTTGTTATCTCTCTGTCTATCTCTATATCTCTCTCTATCTCAATCTATCTCTCTATCTATCTCTCTCTCTCTCTCTCTATCTCTATCTCTCTCTCTTTGTCTATCTCTATCTCTATCTTTCGCTACCTTCATATATTTCTCTGTCTATCTCACTGCTAACTATATGATATAGATCTGTCTATTGTTCTCTCTCTGTTCCCATTAACACACTGTAAATGCTCCTGGGGAGCCAGACTCCGTTGAAGGCTCAGGTGAGATTTAACCCCCGTGATCCTCCCTGCACCTGGTGAACTACCAGTCTGCTAGGGAGGGGTTGAGAAGAGGTGAGTAAGAGTGTAACCCTAGCCTGACAGAGCCAGTACTTGCTGTGCCATGCGCTGCGCTTCAATTCCAGCCATGCCTATCGTATGTCCACTTCTGAGGTGATTCCACTAGGCCTCCTGGTACCAGGCAGTGTCCTGTTGCGGACAGACAGTGTGGGTGATAGCAACACTCATCAACACACTTTTTTTTATTCGTTCATGGGATGTGGGCGTCGCTGGCAAGGCCAGCATTTGTTGCCCATCCCTAATTGCCCTTGAGAAGGTGGTGGTGAGCTGCCTTCTTGAACCGCTGCAGTCCATTTGAGGTAGTTACATCCACAGGGCTGTTAGGAAGGGAGTTCCAGGATTTTGATCCAGTGACAGTGAAGCAACGGTGATATAGTTCCAAGTGTGACATTGAGGGGAACTTGCAGTTGGTGGTGTTCCCATGCATCTGCTGCCCTTGTCCTTCTAGGTGGTCGAGGTCGTGGGTTTGGAAGGTGCTGTCGAAGGAACCTTGGTGAGTTGCCACAGTGGATCTTGCAGATAGTACACACTGCTGCCACTGTGCGTCGGTGGCGGAGAGAGTGAATGTTGAAGTTGGTGGATGGGGTGCAAATCAAGCGGGCTCCCTTGTCCTGGATGGTGTCGAGCTTCTTGAGTGTTGTTCCAGGCAAGTGGAGAGTATTCCATCACACTCCTGACTTGTGCCTTGTAGATGGTGGACAGGCTTTGGGGAGTCAGGAGATGAGTTACTCGCCGCAGAATTCCCAGCCTCTGACCTGCTCTTGTAGCCATGGTATTTATACCAGTTCAGTTTCTGGTCAATAGTAACCCCCAGGATGTTGCTAGTGGGGGATTCAGTGATGGTAATGCTATCGAACGTCAAGGGGAGATGGTTAGATTCTCTCTTGTTTGAGATGGTCATGGCCTGGCACTTGTGTGGTGCAAGTGTTACTTGCCACTTATCAGCCCATGCGCCTGAATGATGTCCAGCTCTTGCTGCATATAGACAGGGGCTGCTTCAGTATCTGAGAAGCTGTGCAATGATGAGTGGCACAAGGACACTGAAACAATGTAAAGGGAGAATACTCAGCCTCAACGCTCGCATTCCCGCAGCCTCTCCACAAAGGTACAGTCATTTGCAAATGCTTTCAGTTCTATCATTTAGGCAGATTTAAAACAGATTATATTCAGCCAAAAATGCAATTTTTGAGGGGAATTAACTGGTTATTAGGGCTGTTCATAGGACATTCAATGGAACAGTGTCTGAGACATTCCTGGGACAGTGTCTGGGACATTCCTTCATCAATGGGACAGTGTCTGGGATATTTCTCCATCAATGAGACAGTGTTTGGGACATTCCTGGGACAGTGTCTGGGACATTCCTTCATCAATGGAACTGTGTCTAGAACATTCCTCCATCAACGGGACTGTGTCTGGGACATTTCTCCATCAATGAGACAGTGTTTGGGACATTCCTGGGACAGTGTCTGGGACATTCCTTCATCAATGGAACTGTGTCTAGAACATTCCTCCATCAACGGGACTGTGTCTGGGATATTCCTGGGACTGTGTCTAGAACATTCGTCCATCAATGGGACAGTGTCTGGGACATTTCCCCATCAATGGAACTGTGTCTAGAACATTCCTCCATCAACGGGACTATGTCTGGGATATTCCTGGGACTGTGTCTGGGACATTTCCCCATCAATGGAACTGTGTCTAGAACATTCCTCCATCAACGGGACTGTGTCTGGGATATTCCTGGGACTGTGTCTAGAACATTCCTCCATCAATGGGACTGCGTCTGGGACATTTCCCCATCAATGGAACTGTGTCTAGAACATTTCTCCATCAACGGGACTGTGTCTGGGATATTCCTGGAACTGGGACTGGGACATTCCTCTGTCAATGGGACAGTGTCTGGGACATTCCCCCATCAATGGGACAGTGTCTGGGACATTCCTGGGACAGTGTCTGGGACATTCCCCCATCAATAGGACAGTGTCTGGGATATTCCTGGGACTGTGCTGGGACATTCCTCCGTCAATGGGACAGAGTCTGGGATATTCCTGGGACTGTGTCTAGAACATTCCTCCATCAATGGGACTGTGTCTGGGACGTTCCTGGGACTGTGACTGGGACATTCCTCGTCAATGGGACAGTGTCTGGGACAGTGTCTGGGACATTCCCCCATCAATGGGACAGTGTCTAGGACATTCCTAGGATAGTGTCTGGGACATTCCCCCATCAATGGGACAGTGTCTGGGACATTCCTGGGACAGTGTCTAGGACATTCCTCCATCAATGGGACAGTGTCTGGGACATTCCTAGGATAGTGTCTGGGACATTCCCCCATCAATGGGACAGTGTCTGGGATATTCCTGGGACAGTGTCTGGGACATTCCCCCATCAATGGGACAGTGTCTGGGACGTTCCTGGTACAGTGTCTGGGACATTCCCCCATCAATAGGACAGTGTCTGGGATGTTCCTGGGACAGTGTCTGGGACATTTCCCCATCAATGGGACAGTGTCTGGGACGTTCCTGGGACAGTGCCTGGGACATTCCCCCATCAATAGGACAGTGTTTGGGACGTTCCTGGGACAGTGTCTGGGACATTCCCCCATCAATGGGACAATGTTTGGGACGTTCCTGGGACAGTGTCTGGGACATTCCCCCATCGATGGGACTCTGTCTGGAACATTCCTCTCTGTCAATGGGACTGTGTCTGGGACATTCCTGGGACAGTGTCCGGGACATTCCTCTCTGTCAATGGCAGTATCTGAGACTTTCTTGGGGCTGTGCCTGGGACATTCGTCCGTCAATGGGACAGTGTCCGGGACATTCCTCTCTGTCAATGGGACAGTGTCTGAGACATTCCTGGGACAGTGTCCGGGACATTCCTCTCTGTCAATGACAATGTCTGAGACATTCCTGGGACAGTGCCTGGGACATTCCTCCGTCAGTGAGGCTGATGGGGATATAATGTTTTGTGGGTATTTGACAAGGTTGTCTTCGTGGAGCTTGCTTGT
Organism: Heterodontus francisci; assembly: GCF_036365525.1. Classification (NCBI taxonomy): domain Eukaryota; kingdom Metazoa; phylum Chordata; class Chondrichthyes; order Heterodontiformes; family Heterodontidae; genus Heterodontus; species Heterodontus francisci. Next base: position 9,955,294 of record NC_090399.1, read on the forward strand.
TAATAGAGAGGTATATTTCCTGACTTGTGTGATTGTGTACATGAATACTTGTGTGAGTGTGTGTGTGAGCATACTTGTATGCTCGTGCATAAACGTGCATATGTCTGTGCTTGTATATGTATGTGTATACATCTGTGTGTGGAAATACACATGCATATGTAATGTGTGTGCATGTATGTGGGTGTACACGTGTGTGTATATGCGTGTGTTTATATCTGTGTGTGCAGCTGTCCGTGTGTATGTGCACAGTGGGAGCCACTACTTCCTGATTGAACAGCTTGTTGTGGGTGTTATTTACCAGCTGATGCCTGGTTTGCCAACTCTCCAGGATGGTCCTGGAATCTCGGGGAATTAAAGATTAATCACCCAGACACTGATGTGAGTAAATCAGGAGAAAACTCATCAGGACGTTAAAGAACAGGTTTTTCCTCCATTTTCTTTGATCACTTTAGTTTATTCGTCATAAAAATATTGCAAATGGAGAATAAAGACTGTTTGACTGACAGTCAGGAACCATCCAGTTGGCTAACAAATAAGCTGCTTGCTTTCCAATCAGGAAAGGGGAGTCGGGGCACCACAAGGGTGAACGTGCTCAGCGACCAATGACGGCTGGCGGGGGCAGGGCGATGGGAAGTCATGCGATGAACTCACCAGGAATACATCCAACCAGCGTTGGCGACCCCTCGCTGCAGGGGTCATTGCCGCCTCGATGTTAAAATTCTCATCCTTGTTTTCAAATCATTCCTTGGCCTTACCCCCTCCCTATCTCTGTAGCCTTCCTCCAACCCTACAACTCTCCGAGATCTCTGCATAGCTCCAATTCTGGCCTCTTGCGCATCCCCGATTTTACGTTGCTTTCATCATTGGCCAGCTGTGCCTGAGCCCGAAACTCTAAAATTCCCTTCCTAAATCCCTCTGCCTTTCTACTTCACTGTGCTCCTTTAAGACATACCTCTTTGCCCAGGCTTTTAGTTATTTGTCCTAACATGCCTTTATGTGGCTTTGTGTCAAATTTTGGTTGATAATTGCCACTATATAGCCCCTTGGGATGTTTTACTATGTTAAAGGCACTGTATAAATTACGTCATTGTTGCTGTTGTTACTTCCTGGCTCCGTGATGCCTGTTACCACCTGCAGTGCACAGATTGTGATTTTATTTTTCCTCTCAGTAATTTTCATTCACTTTGCCAGTGCTGCAACAGTTTCTGTGCTAAGTAGGATAGAGTGATGAACAGAGACTGATTGGTTGTGCCTCGTAACACCAAATCTAGGCCAACAGCAGATCTGTGGGAATTCAGGAGATCAGCCTCTACTCCCTTTGCTTGGATCAAACCATCTGGTTTTCCACGTAACAAAACTAATGGCACATTGAGTGAATGCAGCAAACTCCAGGGCTGCAATAATGTCCTCCCATTACAGTGCATATCATGAATATGTGGAATTGCTTTGAAGGGAGGAGACAATCTGTGACAGTTTAGTCTTGCTGCATGAATCTCTCTTTGAAATTAAAACAGCCCTCAATCAGAATATTTTTAACTCATTTTTTTGGTGACAGATACTGGAAATTTCTGGCTCCCTTGTTTTTAGCTTGGAGACTATCAAGCTGAAAAAGTCACTAAGATTACAGGAATAAAGACAGACAAATATCCACAGTGTCTCACCAGTATCTACCAAAACTTGGTTTCACAACCAAAATTCCTTCCTCAACAACTGTCTCGACTCCAACTTATTCCACATGGATTCCAACTTAAATTCCACCCTTCATGTTTCGGATCGACCCACGATTACAGATATCTCCCAAACATTCAGCATTCCTTGAACCAAAGCATCTTGAGATTTATACTTAACGTCAGGCGGCGTCACATGCACACTCTCAACCTCTCCCTTCAGCAGCACTGACTCACTGTATCTCAGATTTGTCCTGCTCCACAGTTTCATTTCATCCTGTGTCTCAACCAAGGCTTTTAACCTTTTATTCTTCCTTTCGGGTGTGAAGGAACACAAGATTCAGCAACTCATGGGTTCCAACGTCCTCCAGATCGTTTTACCCTTTCACTTCCCTCTGACCCCATCCCTTCTTCTAATCTCACCCCTTACCGTATATTCACAATATCCTCTAACCTTCTCCTCTCTAACCCTGAATGAGCTGTCCTTACTGAAGGACTGAGTTTCATCCCCTTATGCCCCCACCTCAATGAACTTCAAGCTCGGCACGAAGATAGAATATGGGAATAGAATGGCAGTCAACATAAAAGGGAACCCAAAAATATTCCACCTGCATATAAATAGTAAGCGGTCAGAGGTGGAGTGGGGCCTATTAGGGACAAAGAGAGTAATATTATGCTTAGAGACACCAGACACAGCTGGAATACTTAATGAGTACTTTGTATTGGTTTTTACTAAGGAAGAAAGAAATGTGACAGAATATCAGTAAAAGCAGAGAGAGTAGAGGCAATGGATAGGGTAAAAATTGAGTGGGGGGAGGTAGTAAAAATGCTGGCTATGCTTAGGGTAGATAAGTCACCTAGTCTAGATGGTTTGTATCCCAGGTTGCTCAAGGAAGTGGGATGGAGATAGTGGAAGGATTTGCCATCATCTTCCAATCTTCCCTGGATATGGGGGATGTGCCAGAGGATTGAAGAGTGGCGAATGTGACACCCTTCTTCAAGACAGGGTGTAAGAACAGTCTTTGCAACTACACACCTGTTAGTTTAACATCAATGGTGGGAAAGGTGTGCGAAACAATAATCAGGGAAATTATCAACGGGCACGTGCAGAGGTTTGAGTTAATTAAGGATAGCCAGCATGGATTTGTAAAAGACAGACCATGCTTGACTAATCCAATTGAGCTTTCTTTATTCTTTCATGAGATGTGGGCATCACTGGTAAGGCCATCATTTTTTTTTCCCAACCCTAATTTCCCTTGACAACTGAGTGGCTTGCTAAGCATTTCAGAGGGCTGTAAAGAGTTAACGACATTGTTGTGGGTCTGGTGTCACATGTCGGCCAGACAGAGTAAGGAGAGTAGATTTCCAACCCTAAAGGACATTAGTGAACCAGATGGGGTTCTACATCAATCAATGATGGATTCAGGGCACCATTACTGAGATGAGCTTTCAATTCAGGACTTTTTCATTAACTAATTGAATTTTTAATTTCTACCAGCTACTATGGTGGGATTTGAACCTGCGCCCCAGGGCATTAACCTGGATTACTCGCTCAATGACATTACCACTATGCCACAGTCTCCCAACTTTGATGAAATACTAGAAAAGGTCAATGAAGGGAATGCGGTGGATGTTGTTTATATGGATTTTAAGAAAATGTTTCATGAAATACCACATGAAAGGCTGTTTAACTAAATTGAGGCTCATGGAATAGTGTTTGGGAGGTGGGGCAGGGGTGGTGGTGGTGGTGGGCAGTGTCCAAACTAGATTTTAAAAATTGGCTTAAGGACAGAAAACTGTGAGTCATAGTAAATGGTTGCTTTTCAGACTGGAGGATGGAGGACAGTGCTGTTCTCAACGGGTCAGTGCTAGGACCACTGCTTATTTTTTGCAATATAGAAATGACTTGGATCTCGGAATACAGAGTCCAATTTTGAAATTTTCTGGTGATACCAAACTTGGGGGAGTGGCAAACAATGAGGATAATATGAACCGCCTGCAACAGGGCATAGAAGGAACAGAAGTTAAAATCAGGCAGGGTGTAAAACGGGTGCCTGACCTGAACCCACCCCATTTCCAGCGGGTATATCAGATTAAAATCAAGGTTTACAATTCTTCCTATCATTTCTTCCTCCCATAATCTCTCCCCAATTTTGTTTTCATTTTTTATATCTTAATGCCATTTTTTAAATCCATTTTAACATATCTCTCATCCTTTTAAACTATTTTCCTCTAGTAAATCAGTGCTGTTTCAGTGCTGTATCTTTAATCTAATCTAAATCGCTCTTTTCCTTGCTTCCCTTTCCGGCAGCAGCCTGGAGCAGTAGACAGCATTGTTGGCTTAGAGATTTATAGATTTAAGATCCACAAGAGGGCCATATTTAGGTTGATGCAGAACCGACTGTGGGCAGTTTGACAATTGGAATTCAATTTCAAAAATCAGAAGTAAAAAGCTAGTATCAATAAAACAAACGTGACCGTGATGTTCTTGGCTTGATGTTCACTAACTTAATTTAAGGAAGGAAATCTACTGTCCTTACCTGGTCTGGCTTATATGTGACTCCAGTCCAGTTTCACACCTATGTGATTAATTGTTGTACCAAGCTATCACAAAGGATAAGACACCACACGAACAGCATCAATTTCAAGAAATAGTGAGAGTTCAGGGCCAACATGTTCCTGTAAAGGTGAAGGGTAGGACCAACTTGTCCAGGGAACCCTGGATATCAAGGGATATAGAGGATTGGATAAGAAAAAAAAGAGGCTTATGGCAGATTCAAAGCGGAGGAGTATAGAAAGTGTAGGGTAGCACTTAAAAAAGTAATTAGGAGAGCGAAGAGGGGGCATGAAAAAACACTGGCGGGCAAGATAAAGGAAAATCCCAAGGCATTTTATAAGTATATTAAGGGAAAGATGATAACCAGGGAAGGAGCAGGGACCAAAGTGACAATCTGTGTGTGGAGCTGGAGGACATAGGTGAGGTTTTAAATGATTACTTTTTATCTGTGTTCATTATGGAAAAGGACGATGTAGGTGTAGAGATCAGGGAGGGAGATTGTGGTATACTTGAACAAATTAGCATTGAAAGGGAGGAAGTATTAGCTATTTTAGTGAGCTTAAAAGTGGATAAAACCCCAGGCCCAGATGAGATGTATCCCAGGCTGTTATGTGAGGCAAGGGAGAAGATAGCAGGGGCTTTGACACAAATTTTCATATCCTCTCTGGCCACAGGAGAGGTACCAGAGGACTGGAGGACAGCGAATGTGGTGCCATTAATTCAAGAAGGGAAGGCGGGATAAACCAGGTAATTACAGGCCGGTGAGTCTAACATCAGTGGTAGGGAAACTATTGGAAAAAATTCTAAGGGACAGGATTAATCTCCACTTGGAGAGGCAGGGATTAATCAGGAATAGTCAGCATGGCTTTGTCAGGGGGAGATCGTGTCTAACAAACTTGATTGAATTTTTCGAGGAGGTGACTAGATGCGTAGATGAGGGTAAGGCAGTTAATGTAGTCTACATGGACTTCAGTAAGGCTTTTAATAAGGTCCTGCATGGGAGAGCAGTTAAGATAAGAGCCCATGGGATCCAGGGCAATTTGGCAAATTGGATCCTAAATTGGCTTAGTGGCAGGAGGCAGAGGGTGATGGTCGAGGGTTGTTTTTGCGAGTGGAAGCCTGTGACCAGTAATGTACCACAGGGATCGGTGCTGGGACCCTTGCTGTTTGCAGTGTACATTAATGATTTAGAAGTGAGTATCGGAGGTATGTCCAGACTGGCCAAGAGAGTGTGGGAAAATGGCGCACTGACACGGAACACAAAAGTCCGAGTGTATCAGGCCTGTGTCCTCAGTACCTTGCTCTACGGCAGCGAGGCCTGGACAACGTATGCCAGCCAAGAGCGACGTCTCAATTCATTCCATCTTCGCTGCCTTCGGAGAATACTTGGCATCAGGTGGCAGGACTATATCTCCAACACAGAAGCCCTTGAAGCGGCCAACATCCCCAGCTTATACACACTACTGAGTCAGCGGCGCTTGAGATGGCTTGGCCATGTGAGCCGCATGGAAGATGGCAGGATCCCCAAAGACACATTGTACAGTGAGCTCGCCACTGGTATCAGACCCACCGGCCGTCCATGTCTCCGTTATAAAGACGTCTGCAAACGCGACATGAAATCGTGTGACATTGATCACAAGTCGTGGGAGTCAGTTGCCAGCATTCGCCAGAGCTGGCGGGCAGCCATAAAGACAGGGCTAAATTGTGGCGAGTCGAAGAGACTTAGTAGTTGGCAGGAAAAAAGACAGAGGCGCAAGGGGAGAGCCAACTGTGCAACAGCCCCAACAAACAAATTTCTCTGCAGCACCTGTGGAAGAGCCTGTCACTCCAGAATTGGCCTTTATAGCCACTCCAGGCGCTGATTCACAAACCACTGACCACCTCCAGGCGCGTATCCATTGTCTCTCGAGATAAGGAGGCCCAAAAGAAAAAAGAATCGGAGGTATGATCAGTAAGTTCGCAGATGACACGAAAATTGGTGGTGTCATAAATAGTGAGGAGGAAAGCCTTAGATTACAGGACGATATAGATGGGCTGCTAAGATGGGCGGAGCAGTTAAGTAATAAAGGATACTTGCCTTTATTAGCCGAGGCATAGAATATAAGAGCAGGGAGGTTATGATGGAGCTGTATAAAACGCTAGTTAGGCCACAGCTGGAATACTGTGTATAGTTCTGGTCACCACACTATAGGAAGGATGTGATTGCACTGGAGAGGGTGTAGAGGAGATTCACCAGGATGTTGCATGGGCTGGAGCATTTCAGCTATGAACAGAGACTGAATAGGCTAGGGTTGATTAGAGATACAGCACTGAAACAGGCCCTTCGGCCCACCGAGTCTGTGCCAAACATCAACCAGCCATTTATACTAATACTACACTAATCCCATATTCCTACCAAACATCCCCACCTGTCCCTATATTTCCCTACCACCTACCTATACTAGTGGCAATTTATAATGGCCAATTTACCTATCAACCTGCAAGTCTTTTGGCTTGTGGGAGGAAACCGGAGCACCCGGAGAAAACCCACGCAGACACAGGGAGAACTTGCTTGGTTGTTTTCCTTGGAGCAGAGAAGGCTGAGGGGGATCTGATTGAGGTATACAAAATTATGAGGAGCATAGATAGGGTAGATAGGAAGAAACTTTTTCTCTTAATGGAGGGGTCAGTAACCAGGGGGCATAGATTTAAGGTGAGGGGCAGGAGGTTTAGAGGGGATTTGAGGGAAAATGTTTTCACCCAGAGGGTGGTTGGAATCTGGAACACACTGTCTGAAGGGGTGGTAGAGGCAGGAACCCTCACAACATTTAAGAAGTGTTCAGATGAGCACTTGAAATGCCATAGCATACAAGGCTATGGGCGAAGTGCTGGAAAATGGGATTAGAATAGATAGGTGCTTGATGGCTGGCACAGACAGGATGGGCCGAGGGGCCTGTTTTTGTGTTGTATAACTGTGTGACTCTATGACTCTAAGAAGGCAGCCCACCTCCACTTCTCCGGGCAACTATGGTTGGGCAGTAAATGCCATCCTTGGCAGTAAATGCCATCCTTGCCAGCAATGCCCACATCCCGCAAATGAATTTTAATAAAGTGCTCCAATGTTAGCCCAATGAGATGATAAGCTGTGGCCATGACTGGTGGTTTGGGTTGATGTTGGTGCTCCCATGGCAGGAAATTGTCCTGGCCTCCAGTCATCTAATTTGCCGCTTGTGGGCTCTTGCTGTGCACAAATCGGCTGCTGTGGTTACCCACATAGCAGCAGTGAGTGCACTTTAAAAGGACATTCATTGGGTGCAAAGCCTTTTTGGGGCTGTTCTGTGACAAATTCTTTCTCAGCTCCTGCTATCTACTTTACAGGGTGGAGTAAAGTTTTGTTTAAGGAGAGTTTTCATTGGCTAATTGAAAGACTAGGTACTGAAGGCTGATGAGCGTCATCATAAAAGGGAGATGCTTTGCCAGTGACTGATTGTATTGACAATTCCTGGGTTTAGGGTATATTGGTGTTACCAGTGGCTCAGTAAGTAGCACTGCTATCTCTGAGGCAGGAGATAACAGATTCTAAACCCACTCCAGGGGATTGAGTACATAACGTGAGTAGGACAATCACAGTGCAGTACTGAGGGAGGGCTGGACTGTTGGAGGTTTTAGATGAGACATTAAACTGAAGCCCTCTCAGGTAGATATTGCAGGACTACAGGGATCAAACGGGGGAGTGGGACTGGCTGAGTAACTCTTTGGAGAGCTAGTATGGACTCAGTGGGCCAAGTTGCCTCCTTCTATGCCATAAATGACTCTATGACTATGTCGCTTTTGCGAATTACTTTAAATCTGTGCCTTCTCGTTCTTGATCCTTTCACAAGTGGAGACAGTTTCTCCCTATTTACTCTGTCCAGATACTCTGTTTTGACTGAACTGTTTGTATTCAACTTTAGCAGTCAAGTTAGGTGGGACCAGGCTCAACCATGTCCTTAACCTTCTCTTCAGCAAAAGTTCAGCAGATGTTAACCCTGGAGTGGAGTGGGGATGTCCGACACCAGCAAGAAATTGGCCAATCACTGCTTCAGTCTGAAATTTGAACACCCATGCTGGGCTGGTTTCCTGAATGCTTATTTAACTAACCTCATGGATTGTTCAGCTGTGCTGTTTGGAGTTGGATGCTAAGGAGCAGTGAGGGTATGTTTGATACCATTTTGCTTCATGAAATTTTGGAACGGAGCAGAACGAAATTGAGGACAGTTATCTGAGACAAACTCCTCTGTTAAACCATGACAAGTAAAAATAGACCGTATCTCATCCATTGTTCGTTCTGCATTGGTGTTTTGACCCATGTGCTTGACTTCAATCAACTTCGAGTGGCTATCGATCAGTACTGAGAAATTGTCATTTCCCTTTTCACAAAAATCTACATGAGCTCTTTGAAATGGTCGACTCGATGATGACCACAATTGCAAAAGAGTTTTAGGTGGCTTATTTCTAAAGTTTTGGCAGATAGTACATTTACTAACCAATGATTCTCGGTCACTGTCTAGACCAGGCCATTAAACAAAACCTCTTGCTATGGATTTCATAGCAACTGTGTGTTCAGTATGGGGTTCTGACAGAATCCTATCTCTCAAAGAACTCGGTGCCACCACTCTGTGCCCTGTTCACATGACAACTCATTGTGACGATTGTGAAACGGGTTCAGTTCCTCATCTGTACACTGATCAAATTCTGTCCATGCATCCAGTGTCTGTTCACAGACTCTTTTCAAAACTGAGTATGTCTGAGTTTCACCTGCAGTTTCAGTTGTCATGATTAGAAAGTCATTATCTACTACTCCTATTGTGAAGATTGCACCTTCACAGCTGACCTCTGAGTCTTTATGTGGCAAACGCGACAGTGCGACAGCGATAGCATTCTCCTTCGCATTGCCATGTTCAATATTGTAGCCATCATATAAGAGACGTACAGCCCACCACTGCATCCTTGACACTGCCATCATCAGTATTACAGACTTTGGTCCTAGAGTAGCGATATGGGTTTATTATCTGTTATTCATGTGAAGTTTTGAGTCAACAAAAAACGTTGAAACCCTTTGATTCTGAAAATGATTCCAAATGCTTCCTCTTCTATCCGCGTGTAGTTGTATTCAACCTTGGTCAGGGTAAATGACACAAATGCTATGGGTTTCTCTTGACCATCATCCATGACATGACTGATCACTGCTCCAACTCCATAGTTTGAAACGTCACATGCTAGCTTCAAGTCTTGATTTGTGTCGTAATGAACGAATAGTACATCACTGGTCAAGCTTCTCTTACAGGCATTATAAGCATCTTGTTGTGCTTTAGACCATTTCATTTCATATCTTTCTTCAACAGCTCATACAGTAATACTGTTACAAGCTCAGGCAGAAATTGGGAGTAGTATTGGACCATAGAAAAGATCTAAGCTCAGACACATCTTTTAGCTTTGGCAATTGCCTCTGTTTTCCCTTTTACTGACTGTAGTTCTTTTTCATTGATTTTCGGGCCAAGGTGCACTACCTCACATTACATGAAAGCACACTTGCTCTTTTTCAACTTCACATTGTGATCATTGAGCCTTTTTAACACTTCATCCAACACTTGAAGGTTCTCTTCCTCTGTTGCGGTCATGATCAACACATCACCTTGATTGTAAAATCTTATGCATTGTAGCTTGGAAGATTTTTGGAGAAGACTTCATACCATAGGGCAGCTTCATGTAGGAGTATAATCCCATGGATGTGTTTATCATGAGATACTGCTGACTCTCAATCCACATTGAACTGTGCATAAGCATGGCAAAAATCCAACTTCGTGAAGAGCTCGGATTCTGCTAACTCCACATACAAATCATGAGAGGTTGCTCGTGGAGATTGTTCTTCACCCACTATCTGGTTGATTGTGACTTTTTAGACCCCACATAGTCTTACAGGTTGGTCTGACTTGGGCACTACTACAGTTGGGGTTGCCCAATCATTGTAGTCAGTTTTTACGAGCACAACATTCCTTTCTAGCTTTTTTAGCTCTTTTTCAACCTGGGTTTTGAGAGCATAAGGAACCAACCTACCCTTGTAATGATTGGTTTTGCATCAAGGCTAATTCGAATGTGTGCATTCATACCAATTATACGCTCATAACAATCATTGAAAATGTTCCTGTAACTATTCAGTAGCTGATCAAGCTTCTTGGTTGTCTCAACTTGGAAAACATGCCTTCAGTCTAACTTCAGCTTACAAAGTCAGTCTTTGCCTATTAATGGCAGTTTATTGACATATCTCACTATAGTAATTGATAACTTGTTTTTAATTTGCTCATGGGATGGGGGCATTGCTGGCTAGGCCAGCATTTATTGCCCATCCCTAATTGCTCTTGAACTGAATGGCTTGCTATACCATCTCTGAGGGCAGATGGGTTTTTAACAACAATCGACAATGGTTGCTTGGTCACCATTAGACTAACTTGTTTTAATTCCATATTTTATTCATTAAGCTCAAATGTTATTATCTGCTATGGTGGGATTTGGACCTATAAACCCCAGAGCACTAGGCAGGGCTGCTGGGCTATTAGTCCAGTGACATTACCACTACATCACCACCACCCCTAAGACACTTTTCCTTATATTGTACTTTGCATTCCATTTGTCCAAATGTTTCTAACACATCACCAGAGTAGGTTTTCAACTGACCTGTTCTCTCAATTGGAGGTAGATTGCTGAATATGCTCTCATACATGTTTCTACCCATAATGTAGCAATCTGCAGCTATATCAATTTACTTCTTAACGTACTGTTGATTTAACAACACCTTTGTACAAAAGTCTCTGTCATTTGAGTTATTGCTTTTGGCAGAAGTGCTGTACAGCCCTAGCTCCTCTTGGGCACTCTGGATTCACTTCAAGATTGTGAACTCCACCCTCGCGACCTCACTGTTTTCCATTACCACTGGAATGAGTTCTCTTTCCTGCTTTGGCCTTTGCTTGCCAAGCAGTTGCAATATGACCTTTCTGTTGGCAATTAAAGCACTTGACATTTCTGTATTGAACCCTTGTGCCACGTGGTTTACTTTACAGCAATAACAAGGCATTAAACCACTATCATCAGCACCCTTCTGACTAGGTCGCTTCACTTTAGGCTTGGCAAAAGCCTTCTAACAGTGGACAGAAGCTGTACTAGTAACTAGCAGAGGATGAAATTCCTGAGGATAGTTTGATGCCATTTCTATAGAAGCAGCAATCTACACGCTAGCTCAAATGTAAGATTTTGTGTATTTAGTAACTTTTATTGGATTCCATCTTTCACAAATCCTCACACAAATCTGTCTCATAATGCACCGTCTATGATTGTGCCAAAGTTGCAATGTAACGATAAATTCTTCAGTGCCACAACTTACTCACACATTGTTTCACTACTTTTCTGATTTCTGGTTCCAAATTTGTAGCTTTCTGCTATCCCTAGTGGCTTAGGGTTGAAATGTTTCTCCAACTTGGTGATGATTGTTTTGAATAGCACGTCATTTGCCTAGTTGGGAGCAGCAAGGTTTGTTAGTGTGCCATATACTTCCGAGCCAATTTCTGTTAGCAAAATTGCTTTCTTGCACTCAAGAATTGCGTTATTCTGAGTCTTGGCCTCTTCACCTTCAAGTTTCAAAATGTTATTAGCTCTGAAAAACATGCCTATTCTTTCAATAAAAGCAAAATATTGCGGATACTGGAAATCTGAAATAAAAATAAGAAATGCTGGAAACACTCAGCAGGTCTGGCAGCATCTGTGGAGAGAGAAGCAGAGTTAATGTTTCAGGTCAGTGACCCTTCTTCAGAACTGGTAAATATTAGAAATGTAAAAGGTTATAATCAAGTAAAGCGGGGGTGGGGCAAGAGATAACAAAGGAGAAGGTATAGATAGGACAAGGTCACAGAATAGCTGACCAGAAGGTCGTGGAGCAAAGGCAAACAATGTGTCTATTCTTTCAATATGTGAACTGAATGGTTCTCGAGCCCTCTTATATGTTCCTAGCTTTCCAATGTATTCCATGGGTATATTGCCGTATTGATCCTTTTCCAAATGCACAGTAACCCAGTAAATACTTTACTATGGCTGTCCATAACGGTGATACCTAAAACCAATCTAGTCTAGGGGTTGGCAACGTGTCCGTGGTAAAATATTTTGAGGTCTGTGACTGGTAATTTCAGGGATGAGAAATTTCCCATTGGCTTCTTCAGAACGTATTTTTTTTTTAAAAATTGCTCTGCCAGTTTCACAGCTGAATTGAAATTTCTAAGTTCAGATCTTTATTTAATGCTCATTAGCATTCCTTTCCATATTCACAGCTGGCAGGTGCTGAGAGCGAGAACAGCGGTTTCCAATTGTTGGATAGCTTTGTAGTTTTCTCGCGGGTTCTGATTTTTTTTTGAAAGCCAGCCAAAATACCATGAATCAGTAACCACAATAACAGTTCTCACCTTGAGTTTCATGGTTTATTGGATGATTGTGCACTCCTGACACAGTGTGAATCCAAAGTCATCCAATAAGCTCCATTATTAGCCCATGACATGGTGTAGCTATTGTGCCAACAAAAGCAATTCTCATTGGCATTGTATACTACTTTGCTTGCTAGCTAGCTAATATAGTTGTGCTGCTCTCCATTGATGTTTGTATGCTTAGCTACTTTAGACGGAGAAATGTGTTTTAAATCAGACTGTGTTTTGATGGCATTAAGTTGGCTATGCACTTAATATACAGATTAATTGCCCCCATGTCCAAGGCTGAGTCAATTATTTTGTCAAAAGTCCATGGTGCAGCATGTCGGTACCTTTCCCTGGTCTATTCGATGGTGGAAAATACTCTCTTACCCAAATGAGCACTTTGAATACGATGTACACGAGGACTCTGCAGCATCCTATTTAAATGAAGAGCCAATGGTGACACAGTGGTTAGCACTGCAGCCTCACAGATCCAGCAACCTGGGTTCGGTTCTGGGTGCTGCCTGTGTGGAGTTTGTCAGTTCTCCCTGTGACTGCATGGGTTTTCTCCGGGTACTCCAGTTTCTTCCCATATGCCAAAGACTTGCAGGTTGATAGGTAAATTGCCCCTAGGTAGGAGAATTGAGGGACGGTGGGGATATGAGAGGGAAAATGGGATTAATGTAGGGTTAGTATAAGTGGGTGGTTGATGGTCAGCATGGACTCAGTATGCCAAAGGGCCTATTTCAGTGCTGCAGCTCTCCATTACAGTGTGGGACACAGGCTTTACACAATCCAGCCAAAATTTCCACCATCTGAGCAGGTAGGCTGGTGGAGCTTGTTTGCTGCCTTCATTTACAGACTTTTATTCCATCCTTGCCACCATTTTCTGTAATATATTCGGGTGGTACTAGCAGAGGAAATGGATACCAAGCATAGCCAGTTCAAAGAAGTAATTATGTTATCACTGTCATGAAGACCCCCATCTGCCAATAAGGAGGCATATTAATTTTATCACATGAGCATTAATTTTACACTTGCTGGAATGAAGAAATGACTTGTTTGAAGAGATCACCAAACATTTGGCTGGAGGACATTTGCATATGAAGGGACAGTGCTGGGAGAGATGGAAGAATTGCTCACTGATTCAACTAACAGAGATTAGGCTGGACAATGGTGATCCACATCTTGTCGGTGTAAGACACAGCACTACACGCCCACCACCACCACCACACCTCCTGCCCCACTGAGACCTTCAAAATCCACAAACCACAGGAGCGATTGTTCCCAAATAAGGGGTTAGTCACATGACTAACCTGCTGGCCAACTTGGAGTTTTGAATTGTGCTCACAGGACAGTTTGAAGACTGCAGGTTGCAACTGAACCTGGAACAAGACAGCCTCTCTCCTGGCTGTCTCTCTCTCTTGCTTTCTCACAAACCTCCAGACCCACTGAAGTTGCTTAAACCTCAAGAGAGAAAAGACTGGTACATCTGAACAAGTTAAAGCGTGCACTGGGCCCCAACGAACAGCAAGTCTTACCGGCAACCAAAGACTCCACATCAAACACACAGGACTGTAATTACATCCCAGCTATTGCCTCAAACGTTTCCCATTTATTCTTTCTACTTTTTCTGTCTCTATCTGCATGTGTGTTTATCGCATGCGAGTGTGGTCATGTCGCATATTCGTAGTTGTTAACCAGATTAGAGTTTAAGATGAATAAACTTCCACCTTCCTTGTTTAAGTCTAAGAAAACCTGTCTAACTGATTTCTTTGCCTTATAATTCGAAAGCAGTGAACAAGAATTCACTGAGGGGGAGCTAAAAACATAGTGTTTTTTTAAATTAAACCCTGTTACAGTTAAACTGGGCAAAGGCTGAGAGGGACCCCCTAGACCCCTTTCTCAGCTGGTTGGAACATCACGTTATTGGTCTAATATACACGACATTACATAATTCATATTTATACAGAGCCTTTCATGACCTCAGGATGTCCCAAAGTGCTCTCCAGCAAATGAAGTGTAGTCACCAATATTTAGTCTGCTACCAACATCACTATCACAAATGATCTGGACAGTCTTGTGGGATCATGCTGTGTGCACATCGGCTGCAGCATTTCCAATGTTACTATAGTGACCACACTACAGAAGTAATTAATTGCCTGGAAAGTGGTTTGGGGCGTCTGAGGTCATGAAAGGCCATAAGCCACAGAGCCGTTTACCACACAGAAGACAGCCATTTGACCCATCAAGTCCATGCCAGCTAAATGCATGTTCTTTCTTTCAATAACTCCTCTCTAATGGTACCTGAATTTGTTTATACTGTTTTAATCTGTCTCTCTCTCACTATCAGGCTCAGAAACTCCTCGTAATCAATGCCTCTATTACTGGCTGTATCTGTACTGATGTTAATCCCATTTGCTCTCTCTATCACAGTTAGCAAATCCTCCCAATCAATGCCCTATATTACTGGTTGTATTTTTACGGATGTTAATCCCGTTTGCTCTCACTATCACAGTTAGTAACTCCTCCTAATCAACACCCTCTATTACTGGCTGGATCTGTACTGATGTTCATCCCATTTGCTCTCTCTATCACAGTTAGTAACTCCTCCTAATCAACACCCTCTATTACTGGTTGTATCTGCACTGATGTTCATCCCATTTGCTCTCTCTATCACAGTTAGTAACTTCTCCTAATCAACGCCCTCTATTACTGGTTGTATCTGCACTGATGTTAATCCCCTTTGCTCTCGCTATCACAGTTAGTAACTTCTCCTAATCAACGCCCTCTATTACTGGCTGAATCTGTACTGATGTTCATCCCATTTGCTCTCTCTATCACAGTTAGTAACTTCTCCTAATCAACGCCCTCTATTACTGGTTGTATCTGCACTGATGTTAATCCCCTTTGCTCTCGCTATCACAGTTAGTAACTTCTCCTAATCAACGCCCTCTATTACTGGTTGTAGCTGTACTGATGTTCATCCCATTTGCTCTCTCTATCACAGTTAGTAACTTCTCCTAATCAACGCCCTCTATTACTGGTTGTATCTGCACTGATGTTAATCCCATTTGCTCTCGCTATCACAGTTAGTAAATCCTCCTAATCAGCGCCCTCTATTACTGGTTGTATCTGTACTGATGTTAATTCCATTTGCTCTCTCTATCACAGTTAGTAACTCTTCCGAATCAATGCCCTCTATTACTGTCTGTATCTGTACTGATGTTAATCCCATTTGCTCTCTCTATCACAGTTAGCAAATCCTCCTAATCAACACCCTCTATTGCTGGTTGTATCTGTACTGATGTTAATCCCATTTGCTCACTCTATAATAGTCAGTAACTCCTCCTAATCAATGCCCTCTATTACTGGCTGTATCTGTACTGATGTTAATCCCATTTGCTCTCTCTATCACAGTTAGTAACTCCTCCTAATCAATGCCCTCTATTACTGGCTGTATCTGTACTGATGTTAATCCCCTTTGCTCTCTCTATCACAGTTAGCAAATCCTCCTAATCAATGCCCTCTATTACTGGCTGTATCTGTACTGATGTTAATCCCATTTGCTCGCTCTATAATAGTCAGTAACTCCTCCTAATCAATGCCCTCTATTACTGGTTGTATCTGTACTGATGTTAATCCCCTTTGCTCTCTCTATCACAGTTAGCAAATCCTCCTAATCAACACCCTCTATTACTGGTTGTATCTGTACTGATGTTAATCCCCTTTGCTCTCTCTATCACAGTTAGTAACTCCTCCTAATCAATGCCCTCTATTACTGGCTGTATCTGTACTGATGTTAATCCCCTTTGCTCTCTCTATCACAGTTAGCAAATCCTCCTAATCAACACCCTCTATTGCTGGTTGTATCTGTACTGATGTTAATCCCATTTGCTCACTCTATAATAGTCAGTAACTCCTCCTAATCAATGCCCTCTATTACTGGCTGTATCTGTACTGATGTTAATCCAGTTTGCTCTCTCTATCACAGTTAGCAAATCCTCCTAATCAATGCCCTCTATTACTGTCTGTATCTGTACTGATGTTAATCCCGTTTGCTCTCTCTATCACAGTTAGTAAATCCTCCTAATCAACGCCCTTTATTACTGGCTGTATCTGTACTGATGTTAATCCCGTTTGCTCTCTCTATCACAGTTAGCAAATCCTCCTAATCAACACCCTCTATTACTGGCTGTATCTGTACTGATGTTAAGCCCGTTTGCTCTCACTATCACAGTTAGTAACTCCTCCTAATCAACGCCCTCTATTACTGGCTGAATCTGTACTGATGTTCATCCCATTTGCTCTCGCTATCACAGTTAGTAACTCCTCCTAATCAATGCCCTCTATTACTGGTTGTATCTGTACTGATGTTAATCCCCTTTGCTCTCTCTATCACAGTTAGTAAATCCTCCTGATCAATGCCCACTATTACTGGCTGTATTTTTACGGATGTTAATCCAGTTTGCTCTCTCTATCACAGTTAGCAAATCCTCCTAATCAATGCCCTCTATTACTGTCTGTATCTGTACTGATGTTAATCCCGTTTGCTCTCTCTATCACAGTTAGTAAATCCTCCTAATCAACACCCTCTATTACTGGTTGTATCTGTACTGATGTTAATCCCGTTTGCTCTCTCTATCACAGTTAGCAAATCCTCCTAATCAACACCCTCTATTACTGGCTGTATCTGTACTGATGTTAATCCCATTTGCTCTCACTATCACAGTTAGTAACTCCTCCTAATCAACGCCCTCTATTACTGGCTGAATCTGTACTGATGTTCATCCCATTTGCTCTCGCTATCACAGTTAGTAACTCCTCCTAATCAATGCCCTCTATTACTGGTTGTATCTGTACTGATGTTAAGCCCGTTTGCTCTCTCTATCACAGTTAGTAACTCCTCCTAATCAACACCCTCTATTACTGGCTGTATCTGTACTGATGTTAATCCCATTTGCTCTCTCTATCACAGTTAGCAAATCCACCTAATCAACACCCTCTATTACTGGTTGTATCTGTACTGATGTTAAGCCCGTTTGCTCTCTCTATAATAGTCAGTAACTCCTCCTAATCAATGCCCTCTATTACTGGCTGTATCTGTACTGATGTTAATCTCATTTGCTCTCACTATCACAGTTAGTAACTCCTCCTAATCAACGCCCTCTATTACTGGCTGAATCTGTACTGATGTTCATCCCATTTGCTCTCGCTATCACAGTTAGTAACTCCTCCTAATCAATGCCCTCTATTACTGGTTGTATCTGTACTGATGTTAAGCCCGTTTGCTCTCTCTATCACAGTTAGTAACTCCTCCTAATCAACACCCTCTATTACTGGCTGTATCTGTACTGATGTTAATCCCATTTGCTCTCTCTATCACAGTTAGCAAATCCACCTAATCAACACCCTCTATTACTGGTTGTATCTGTACTGATGTTAAGCCCGTTTGCTCTCTCTATAATAGTCAGTAACTCCTCCTAATCAACACCCTCTATTACTGGTTGTATCTGTACTGATGTTAATCCCATTTGCTCACTCTATAATAGTCAGTAACTCCTCCTAATCAACACCCTCTATTACTGGTTGTATCTGTACTGATGTTAATCCCATTTGCTCACTCTATAATAGTCAGTAACTCCTCCTAATCAACACCCTCTATTACTGGTTGTATCTGTACTGATGTTAATCCCATTTGCTCACTCTATAATAGTCAGTAACTCCTCCTAATCAACACCCTCTATTACTGGTTGTATCTGTACTGATGTTAATCCCATTTGCTCACTCTATAATAGTCAGTAACTCCTCCTAATCAATGCCCTCTATTACTGGTTGTATCTGTACTGATGTTAAGCCCGTTTGCTCTCTCTATCACAGTTAGTAACTCCTCCTAATCAACACCCTCTATTACTGGCTGTATCTGTACTGATGTTAATCCCATTTGCTCTCTCTATCACAGTTAGCAAATCCACCTAATCAACACCCTCTATTACTGGTTGTATCTGTACTGATGTTAAACCCGTTTGCTCTCTCTATAATAGTCAGTAACTCCTCCTAATCAACACCCTCTATTACTGGTTGTATCTGTACTGATGTTAATCCCATTTGCTCACTCTATAATAGTCAGTAACTCCTCCTAATCAACACCCTCTATTACTGGTTGTATCTGTACTGATGTTAATCCCATTTGCTCACTCTATAATAGTCAGTAACTCCTCCTAATCAATGCCCTCTATTACTGGTTGTATCTGGACTGATGTTAATCCCATTTGCTCACTCTATAATAGTCAGTAACTCCTCCTAATCAACACCCTCTATTACTGGTTGTATCTGTACTGATGTTAATCCCATTTGCTCACTCTATAATAGTCAGTAACTCCTCCTAATCAACACCCTCTATTACTGGTTGTATCTGTACTGATGTTAATCCCATTTGCTCACTCTATAATAGTCAGTAACTCCTCCTAATCAACACCCTCTATTACTGGTTGTATCTGTACTGATGTTAATCCCATTTGCTCACTCTATAATAGTCAGTAACTCCTCCTAATCAACACCCTCTATTACTGGTTGTATCTGTACTGATGTTAATCTCATTTGCTCACTCTATAATAGTCAGTAACTCCTCCTAATCAACACCCTCTATTACTGGTTGTATCTGTACTGATGTTAATCTCATTTGCTCACTCTATAATAGTCAGTAACTCCTCCTAATCAATGCCCTGTATTGCTGGCTGTATCTGTACTGATGTTAATCCCCTTTGCTCTCGCTATCATAGTTAGTAACTCCTCCTAATTAACGGCCTCTATTACTGGCTGTATCTGTACTGATGTTAATCCCATTTGCTCGCTCTATAATCGTAACTTCTCCCATCAACATCCTTTGTTGCTCGATGGAGATAAACAGAGTGGACACCCTGGCCTAGACTACCACACGAGGGGAACAAGGTGAGAGAGGACGACTAGTCCACAACCTGTAGCCAGCATGATCCAACTGCCCTTAGAAAGGGAGGAAAGGAAAGAGTTGTGACTTTAATGAGATGGGTCATGTCAAGTGGGATGTTAATGAACAACAGAATTTCCCTGTACCCAGACTATCAACTCTAACCTTGTTCTCTCCTAAAGCATTACAGGATGGAGGGCACCAAGCACCCATGTCACCTCCGCCTTACCCAGTGCAGGAGGCCTCAGCAAATGGCACATCGCCAGCCTATTCGATGCCAATGCACCCTTCGACAATGACACTGGGCACAGATGGCTTCGTCCAGGAGACTCAGTTCAACGGCTCATCTCAAGGATATGCCATACCCTCAAATCACCCAGCGGGACCAATGGGGTCAGCAGTGTACGGACACCAAGGCTATGCCATGCAGTACCAGCCCTGTGCTGCCTACGTGCCGGTTTATCCAATGGCAAATGTGAGTAAGAATTGTGTACGAAGGGTAACACAGGAGAGGGGTGGTGGGGAGGCAAAGGCCCGTGTACTGGTTGTGTAGGGTCAATGCAATTAATGTTGACTTCATTGCGTGCAATTCTGGTCGCCACACTACCAGAAGGATGTGGAGGCTTTGGAGAGGGTACAGAAGAGGTTTACCAGGATGTTGCCTGGTCTGGAGGGCATTAGCTATGAGGAGAGGTTGGATAAACTCGGATTGTTTTCACTGGAACGACGGAGGTGGAGGGGCGATATGATAGAGGTTTGCAAAGTTATAAGCGGCATGGACAGAGTGGATAGTCAGAAGCTTTTTCCCAGGGTGGAAGAGTCAGTTACTAGGGGACATCGGTTTAAGGTGAGAGGAGCAAAGTTTAGAGGGGATGAGCGAGGCAAGTTCTTTACACAGATGGTGGTGAGTGCATGGAACCTGTTGCCGGGGGAGGTGGTGGAAGCAGGTTCCATAGAGACGTTTAAGAGGCATCTTGACAAATACATGAATAGGAAGGGAATAGAGGGATGTGGACCCCGGAAGTGCAGAAGGTTTTAGTTTAGGCAGGCATGAAGATCGGCGCAGGCTTGGAGGGCCGAATGGCCTGTTCCTGTGCTGTACTGGTCTTTGTTCTTTGTTCATATCTTCCCATGCAGAGCCATGCAAAGCAGTGGAAGGATTCACAGGCTGATAGGCCATGATGATAACACTCCTTCTATGGCCACAACCAGCTTTATACCAGACAGTAGGAGGTTTGTCCTATGGGGTGGGAGAGGTTTATGGGCTCCCACAACCCGGGAATGGGGAGGGGGTTGGTGGTAAATGCCACCTACAAATGCAAGCATCCCACTGCCGATTAACCAGCCAAAGCTCTGATCTCCTCACACTGAGTGTGTGCAGAGCTGAGTACAAACCCGACAGCACACCTGCCTCAGAGGCAGCAATGCTGCCAATACGCCAAAGGCTCGCTCCGCCAGTGAGTGGATTTTACATTGTGCTGCCTGGGGTTTTCCGCGTCTCGCCTGCTATCCAACAATTTTTTCCTTCCTTTAAATTGAGCAGGTGGAAAATTCACAGGCTGGGGAGCTCAGGAACAGAAATCCCTGGACTTGCATTCCATTATTAACCCGATGAAGGATATTCCTTTAATTCTTCCAGCATTGTACCAAATCATGTCGACCAGTAGGCCCCAGTTAGACCCCTTGGCCTGCGCTGAGCTGTCTGGTCTCAGCTGGGGCGGCAGTGCTGAACTCTACAATCAGCCCAGGGAAAACTTAGGGTGAAAAAAATCCGATAGCGTTCCTGAATCTGGCTGTGACCTGGTGACCTCCCCCCACTCGGCTCCTGCTGCCACTTGCTGGAGTTACAATGAAATCAACTTAGACTCAGCTCTCTTCCACTGAAGCCCCATCTACCCGCTCAGGGGGATGTAAAATATCCCATTACCATTATTTAGCAGAAGAGCAGGAGGGATTTTCCCCAGTGTCCTGGCCAGTAATTATCCCTCAATCCACATCACAAAAAACAGATTATCTGGTCAATTTCACATTGCTGTTTGTGGGAGCTTGCTGTGCACAAATTGTTCCCCACATTTCCCACATGACAACAGTGTCTACATTTCAGAAGTACTTCATTGGCTGTAAAGCATTTTGTGACATCCCTGAAGTTGTGAAAGACACTATGGAAATACACTCCTCCCTTCCCTGCTTCCTCCCTCCCTTCCTCCCTCTCTCCCATCTGAATTTCCATTCCAGACGATTACCCCTAACAGGTAGACGTTAAGCCGAGGGGCTTCAGATGTCATCATAAAGCGGGAGATACTGTATCATTCTGTGCACTGTATAATCTTCAGTTTGGCAGTAACATGAGATTTAACACTGGTTGATGTACAATGTTACACACAGATCTAGAAAATATGGAATATAAATGTGCCATTAATTTAACACAGGGAAGCGACTCGACACATCCAGAGAATGTGGAACAGCCATTCACGAAAACCCTGGTATATTAGAGATTTAGATTTCACAGACCTTAACTATAATACTGTGGCCAGTATTAGCCACAATAAAGGAGAGATAGTCATATTAGGAAAGGGGCAGGAAAGAGCAACATTACTCATCCCACACGTTCATTATTTATTCATTTTGGGGTTGTGGGCATCACTGGCAGGGCCCATCAGGACCGGGGAGGGCCAGGTTAGGAAGGAGGGCTGGGTTGGAATTGGGTTGAGGTGAGGCAGGGAAACTTGGGCAACCATTCCCCACCATGACGACAGATGGTATATTTTCCAGCCACATGTGAAGGACAGGCACCAGTGCCATTTGTGTCCTATTGTCCATGAAAGTTCGATGCCTTCCCACTGACCCTGTCAACTCCGGAGGGCCCGTGCTGGAGGGAACTGATGGGTGGCATTTCAACATTGCCAGCCTGAGGAATTTCAGGGCTTCTGACTGTAGAGTGATCCGAGTCGCTAATTATTCATTGGGAAAGAGATCAGGAATTTCCTGATTCCTGTCCTTAGTGATTCGATTACCAATTACTCATGGGAAAGAGATCGGGAATTTCCTCTGGATCTTGCCCTTACAGTGATTCAAATCGCCAATTACTCAATGGAAAAGAGGTCAGGAATCTGCTGGCTCCAGTCCTTACATTGATACAATCACCATTTGTTACATGGGGGAAAGGTCAGGAATTTCAGAGCTTCCCGCGTTTTTCTTCTATCTCTGGACTGACTGTCTCAAATGATGTTAACAATCGGAAACTGTGCTCCTCTTCTCCTCAGAATGTGGGGCCGTATCTCCCAGGAAACAATGGGATTACGTCAGGTGGGCAGCAGATGCCAGCTTCCATTGCAATGATGAACCCTCCACGGCCCCCTCACGATTACCTACCCATCGCAGTGTTGACTACAGTGTGCTGTTTCTGGCCAACTGGGATTTTTGCCATATTCAAAGCTGTACAGGTGAGTGTCCCAGTTGCCTTGTCTCCTGTCCTGGGCAGCCTGTCAGCAGGGGTTCTGGAAATGCACCCAGGAAGCACAGACTCAGGTCTGATTTCAGGTTGATTTTTTTCACACTTAAGAGTCTTGCCATTATTGCTTCTGTGTGAGGAAGCAGGCTCACCAGCAGTGTGACTTTTAAAGAGGGAATCTTACCATCAGCACCTCTCTTAAAGGGGCAGTCACATAGACAACACACAATATCATGCGGTATCTAATACTGTATTAAAAGCTTTAATCACTGGTTTCATTTGACATTAGTTGGACTTATTGTAAATGTCACTACACACCTCCTAGGCCTTTACATCAAGCAGCTTTCCCCTTACCAAAGGATCAGAAACATCTTCAAAACGCCACCACAAATCTTAGTCAGGTATACAACGAACAATTGCCTGTATGTGTTGGTTTATAAGTGTGTGTAGGTATATGTATATAGGTGTATGTGTTTATGTGTATGCGTGTGCATGCTTGCATGTATGCGCACCCGGATGGATGTGAGTACATGTGTGCTTGAAGGTATGCTTGTTATGATTGGTATAGGTATGTGATTGTATTTGAGTGTGTTTGTATATCATAGGTGTGTGTGGGTAGATTGGTAGGTAGGCGAATCTGGTTCGGATGTGTTTGTATATTGATGTGTGTGTATATGGATGTGTGTAGATATGTAGTGGTAGTGTATCTGTGTGTATATAAATGTGTGTCGTGTAGACATGTAAATAGGCGTGTGTGTGTGGTGTAGGTGTGTATATGGCTGTATGTGTGTAGATATGTAGGTTATGTGTGGTGTATGTGTGTGTAGATATGGAGATAAGTATATTTCTGTGACATGTATATAAGAGTGTGTGTATAGATATGGAGATAAGTGTATGTGTGTTTATGTATGGATATATTTATATGTATAATATATGAGTATATGGGTGTGGTGTGTGTAGATATGGAGGTATGTGTATGTATGTGTGTGTACATGGGCAAGTGTAGATGTGGAGTTAAGTGTATGTGCGTGTGGTATTTGTTTGTATATCGGTTGATGGGTGTAGATATGTGTGTTGTGTGTGCATTTGTAGGGGTGTGTGTGCATGTATATGGGTGTGCCTAGAAATGCAGATAAGTGCATGTGCGTGGTACTTCTGTGTATATAGGTATGTGTAGCTATGGAGGTAAGTGTATGTGTGTGGTATTTGTCTGTGCATGTCTTTGTGTGTAGATATGGAGGTAGGTGTGTGCGCGTGTGTATATATGGGTGTGTGTAGATATGGAGATATGTATATGTGTGTGGTGTGTATTTGTGTGTATATGTGATTGTGTATATATGAGTATGTGTAGACATGGAGATAAGTATATGCCTGTGATATGTATTTAAACCATCTGGTCCATCAAGCCTTCCCCATCTAGATGTTGTGCAGCCATTATCCTCCGCACAGCCCCAACTCCCCAAGGCAATCAAACAGAGCATGTGGGTGTGAGCAGATATGCACGCAAGCGTGCATTTTCTTCCTGTCACCCTCCACGCGCGGGGCTGTTCCACACCTTTGACCTTCACTGGCTGATAAGAAGGCTGGAGATTGCCTGCCAAGTCTCTGTGAACAGTAGTCCATATCCTGCCTGTAGCGGGGTAGGTAAGACTCTGTCTTGAACAGAGGCCGACCTGCTCCTTCTGCATTGTGAGCTGAAAGGAAGAGGCTGCCCACTGCTTGCCCCCGATGGGACAGCTAAGTTCAGCTAAGTTACCATTTTAGATATTGCTGGCTGCCGATTGATGTCCGATTGGGGCCAGCAGTGCAGATCCATGTGTAATCCACTGTGCAGTCATTAGCCTCCAGCTCCGTCTCACCAGGAGGTGTGTTTGAGGTTGGAATGGAGCAACTCTCCTACTGACTCCAGAATCCTGAAGGGTTTGACAGGGTAGATCCTGAGTGGTTGTTTCCCCCACCTGGGGAATCTAGAACACGGGGGCATAGTCTCAGGATAAGGGATTGATCATTTAGGACTGAGACGATTACAAATTTCTTCACTCAAAGGGTTGTGAACCTTTGGAATTCTCGACCCCAGAGGGTTGTGGATGCTCCATCATTGAGCTAATTAAATGCTGGAATAGATAGACTTTTGATCTCTCAGAGAATCAAGGGGTATGGGGAGTGGGCAGGAAAGTGCATAAGATCATGCATTATTGTTTTGAATGGTGGAGCAGGCTCGAGGGGCCGTAGAGTCTATTCCTGCTCTTATGTTCTTATGCTCACTGAAAATCAGAAGTTGAGAGGAATAATATTTTTATTTTATTTTATTCTGTTTTGTGAAATAATGCTGGCCGGCAATCCTCTAATTCAAAGCTCTCGCAACAGAGGGTTAACCCCATGTCCTGGAGCCTTTTCTGATTTACACTGTCTGGTCAGTGGCGGTGATTACACGGCTGGAGATTTAAATTGGTCTCTGGACAGAATTTCACAGCTTTAACCGAGGCTGCGTTGAAGCGGAATACTCAGGGTCACGACCACTGAAATAACTTAAAAGAATCAAGACAATAATAAAAAGGCACTTCTAATACATAAAAGAATTCTAATTTACTTTAACAGCCATTTTTGTCCTTGTTCCCATGGGTCTTTTTCATTTTAAAAATGTTTATAGTTTTACATTGGCATTGAGTGCATAATGCTGTATCACCAAATGTTATTTCTTGAAAGAAATCTATCTAATTTGCTTTTGGACTAATCAATACTAATATCTTTCATCCTGTCCCTAGGGGGCCTGATTGATCATTTGCTCACTGAAATATTGTTTCCACAGATTTGCTTCGAATTTATCCCCTTCAAACGCAGGTCATGTCCTCTGGTTCTGCTGTTCCAGACAAGGTGAAAAAGCTTGCCACGGTCTGCATCCCAAAAACAGCAATCACATCACCTAGCAACCATCTCTTTTCCAGTGAGAGCGTGCCCAATTTATATAACTGCTGCTCATAACCAAACCCCTCCATCCTCTCAATCATTCTAGTTCCCCTCGTTCGACAGCTGCGAGATCCTAATTGGACTGTAGCAAGCAGAATTGGGCTTAATGAGGTCCAACTAACTGATCTGTATCAATTTAATCTTATCTCATTGCCACTATTTATCAAACCCTAGGTCCCATAGATAGATTGTTTTTTACAGCTTAACCAATTTCCTTGATTTCTGATCCAAATCTGAATTGTAAGTCTTTCAAAACCATCACATCTACTTTGACCTTTCACTGGGTGTGAAATCGGGGAAATGTTCCATTTCCTGGCTAGCTGCCTTTCCTGAAATAAAGGATGAAGATTGGCAAAGAAAGGTCCCATGAGACATGTGACCGAGCGGCACAGGCTGAGAAACGTTTGCCATTTCACCAAGACATTACATAGAATTTACAGCAGAAACAGGCCATTCGGCCCAACTGGTCTATGCTCCCCACACGTCATTTCCCACCCTATTCCACTTCACAATATCAACATATCCTTTCATCCTTTCTCCCTCATGCACTTATCTAGCTTTGCTTAAATGCATGCTGCATTATTCGTCTCAGCTACTCTATGATGTAGTGGGTCCACATTCTAACCATGCTCTGAGTGAAGGACCTTCCCTCGAACCATAGAACCATAGAAAAGTTATGGCACAGAAAGAAGCCATTCAGCCTATCGTGTCTGCGCCAGCTGAAAAAACTAGCCGCCCAATCTAATCCCACCTTCCAGCACCTGGTCCATAGCCTTGCAGGTTACAGCACTTCAGGTGCAGGTCCAGGTACCTTTTAAATGAGTTGAGGGTTTCTGCCTCCACCACCGATCCAGGCAGTGAATTCCAGACACCCACCACCCTCTGGGTGAAAAAGTTTTTCCTCATGTCCACTCTAATCCTTCTGCCAATCACCTTAAATCTGTGCCCCCTGGTAATTGACCTCTCCGCTAGAGGAAACAGGTCCCTCCTATCTACTTTAACTAGGCCCCTCATAATTTTGTACACCTCAATTAAGTCACCCCTCAGCCTCCTCTGTTCTAAGGAAAGCAACCCCTGCCTATCCAATCTTTCCTCATAGCTGCAATTTTCAAGCCTTGGCAACATTCTTGTAAATCTCCTCTGCACTCTCTCCAGAGCAATTATGTCCTCCCTGTAATGCGGTGACCAGAACTGTATGCAATACTCCAGCTGTGGCCCAATCAGCGTTTTATACAGTTCCAGCATCACATCCCTGATTTTGTATTCTATACCTCAGCCAATAAAGGAAAGCAATCCATATGTCTTCTTCACCACTTTATCTACCTGTCCTACCACCTTCAGGGATCTGTGGACATGCACTCCAAGGTCTCTCACTTCTTCTACTCCTCTCAATATCCTCCCATTTATTGCTCGCTTTATTTGCCCTCCCCAAATGCATTACCTCACAAGGATAATCCAGGAAATTATAGGCCGGTGAGCCTTACATCAGTGGTAGGGAAACTATTAAAGAGGATTATTCGGGACAGGATTTATTCCCATTTGGAAACAAACAAACTTATTAGCGAGAAACAGCATGGTTTTGTGAAGGGGAGGTCATGTCTTACTAACTTGTTTGAGCTTTTTGAGGAAGTGACGAAGACGATTGATAAAGGAAGGGCAGTGGATGTTATCTATATGGACTTTAGTAAAGTCTTTGACAAGGTCCCACATGGCAGACTAGTACAAAAGGTGAAGTCACACGGGATCAGAGGTGAGCTGGCAAGATGGATACAGAACTGGCTCGGTCATAGAAGACAGAGGGTAGCAGTGGAAGGGTGCTTTTCTGAATGGAGGGCTGTGACTGGTGGTGTTCCGCAGGGATCAGTTCTGGGACCTTTGCTGTTTGTAGTATATATAAATGATTTGGAGGAAAATGTAGCTGGTCTGATTAGTAAGTTTGCGGATGACACAAAGGTTGGTGGAGTTGCGGATAATGATGAGGATTGTCAAAGGAGAAAGCAGGATATAGATCGGTTGGAGACTTGGGCGGAGAAATGGCAGATGGAGTCTAATCCGGACAAATGTGAGGTAATACATTTTGGAAGGTCTAATGCAGGTGGGAAGTATACAGTAAATGGCAGAACCCTTAGGAGTATTGACAGGCAGAGAGATCTGGGCGTACAGGTCCACAGGTCACTGAAAGTGGCAACGCAGGCGGATAAGGTAGTCAAGAAGGCATACGGCATGCTTGCCTTCATCGGTCGGGGCATAGAGTATAAAAATTGGCAAGTCATGTTGCAGCTGTACAGAACCTTAGTTAGGCCACACTTAGAATTGCATGCAATTATGGTCGCCACACTACCAGAAGGACGTGGAGGCTTTGGAGAGGGTACAGAGGAGGTTTACCAGGATGTTGCCTGGTCTGGAGGGCATTAGCTATGAAGAGAGGTTGGAAAAACTCGATTGTTTTCACTGGAACGACGGAGGTGGAGGGGCGACATGATAGAGGTTTACAAAGTTATGAGCGGCATGGACAGAGTGGATAGTCAGAAGCTTTTTCCCAGGGTGGAAGAGTCAGTTACTAGGGTACATAGGTTTAAGGTGCAAGGGGTAAGGTTTAGAAGGGATGTGCGAGGCAAGTTTTTTACACAGAGGGTGGTGAGTGCCTGGAACTTTCTGCCAGGGGAGGTGGTGGAAGCAGATACGATAGCGACGTTTAAGAGACATTTTGACAAATATATGAATAGGAAGGGAATAGAGGGATATGGGCCCCGGAAGTGCAGAAGGTGTTAGTTTAGGCAGGCATCAAGATCGGCGCAGGCTTGGAGGGCCAAATGGCCTGTTCCTGTGCTGTACTGTTCTTTGTTCTTTGTTCTCCGGATTGAATTCCATTTGCCACTTTTCCGCCCACTCAACCAAACCATTGATACCATTCTGGAGTCTACGGTTATCCTCTTCACTATCAACTACACGGCCAATTTTTGTGTTATCTGTAAAACTTCCAATCATGCCTCCCATATTTAAGTCCAAATCATTAATATATACCACAAACAGCAAGGGACCTAACATTGAGCCCTGTGGAGTGCCACTGGAAAACGCTTTCCATTTGCAAAAACATCCGTCGACTATAACCCTTTGTTTCCTGTCACTGAGCCAATTCTGGATCCAACCTACCACATTTCCCTGAATCCCATGGGCCTTTACTTTTCTGACCAGTCTGCCATGTGGGACCTTGTCAAATGCCTTACTAAAGTCCATGTAGACCACATCCACTGTTCTACCCTCATCAATCCTCCTTGTTACTTCCTCAAAAAATTCAATTAATTAAGACACGACCTTCACTTAACAAATCCATGCTGACTACCCCTGATTAATCCTTGCCTTTCTAAGTTGCAGTTTATCCTGTTCCTCAGAACTGATTCTAATAATTTGACCACCACTGAGGTCAGACTGACCGGCCTGTAATTATTTAGCCTGTGGCTTGCACCCTTTTTCACTATTGGATTTATTAGTGACTAGCTTATATTTATGGTGTCTAGTTTTTGACTCGCCCACTTTTCCTGACTTCACATGAATTGGCATTTTTTGTTTCAGTGATCCTGGTGCATGCTGGGAAAGCCTATGGGGAAATTTGGACATGCAAATTTCCCAGCATGCACCAGGAGTTCTGAAGAGAGAAAAAAACCCAGAAAAAATACTCCTGGCTTGAGTGCTCAGGTGTTACCAAGCCTCCAGAATTGACCTGGAGTCTCCAGGAATTGAAGGTGAATTTCCAGAACACTGCTGTGAGCAAATCCAAGGAGCAAACATCATTAGATGGAATTTTAAAAACTGTCGGCTTTATTTTTCATTCTCTTTAAACACTTCTGTTTAATAAAGAGTCGTAGAGTCATAGAGTTATACTGCACAGAAACAGTCCCTTCGGCCCATCGTGTCTGTGCCGGCCATCAAGCACCTAACCATTCTAATCCCATTTTCCAGCACTTGGCCCGTAGCCTTGTATGCTATGACGTTTCAAGTGCTCATCTAAATACTTCTTAAATGTTGTGAGGGTTCCTGCCTCTACCACCTCTTCAGGCAGTGTGTTCCAGATTCCAACCACCCTCTGGGTGAAATTTTTTTTCCTCAAATCGCCTTCCCTTTACCTTAAATCTATACCTCCTGGTTATTGACCCCTCCACTAAGGGAAAAAGTTTCTTCCTATCCAACCTATCAATGCCCCTCATAATTTTGTACAGCTCAATCACGTCCCCCCTCAGCCTTCTCTGCTCTAAGGAAAACAACCCAAACCTTTTCAGTCTCTCTTCATAGCTGAAATGCTCCAGCCCAGGCAACATCCTGGTGAATCTCCTTTGCACTCTCTCTAGTGCAATCACATCCTTCCTATAGTGTGGTGCTCAGAGCTGTACACAGTACACCAGCTGTGGCCTAACTAGCATTTTATATAGCTCCATCATAACCTCCCTGCTCTTATATTCTATGCCTCGACTAATAAAGATATCAGAGTTGGAATTGTCATGATCATCCAATTAAGTCATAAAGTGTCTGTTTGCTTTCCCATTGGCTATGGAAGAGGGGACCAATGGTGAGAGCCTGTGGGTGGGGCAGTGGGAGGTGAGACCCCTGGTAATAAATCCAACCAGAGTTAGAAACCCTAGTGAGTGCTTTTCCTCCCCTCACCCCCGCTCATCACCACTGAATTTATTTTTTGAGGCTAGATTTACACATGTTGACAATGCAGTATGGTTAACATCCACGCCTTTCTCCGTGAAACAGGTGCGAGCTGCCATCGCGCGAGGGGACATGGTGTCGGCAGAGATCGCCTCTCGCGAAGCCCGGAACTTCTCCTTCATCAGCCTCGCCGTGGGGATCGCCTCCATGGTCCTCTGCGCCATCCTGACAGTGGTGGTCGTCATAGCAGCCCAGCACCACGACGACGAGTGGGATCCTTAACTTGCCGCCGACAGGCACAGTGGCTCAGCAGGCCCGAGGCCTTTCCGACTCTTCAGGTGTTACCACGCAAGAACTCCTCGATAAAGCATCACCACCCACTCCTCCCCACCTGCCCGTTCCGCCAACATCTCCCCATCCGATTACACTCCTGGTTTGCAGACATTACGCATTTACCCGAAACCACCCGACGCGATGAACAGTTAAACATTTTTGCCAAAATGATAGCCTTGTATTTACCTCCGTTGGTTCTCTGCTTCGATAAAGGGACTGAGAATGTTTTGTGCAATTGATTAAATGTGTTTCGTTTAAATACAGACAGATGCTGTTCGGACTAAACTATTGGCTCAGGCAATGGCCTGCTTTAGCTGTGGAGGGAGGGAGGACAGGGAATAGGGGATTGGACAAATGGAGTTTGACACCAATTGGCAGAATCAGGTAAGAAGGTAAGAGGGGCAGGTGGACGGAGAAAGGAGCTGGTCTTGTAGCTTTCCGTTCTCATTTGATGGATAAAAACACATTAAAACCTCAATTAATAGCTCCCGCACCGGAAAGATATAGCAAAATAAGGGAGCCAATTCATTCAAATTTTAGCTGCTGTTAACACCCAGACCATATTCTGCTATGAGAGGATTGACACCACCCAGACCCTGTAAAAGAATTTATATGCATTTATATACAGTGCTGACCAGGGCCTCAGAACAACCCGTGAAGTACCTCCGCAATGTAGTCCCTGCCGTCATGTGAGAAAAGCAAGAAAGGCTTTCTTTAAAACATATAACAGGAACTTCCGCGGGCAGCTTGCAGACTTGAGAAGATCTTTGGCGCTTGAGATTTCCGCTCAGTTTAGTGGGTTAAGTCACCTTATCTCTCAGTAAACCATCCAAACAGAGGCCAGTCAGACAACCAGCACGACTGGCAAAGCAGACAATCTCCTGGCGCCTGGATATGTAGCTTAACTGCAGCCAGAGTGCGTGAGACTGGAGGCTGCAATGGACCCTAACTGTCTGAGTGATTTAGCTAAGCAGAAATTCAGCGCGTAAAAGCTACAGCCAGTTGTACCTTTTTTAAAAAAAGCTTTTCTTGCTAAGGGTGACGATTCTGAAATTTGCAATGACAGCTTTGTGAGTGTTCCATCACCAATGCAGAGGCTGCACCATCTTTGATTGGCTGAACCACTGCATCTGATTACAGATTGAAAACACGATTCTGTTATATTTATTGTGTAATAATGCCCAGGAAATTTAAGTATAGTGTAAAAACTGATGTTAGTCACTTAGGCGCAAATCTCCTCAACCTTTTGCACTAAAATTGGGCATTACACCATAAGTGGCCCACTGTTTTTAAAAAAACTATGTCTGACCCTCCATTTTTCCTGCCCCTTTAAGGGGATGGGTACAGAGGCTCATACTTTAATTATTTACCAAATCAAAAAGAAGTTTTTCTGAGGGCGTGGAATCGTTTCACCTCCCAACAGCAGGTGGTAGTGTTGCACTTTGTAATAATTCACAAATAGTTCAGAACAAAAGTTGTGTGGGTGTCAGCAATAATCGAACCCTTTGGAAGAAAAAAAGGCCCAAAATTTCCACGATTGGTGTAACCGGCAAACTATGCTGAAATTTAGTCCAATCTTGCTGTTGGCAATTTACACCGAGACTTTCCTGACCATTGTGGGCGGCACAGTGGCGCAGTGGTTAGCACCGCAGCCTCACAGCTCCAGGGACCCGGGTTCGATTCTGGGTACTGCCTGTGTGGAGTTTGCAAGTTCTCCCTGTGTCTGCGTGGGTTTTCTCCGGGTGCTCCGGTTTCCTCCCACAAGCCAAAAGACTTGCAGGTTGGTAGGTAAATTGGCCATTATAAATTGTCACTAGTATAGG
This sequence comes from Heterodontus francisci, assembly GCF_036365525.1. NCBI lineage: Eukaryota > Metazoa > Chordata > Chondrichthyes > Heterodontiformes > Heterodontidae > Heterodontus > Heterodontus francisci. The sequence goes on from NC_090399.1 coordinate 9,988,153, forward strand.
TAGGTGGTAGGGAAATATAGGGACAGGTGGGGATGTTTGGTAGGAATATGGGATTAGTGTAGGATTAGTATAAATGGGTGGTTGATGGTCGGCACAGACTCGGTGGGCCGAAGGGCCTGTTTCAGTGCTGTATCTCTAATCTAATCTAATCTTATTGGGATACACCGGAACGTAAAAATCTGACATAAAACTGACAGAAATCAGGGTGAACAATTGGCGCTCGAGGAAACTTCAGCCAAATTCATTATCTCGTGTATGAATATTAAAAGTTTGAAGCCATTACATCATCCACATGCACATTAGGCAAATGTTTACAGAAACATGGATGCATTTTAGTTTTAACATAATTACTTTGATGCTACAAAAATCATTTAGATATCCCGAAAATACAATGTAGGTCTCAGTGAGGAGAAATTTTTTTAAAAATCACTTAGCAAACTTCTTGTATTCGGAGCAGGTGTTAATGCAGGAAACGCACACTCTCTGGGTTTTTTTTTTTGCATAAGGGCTGAGCTATGTTAGAGGTGGGAGCATCAGTGGAAGAATCATAGAATCATAGAAATTTACAGCACTGAAGGAGGCCATTTGACCCATCATGTCCCTGCTGGCTGACAAGTAGTCATCCAGCCTAATTCCACTTTCCAGCTCTTAGTCCATAGCCTTGTATGTTGCGACACTTCAAGTCCATAAATTTTATGCAGGTTTCTGCCTCTACCACCCTTTCAGGCAGTGAGTTCTAGATCCCCACCAGCCTCTGGGTGAAAACATTTTTCCTCATCTCCCCTCTAATTGTTCTACCAATTACTTTAAAACTATGCCCCCTAGTCACTGACCTCTCTGCTAAGGTGAATTGGCCCTTCACCTCCACTCTATCCAGGCCTCTCAAAATGTTGTACATTTCAATCAGATCTACCCTCAGCCTTCTCTATTCCAAGGAGAACAACCCCAGCCTATCCAATCTTACCTCATCACTAAAATTCCAGGCAACATCCTCATAAATTTCCTCCGTACCCTCGCTAGTGTAATCACATCTTTCCTATGGTGCGGTGACCAGAACTGCACACAGTACTCCAGCTGTGGCCTAACCAATGTTTTATACAATGTTTTATACAGTTCCACAATAACCTCCCAGCTCTTATATTCTATGCCTCAGCTAACAAAGGCAAGTATCCCATATGCTTTCCTGACCACCTTATCCACCTGTCCAGCCATATTCAGGGATCTGTGGACATGCCCAAGGTCCCTATATTCCTCTACACTTCTCAATCGCTTATCATTTATTGTGTAATGCCCAGGAAATTTAAGTATAGCGTAAAAACCGATGTTAATCACTTAGGCCCAAATTTTCTCAACCTTTTGCACTAAAGTTGGGCATTACGCCATAACTGCCCCACTGTTTTTGGCACAGGTTATTCAGGAAGTTCCAGGCCCTATATTGTCATAAGGAATTATCTTTACACAGAGGCCTAGGGTCCCGCTCTAGATAAGCTTCCATAATGGTGAACAGTGATCAATGGAGGGCCAGCAGGGGCACTAATCCACACAGCAATAAACCCTCGTATTGTACCAGAGGACAATCTCTGGTATGTTTTAGAATCACCACCGGTTCTGAAGAAGGAAGGGCTTTAATCCATAATACTTGACATTGGGTAGCTCCATGGAGATTCCCCGCCCTACATCACTGTGCTGCATTGTCATTGATGAATTCCTAAAGGTTTCCTCCAACTGCCCCATCCAGTCAAACAGCTTTTCCCCCACCTTCCCTCTCTGTCATAACTCTACAACAAATACCTAAAAAAACTACAAAGAAAATGGAAAAAACACAAACTCAATTTCTGAATGAATCACCAGGGCCTTTCTTTTGCTTGAAGCACAGCCCAAGGAGATTAATCTTAAATTCCTGGAGACTCCAGGGCAAATCCTGGAGGGTTGCAACCCTAAGACAAAGTGTGGGGTCAGAAATTACAGCTCACCAGATGACCCTTTGAAGATAAGATTTATTTGTTCACTTTCTAGTGTGGTTCCACAGTCATCCTGTGATACCCTATCGGACACAAGAACTGGCAGTGAAAGAGGGAGCCAGGGTGGGGTGGGCATCAAGGGTGGAATTTACACCTCATGTGACATTCATGCATATTTCATGTTCCTTGTCTAATTCCCAGAGTGGGTTGGGACTGAGAAAATAGAGTTGAAGTAGAGGATCAGCCATGAGCATATTGAATGGGGCTCGAGGGGCCGAGTGGCCTACTCCTGCTCCTGCCCTTCTGTAACGATTTCCAAAGGTTGAAGGGTCGATAACCAGAGGGCACAGGTTTAAGGCGATCGGCAAAAAAGCAAACAGCGGAGATGTGAGCATGTGCAACGCACTGACTGATAGGGTAGATACAGATTCAAAGGTAGCCTTCACAAGGGAATTGGGATAACTACTTGAAAGACAAAAAATTGTAGGCATATGGGGAAAGAGTGGGCAAGTGGGACTAACTGGATTGCTCTTCAGAGAGGGCCAGTTATCTCAGTTGGCTAGATGGTTAGTGTGTGGTTCAGAAGAACATCAACAGTGAAAGTTTAATTCCTGTTCTGGCTCAGGTAGATTTTGGGGACTTGACTCTTTGCCCTGCCCCTGTGGTGAAATATGTGATGCCAACACAGCAGAAGAAGAGCTGATGCAGACTCAATGGATTGAATAGCCTCCTACTGTGCTATATTATTTACAATGCTATTTATATTCTTATGTATTCATCCCCAGGTGAAATGAACTAATTTAGCACAGATTGGAGATGGAATCTAAGGTTTCCCTCATCTTCAGGCTCAGTATCACACTTTTAACCATCAGAGTCTTTCAATCTGTTAAAGGGTCGGTCAGTTAGAAACCGACGGCTGGGATTATCAGCAGAAAGGGCTGAACCCGTCAATTATTTAGCCCCACTTTTTATTGTGCTTCGTTAACTGAGCTCCTCGTGATGGTATCTGTCTGTATTTATTTCTTGGCGTTACTGAATACATTATTAATAATGTTATTATTTGTGTTATCTTTTTAAGTGATCAAGCATGCCCAGTTGGCACAGTGCCTTTTAGGTGCTCAAATCCTGTGTCTGCAGTGCCCGAACTGAGTGGGCATGTGGGCACAGCTTCTTGTCATTCACTGAGGGGACAGGGGAGGGGTGGCGTGACATGACAAGCCAAATGGCCGAGGTCAGCTGCAAATCCTGCTTTAACCCTTTGAGTGCCGAATTTCCCTCCTGATGGAAAACGCTAAACAGGATTCACTGGTTTCCTATTGAAGTACAAAAGAGGTAGCTCTGACAGTGGACCGGACAATGTTGGATTACAGTGATAGATAGGGCACTCTCTCCATTCCCAGTAAATGCTAACTGAACTGAGCATCAGCCCACTCCTTCCATTGTTAACAATCCAGGCAAAGGCCGTGGTAGTGCTCAAAGGGTTAAAGGTCACAAGTCACCACAAATTGTCAGTTTGCAATCAACAAATTTGCTTTTTCCTTTTGGTAGGCAAAAGGGTAACATCAAAAATGCCGGTGAGGGAATTTTTTGGAAACTTTGCAATAAATTATTATTTTCGAAGTGTTTTTCTCAGTGAAATAACCCCTACAAGTTGAAAGCTCCACTTTGTTTTTAAATTATGGGACTTCACATACCTTCGTTTTTGGGATGTAGAAATTGCTGGCAAGCCCAGCATTTATTGCCCAACCCTTAGCTGCCTAGAGAAGGTGCTGACACGCCTTTCCAGCAGTTGACTACAACCGAGTAACTTGCTAGGCCAGTTCAGAGGGAGTTCGGAGTCGAACACGTTGCTGTGGGTCTGGAGTGACATGTAGGCCAGACCGGGGAAGGATGGCAGATTTCCTTCCCTAAAGGGCATTAATGAACCAGATGGGTTTTTTTTTACAATCATCTGACAGCTACATAGTTACTTTTACCAGATTAAAAAAAAAAGGAATTAAAATTCTTAAACTGCCACAGGTGCAATTTGATCATGTTCTCTGGATTATTAGTCCAGGCTCCTGGATGACCAGTCCTGTAACATAAACAAACTACCATCCCACACACTGGAATTGTTGGTAGTGGTGTAACTTCCGTTCAATTAGCCTCGCATGGTCGCTTAGCTTTGAAGAGTGAGATTTATGATTAAGACGTAAAGCTGACCAAAAGCAATCATTCAGCCCCTTGAGTGTGTTCCACCATGCAGTTAGGTCATGGCTGATCTGTATCCTAACTGCATCCACCTGCCTTAGTTTGTGTAACCCTTAATACTTTGCCTAGCAAACCCATATAAGCCAAGGGTCTAGATTTATTTTGAAGAGCGTGGTACATAGAAAAGGTGCTACTTTTAACATCAGACAGGTTGAAAGGATTCAGACAGGAATTGAACTTCAATTAGTTAACTGATATCCTAGAAGTAGCACCAGAGGAAATTATTGGGTGCATTTTTTCCCTTGTGTGAACGAAAGACTTGAAACAAAGACTTGCATTTATATAGCAACCTCAGGATGTCCCAACGCGCTTTACAGCCAATGAACTTTTGAAGTGCAGTCACTGTTGTAATGTCGGAAATGCAGCAACCGATTTGCACACAGCAAGCTCCCCCAAACAGCAATGTGATAATGACTTGATAATCTGTTTTTTTACTGATGTTTATTGAGGGATAAATATTGTCCCAGGACACTGGGGAGGAATCCCCTGCTCTTTTTTAAAATATTTTCATTGGGATCTTTTCTGTCCACCTGAGAGGGCAGACGGAGCCTTGGTTTGACGTCTCATCCGAAATGCGGATGTGTGCTGCTGGTGCAGAGCCTTGCATGCTGAGAAATCCAGAGTGGGAAAAGACGGGAACAGCTTGATTTCTCGGTGCCTGCTCCTCAGGGGCAAGACTCCACACCTGAAGCATATAAAACATACCAGAAAGTCCCCAGTGAGGGAGACTTGGTTCCACAAGTTTCCACTATGTCTGGTGTCAAACACCAGATGGCGGATTTAGGAATGTTCCATCAATTGCCACCTGGCTCTTAAAGTGTGTGTGTGGGGGGGGGGGACAGAAAGAAACTGGCAGCACTGTTTAATGAAGCACCTTAGGATACTTTATTATGTCAAAGGTGCTATATAAATGCAAATTGTTGTTGTTGGTGATGAGGAGAAGACTCCTCTTGTATCTCTCTCCCGTTTTCTTCGGTTTTTATTTTTCTCCCTTTAACACTTCCTCAAGGGGAAATTCAACTTGGGAAGGGATCTGAAAATAGGCGTCAGCAGTTCAGGGCGCCTGTGATACAACCTTACCAAAGTTAAGTATTACCTCACCCAACTCCCCCCCCACTTCCCCCCCCACCCCCGCCCCCCACCATCTCTTGAACTCTCATGTTAGGAACGGTTCTAGATCGGCAGAAACCCTCAGGTATCCTGTCTAACTGGTTAGTCTTCATGCGAGAGTCTTAACGATGAGCCATGTTATTGTATTATATAAGAAGGGGGAGGTGGTGGCAGCGAATCACATCTGAGCCTGATCCTCTCTGCGTGCACTTTACAGCAGGGAGCCATTGGATAGCAGTCAGAAGTGGGAATCCTGACTGTTACTTCCCACTCCCGTAGTTCAGGCTTTTGGAGGATAATTGTAGCATCCTCACCAATGACCATCCACAGCAAGAGGTTGGAATCAGGACTTTCCCGGTCTGTTCAGCTCAATGTCTTTGATATCTCTGCCTAAGTCAGTCAGATGAGCAGTTGTGAGATTCATTCCTAACCTGCTCTCGAAGTATGTCAGTGGTGGCATGGTGGTTACGGTACTAGACGAGCAAAGCAGAGAGGTTAAGTTCTGAGGACAGATTGCATAGCTTGTATTCCCTTGGGTTTTGAATATTAAGGGTGATCTAATTGAGGTGTCTAAGATGATTAAAGGATTTGATAGGGTAGATAGAGAGAAACTATTCCCTCTGGTTGGGGGGAGTCCAGAGGAAGGGGAAGCATAACCTCAAAATTAGAGCGAGGCTGTTTAGGGGTGTCATGATGAAGCACTTCTTCACACAAAGTGCAGTGGAAATCTCCCTCCACCAAAAAACTGTCGAGGTTGGGGGTCAACTGAATCTTTCAAAACTGAGATTGATAGATTTCTGTTGGGTAAGGGATATGAAACCAAGGCAGATAAATGGAGAGAAGATGAAGATCAGTCAGAATCTATTTGAGTGGTGGAACTGGCTCGAGGGGCTGAATGGCCTCCTCCTCTTCCTATGCTGCTTTGCATCTACATTCCTCCGCCCCTCTGTTCCTATCTTCCTCTTCTCCTCTGTTCCTATGGTTCTATCTTCCTATGATCCTATGCACCTGTGTTCCTATAATTCTATGGTCCTATGTTTCTATGCACCTATATTCCTATGTTCCTATTGTCTTATGTTTCTCTGTTCCTGTGTTCCTATGTAGGTCAAGTTCAAATCCCACCACGGCCTGTTTTGCATATCCTGGTCGGAATGAGCTTGGCTTTCAGCCCATTTCCAGCTTGAGGTTCCTGAAAGCAGGCTTTGGAGGAGCTGACCTGAAAATCTGCTGTTTGGGAGTGGGAACGTTTCGGCCACTTGTGTTAACTTCCTTTTTTAAGAAAGGAGGGCACTTAAAAGTTAAAGTGGGTTCGCAGCTCTTTAAATAACAAGAGAGGGAATTATCACGTGCTTTAAACGTGCACCCATTAATACTCACCGAGCCACTTTATAAGTCACTAGTGTGGTTCCCAATCTGCTGAGTCAGTTCTAAGAGGGAGGTTACAATCAGGCTCAGAGTCTCTGTGACAGGGTAAAGGGATCCAGCCAGGGCTCCCACTCCTGATTACAATCCAGCCACCCCTGTGGGAAAATTAGTCCATGTGATTGGGAATTGGGTGAGATCAGGAATGGACTCAGTTATGATACCCGGCATGTTCAAAGCTGAACAAGAAAGGGAATGCGACAGGGAGGATTCGGAAAACCAATCTGAAGTTTGTAGAGCCCAGAAAGATAACAGCCAAATTCCATTCCATTGCTCACATAAATTTGTTGCACAACCAGTTAAACTGTTTGGGTGAGGGTTTGTTTAGAAAATCTCTCCTTGTGCCCTTAGTATTTGAGTTGTGACAACATTAATTTTTCCATTATTCCTGCCCCGCCCCCTACACACTCAGTGCCAGTTTTCCTCCCATCTTTGGGGCAGATTTTCCTGGCCTTTTGATTACCTGGGCGCAGCCAAGACAGGAAAATTGAGTGCACGCCTGCCCGATTATCCAGCTGGAAAACCGGGTGAACCTTGCTCGGGATGAGCGCTCTGACTCGCCCGATCTTCCTGCATTCATTGAGTACGGCTGATCCAATAGACACCAGCACAGGGCCAGGAAAAATCTGCTGCCTATTTTTTCCCGTTTACAAGTGAGGCCCTGATGAACAATCAATCACATTGCCTCCTATCTGTGTGTGTGTGTGTGTGTGTGTGTGTGTGTTTGTGTGTGTGTGTCTGATCCTGAGAATGAGACAAGTGGCATTTGGTGAATGGACAGATGAATACAAGTACAGACATGGTGTTGAATTTCAGTGGATTCTAACTTCAGGAACAGTCAAAAAAATAAAACTTTAACAATTTGTACCATTTATTACTTTGGTGTCCTGCCTGTTCATTCCAACATAAAGCATATAGAAGATTGGGGAATTTATAACACTCTAGCTGAAAGATGATACCCCCTCACTGTTTAATTTATCTTAAGACTAGTTGACCTCTTGTGATGCACAATTGTCAATCTAATAAAGGTACATTTACTCTATTACTCACTGATCACCCTGTGGCGTTGCTCATGGCGAGTTAGACAATACGAAAACGTCTGAAGTGTAATGGTCAAAGTGTGACATGAAGTAAATGTGACATTTATAGGAAATGTGTGCTATACACAAGGCTTTTGAATATATTATTGATATGTACGATACCATCTATATCTCCTGCTATTCCATGGCTCATTCACCTGTACGGTATATTTTAGAATACAATAAATGGGAAGAAAATGTTGAACCCTTCCCTCCAATTTTATATTCTATTTATAAAGAATGATACTTGAAATGAGAGGTTATAACTATCAGGAAAGACTGAACGGGCTGCAGCTCTTTTGTCTAGAAAAGAGAAGACTGAGAGGTGACCTGATAGAGGTCTTTAAAATGGTGATGGGGATCAATAGAGATGAAGAGAAAATGTTTCCACTTGTGCATGAGACCAGAAACTGAGGATTGTAAATATAAGATATCCACTAATAAATCCAATCGGGAATTCAGGAGAAACTTCTTTACCCAGAGAGTGGTGAGAATGTGGAACTCGCTACCACAAAGAGTTGAAGTGAATAATATAGCTAATATTTAAGGGTCAGCTAGATAAACATATGAGGTTGATAGGGTTAGATGAAGTAGGGTGGGAAGGAGACTCTTGTGGAACATAAACAGTGGCATTGACCAGTGAGGCTGAATGGCCCGTTTCCGTGTCATAGACTTGATGTAACTGCATGTTACTCATCTTATAACCCAAGAGAAATGAGCTGAACCTGTTCTGATATCACCTAGTCATGGCCATGTCATGTGATAAGCAGGGACCAATGACAGGTGAGATTTCTATATTCATGTTTCCATAGACCAATCATAATGCTCAACCAATCGTTACCATGGAGCAGTTACTTAGTTGCCAGGGAGCTAATGAGCTATCACTGTGTAAACTAAAACCCATTGGATTGTCATCTTTCTCCAGCTCAGTTATTGGCCCTGAGTCCTGTCAATCAATAGCAAAGCAATCAAGCTCAGTCACATGCTTCGTAGCAGCCAATGAGCTTGATTGGATGCACCACAAATGGAATGCTGTTGTGATCGCTGTTGACCAATTGGATAGCTCAAAAGCATCACTTATGATTTCAAAGAACACATAATCAACTTTGGCCAATAGGATAGGTAAAAAGTGTCACGCATGGGGAAAGGTCACGTGATCATTATTGGCAAATGAGATTGCTTAAAACGAACATCTAACCAACTTTTTAAAATGGCGTAGATGGATTTGACTTCACTGTGATGACACATGTTAATGTTGGCAACTGAACATTTTTAGTGTCAGCACCAAGTATTGCCAGATCAGGTGTACCAGAGCCACAACCAGATGCAGAGTAATCTGCTCTGCCCCACTATATACCTTCACTTTAACCTCTAATGAGTGCTGTTTGTCGCATTGGAGTAAAACTATCTCCTTTTCCGCAACAAACAACTCTGTGGCATTTTATTGTTGAAAATCTGTTACCTCTCTCTTTTCCCCCTCTACTACTCTGTTAGAAATAAATTCAGACAAATAAAAATCAATGACAAAATTAATGATGCATTTTTAATGTGAGACTCATAATTAAAAATTCCAATGTCAACCATGCCAATTATAGTACAGCATCACGATAAAGAATCAATGACACCCTGCTGGAACTTCATTGGCAAATCCACAGGAAATTATCATTGATGACATTAATTAATAGATTAACTCGCACAATTATATCATGAGCTTAAAATGCCTGTCACACAATTACATCATCAACAAAAATCACCTCCTGCACTCGTTCATCGTCAACTGGTGACATCTACCACGATTACACCATCAATAAGTGACCTCTAGCATTATTACATCATCAACAAGTGCCCTCTCATCTATGACATCATCGACAGGTATCCTCTCATTCTACTGCATCATCAATAGAAGACCTCTTACCTTATGACATCAACAACAGGTGACCCCTTGCACTATTACATCGTGAACAGGTGCTCTCTCACACTATTGCATCAACAGTTGTCCACTCGCACTGTTATATCATATGCAAGGTTTCTGCCTCTTGTAAGCTGCCCTGAGATTCCCGGCATTCTCTTGAGGCACAGAGCAAGACTTGCATATGCAATAGGCATCTCTGTTAATGAGGTGCGAAGGAGTTGTGCCCAGCCTCCTGAATCACTTTCTTTAGCTTGCAGTCCTGGGCCACACTAACATAGGAGCGAGCACTCAAGAATGTGGTGGTGGAGCTTGAACCAAGAGTTTACTCAGAATGGAGAGTCTGAAGGGGTGCCGACAGAAAACCAAAGACAGGTTGGAAGTCAATTCCTGGGCTATGGGCAGCCAAAAAGCCCCTAAGTCTGGAGAGCTCACTTGTGTTGGTACTCTCTAACCTCTGCATCAGATGGTCATGCATTCAAGCCAGAGATTTGAGCACATAACACAGGTTGACACTTCAATGGTGAGTGAGCGCTGCATTGTCAGAGTTGTCGTCTTTTGGATGAGACGTTGGTCATGTCTGTCCTCTCTAATGGACGTATAATTTCCCACATCATTATCAAAGAAGAGCAGGGGCATTTAGTGACCTGGCCAACATTTATTCCTCAATCATTGAAATTATTAAGGAAAAGAACAGAATATCTGGCCATTTATCTCACTGCAGTTTGTGGAGCCTTACTGTGTTGAAATTATTACTAACTATCTCCTTACAATACCACATGGCTTCATTTCAAAAGTACTTCATTAACTCTCAATGCTCTGTGGCCATGAAAGGGGCTATATAAATGCAAGTTCTTTTTTTTGAAAGAAGAGAACTCAGAAGCCACATTATGGAAGAATACAGGATATCAAAGATTATAGCAAAGATGAAACTACAAAACTACCATCAGCCCAAGCGCTAATAGTAAGACAGGCAGGTGAGTCAAAACCTGGGATTGAGTCACCAGTAGAGGAGTGGAGGTAACTCAGGAACTCTGCGGTAGGTAGAATGTTTGTTTTTTTCTGTGGACAGATGAGCTAAGATGGGTTAGACCTCGTCTGTATTTACCTGGTGAGTTGGTCTCTGACTGGGGAAGGGAAATATCAGTGAGTTACAATCCTGATCATCAATCAGTGTATTTGTGTGGACATCAGAGCTGAATGTGGTTTGGCTGTGACTGCCGCATTGGGAAAAAAATACAGATTAACTGATTATTAATGAGGAAATGGTTTAAAAATTGGTGGAATTCATTACATTTCAGGAATGAGATTTTCATAGAAAAGTGCTTTGACAGGTCACTGTATTCCTTCAGCACTCCGGTGGTTAACTGTCTCACCAAGTAAGCAAGTGGGCCGAGATTGTACTAATAGGTCATGTTAATTTGACAATAGTGGCTCTCGCCATTAAACCATTAATAATCACCCTCTCACTCCAAGTCTTAGATATACTAAAGAAGCCAGGAATCAGGTGTAGAAGCCATTTACTAACTGACAGGGTCACAGACTCAAACACACGCATAGGGAACTTCAGCAAATCTTGATAATAAGTATTAATTGGCAGAAATAAGAGGGATTCAGTTTTTTACTTGAGAGTTAGTCTGGCAATAAAACAAGAGAAAATACCTTACAGTCGGGGCATTCTTCTCCAGGTCTTGCTCCATGCTGGCACAGACTGCTTCATTATCTGAGGAGTTGCAAATGGAACTAAACATTGTGCAATCATCAGCAAACATCTCCACTTCAGACCTCATGATTGAGGGAAGATCATTGATGAAGCAACTGAAGATGGTTGGGCCTCGGACACTACCCTGAGGAACTCCTGCAGCAGATGCTAAAATCTGAAATAAAAACAGAAAATGCTGAAATTACTCAGCAGGTCAGGCACATCTGTGGAGAGAGAAACAGAGTTAATGTTTCAGGTTTGACAAAAGCTCATCCTGAAACGTAAACTCTGTTTCTCCACATAGGCTGCCAGACCTGCTGAGCATTTGCAGCAATTTCTGTTTTTATTTCATTGAAAGGATGATGAGTGCTCTGAATGACTGATCAGATAAAGTAATAGACTGAAGGTGAGGAGGTTAAGATTCAGTTGATTATTTGGCTAGGTGAATTGAAACACTAGAGAGATAAATTTAATTAGCGAGATGATGCTTTTTTCACTTCATCTATTCTTAAATCTTTCAGTATTTGACATTCTCTCTGATTTTGCTTAACAACTCTAAAACAAACCTGCTTCCTTGGCATATCAGTGGTGAATTAGGTGATTTGGGAAGACCCCTTTCAATGGTTTATCAACCTAAAGACTGACAAATACTGACTCATGGTATGGCTGCACTCCGGCAAATTGGGAATGCCTGCAATAACCATTTCTGGGAAGGAGTGCAAGATTTTCCCATTGTTTCATTATCCAAGAGAGTTCAATTGAAATTGGTGTTCTAAAGGTTTATCACTAAAGGGGTGCTCTCGTTGACCTGAGATACTGCTGGTTGCTTTAATCAACCTGAAACCTCCAGTACCTCAGCAGAACAGATACAAGTGATGCACTTTAAGCCATAATGAGCTTCCATTTTGGACTCATGCAGACAGAGCCCATTAAATGAAAAATGTATCGACCAAGAGCATTAATCAGCCTCAGAAACTGGAGCTGAGCTTTTCTCATTGATAAACGGGAGAGCATTAGAAACATTTCGAGGACAGGAAACAAATTAAATCACAAGCCACAGATACAGTGATTGCTTCAATCAACCTGCAGAGACCTGTTTGAGCAGGATTTGGAGTCAGACAGTGTATCTGTTGGCACACAACTGAGGCCATCCCATTTCCAATCCAAGTTTTTAGTGCGCTAGCTATTGAATAATTCACACCATATATGTGGGGGAAACGGTGACATAGTGGTAATCTCACTGAACTAGTAATCCAGAGGCCCAGACTAATGCCCTGGGAACAGGGGTTCAAATCCCACCATGGTGGAATTTAAATTCAATTAAGACATAAAATACAATTAATTAGTTTTTAAAAATCTGGAATTGAAAGCTAGTCTCAGTGATTGTGCCATGAAAACTATCACCAATTGTTGTAAAAACCCATCTGGTTCACGACTGCTCTTGAGGGGAGGAAATCTGCTATCCTTACCTGGTCTGGCCTACATATGACTCCAGACCCACAGCTATAATGTGGTTGCCTCTTAACTGCCCTCTGAAATGGCCTAGAAAGCCACTCAATTGTTAAGGTCAATTAGGGGTGGGCAATAAATGCTGACCTTACCAGTAACGCCCACATTCCATGAATGAATGTTTTTAAATTACATATTAGCACACCCATTGTGATGGATCTGGTATTGTATAATACCAGTAGCTACCAATGTAGTGCATTTTATACTTCCATGAAATGCATTCAGCATTGTATTGTATCCTGGAGGGCATATATAAACTAGTACTATATTCCCTGGAATTTAAAAGGTTAAGGGATGATTTGATAAAAGTTGTCAAGGTATTGTTATGATCCCGTTAGGGCTCATTAACGTTAAAGAGTAAGTTGAATTCCCAGTTATTACTGAAAGAATTACACCACAAGATTTCATGTTTTAAACAAAAAAACTTAAATGTAAAAGATTTAAGCAAAGAAAATCACCACTAACTTAATATTGCTATTTGAAGCCACATACTTTAAACTTAAAATCTTGACACTTGAAAACGTATACTTTAAGCTCTAAATCTTAACAGAACACCCCCATTTGACTTTTACTTCCACCCCAAGAGTTCCCCTAAACTTTACAGGATCTTGGCTGTTTGTCAACTTCTCCTGGGACCAATCCAAAGTGTTCCACAGCTCTTAGGAATTCATTTCAATTTTCCTTAATCTCTCAGCTGTCTTCCAAGTTATGAGATCTCCTGGGGATTCTTCTGCTAGCATCCGGCTAGACAATCTTCCCATTCTCCTTCAAAACCTCCCAAATCTGGATTTCCAGCTTGGGAATGGACCTTGCTCAAGGCAGAATTACCCAGTTCCTAATGGCCACTCTGCACCTGCGTGCAGCAACTTCTAAAGCTAACTGCTTTCAAAAGCCATCTGACTTCCAAAAGCCAAGTGACAATCTATGTCAGCAAGCATACAGCTAAAGAAAACCTGACCAGAAGGCACCCACTACATCACCTATCTCCATAGCAATGCGGTACTTTTGGGATGTCCCAGATAGCAATTTAAGCTAATTACCTTCAACTCCAAAATATTGCTTTTATTTCTGATGCCCACGTGAATTACTGATATTGCTAACGATGACAGAACAATCCTTTCCAGACTTACTGACTTCAACTCCCAACTAAACAAGCCCATCTGCTGTTTTATGGATCTCATCACTTTAACTCTGTCTCTGTAAGCACTCATGGAGAGATCTTTGAGCTTTAAATCTCTGGTGGTCTGCAACCTTTTGAAATTCTTACAGCCACACATTTAATTTCTCCCAAACTAAAAGTGACTTCTAAAATATTAACACAAGCCATGATCTAGGTGATCATAACAATATTAAGGGGAAACAGGGGTAGATGGAGAGAAATTATTTCCATTGGTTGCAGAGTCTAGAACGAAGGGGCATAGCCTAAAAATTAGAGGCAGATCTTTCAGGAGTGAAATTAGGAAACACATCTACATTCTGGAACCATCTTCTACAAATAGCAATTGATGCTAGATCAATTGTTAATTTTAAAACTGAGATTGATTTTTGTTCACCAAAGGTATTCAGGGTTATGGAGCAAAGGCGGTTATATGACATTTGATAGCAGATCAGCCAGGATCTCACTGAATGGTGGAACAGTCTTGAGTGCCTAAATGGCCTCCTCCTCTTCCTATGTTCCTAAGCTCCTATAAATCCACTGGTTATCCATTTAATATGTTATGTATTGTACAAGGAGTGGTGAATGGGATGAGACCAGATTGCCAAGGCAAGAACATGTACCAGGGTTTTGGAGAGAGAACTAAGGTTGGAAATATGGCAACAATTTAATGGACTGGTCAAATTTTGGGTAGCTTTCTTGAGGAGGTGTTTGATAACGGTGGTGTTCAAACCACAGCTGACAGAGCTGGATGCAAGAGGCAGGTTTCTAATAAGGGCAATGTGGGGGAAAGTGAAGGTGGAATTGGCTGATTCGGAGGTGAGATGGGGGAGGGAAAGCAAGGCAGCAAATGGTAGGATTAATGGACGACATGGTGAGCTGAGGATTGAGATGGGAAGAAATAACAAAGAATAGGAAAGGTGACAGTGAGGTTACTTTGTTGGGCAGGTGAAGGCCTGGTAGTTTGGAGCTTAGCAAGGGTGTTGGAAGCGGTCAGAGAGTGATTTGATAGAGGCATTTCCATCTACGAAAGGATGAGCCAGAGTTAAATAGAAACACCTTACTTGCAGTGATTGAGAGGTCTAGAATGCAAGGACACAGATAGAACAGGAGTACTGTGTCCACTTCCGGCCATCGCACTTTAAGAAGGCTCTGAAGACTTTGGAGAGGGTACAGCAGAGGTTAATTAGAATGGTTCCAAGGATGAGGGTTACGTGGATAGACTGGAGAAGCTGGGATTGTTCTCCTTGACGCAGAGAAGACTAAGAGGAGATTTGATAGAGGTGTTTAAATCATGAAGGGTTTAGATAGAGTAAATAAAGAGCAACTGTTTCCAGTGGCTAAAGGGTGGGATAACCTGATGGACTAGATTTCAGGTGATTGGTGCCAAGAGGAATTTTTTTTTATGCAATGAGTGGTTAGGATCTGCCTGATAGGGCGGTGGAAACAGATTTAGTAGTAGCCTTCAAAAGGAATTGGGATAACTCCTTGAAAGAGAAACCATTGCAGAGATGTGTGGAAAGGGCAGGGGAGTGGGACTAATGGATTGTTCTTTCAGAGAACTGGCTCGGACCGTCCCTCGGTGCTATACTATTCTATCATTCATTGACTTAAGACAGAGAGGCAGCGAAACTTTATTTTTGCAGAGGATTGTGAGGATGTTGAAACTCTACTGGAGTTAGTGATTGAACCAGACACCATGTCAACATGAAAGGATAGATTAGAAGGAAAGGGATGTAAGGATATGGGAATAGGGCAGAAAGATGGTATGAAGTTTACTGTTCATTTGGAGGTTACAGACCAACATGGACTGTGATATATTTTCGATTTAAATCTCTGTAATTCAGTGATTACTAGTGCATTACCTGCCTCGGCCCTGACTTATCTGAAATCCTGGGTTCAGGCCATTTCCATATAAGAGGCAGGCACAAAAACGGCTTTCTTTGGGTCTACATCCCATATACTCCATTAGGACGGCCATTTCGGCCAAGGATTTTCATTTGTTTTTAAAATAGCGCTAATTTCTTTGCAGCTGTTGTCCTAGTGTCAACCAATTGCTGTGTCATTCCTATCGGTCCCGCCACCTTGAGTGACATCATGATGGAAGGCGGAGACGTGGACTATCGGAATTTCCCAGTATTGTTTAAAAATGGGGAGTGACTCAACAGGATTGGGCCCCGGTGCCAAATACTGACGCCTGCCCACATCCCCACCCCACCCTGCCCTGCGCCCACACGTGGCATTTCCCCAGTACCCACCCTCTCAATCCCAGGAATCTTATGGCCGGACTATCTGCCATCAAACTGAAATTACTGGCTGTAAACTAGACCTCTTCCAGTCAGGCCTGCTGAATCAGTAAACTGGAAGAACCTGCCAATCCTATCAGATCACACATCCTTTACACAACAACAACTTATATTTATATAGTGCCTTTAATGCAATAAAACGTCCCAAGGTTCTTCACAGGAGCGTTATAAAACAAAATATGACCACGAACCACATAAGGCAATATTAGGTCAGATAACTTAAAGCTTGGTCAAAGAGGTAGGTTTTAATGAGTGTCTTAAAGGAGGAAAGCAAGATAGAGAGGCGGAGAGGTGCAGGGAGGGAATTCAAGAGCTTTGGGCCAAGGCAGTTAAAGGCGCAGCCACCAATGGTGGAGCGATTAAAATCAGGATGCTCAAGAGGCCAGAATTAGAGGAGCACGGATATCTCGGAGAGTGGTGGGGCTGGAGGAGATTACAGAGATAGGGAGGGGTGAGGCCATGGAGGGATTTGAAAACAAGGATGATAATTTTAAAATCAAGATATTGCTTGTCTGGGAGTCAATGTAGGTCAGTGAGCACAGGGGTGAGATAGGAATGGGGCTTGGTGTGAGTTAAGACATGGGCAGCAGAGTTTTGGATGACCTCAAGTTTACAGAGAGTAGGATGTGGGAGAGCAGGCAGGAGTGCGTCGGAATAGTCAAGTCTCAAGGTAAGGAAAGCATGAATGAGGGTTTCAACAGCAGATGAGCTGAGACGTTGGGCGATGTTACAAAGGTGGAAATAACTGGCCTTAGTTCTAGCACGAACTTGAGGTTGGAAGCTCAACTTGGGGTCAAACGTGACACCAAGGTTGTGAACAGACTGGTTTAATCTCAGACTTTTGTCAGGGAGAGGGATGGAGTAGTAGCTAGGGAACGGAGTTTGTAGGGGGACTGAAATACAACGGCTTCAGTCGTCCCACTATTTAATTGAAGGAAATATCTGCCTATCCAGTACTGGATGTTGGATCGGCAGTCTTATAATCTAGCAGTAGAAGTGGTGGTGAGGTACAACTGGGTATCGTCAACATACATGTGAAAACTAATGCTATACTTTTGGATGTGACCAAGGGGCAGCTTGTAGAAGAGAAATAAGAGGGGGCCAAGGATAAATCTTTGGGGCCACCAGAGGTAACACTGTGGGATCAGGAAGAGATGCCATTGCAAATGATTCTCTGGCTATGATTAGATAAGAATGGAACCAGGTGAGAGCAGTCCCACCCAGTTGGACGACAGTGGAGAGGTGTTGGAGGAAGATGGTGTGGTCAACAGTGTCAAAGGCGGCAGACAGGTCGAGAAGGATGATTTGTGACCCGAGACGTCATTTGTGACTTTGATAAGAGCTGTTTTGGCACGGTGACAGGGGCGGAAACCTGATTGGAGAGATAGAATTCCGGGAAAGATGGTAATGGATTTGGGAGGTGACAACACGTTCAAGGAATTTGGAGACGAAAAGGAGGTTGGAAATGGGACGGTGGCTGGCAAGGGCGGTGGGGTCAAGGTTTTGAAAGGAGAGAGGGACAACAGCTGAAGAGAGAGAACCTTTTACAATATTGGCTAACATGGAGACCAGGAGAGGAAGTTGGGTGGGTCTCATGGACAAGATGAGCTCAGAGGCAGCAGGAGGACAGGTAGGAGAGAAACTAGAGAAAGATGCGAGTTGCGGGCTAGGGCAGGGGGAGTATTACAGGAAGATTGGCCAGGTGGGCTAGTGGAAGGGAGGGACATGGCAGAGACAGCTGATTGGATGGTCTTGAACTTAGTGACAAATAAGTCTATGAGCTCCTCGTACTTACTGCTGGAGATGAGGGTGGAGGAGAAAGTGGAGAGGAGTTTAAAAAGATGATTTATAATACAGCAAAGAAGCCGGGGTTTATCTTTGCATTCTAGGATGATCCTGAAATAGCGAGCAGGTTCAATGAAGAGTGCAGGAGGGTATGCCAGGAGCAGCACCAGACATACCTAAAAATGAGGTGTCAACCTAGTGAAGCGACAACCCAGGACTACTTGCATGCCAAACAGCATAAGCAGCATGCGATAGACAGAGCTAAGCGATCCTATAACCAACTAATCAGATCTAAGCTCTGCAGTGCTGCTACATCCAGTCGTGAATGGTGGTGGCCAATTAAGCAACTAACTGGAGGAGGTGGTTCCACAAATATCCCCATCCTCAATGATGGAGGAGCCCAGCACATCAGTGCAAAAGATAAGGCTGAAGCATTTGCAACAATCTTCATCCAGAAGTGGATAATCCATCTTAGCTTCCTCCTGAAGTCCCCAGCATCACAGATGCCAGGTTTCAGCCAATTCGATTCACTCCGTGTGATATCAAGAAACGACTGAAGGCACTGGATACTGCAAAGACTATGGGCCCTGACAACATTCCGACAATAGTACTGAAACTTGTGCTCCAGAACTTGCCGTGCCCCTAACCAAGCTGTTCCAGTTCAGCTACAACACTGGCATCTACCTAGCAAAGTGGAAAATTGGCCAGGTATGTCCTGTACACAAAAAGAAGGACAAATCCAACCCGGCCAATTACCGCCCCATCAGTCTATTCTCCATCATCAGTAAAGTGATGGAAGGTGTCATCGACAGTGCTGTGAAGCAGCACTTACTTAGCAATAACCTGCTCAGTGATGTTCAGTTTGGGTTCTACCTAAGCCACTCAGCTCCTGACCTTGGTTCAAACATGGATAAAATAGCTGAACTCAAGAGGTGAGGTGAGAGTGACGGCCTTTGATATCAAGGCAGCATTTGACCGAGTATGGCATCCAGGAGCCCTAGCAAAACTGGAGTCAATGGGAATCAGGGGGAAAATTCCCTGCTGGTTGGAGTCATCCTTAGCACAAAGGAAGATGGTTATGGTTGTTGGAGGTCAATCATCTGAGCTCCAGGACATCACTTCAGGAGTTCCTCAGGGTAGTGTCCCAGGCCCAACCATCTTCAGCTGCTTCATCAATGACCTTCCTTCAATCATAAGGTCAGAAGTGGAGATGATCGCTGATGATTGCACAATGTTCAGCACCATGCACTGCAGCAATGCACCAATGCTCCTTAGACAGCACTTTCCAAACCTGTGACCTCCACCACCTAGAAGGACAAGGGCAGCAAATACATGTGAACACCACCACCTGCAAGTTCCCCTCCAGGCCACACACCATCCTGACATGGAACTATATCGCCGTTCCTTCACTGTCGCTAGGTCAAAATCCTGGAATTCCCTTCCTAATAGCACTGTGGGTGTACCTACCCCACAAGGACTGCAGCAGCTCAAGAAGGCAGCTCACCACCTTCTCATGGGCAATTCGGGATAGGTAATAAATGCTGGCCCTGCAGATGAGAGCAGGATCCGATTTTGTTTTATATGGTCCAGCCAGTCTGGTGGCGAATGACTAAACCAGTTGTCCGCCATACCCTTTCTAACAGGCGTACTTTGGAGTAAACAAGTGGAGTTAAGGGCTGCAACGGGGGAATGGCCAAGGTGAGAGGGAAAGTAATGATTTTATTAGGCTAGGGCATCAAAGCTGGAGGTGAGGGTGCTGTTAAGCAAATCAGGGGCTGCAGAAACATCATTGGGAATGGAGGGCCAAAGACTAGACAGGTGGGATTGTGAAACTGCATTTGAGGTATAGTTTTTTCCAGGAATGGATACGGAATGAAGTAGTGTTGGGGAGTGGAAGGGGATATGGATAGCGAGTGATACAAGGAAGTGATCAGAGATGGCCTTACCTAATTGATACGACGGGACCATATGATATAGCATGGTCAAGGGAGTGGCCGTGAATATGGGTTGGGGAGTTTACATGGAGGGAGAAATTTAGGAAGGATAAGAGGGCAGTGAACTCAGAGGAGAGAGAACATGATGAGTTGAGATGGAGGTTGAAATCACAGAGGATGAAAAGTCGTTCGGTGCAGAGGCTGAGGGAGGAAAGCGGTGAAGATAAATCAGTGAGAACATTTTTATCACTCTTGGGAGTGCGGTAGAGAACGATGATTTTTAAAGAGAGGTAAGGGCATGGAAGAAGGTGAGATGCTCAAAGGAGAGAGTGCCAGACAGATTGTGGGTCAGGCCACGGTGGGGCGAGTGATGGAAGATATAGCCAAGTGGGGAGGCTTCATTCATTAATAGCAAGGTGTCATCACCCCCTCAGCCAGGGTTCTGCTAAGCCCATGATAGTGATGCAATCATTCACTAATTCATGGATAGCAAGGGCCTTGTTCGCAAATGAACGGACATTCTGGGCGGTGGGGGGGATTCGTAGAAGGGCGGTGAGAGCTGATCTGCTGGCTGAGGTAATAGGGTCAGCAATGGGAGGGGTGAGTTGGACAGGAAGATGATTGGCAAGATTAGCCCCCAGTAGGCACACTGGTGGGAAGGACAATGAGAGAGTGGAGTGAGGGCTATTGGGGTTGCTGCTGATAGTGAGCCAGTGCTGAGAGCCTCGATGAGCCCATCGGAGGATGCCAAATGAGGCACAGAGCCAAAATAAAAGCAAAATACTGCAGATGCTGGAAATCTGAAATAAAAACAGAAAATGCTGGAAATACTCAGTAAGTCAGGTAGCATCTGTAGAGAGAGAAGAAGAGTTGACGTTTCAAGTCTGTGACCTTTCATTCTGTTCTGATGAAAGAGCCTTTCAGTGCAGCAGCTTTTTCGGGAGCAGCGTGTGAGCGAGTGAGCAGCTGGGAAAGTCCGTTTGAAAGTAAATTTAATTTCCTTTTGTTTTTCGGCGGAGGCCAGGGGGCTGCTGGGTAAGTAAAACACTATATATTTGGGCGGTTTAAAATAACTTTCCTTTCAGTGCAGCAGCTTTTTCGGGAGCAGCGTGTGAGCGAGTGAGCAGCTGGGAAAGTCCGTTTGAAAGTAAATTTAATTTCCTTTTGTTTTTCGGCGGAGGCCAGGGGGCTGCTGGGTAAGTAAAACACTATATATTTGGGCGGTTTCTGAACCCGAGACACCACAATTGTAGTGTCTCCCACCCGCCCTCCTCCTCTAACCAAAAAAAAAAGGACTCGGTGGGGTGTTTATAAGGTAAGGCTTTTTCGATTTCTCTGGTTTTATTGTGATTGGTAAAAACTTTTCGTTCCTTTTTCATTTAACTAAGTTTAAACTTAAGATTAAAAATGGCAGGAGATCTCAGACCCGTATCATGCTCCTCTTGCTCAATGTGGGAGCTCAGGGACATGGCTGATGACCCTGACTCCTTCACGTGCAGGAAGTGTGTCCAGCTGCAGCTCTTGTTAGACCGCATGACGGCTCTCGAGCTGCGGATGGACTCACTTTGGAGCATGCGCGATGCTGAGGAGGTCGTGGATAGCACGTTTAGTGAATTGGTCACACCGCAGATTAGGATTGCTGAGGGAGAAAGGGAATGGGTGACCAAAAGGCAGAGAAAGAGCAGGAAGGCAGCGCAGGAGTCCCCTGCGGTCATCTCCCTCCAAAACAAGTATACCGTTTTGGATACTGTTGAGGGAGATGGCTCACCAGGGGAAGGCAGCAGTAGCCAGGTCCATGGCACCGTGGCTGGCTCTGCTGTTCCGAAGGGCGGGAAAAAGAGTGGAAGGGCTATAGTCATAGGGGATTCGATTGAAAGGGGAGTAGATAGGCGGTTCTGTGGTCGAAAACGAGGCTCCCGAATGGTATGTTGCCTCCCAGGTGCACGGGTCAGGGACGTCTCAGATCGGCTGCAGAACATTCTAAAGGGGGAGGGTGAACAGCCAGTTGTCATTGTGCACATAGGCACTAATGATATAGGTAAAAAACGGGATGAGGTCCTACATGCAGAGTTTAGGGAGTTAGGAGCCAAGTTAAAAAGTAGGACCTCAAAGGTAGTAATCTCAGGATTACTACCAGTGCCACGTGATAGTCAGAGTAAAAATGAAAGAATAGTCAGGATGAATGCGTGGCTTGAGAGATGGTGCAGGAAGGAGGGGTTCAGATTTTTGGGACATTGGGACCGGTTCTGGGGGAGGTGGGACTATTACAAATTGGACGGTCTACACCTGGGCCGGACTGGAACCAATGTCCTTGGAGGTGCTTTTGCTAACGCTGTTGGGGAGGGTTTAAACTAATGTGGCAGGGGGATGGGAACCAATTGAGGTCAGTTGACAGTAAGGAGGTAGTAACAAAAGCCTGTAAGGAACTAGATAATGAAGTCAGTGTGACTAAGGGGAAGAGCAGGCAGGGAGCAGATGATGAATATAAAGGGACTGGTGGTCTGAGGTGCATTTGTTTTAATGCAAGAAGTGTAGTAGGTAAGGCAGATGAACTTAGGGCTTGGATTAGTACCTGGGAGTATGATGTTATTGCTATTACTGAGACTTGGTTGAGGGAAGGGCATGATTGGCAACTAAATATCCCAGGATATCGATGCTTCAGGCGGGATAGAGAGGGAGGTAAAAGGGGTGGAGGAGTTGCATTACTGGTCAAAGAGGATATCACAGCTGTGCTGAAGGAGGGCACTATGGAGGACTCGAGCAGTGAGGCAATATGGACAGAACTCAGAAATAGGAAGGGTGCGGTAACAATGTTGGGGCTGTACTACAGGCCTCCCAACAGCGAGCGTGAGATAGAGGTACAAATATGTAAACAGATTATGGAAAGATGTAGGAGCAACAGGGTGGTGGTGATAGGAGATTTTAATTTTCCCAACATTGACTGGGATTCGCTTAGTGTTAGAGGTCCAGATGGAGCAGAATTTGTAAGGAGCATCCAGGAGGGTTTTCTAGAGCAGTATGTAAATAGTCCAACTCGGGAAGGGGCCATACTGGACCTGGTGTTGGGGAATGAGCCCGGCCAGGTTGTTGAAGTTTCAGTAGGGGACTACTTTGGGAATAGTGATCACAATTCCGTAAGCTTTAAAATACTCATGGACAAAGACGAGAGTGGTCCAAAAGGGAGAGTGCTAAATTGGGGGAAGGCCAACTAAACCAAAATTCGGCAGGAGCTGGGAAATGTAGATTGGGAGCAGCTGTTTGAAGGTAAATCCACATGTGATATGTGGGAGGCTTTTAAAGAGAGGTTGATTAGCGTGCAGGAGAGACATGTTCCTGTGAAAATGAGGGATAGAAATGGCAAGATTAGGGAACCATGGATGACAGGTGAAATTGTGAGACTAGCTAAGAGGAAAAAGGAAGCATACATAAGGTCTAGGCGGCTGATGAAAGACGAAGCTTTGAAAGAATATCGGGAATGTAGGACCAATCTGAAACGAGGAATTAAGAGGGCTAAAAGGGGTCATGAAATATCTTTAGCAAACAGGGTTAAGGAAAATCCCAAAGCCTTTTATTCATATATAAGGAGAAAGAGGGTAACTAGAGAAAGGATTGGCCCACGAAAGGACAAAGGAGGAATGTTATGCTTGGACTCAGAGAAAATGGGTGAGATTCTAAACGAGTACTTTGCATCGGTATTCACCGAGGAGAGGGACATGAAGGATGTTGAGGTTAGGGACAGATGTTTGATTACTCTAGGTCAAGTCGGCATAAGGAGGGAGGAAGTGTTGGGTATTCTAAAGGGCATTAAGGTGGACAAGTCCCCAGGTCCGGATGGGATCTATCCCAGGTTACTGAGGGAAGCGAGAGAGGAAATAGCTGGGGCCTTAACAGATATCTTTGCAGCATCCTTAAACACGGGTGAGGTCCCGGAGGACTGGAGAATTGCTAATGTTGTCCCCTTGTTTAAGAAGGGTAGCAGGGATAATCCAGGTAATTATAGACCGGTGAGCCTGACGTCAGTGGTAGGGAAGCTGCTGGAGAAGATACTGAGGGATAGGATCTATTCCCATTTGGAAGAAAATGGGCTCATCAGTGATAGGCAACATGGTTTTGTGCAGGGAAGGTCATGTCTTACCAACTTAATAAAATTCTTTGAGGAAGTGACAAAGTTGATTGATGAGGGAAGGGCTGTCGATGTCATATACATGGACTTCAGTAAGGCGTTTGATAAGGTTCCCCATGGCAAGCTGATGGAGAAAGTGAAGGCGCTTGGTGTCCAAGGTGTACTAGCTAGATGGATAAAGAACTGGCTGGGCAACAGGAGACAGAGAGTAGCAGTAGAAGGGAGTTTTTCAAAATGGAGACGTGTGACCAGTGGTGTTCCACAGGGATCCGTGCTGGGACCACTGTTGTTTGTGATATACATTAATGATTTGGAGGAAAGTATAGGTGGACTGATTAGCAAATTTGCAGACGACACTAAGATTGGTGGAGTAGCAGATAGTGAAGGGGACTGTCAGAGAATACAGCAGAATATAGATAGATTAGAGAGTTGGGCAGAGAAATGGCAGATGGAGTTCAATCAGGGCAAATGCGAGGTGATGCATTTTGGAAGATCCAATTCAAGAGTGAACTATACAGTAAATGGAAAAGTCCTGGGGAAAATTGATGTCCAGAGAGATTTGGGTGTTCAGGTCCACTGTTCCCTGAAGGTGGCAACGCAGGTAAATAGAGTGGTCAAGAAGGCATACGGCATGCTTTCCTTCATCGGACGGGGTATTGAGTACAAGAGTTGGCAGGTCATGTTACAGTTGTATAGGACTTTGGTTCGGCCACATTTGGAATACTGCGTACAGTTCTGGTCGCCACATTATCAAAAGGATGTGGATGCTCTGGAGAGGGTGCAGAGGAGGTTCACCAGGATGTTGCCTGGTATGGAGGGCGCTAGCTATGAAGAGAGGTTGAGCAGATTAGGATTATTTTCATTAGAAAGACGGAGGTTGAGGGGGGACCTGATTGAGGTGTACAAAATCATGAGAGGTATAGACAGGGTGGATAGCAAGAGGCTTTTTCCCAGAGTGGGGGTTTCAATTACTAGAGGACACGAGTTCAAAGTGAAAGGGAAAAAGTTTAGGGGGGATATGCGTGGAAAGTTCTTTACGCAGAGGGTGGTGGGCACCTGGAACGCATTGCCAGCGGAGGTGGTAGATGCGGGCACGATGGAGTCTTTTAAGATGTATCTAGACAGATACATGAATGGGCAGGAAGAAAAGAGATACAGAACCTTAGAAAATAGGCGACATGTTTAGAGAGAGGATCTGGATCGGCGCAGGCTTGGAGGGCCGAAGGGCCTGTTCCTGTGCTGTAATTATCTTTGTTCTAACAGGGAGTCAAACCTGGGATGGTGGTAGGAGAGTCGGAAAGTCGAGGAGGACTGAAGGGTTGGGATAGGGAATTGGGAGGGCAGAGTACCTGAGAGTGGAGAAGAGAAAGGAGGCATGACAATAGAAGAGAGGGGTCTAGGAAGGGTAAAGAGAAAAGAAGTTAAAAAGAGCAAAATTGGAAATAAAATGAAGGCCTTGGGTCTGGAGTGACAGCCAAAATGCGTATGCGAATGGACTCAGGAGGGCACAAGTTACGTAGGTCTGGTTACATAAATGTTAGGGTACATAAAAACCTGATAGTAAAGGGGAACCAAGCTGCTTTTCGATCAGTGTGGTGACACTCTATCCCAATAGCTAGCTGTCGGCGAGACTAGGTATACCAAGGGGTTAATGCTCTCTGCCAAGATCATTCTGGAGTCTGACCAACCATCAAAGAGAAGCTATGGATTACAGGGTCAATCCTGTTGGATCTGTGGGTGGAAGTGTCATTCCAACACTGGTGATCTGTTGAGAAGAATAGATCTATGAAAAGGTTAATATTGTCCACTAACAACAGGCCAATGACTGATTACAAACAGAAAGAAATGCATGAATGAGTTGTCAACATCAAGAGCAAGTTAGAAGAGACATTTATGATTAAAGTGACTCTGAATAGAAACCCATTTTCTTTCACTTTCCAGCCTAGAAGTTCCTGTGGCTGTTAGCCCAGTCGCGTGACGTTCTTCAGTATGACATTTTAACATAGTCATTAACCAGCTTATTTTAAATAGCTCAAAATCCTCTCCATCTCTGTAACATCCTGCAGCCTTACAACCCTCCGAGATATCTACGCTCTTCCAATCCTGACCTCCTGCCTATCCCTGATTTTAATTGCTCCACCATTGGCGGTCACGCCTTTAGCTGCCTGGGCCCTAAGCTCTGGAATTCCCTCCCGAAACCTATCCGCCTCTCTACCTCTCTATTCGTCTTTAAGTCAATGCTTAAAACCTATGTCTTTGACCAATCTCCTGGTCACCTGTCCTATTATCTCCTTATATGGCTCAGTGTCAAATTTTATTTGTTAATTGCTCCTGTGAAGTGTCTTGGGATGTTTTAATGCAAGTTGCAGTGGCTATAATAGTACACAGGGAAATATCACGCCTTAATCATTCTGCTGATATCGGACTCCAGTTGTCTAGGCGATGAAACTGGCTATCATTCAGTGATCCACACTGAAATAGTCTTCAAAGCAAGCCGAGTAATTGTCAGTCCTCTGGCAGGGGTGACTGCTGCAGCTTGGTGTGGTGTGTTATACATCAACTGAATGAAACCCCACACAACAGATACAAGTTTGTGCCATGCTGGGACCTCTCAGCATCAGTGCTGGGGAGCCAAAGGGTTAAAAAAGGCAGGCGGCCCAAAGTAACCAACAGAAGCTAAACAACCCCCACTGGAAAACAGTGAAGGCCTGTGATTGACTTGGTGACTGAGCAATCAGGAGGGGTGAATTACCACAGGGGGCGTGTTCTTCTATTTTGAGCACCAATGAGCAGCAACCAGTAGGAGGAGGAGGGAAGAGACAAGAGATGCAGTGCCAGAGAACAACGATGCACAGGTCCAACTGATAGGGGATGGGAACAGACAGAGCAATTCATCTTAGCCATTTAATTTGATTATTTTTTTTCTTCGCCCCTATTCCAACGAATGTGAGGCTTCCAGTGTTTTTACTTTGTTTTAACACACAGACCATGTCTACTGAAAAAGCAGGTAAAATTGTTTTCCCTTATGACTAGTGATGCTGGCTGTGCTATAAACCCACATTAGTCTTTTTGCTTTGGATGTGTTTCTGAGGTTAGTGCAGTGGGGAGATTTATGTTGGATTATTAGAGGAAGATTCCTAATTATGTGGCAATTTAAAAATCCGAACCATCTGGCAAACAACATGGTGTTAATTGCATTATAATGGCAACTACCATGAAGGTTTTGATATAAATTAGGACACTGTTGTTGTGGGATCACCAGGACATAGTGATGGTGAACTGGTGTGAAGTGTGACATGTGCTTTCCTGCTGTACAGGGACTATTTTTCCTGTATTGACGTTGGCCACAACTGGCTGGTCCTCTCCAGAGGGAATCTGTTCAGTGGCCGATGGGGCTTTGTAAGAATGCCAAGCTCCCTCTCCTCTCTCATGCTCCCCTTTGTCTTTTCTTCTTTCTTTGGGTGCACAGGGCAGCTAACACTCCTGTATGACCGATGCTGCTGTGTGATTGGGGATGGAATGGGCGTGGGGGAGTATCTTTAA
Source organism: Heterodontus francisci (assembly GCF_036365525.1). Lineage (NCBI taxonomy): Eukaryota > Metazoa > Chordata > Chondrichthyes > Heterodontiformes > Heterodontidae > Heterodontus > Heterodontus francisci. Next base: position 10,015,942 of record NC_090399.1, read on the forward strand.
AACACAGCTGGTCTTAGCCCTGACCTCCCCTCCCACCCCTGTCCAACCTTCTGTCCAACTCTCCAAAGCAAGAGAGTCTTCACCCGCTCTTCCTGTTGGGCAGCAATGGGATAGCACAGCTCTGGTTAAAGAGCAGAACTATCCTTCCTCTTCATCTTTTCATTAAAATTTAGTTAATGGGATGACTTTCTTGTTTACAAGTGAACTGGTGTTTTGACCATTTCTCAAATCCATTAAAACTGGGTCCAGTGAATATTACTGTCAAAAGGATGAGTAACTCTGCTATAAAACAGACCAACAGGAATTTTATACAGAGACATGGATCATAATGAGAGCAATATTAGAGTTTAATTGTAGGGTCCAGGTATGTGGAAGGAGTGCAATGCCACTTGTCGGTACAGCTAGGTTTCGTTTTTTTCCGGTGACCTGTTTTTGTTTTGCACTGCAGTTCAGTGTTCCCACTGTTGAAAAAAGCAAGAGGTAATGTTTTTAGTAATGGAAATGTACTGGAACACACCAGACATCTGCATTTTGATGCAGGGATGCAGTCATGTAGAAACATGCCGGAAGCTACAATCTGTCTGACGTGTGGACACACAGAGCCCATGTGAGTGACAGCTCTCCACTTAGTAAAGGAAAAGACCCAGTAAAAAGAGAGATGTTCAGAGCTAGAGGCAAAGTTTATCCAGATACAAATAGAGAGAGATGCTGCAGGAGAGAGAATGACTTTAGCTATATACAGAAAGAAAAATACTGCAGAGAGAGAGACCTTGTACAGTTAGGGACATACTGCAGAGAGAGAGAGATAGACTTTAGCTCGATACAGAAAGAAAGATACTGCAGAGAGAGAGAGAGACATTATACAGTTAGAGATATACTGCAGAGAGAGAGAGAGACTTAATACAGTTAGGAATATACTGCAGAGAGAGTCTTTATACAGATAGGGATACTGCAGAGAGAAAGATTTTATACAGTGAGGGATGTACTACAGTGAGGGAGACTTTATACAGTCAGAAAAATACTGCAGAGAGAGAGACTTTATACAGTTAGAGATATACTGCAGAGAGAGAGAGACTTTATGCAGTGAGAGATATACTGCAGAGAGAGAGACTTTATGCAGTGAGAGATATACTGCAGAGAGAGAGAGACTTTATACAGTGAGAGATATACTGCAGAGAGAGAGACTTTATGCAGTGAGAGATATACTGCAGAGAGAGAGACTTTATCCAGTTAGGGATATACTGCAGAGAGAGAGAGATTTTACACAGAGAGAGATATACTGCAGAGAGAGACTTTACACCGTGAGAGATACACTGCACACAGAGAGAGAGACTTTATACAGTTAGAAATGTACTGCATAGAGAGACTTTATACAGTTACAGATAGACTGCAGAAAGAGACTTTTGCAGTGAGCGATATACTGAAGAGAGAGACTTTATACAGTGAGAAATGTACTGCAGAGAGAGAGAGACTTTATACAGTTAGAGATATACTGCAGAGAGAGAGAGATTTTACACAGAGAGAGATATACTGCAGAGAGAGACTTTACACCGTGAGAGATACACTGCACACAGAGAGAGAGACTTTATACAGTTAGAAATGTACTACATAGAGAGACTTTATACAGTTACAGATAGACTGCAGAAAGAGACTTTTGCAGTGAGCGATATACTGAAGAGAGAGACTTTATACAGTGAGAAATGTACTGCAGAGAGAGAGAGACTTTATACAGTTAGAGATATACTGCAGAGAGAGAGAGATTTTACACAGAGAGAGATATACTGCAGAGAGAGACTTTACACCGTGAGAGATACACTGCACACAGAGAGAGAGAGACTTTATACAGTTAGAAATGTACTACATAGAGAGACTTTATACAGTTACAGATAGACTGCAGAAAGAGACTTTTGCAGTGAGCGATATACTGCAGAGAGAGAATTATACAGTTAGAGATATACTGCAGAGACAGGGGCGGCACAGTGGCGCAGTGGTGAGCACCGCAGCCTCACAGCTCCAGCGACCTGGGTTCAATTCCGGGTACTGCCTGTGTGGAGTTTGCAAGTTCTCCCTGTGTCTGCGTGGGTTTCCTCCGGGTGCTCCGGTTTCCTCCCACATGCCAAAGACTTGCAGGTTGATAGGTAAATTGGCCATTAGATTTTGCCCCTAGTTAGGTAGGTGGTAGGGAAATAAATAGGGATAGGTGGGGATGTGATAGGAATATGGGATTAGTGTAGGATTAGTGTAAACGGGTGGTTGATGGTCGGCACAGACTCGGTGGGCCGAAGGGCCTGTTTCAGTGCTGTATCTCTAAAAAAAAACAACTTTATAGAGTTGTAGATATACTGCAGAGTGAGAGAGAGAGATAATATATACAGATAGGAATATACAGCAGAGAGAGATTGAGAGACTTACATTTCAGGATATCCTGCACAGAGAGAGAGAGACTTTACACTGTTCGAAATGTACTGCAGAGAGAGTGAGAGACTTTACACATTGAGAGATATATTTCTGAGAGAGAGTGACTTTTACAGTTAGACATAAAATGCAGAGTGAGAGAGAGACTTTATCTAGTTAGTGATGTACTGCAGAGTGAGAGAGAGAGAGACTTTATACAGATAGGGATATACTGCAGAGTGAGAGATACTTTATACGGCCAGGGATATACAGCAGAGAGAGAGACTTTACAGTTCGAGATATACTGCAGAGAGAGAACTTTATACAGTTAGATATATTCTGCAGATAGAGAGACTTTATACAGTTAGGGAGATACTGCACAGAGAGAGAGTGACTTCATACAGTTTGAGATATACTGCAGAGAGAGAAAGAGGGACTTTATACAGTGAGAGATATTCTGCAGATAGAGAGAGACTTCATACAGTTAGAGATATACTGCAGAGAGAGAGAGAGAGAGAGAGAGTGACTTTATACAGTTCGAGATATACTGCAGAGAGAGAAAGAGGGACTTTATACAGTTAGAGATATACTGCAGAGAGAGAGAGTGACTTCATACAGTTCGATATATTCTGCAGATAGAGAGTGACTTCATACAGTTAGAGATATACTGCAGAGAGAGAAAGAGGGACTTTATACAGTTAGAGATATACTGCAGAGAGAGAGAGAGTGACTTCATACAGTTTGAGATATACGGCACAGAGTGAGAGAGTCACTTCATACAGTTTGAGATATTCTGCAGATAGAGAGTGACTTCATACAGTTAGAGATATACTGCAGAGAGAGAGTGACTTTATACAGTTAGAGATATACTGCAGAGAGAGTGACTTTATACAGTTAGAGATATACTGCAGAGAGAGAGAGACTTCATACAGTTAGAGATATACTGCAGAGAGAGAGTGACTTTATACAGTTAGAGATATACTGCAGAGAGAGAGAGACTTTATACAGTTAGAGATATACTGCAGAGAGAGAGTGACTTTATACAGTTAGAGATATACTGCAGAGAGAGAGAGAGAGTGACTTCATACAGTTTGAGATATACTGCAGAGAGAGAGTGACTTTATACAGTTAGAGATATACTGCAGAGAGAGAGTGACTTTATACAGTTAGAGATATACTGCAGAGAGAGAGTGACTTTATACAGTTAGAGATATACTGCAGAGAGAGAGAGAGTGACTTCATACAGTTTGAGATATACTGCAGAGAGAGAGTGACTTTATACAGTTTGAGATATACTGCAGAGAGAGAAAGAGGGACTTCATACAGTTTGAGATATACTGCAGTGAGAGAAAGAGGGACTTTATACAGTGAGAGATATTCTGCAGATAGAGAGTGACTTCATACAGTTTGAGATATACTGCAGAGAGAGAGAGAGTGACTTCATACAGTTTGAGATATACTGCAGAGAGAGAAAGAGGGACTTTATACAGTGAGAGATATTCTGCAGATAGAGAGAGACTTCATACAGTTAGAGATATACTGCAGAGAGAGAGAGAGTGACTTTATACAGTTAGAGATATACTGCAGAGAGAGAGTGACTTTATACAGTTAGAGATATACTGCAGAGAGAGAGTGACTTTATACAGTTAGAGATATACTGCAGAGAGAGAGTGACTTTATACAGTTCGAGATATACTGCAGAGAGAGAGAGAACTTTACACAGTTAGAGATATATTGCAGATGGAGAGTGACTTTATACAGTTAGTGATATATTGCAGATGGAGAGTTACTTTATACAGTTTGAGATATACTGCAGAGAGAGAGTGACTTTATACAGTTAGTGATATATTGCAGATGGAGAGTGACTTTATACAGTTAGTGATATATTGCAGATGGAGAGTTACTTTATACAGTTTGAGATATACTGCAGAGAGAGAGTTACTTTATACAGTTAGAGATATACTGCAGAGAGAGAGTTACATTAATCAGTTAGAGATATACTGCAGAGAGAGAGTTACTTTATACAGTTAGAGATATACTGCAGAGAGAGAGTTACATTAATCAGTTAGAGATATACTGCAGTGAGAGAGTGACTTTACACAGTTAGAGATATACTTTAGAGAGAGAGTTACTTTATACAGTAAGAGATATACTGCAGAGAGAGAGTGACTTTATACAGTTAGAGATATACTGCAGAGAGAGAGAGTGACTTTATACAGTTCGAGAAAAAATGCAGAGAGAGTTACTTTATACAGTTAGAGATATACTGCAGAGAGAGAGTTACATTAATCAGTTCGAGATATACTGCAGAGAGAGAGTTACATTAATCAGTTAGAGATATACTGCAGAGAGAGAGTGACTTTGTACAGTTAGAGATATCCTGCAGAGAGAGAGTTACTTTATACAGTTCGAGATATACTGCAGAGAGAGAGAGTGACTTTATACAGTTAGAGATGTCCTGCAGATGGAGAGTTACTTTATACAGTTAGAGATATACTGCAGAGAGAGAGTTACTTTCTACAGTTCGAGATATACTGCAGATGGAGAGTGACTTTATACAGTTAGAGATATACTGCAGAGAGACAGTTACATTAATCAGTTAGAGATATACTGCAGAGAGTGAGAGTGACTTTATACAGTTCGAGAAAAAATGCAGAGAGAGTTACTTTATACAGTTAGAGATATACTGCAGTGAGAGAGTGACTTTATACAGTTAGAGATATACTGCAGAGAGAGAGTGACTTTATACAGTTAGAGATATACTGCAGTTAGAGAGTGACTTTATACAGTTAGAGATATACTGCAGAGAGAGAGTGACTTTATACATTTAGAGATATACTGCAGTGAGAGAGTGACTTTATACAGTTAGAGATATACTGCAGAGAGAGAGTTACTTTATACAGTTAGAGATATACTGCAGAGAGAGAGTGACTTTATACAGTTAGAGATATACTGCAGAGAGAGAGTGACTTTATACAGTTAGAGATATACTGCAGAGAGAGAGTGACTTTATACAGTTGGAGATATACTGCAGAGAGAGAGTTACTTTTTACAGTTAGAGATATACTGCAGAGAGAGAGTGACTTTATACAGTTAGAGATATACTGCAGAGAGAGAGAGTGACTTTATACAGTTAGAGATATACTGCAGAGAGAGAGAGAGTGACTTTATACAGTTAGAGATATACTGCAGAGAGAGAGTGACTTCATACCGTTTGAGATATACTGCAGAGAGAGAGTGACTTTATACAGTTAGAGATATACTGCAGACAGAGAGAGTGACTTTATACAGTTAGTGATATATTGCAGATGGAGAGTGACTTTATACAGTTAGTGATATATTGCAGATGGAGAGTTACTTTATACAGTTTGAGATATACTGCAGAGAGAGAGTTACTTTATACAGTTAGAGATATACTGCAGAGAGAGAGTTACATTAATCAGTTAGAGATATACTGCAGAGAGAGAGTTACTTTATACAGTTAGAGATATACTGCAGAGAGAGAGTTACATTAATCAGTTAGAGATATACTGCAGTGAGAGAGTGACTTTACACAGTTAGAGATATACTGCAGAGAGAGAGTTACTTTATACAGTTAGAGATATACTGCAGAGAGAGAGTGACTTTATACAGTTAGAGATATACTGCAGAGAGAGAGAGTGACTTTATACAGTTCGAGAAAAAATGCAGAGAGAGTTACTTTCTACAGTTAGAGATATACTGCAGATGGAGAGTGACTTTATACAGTTAGAGATATACTGCAGAGAGACAGTTACATTAATCAGTTAGAGATATACTGCAGAGAGAGAGAGTGACTTTATACAGTTAGAGATATACTGCAGAGAGAGAGTGACTTTATACAGTTAGAGATATACTGCAGTGAGAGAGTGACTTTATACAGTTAGAGATATACTGCAGAGAGAGAGTGACTTTATACAGTTAGAGATATACTGCAGTGAGAGAGTGACTTTATACAGTTAGAGATATACTGCAGAGAGAGAGAGAGTGACTTTATACAGTTAGAGATATACTGCAGAGAGAGAGTGACTTCATACCGTTTGAGATATAGTGCAGAGAGAGAGTGACTTTATACAGTTAGAGATATACTGCAGACAGAGAGAGTGACTTTATACAGTTAGTGATATATTGCAGATGGAGAGTTACTTTATACAGTTTGAGATATACTGCAGAGAGAGTTACTTTATACAGTTCGAGATATACTGCAGAGAGAGAGTTACATTAATCAGTTAGAGATATACTGCAGAGAGAGAGTTACTTTATACAGTTAGAGATACACTGCAGAGAGAGAGTGACTTTATACAGTTAGAGATATACTGCAGAGAGAGAGAGAGACTTTTTACAGTTAGAGATATACTGCAGAGAGAGAGTGACTTTTTACAGTTAGAGATATACTGCAGAGAGAGAGTGACTTTATACAGTTAGAGATATACTGCAGAGAGAGAGTTACTTTATACAGTTAGAGATATACTGCAGAGAGAGAGTTACTTTATACAGTTAGAGATATACTGCAGAGAGAGAGTTACTTTATGCAGTTAGAGATATACTGCAGAGAGAGAGTGACTTTTCACAGTTAGAGATATACTGCAGAGAGAGAGAGTGACTTTATACAGTTAGAGATATACTGCAGAGAGAGAGTTACTTGAGACAGTTAGAGATATACTGCAGAGAGAGAGTGACTTTACACAGTTAGAGATATACTGCAGAGAGAGAGAGTTACTTTATACATTTAGAGATATACTGCAGAGAGAGAGTGACTTTATACCGTTAGAGATATACTGCAGAGAGAGAGTTACTTTATACAGTTAGAGATATACTGCAGAGAGAGAGTTACTTTATACAGTTAGAGATATACTGCAGAGAGAGAGTGACATTATACAGTTAGAGATATACTGCAGAGAGAGAGTTACTTTATACAGTTAGAGATATCCTGCAGAGAGAGAGTGACTTTATACCGTTAGAGATATACTGCAGAGAGATAGTTACTTTATACAGTTCGAGATATACTGCAGAGAGAGAGTGACTTTATACCGTTAGAGATATAATGCAGAGAGAGAGTTACTTTGTACAGTTCGAGATATACTGCAGAGAGAGAGAGTGACTTTATACAGTTAGAGATATACTGCAGATGGAGAGTTACTTTATACAGTTAGAGATATACTGCAGAGAGAGAGTTACTTTCTACAGTTCGAGATATACTGCAGATGGAGAGTGACTTTATACAGTTCGAGATATACTGCAGAGAGAGAGTTACTTTATACAGTTAGAGATATACTGCAGAGAGAGAGTGACTTTATACAGTTAGAGATATACTGCAGAGAGAGAGTTACTTTATACAGTTAGAGATATACTGCAGAGAGAGAGTGACTTTATACCGTTAGAGATATACTGCAGAGAGATAGTTACTTTATACAGTTCGAGATATACTGCAGAGAGAGAGTGACTTTATACCGTTAGAGATATAATGCAGAGAGAGAGTTACTTTGTACAGTTCGAGATATACTGCAGAGAGAGAGAGTGACTTTATACAGTTAGAGATATACTGCAGATGGAGAGTTACTTTATACAGTTAGAGATATACTGCAGAGAGAGAGTTACTTTCTACAGTTCGAGATATACTGCAGATGGAGAGTGACTTTATACAGTTAGAGATATACTGCAGAGAGACAGTTACATTAATCAGTTAGAGATATACTGCAGAGAGAGAGAGTGACTTTATACAGTTAGAGATATACTGCAGAGAGAGAGAGTGACTTTATACAGTTAGAGATATACTGCAGAGAGAGAGAGTTACTTTACACAGCTAGAGATACACTGCAGAGAGAGAGTGACTTTATACAGTTAGAGATATACTGCAGAGAGAGAGTGACTTTTTACAGTTAGAGATATACTGCAGAGAGAGAGTGACTTTATACAGTTAGAGATATACTGCAGTGAGAGAGTGACTTTATACAGTTAGAGATATACTGCAGAGAGAGAGTGACTTTATACAGTTAGAGATATACTGCAGTGAGAGAGTGACTTTATACAGTTAGAGATATACTGCAGAGAGAGAGTTACTTTATACAGTTAGAGATATACTGCAGAGAGAGAGTGACTTTATACAGTTAGAGATATACTGCAGAGAGAGAGTGACTTTATACAGTTAGAGATATACTGCAGAGAGAGAGAGTGACTTTATACAGTTAGAGATATACTGCAGAGAGAGAGAGAGTGACTTTATACAGTTAGAGATATACTGCAGAGAGAGAGTGACTTCATACCGTTTGAGATATAGTGCAGAGAGAGAGTGACTTTATACAGTTAGAGATATACTGCAGACAGAGAGAGTGACTTTATACAGTTAGTGATATATTGCAGATGGAGAGTTACTTTATACAGTTTGAGATATACTGCAGAGAGAGTTACTTTATACAGTTAGAGATATACTGCAGAGAGAGAGTTACATTAATCAGTTAGAGATATACTGCAGAGAGAGAGTTACTTTATACAGTTAGAGATATACTGCAGAGAGAGAGTTACATTAATCAGTTAGAGATATACTGCAGAGAGAGAGTGACTTTATACAGTTAGAGATATACTGCAGAGAGAGAGAGTGACTTTATACAGTTAGAGATATACTGCAGAGAGAGAGAGTTACTTTACACAGCTAGAGATACACTGCAGAGAGAGAGTGACTTTATACAGTTAGAGATATACTGCAGAGAGAGAGAGAGACTTTTTACAGTTAGAGATATACTGCAGAGAGAGAGTGACTTTTTACAGTTAGAGATATACTGCAGAGAGAGAGTGACTTTATACAGTTAGAGATATACTGCAGAGAGAGAGTTACTTTATACAGTTAGAGATATACTGCAGAGAGAGAGTTACTTTATACAGTTAGAGATATACTGCAGAGAGAGAGTTACTTTATACAGTTAGAGATATACTGCAGAGAGAGAGTGACTTTTCACAGTTAGAGATATACTGCAGAGAGAGAGAGTGACTTTATACAGTTAGAGATATACTGCAGAGAGAGAGTTACTTTATACAGTTAGAGATATGCTGCAGAGAGAGAGTGACTTTACACAGTTAGAGATATACTGCAGAGAGAGAGAGTTACTTTATACATTTAGAGATATACTGCAGAGAGAGAGTGACTTTATACCGTTAGAGATATACTGCAGAGAGAGAGTTACTTTATACAGTTAGAGATATACTGCAGAGAGAGAGTTACTTTATACAGTTAGAGATATACTGCAGAGAGAGAGTGACATTATACAGTTAGAGATATAATGCAGAGAGAGAGTTACTTTATACAGTTAGAGATATACTGCAGAGAGAGAGTGACTTTATACCGTTAGAGATATACTGCAGAGAGAGAGTTACTTTATACAGTTCGAGATATACTGCAGAGAGAGAGTGACTTTATACCGTTAGAGATATACTGCAGAGAGAGAGTTACTTTATACAGTTAGTGATATACTGCAGAGAGAGAGTGACTTTACACAGTTAGAGAAATACTGCAGAGAGAGAGTGACTTTATACCGTTAGATATATACTGCAGAGAGAGAGTTACTTTATACAGTTCGAGATATACTGCAGAGAGAGAGAGTGACTTTATACAGTTAGAGATATACTGCAGATGGAGAGTTACTTTATACAGTTAGAGATATACTGCAGAGAGAGAGTTACTTTCTACAGTTCGAGATATACTGCAGATGGAGAGTGACTTTATACAGTTAGAGATATACTGCAGAGAGACAGTTACATTAATCAGTTAGAGATATACTGCAGAGAGAGAGAGTGACTTTATACAGTTAGAGATATACTGCAGAGAGAGAGTGACTTTATACAGTTAGAGATATACTGCAGTGAGAGAGTGACTTTATACAGTTAGAGATATACTGCAGAGAGAGAGTGACTTTATACAGTTAGAGATATACTGCAGTGAGAGAGTGACTTTATACAGTTAGAGATATACTGCAGAGAGAGAGTTACTTTATACAGTTAGAGATATACTGCAGAGAGAGAGTGACTTTATACAGTTAGAGATATACTGCAGAGAGAGAGTGACTTTATACAGTTAGAGATATACTGCAGAGAGAGAGAGTGACTTTATACAGTTAGAGATATACTGCAGAGAGAGAGAGAGTGACTTTATACAGTTAGAGATATACTGCAGAGAGAGAGTGACTTCATACCGTTTGAGATATAGTGCAGAGAGAGAGTGACTTTATACAATTAGAGATATACTGCAGACAGAGAGAGTGACTTTATACAGTTAGTGATATATTGCAGATGGAGAGTTACTTTATACAGTTTGAGATATACTGCAGAGAGAGTTACTTTATACAGTTCGAGATATACTGCAGAGAGAGAGTTACATTAATCAGTTAGAGATATACTGCAGAGAGAGAGTTACTTTATACAGTTAGAGATACACTGCAGAGAGAGAGTGACTTTATACAGTTAGAGATATACTGCAGAGAGAGAGAGAGACTTTTTACAGTTAGAGATATACTGCAGAGAGAGAGTGACTTTTTACAGTTACAGATATACTGCAGAGAGAGAGTGACTTTATACAGTTAGAGATATACTGCAGAGAGAGAGTTACTTTATACAGTTAGAGATATACTGCAGAGAGAGAGTTACTTTATACAGTTAGAGATATACTGCAGAGAGAGAGTTACTTTATACAGTTAGAGATATACTGCAGAGAGAGAGTGACTTTTCACAGTTAGAGATATACTGCAGAGAGAGAGAGTGACTTTATACAGTTAGAGATATACTGCAGAGAGAGAGTTACTTTATACAGTTAGAGATATACTGCAGAGAGAGAGTGACTTTACACAGTTAGAGATATACTGCAGAGAGAGAGAGTTACTTTATACATTTAGAGATATACTGCAGAGAGAGAGTGACTTTACACAGTTAGAGATATACTGCAGAGAGAGAGAGTTACTTTATACATTTAGAGATATACTGCAGAGAGAGAGTGACTTTATACGGTTAGAGATATACTGCAGAGAGAGAGTTACTTTATACAATTAGAGATATACTGCAGAGAGAGAGTGACATTATACAGTTAGAGATATACTGCAGAGAGAGAGTTACTTTATACAGTTAGAGATATACTGCAGAGAGAGAGTGACTTTATACCGTTAGAGATATACTGCAGAGAGAGAGTTACTTTATACAGTTCGAGATATACTGCAGAGAGAGAGTGACTTTATACCGTTAGAGATATACTGCAGAGACAGAGTTACTTTATACAGTTAGTGATATACTGCAGAGAGAGAGTGACTTTACACAGTTAGAGATATACTGCAGAGAGAGAGTGACTTTATACCGTTAGATATATACTGCAGAGAGAGAGTTACTTTATACAGTTCGAGATATACTGCAGAGAGAGAGAGTGACTTTATACAGTTAGAGATATACTGCAGATGGAGAGTTACTTTATACAGTTAGAGATATACTGCAGAGAGAGAGTTACTTTCTACAGTTCGAGATATACTGCAGATGGAGAGTGACTTTATACAGTTAGAGATATACTGCAGAGAGACAGTTACATTAATCAGTTAGAGATATACTGCAGAGAGAGAGAGTGACTTTATACAGTTCGAGAAAAAATGCAGAGAGAGTTACTTTATACTGTTAGAGATATACTGCAGTGAGAGAGTGACTTTATACAGTTAGAGATATACTGCAGAGAGAGAGTTACTTTATACAGTTAGAGATATACTGCAGAGAGAGAGTTACTTTATACAGTTAGAGATATACTGCAGAGAGTGAGTGACTTCATACAGTTAGAGATATACTGCAGAGAGAGAGTGACTTTATACAGTTAGAGATATACTGCAGAGAGAGAGTTACTTTATACAGTTAGAGATATACTGCAGAGAGAGAGTGACTTTATACAGTTAGAGATATACTGCAGAGAGAGACAGTGACTTTATGCAGTTAGAGATATACTGCAGAGAGAGAGAGAGTGACTTTATACAGTTAGAGATATACTGCAGAGAGAGAGTGACTTCGTACCGTGTGAGATATACTGCAGAGAGAGAGTGACTTTATACAGTTAGAGATATACTGCAGACAGAGACAGTGACTTTAAACAGTTAGTGATAATTTGCAGATGGAGAGTTACTTTATACAGTTTGAGATATACTGCAGAGAGAGAGAGTGACTTTATACAGTTAGAGATATACTGCAGAGAGAGAGTGACTTTATACCGTTAGATATATACTGCAGAGAGAGAGTTACTTTGTACAGTTCGAGATATACTGCAGAGAGAGAGAGTGACTTTATACAGTTAGAGATATACTGCAGATGGAGAGTTACTTTATACAGTTAGAGATATACTGCAGAGAGAGAGTTACTTTCTACAGTTCGAGATATACTGCAGATGGAGAGTGACTTTATACAGTTAGAGATATACTGCAGAGAGACAGTTACATTAATCAGTTAGAGATATACTGCAGAGAGAGAGAGTGACTTTATACAGTTAGAGATATACTGCAGAGAGAGAGAGTGACTTTATACAGTTAGAGATATACTGCAGAGAGAGAGAGTTACTTTACACAGCTAGAGATACACTGCAGAGAGAGAGTGACTTTATACAGTTAGAGATATACTGCAGAGAGAGAGAGAGACTTTTTACAGTTAGAGATATACTGCAGAGAGAGAGTGACTTTTTACAGTTAGAGATATACTGCAGAGAGAGAGTGACTTTATACAGTTAGAGATATACTGCAGTGAGAGAGTGACTTTATACAGTTAGAGATATACTGCAGAGAGAGAGTGACTTTATACAGTTAGAGATATACTGCAGTGAGAGAGTGACTTTATACAGTTAGAGATATACTGCAGAGAGAGAGTTACTTTATACAGTTAGAGATATACTGCAGAGAGAGAGTGACTTTATACAGTTAGAGATATACTGCAGAGAGAGAGTGACTTTATACAGTTAGAGATATACTGCAGAGAGAGAGAGTGACTTTATACAGTTAGAGATATACTGCAGAGAGAGAGAGAGTGACTTTATACAGTTAGAGATATACTGCAGAGAGAGAGTGACTTCATACCGTTTGAGATATAGTGCAGAGAGAGAGTGACTTTATACAGTTAGAGATATACTGCAGACAGAGAGAGTGACTTTATACAGTTAGTGATATATTGCAGATGGAGAGTTACTTTATACAGTTTGAGATATACTGCAGAGAGAGTTACTTTATACAGTTAGAGATATACTGCAGAGAGAGAGTTACATTAATCAGTTAGAGATATACTGCAGAGAGAGAGTTACTTTATACAGTTAGAGATATACTGCAGAGAGAGAGTTACATTAATCAGTTAGAGATATACTGCAGAGAGAGAGTGACTTTATACAGTTAGAGATATACTGCAGAGAGAGAGAGTGACTTTATACAGTTAGAGATATACTGCAGAGAGAGAGAGTTACTTTACACAGCTAGAGATACACTGCAGAGAGAGAGTGACTTTATACAGTTAGAGATATACTGCAGAGAGAGAGAGAGACTTTTTACAGTTAGAGATATACTGCAGAGAGAGAGTGACTTTTTACAGTTAGAGATATACTGCAGAGAGAGAGTGACTTTATACAGTTAGAGATATACTGCAGAGAGAGAGTTACTTTATACAGTTAGAGATATACTGCAGAGAGAGAGTTACTTTATACAGTTAGAGATATACTGCAGAGAGAGAGTTACTTTATACAGTTAGAGATATACTGCAGAGAGAGAGTGACTTTTCACAGTTAGAGATATACTGCAGAGAGAGAGAGTGACTTTATACAGTTAGAGATATACTGCAGAGAGAGAGTTACTTTATACAGTTAGAGATATGCTGCAGAGAGAGAGTGACTTTACACAGTTAGAGATATACTGCAGAGAGAGAGAGTTACTTTATACATTTAGAGATATACTGCAGAGAGAGAGTGACTTTATACCGTTAGAGATATACTGCAGAGAGAGAGTTACTTTATACAGTTAGAGATATACTGCAGAGAGAGAGTTACTTTATACAGTTAGAGATATACTGCAGAGAGAGAGTGACATTATACAGTTAGAGATATAATGCAGAGAGAGAGTTACTTTATACAGTTAGAGATATACTGCAGAGAGAGAGTGACTTTATACCGTTAGAGATATACTGCAGAGAGAGAGTTACTTTATACAGTTCGAGATATACTGCAGAGAGAGAGTGACTTTATACCGTTAGAGATATACTGCAGAGAGAGAGTTACTTTATACAGTTAGTGATATACTGCAGAGAGAGAGAGTGACTTTATACAGTTCGAGAAAAAATGCAGAGAGAGTTACTTTATACTGTTAGAGATATACTGCAGTGAGAGAGTGACTTTATACAGTTAGAGATATACTGCAGAGAGAGAGTTACTTTATACAGTTAGAGATATACTGCAGAGAGAGAGTTACTTTATACAGTTAGAGATATACTGCAGAGAGTGAGTGACTTCATACAGTTAGAGATATACTGCAGAGAGAGAGTGACTTTATACAGTTAGAGATATACTGCAGAGAGAGAGTTACTTTATACAGTTAGAGATATACTGCAGAGAGAGAGTGACTTTATACAGTTAGAGATATACTGCAGAGAGAGACAGTGACTTTATGCAGTTAGAGATATACTGCAGAGAGAGAGAGAGTGACTTTATACAGTTAGAGATATACTGCAGAGAGAGAGTGACTTCGTACCGTGTGAGATATACTGCAGAGAGAGAGTGACTTTATACAGTTAGAGATATACTGCAGACAGAGACAGTGACTTTAAACAGTTAGTGATAATTTGCAGATGGAGAGTTACTTTATACAGTTTGAGATATACTGCAGAGAGAGAGAGTGACTTTATACAGTTAGAGATATACTGCAGAGAGAGAGTGACTTTATACCGTTAGATATATACTGCAGAGAGAGAGTTACTTTGTACAGTTCGAGATATACTGCAGAGAGAGAGAGTGACTTTATACAGTTAGAGATATACTGCAGATGGAGAGTTACTTTATACAGTTAGAGATATACTGCAGAGAGAGAGTTACTTTCTACAGTTCGAGATATACTGCAGATGGAGAGTGACTTTATACAGTTAGAGATATACTGCAGAGAGACAGTTACATTAATCAGTTAGAGATATACTGCAGAGAGAGAGAGTGACTTTATACAGTTAGAGATATACTGCAGAGAGAGAGAGTGACTTTATACAGTTAGAGATATACTGCAGAGAGAGAGAGTTACTTTACACAGCTAGAGATACACTGCAGAGAGAGAGTGACTTTATACAGTTAGAGATATACTGCAGAGAGAGAGAGAGACTTTTTACAGTTAGAGATATACTGCAGAGAGAGAGTGACTTTTTACAGTTAGAGATATACTGCAGAGAGAGAGTGACTTTATACAGTTAGAGATATACTGCAGTGAGAGAGTGACTTTATACAGTTAGAGATATACTGCAGAGAGAGAGTGACTTTATACAGTTAGAGATATACTGCAGTGAGAGAGTGACTTTATACAGTTAGAGATATACTGCAGAGAGAGAGTTACTTTATACAGTTAGAGATATACTGCAGAGAGAGAGTGACTTTATACAGTTAGAGATATACTGCAGAGAGAGAGTGACTTTATACAGTTAGAGATATACTGCAGAGAGAGAGAGTGACTTTATACAGTTAGAGATATACTGCAGAGAGAGAGAGAGTGACTTTATACAGTTAGAGATATACTGCAGAGAGAGAGTGACTTCATACCGTTTGAGATATAGTGCAGAGAGAGAGTGACTTTATACAGTTAGAGATATACTGCAGACAGAGAGAGTGACTTTATACAGTTAGTGATATATTGCAGATGGAGAGTTACTTTATACAGTTTGAGATATACTGCAGAGAGAGTTACTTTATACAGTTAGAGATATACTGCAGAGAGAGAGTTACATTAATCAGTTAGAGATATACTGCAGAGAGAGAGTTACTTTATACAGTTAGAGATATACTGCAGAGAGAGAGTTACATTAATCAGTTAGAGATATACTGCAGAGAGAGAGTGACTTTATACAGTTAGAGATATACTGCAGAGAGAGAGAGTGACTTTATACAGTTAGAGATATACTGCAGAGAGAGAGAGTTACTTTACACAGCTAGAGATACACTGCAGAGAGAGAGTGACTTTATACAGTTAGAGATATACTGCAGAGAGAGAGAGAGACTTTTTACAGTTAGAGATATACTGCAGAGAGAGAGTGACTTTTTACAGTTAGAGATATACTGCAGAGAGAGAGTGACTTTATACAGTTAGAGATATACTGCAGAGAGAGAGTTACTTTATACAGTTAGAGATATACTGCAGAGAGAGAGTTACTTTATACAGTTAGAGATATACTGCAGAGAGAGAGTTACTTTATACAGTTAGAGATATACTGCAGAGAGAGAGTGACTTTTCACAGTTAGAGATATACTGCAGAGAGAGAGAGTGACTTTATACAGTTAGAGATATACTGCAGAGAGAGAGTTACTTTATACAGTTAGAGATATGCTGCAGAGAGAGAGTGACTTTACACAGTTAGAGATATACTGCAGAGAGAGAGAGTTACTTTATACATTTAGAGATATACTGCAGAGAGAGAGTGACTTTATACCGTTAGAGATATACTGCAGAGAGAGAGTTACTTTATACAGTTAGAGATATACTGCAGAGAGAGAGTTACTTTATACAGTTAGAGATATACTGCAGAGAGAGAGTGACATTATACAGTTAGAGATATAATGCAGAGAGAGAGTTACTTTATACAGTTAGAGATATACTGCAGAGAGAGAGTGACTTTATACCGTTAGAGATATACTGCAGAGAGAGAGTTACTTTATACAGTTCGAGATATACTGCAGAGAGAGAGTGACTTTATACCGTTAGAGATATACTGCAGAGAGAGAGTTACTTTATACAGTTAGTGATATACTGCAGAGAGAGAGTGACTTTACACAGTTAGAGAAATACTGCAGAGAGAGAGTGACTTTATACCGTTAGATATATACTGCAGAGAGAGAGTTACTTTATACAGTTCGAGATATACTGCAGAGAGAGAGAGTGACTTTATACAGTTAGAGATATACTGCAGATGGAGAGTTACTTTATACAGTTAGAGATATACTGCAGAGAGAGAGTTACTTTCTACAGTTCGAGATATACTGCAGATGGAGAGTGACTTTATACAGTTAGAGATATACTGCAGAGAGACAGTTACATTAATCAGTTAGAGATATACTGCAGAGAGAGAGAGTGACTTTATACAGTTAGAGATATACTGCAGAGAGAGAGTGACTTTATACAGTTAGAGATATACTGCAGTGAGAGAGTGACTTTATACAGTTAGAGATATACTGCAGAGAGAGAGTGACTTTATACAGTTAGAGATATACTGCAGTGAGAGAGTGACTTTATACAGTTAGAGATATACTGCAGAGAGAGAGTTACTTTATACAGTTAGAGATATACTGCAGAGAGAGAGTGACTTTATACAGTTAGAGATATACTGCAGAGAGAGAGTGACTTTATACAGTTAGAGATATACTGCAGAGAGAGAGAGTGACTTTATACAGTTAGAGATATACTGCAGAGAGAGAGAGAGTGACTTTATACAGTTAGAGATATACTGCAGAGAGAGAGTGACTTCATACCGTTTGAGATATAGTGCAGAGAGAGAGTGACTTTATACAATTAGAGATATACTGCAGACAGAGAGAGTGACTTTATACAGTTAGTGATATATTGCAGATGGAGAGTTACTTTATACAGTTTGAGATATACTGCAGAGAGAGTTACTTTATACAGTTCGAGATATACTGCAGAGAGAGAGTTACATTAATCAGTTAGAGATATACTGCAGAGAGAGAGTTACTTTATACAGTTAGAGATACACTGCAGAGAGAGAGTGACTTTATACAGTTAGAGATATACTGCAGAGAGAGAGAGAGACTTTTTACAGTTAGAGATATACTGCAGAGAGAGAGTGACTTTTTACAGTTACAGATATACTGCAGAGAGAGAGTGACTTTATACAGTTAGAGATATACTGCAGAGAGAGAGTTACTTTATACAGTTAGAGATATACTGCAGAGAGAGAGTTACTTTATACAGTTAGAGATATACTGCAGAGAGAGAGTTACTTTATACAGTTAGAGATATACTGCAGAGAGAGAGTGACTTTTCACAGTTAGAGATATACTGCAGAGAGAGAGAGTGACTTTATACAGTTAGAGATATACTGCAGAGAGAGAGTTACTTTATACAGTTAGAGATATACTGCAGAGAGAGAGTGACTTTACACAGTTAGAGATATACTGCAGAGAGAGAGAGTTACTTTATACATTTAGAGATATACTGCAGAGAGAGAGTGACTTTACACAGTTAGAGATATACTGCAGAGAGAGAGAGTTACTTTATACATTTAGAGATATACTGCAGAGAGAGAGTGACTTTATACGGTTAGAGATATACTGCAGAGAGAGAGTTACTTTATACAATTAGAGATATACTGCAGAGAGAGAGTGACATTATACAGTTAGAGATATACTGCAGAGAGAGAGTTACTTTATACAGTTAGAGATATACTGCAGAGAGAGAGTGACTTTATACCGTTAGAGATATACTGCAGAGAGAGAGTTACTTTATACAGTTCGAGATATACTGCAGAGAGAGAGTGACTTTATACCGTTAGAGATATACTGCAGAGACAGAGTTACTTTATACAGTTAGTGATATACTGCAGAGAGAGAGTGACTTTACACAGTTAGAGATATACTGCAGAGAGAGAGTGACTTTATACCGTTAGATATATACTGCAGAGAGAGAGTTACTTTATACAGTTCGAGATATACTGCAGAGAGAGAGAGTGACTTTATACAGTTAGAGATATACTGCAGATGGAGAGTTACTTTATACAGTTAGAGATATACTGCAGAGAGAGAGTTACTTTCTACAGTTCGAGATATACTGCAGATGGAGAGTGACTTTATACAGTTAGAGATATACTGCAGAGAGACAGTTACATTAATCAGTTAGAGATATACTGCAGAGAGAGAGAGTGACTTTATACAGTTCGAGAAAAAATGCAGAGAGAGTTACTTTATACTGTTAGAGATATACTGCAGTGAGAGAGTGACTTTATACAGTTAGAGATATACTGCAGAGAGAGAGTTACTTTATACAGTTAGAGATATACTGCAGAGAGAGAGTTACTTTATACAGTTAGAGATATACTGCAGAGAGTGAGTGACTTCATACAGTTAGAGATATACTGCAGAGAGAGAGTGACTTTATACAGTTAGAGATATACTGCAGAGAGAGAGTTACTTTATACAGTTAGAGATATACTGCAGAGAGAGAGTGACTTTATACAGTTAGAGATATACTGCAGAGAGAGACAGTGACTTTATGCAGTTAGAGATATACTGCAGAGAGAGAGAGAGTGACTTTATACAGTTAGAGATATACTGCAGAGAGAGAGTGACTTCGTACCGTGTGAGATATACTGCAGAGAGAGAGTGACTTTATACAGTTAGAGATATACTGCAGACAGAGACAGTGACTTTAAACAGTTAGTGATAATTTGCAGATGGAGAGTTACTTTATACAGTTTGAGATATACTGCAGAGAGAGAGTTACTTTATACAGTTAGAGATATACTGCAGAGAGAGAGTTACATTAATCAGTTAGAGATATACTGCAGAGAGAGAGTTACTTTATACAGTTAGAGATATACTGCAGTGAGAGAGTGACTTTACACAGTTAGAGATATACTGCAGAGAGACAGTGACTTTATACAGTTAGAGATATACTGCAGAGAGAGAGAGTGACTTTATACAGTTCGAGAAAAAATGCAGAGAGAGTTACTTTATACAGTTAGAGATATACTGCAGAGAGAGAGTTACATTAATCAGTTAGCGATATACTGCAGAGAGAGAGTTACATTAATCAGTTAGAGATATACTGCAGAGAGAGAGTTACATTAATCAGTTAGAGATATACTGCAGAGAGAGAGTTACATTAATCAGTTAGAGATATACTGCAGAGGGAGAGTGACTTTTCACAGTTAGAGATATACTGCAGAGAGAGAGAGTGACTTTATACAGTTAGAGATATACTGCAGAGAGAGAGTTACTTTATACAGTTAGAGATATACTGCAGAGAGAGTGACTTTACACAGTTAGAGATATACTGCAGAGAGAGAGAGTTACTTTATACATTTAGAGATATACTGCAGAGAGAGAGTGAATTTATACCGTGAGAGATATACTGCAGAGAGAGTTACTTTATACAGTTCGAGATATACTGCAGAGAGAGAGTTACTTTATACAGTTAGAGATATACTGCAGAGAGAGAGTGACTTTATACAGTTAGAGATATACTGCAGAGAGAGAGTTACTTTATACAGTTAGAGATATACTGCAGAGAGAGAGTGACTTTATACCGTTAGAGATATACTGCAGAGAGAGAGTTACTTTATACAGTTCGAGATATACTGCAGAGAGAGAGTGACTTTATACCGTTAGAGATATACTGCAGAGAGAGAGTTACTTTGTACAGTTAGAGATATACTGCAGAGAGAGAGTGACTTTACACAGTTAGAGATATACTGCAGAGAGAGAGTGACTTTATACCGTTACAGATATACTGCAGAGAGAGAGTTACTTTATACAGTTCGAGATATACTGCAGAGAGAGAGAGTGACTTTATACAGTTAGAGATGTACTGCAGATGGAGAGTTACTTTATACAGTTAGAGATATACTGCAGAGAGAGAGTTACTTTCCACAGTTCGAGATATACTGCAGATGGAGAGTGACTTTATACAGTTAGAGATATACTGCAGAGAGACAGTTACATTAATCAGTTAGAGATATACTGCAGAGAGAGAGAGTGACTTTATACAGTTCGAGAAAAAATGCAGAGAGAGTTACTTTATACTGTTAGAGATATACGGCAGTGAGAGAGTGACTTTTTACAGTTAGAGATATACTGCAGAGAGAGAGTGACTTTATACAGTTAGAGATATACTGCAGTTAGAGAGTGACTTTATACAGTTAGAGATATACTGCAGAGAGAGAGTGACTTTATACATTTAGAGATATACTGCAGTGAGAGAGTGACTTTATACAGTTAGAGATATACTGCAGAGAGAGAGTTACTTTATACAGTTAGAGATATACTGCAGAGAGAGAGTTACTTTATACAGTTAGAGATATACTGCAGAGAGAGAGTGACTTTATACAGTTAGAGATATACTGCAGAGAGAGAGTGACTTTATACAGTTAGAGATATACTGCAGAGAGAGAGAGTGACTTTATACAGTTAGAGATATACTGCAGAGAGAGAGAGAGTGACTTTATACAGTTAGAGATATACTGCAGAGAGAGAGTGACTTCATACCGTTTGAGATATACTGCAGAGAGAGAGCGACTTTATACAGTTAGAGATATACTGCAGACAGAGAGAGTGACTTTATACAGTTAGTGATATATTGCAGATGGAGAGTGACTTTATACAGTTAGTGATATATTGCAGATGGAGAGTTACTTTATACAGTTTGAGATATACTGCAGAGAGAGAGTTACTTTATACAGTTAGAGATATACTGCAGAGAGAGAGTTACATTAATCAGTTAGAGATATACTGCAGAGAGAGAGTTACTTTATACAGTTAGAGATATACTGCAGAGAGAGAGTTACATTAATCAGTTAGAGATATACTGCAGTGAGAGAGTGACTTTACACAGTTAGAGATATACTTTAGAGAGAGAGTTACTTTATACAGTAAGAGATATACTGCAGAGAGAGAGTGACTTTATACAGTTAGAGATATACTGCAGAGAGAGAGAGTGACTTTATACAGTTCGAGAAAAAATGCAGAGAGAGTTACTTTATACAGTTAGAGATATACTGCAGAGAGAGAGTTACATTAATCAGTTCGAGATATACTGCAGAGAGAGAGTTACATTAATCAGTTAGAGATATACTGCAGAGAGAGAGTGACTTTGTACAGTTAGAGATATCCTGCAGAGAGAGAGTTACTTTATACAGTTCGAGATATACTGCAGAGAGAGACAGTGACTTTATACAGTTAGAGATGTCCTGCAGATGGAGAGTTACTTTATACAGTTAGAGATATACTGCAGAGAGACAGTTACATTAATCAGTTAGAGATATACTGCAGAGAGTGAGAGTGACTTTATACAGTTCGAGAAAAAATGCAGAGAGAGTTACTTTATACAGTTAGAGATATACTGCAGTGAGAGAGTGACTTTATACAGTTAGAGATATACTGCAGAGAGAGAGAGTGACTTTATACAGTTAGAGATATACTGCAGTTAGAGAGTGACTTTATACAGTTAGAGATATACTGCAGAGAGAGAGTGACTTTATACATTTAGAGATATACTGCAGTGAGAGAGTGACTTTATACAGTTAGAGATATACTGCAGAGAGAGAGTTACTTTATACAGTTAGAGATATACTGCAGAGAGAGAGTGACTTTATACAGTTAGAGATATACTGCAGAGAGAGAGTGACTTTATACAGTTAGAGATATACTGCAGAGAGAGAGTGACTTTATACAGTTGGAGATATACTGCAGAGAGAGAGTTACTTTTTACAGTTAGAGATATACTGCAGAGAGAGAGTGACTTTATACAGTTAGAGATATACTGCAGAGAGAGAGAGTGACTTTATACAGTTAGAGATATACTGCAGAGAGAGAGAGAGTGACTTTATACAGTTAGAGATATACTGCAGAGAGAGAGTGACTTCATACCGTTTGAGATATACTGCAGAGAGAGAGTGACTTTATACAGTTAGAGATATACTGCAGACAGAGAGAGTGACTTTATACAGTTAGTGATATATTGCAGATGGAGAGTGACTTTATACAGTTAGTGATATATTGCAGATGGAGAGTTACTTTATACAGTTTGAGATATACTGCAGAGAGAGAGTTACTTTATACAGTTAGAGATATACTGCAGAGAGAGAGTTACATTAATCAGTTAGAGATATACTGCAGAGAGAGAGTTACTTTATACAGTTAGAGATATACTGCAGAGAGAGAGTTACATTAATCAGTTAGAGATATACTGCAGTGAGAGAGTGACTTTACACAGTTAGAGATATACTGCAGAGAGAGAGTTACTTTATACAGTTAGAGATATACTGCAGAGAGAGAGTGACTTTATACAGTTAGAGATATACTGCAGAGAGAGAGAGTGACTTTATACAGTTCGAGAAAAAATGCAGAGAGAGTTACTTTCTACAGTTAGAGATATACTGCAGATGGAGAGTGACTTTATACAGTTAGAGATATACTGCAGAGAGACAGTTACATTAATCAGTTAGAGATATACTGCAGAGAGAGAGAGTGACTTTATACAGTTAGAGATATACTGCAGAGAGAGAGTGACTTTATACAGTTAGAGATATACTGCAGTGAGAGAGTGACTTTATACAGTTAGAGATATACTGCAGAGAGAGAGTGACTTTATACAGTTAGAGATATACTGCAGTGAGAGAGTGACTTTATACAGTTAGAGATATACTGCAGAGAGAGAGAGAGTGACTTTATACAGTTAGAGATATACTGCAGAGAGAGAGTGACTTCATACCGTTTGAGATATAGTGCAGAGAGAGAGTGACTTTATACAGTTAGAGATATACTGCAGACAGAGAGAGTGACTTTATACAGTTAGTGATATATTGCAGATGGAGAGTTACTTTATACAGTTTGAGATATACTGCAGAGAGAGTTACTTTATACAGTTCGAGATATACTGCAGAGAGAGAGTTACATTAATCAGTTAGAGATATACTGCAGAGAGAGAGTTACTTTATACAGTTAGAGATACACTGCAGAGAGAGAGTGACTTTATACAGTTAGAGATATACTGCAGAGAGAGAGAGAGACTTTTTACAGTTAGAGATATACTGCAGAGAGAGAGTGACTTTTTACAGTTAGAGATATACTGCAGAGAGAGAGTGACTTTATACAGTTAGAGATATACTGCAGAGAGAGAGTTACTTTATACAGTTAGAGATATACTGCAGAGAGAGAGTTACTTTATACAGTTAGAGATATACTGCAGAGAGAGAGTGACTTTTCACAGTTAGAGATATACTGCAGAGAGAGAGAGTGACTTTATACAGTTAGAGATATACTGCAGAGAGAGAGTTACTTGAGACAGTTAGAGATATACTGCAGAGAGAGAGTGACTTTACACAGTTAGAGATATACTGCAGAGAGAGAGAGTTACTTTATACATTTAGAGATATACTGCAGAGAGAGAGTGACTTTATACCGTTAGAGATATACTGCAGAGAGAGAGTTACTTTATACAGTTAGAGATATACTGCAGAGAGAGAGTTACTTTATACAGTTAGAGATATACTGCAGAGAGAGTGACATTATACAGTTAGAGATATACTGCAGAGAGAGAGTTACTTTATACAGTTAGAGATATACTGCAGAGAGAGAGTGACTTTATACCGTTAGAGATATACTGCAGAGAGAGAGTTACTTTATACAGTTCGAGATATACTGCAGAGAGAGAGTGACTTTATACCGTTAGAGATATACTGCAGAGACAGAGTTACTTTATACAGTTAGTGATATACTGCAGAGAGAGAGTGACTTTACACCGTTAGAGATATACTGCAGAGAGAGAGTGACTTTATACCGTTAGATATATACTGCAGAGAGAGAGTTACTTTATACAGTTCGAGATATACTGCAGAGAGAGAGAGTGACTTTATACAGTTAGAGATATACTGCAGATGGAGAGTTACTTTATACAGTTAGAGATATACTGCAGAGAGAGAGTTACTTTCTACAGTTCGAGATATACTGCAGATGGAGAGTGACTTTATACAGTTAGAGATATACTGCAGAGAGACAGTTACATTAATCAGTTAGAGATATACTGCAGAGAGAGAGAGTGACTTTATACAGTTCGAGAAAAAATGCAGAGAGAGTTACTTTATACTGTTAGAGATATACTGCAGTGAGAGAGTTACTTTATACAGTTAGAGATATACTGCAGAGAGAGAGTTACTTTATACAGTTAGAGATATACTGCAGAGAGAGAGTTACTTTATACAGTTAGAGATATACTGCAGAGAGTGAGTGACTTCATACAGTTAGAGATATACTGCAGAGAGAGAGTGACTTTATACAGTTAGAGATATACTGCAGAGAGAGAGTTACTTTATACAGTTAGAGATATACTGCAGAGAGAGAGTGACTTTATACAGTTAGAGATATACTGCAGAGAGAGACAGTGACTTTATGCAGTTAGAGATATACTGCAGAGAGAGAGAGAGTGACTTTATACAGTTAGAGATATACTGCAGAGAGAGAGTGACTTCATACCGTTTGAGATATACTGCAGAGAGAGAGTGACTTTATACAGTTAGAGATATACTGCAGACAGAGACAGTGACTTTAAACAGTTAGTGATAATTTGCAGATGGAGAGTTACTTTATACAGTTTGAGATATACTGCAGAGAGAGAGTTACTTTATACAGTTAGAGATATACTGCAGAGAGAGAGTTACATTAATCAGTTAGAGATATACTGCAGAGAGAGAGTTACTTTATACAGTTAGAGATATACTGCAGTGAGAGAGTGACTTTACACAGTTAGAGATATACTGCAGAGAGAGAGTGACTTTATACAGTTAGAGATATACTGCAGAGAGAGAGAGTGACTTTATACAGTTCGAGAAAAAATGCAGAGAGAGTTACTTTATACAGTTAGAGATATACTGCAGAGAGAGAGTTCCATTAATCAGTTAGAGATATACTGCAGAGAGAGAGTTACATTAATCAGTTAGAGATATACTGCAGAGAGAGAGTTACATTAATCAGTTAGAGATATACTGCAGAGAGAGAGTTACATTAATCAGTTAGAGATATACTGCAGAGGGAGAGTGACTTTTCACAGTTAGAGATATACTGCAGAGAGAGAGAGTGACTTGAGACAGTGAGAGATATACTGCAGAGAGAGAGTTACTTTATACAGTTAGAGATATACTGCAGAGAGAGTGACTTTACACAGTTAGAGATATACTGCAGAGAGAGAGAGTTACTTTATACATTTAGAGATATACTGCAGAGAGAGAGTGACTTTATACCGTGAGAGATATACTGCAGAGAGAGTTACTTTATACAGTTCGAGATATACTGCAGAGAGAGAGTTACTTTATACAGTTAGAGATATACTGCAGAGAGAGAGTGACTTTATACAGTTAGAGATATACTGCAGAGAGAGAGTTACTTTATACAGTTAGAGATATACTGCAGAGAGAGAGTGACTTTATACCGTTAGAGATATACTGCAGAGAGAGAGTTACTTTATACAGTTCGAGATATACTGCAGAGAGAGAGTGACTTTATACCGTTAGAGATATACTGCAGAGAGAGAGTTACTTTGTACAGTTAGAGATATACTGCAGAGAGAGAGTGACTTTACACAGTTAGAGATATACTGCAGAGAGAGAGTGACTTTATACCGTTAGAGATATACTGCAGAGAGAGAGTTACTTTATACAGTTCGAGATATACTGCAGAGAGAGAGAGTGACTTTATACAGTTAGAGATGTACTGCAGATGGAGAGTTACTTTATACAGTTAGAGATATACTGCAGAGAGAGAGTTACTTTCCACAGTTCGAGATATACTGCAGATGGAGAGTGACTTTATACAGTTAGAGATATACTGCAGAGAGACAGTTACATTAATCAGTTAGAGATATACTGCAGAGAGAGAGAGTGACTTTATACAGTTCGAGAAAAAATGCAGAGAGAGTTACTTTATACTGTTAGAGATATACGGCAGTGAGAGAGTGACTTTATACAGTTAGAGATATACTGCAGAGAGAGAGTGACTTTATACAGTTAGAGATATACTGCAGTTAGAGAGTGACTTTATACAGTTAGAGATATACTGCAGAGAGAGAGTGACTTTATACATTTAGAGATATACTGCAGAGAGAGAGTTACTTTATACAGTTAGAGATATACTGCAGAGAGAGAGTTACTTTATACAGTTAGAGATATACTGCAGAGAGAGAGTGACTTTATACAGTTAGAGATATACTGCAGAGAGAGAGTGACTTTATACAGTTAGAGATATACTGCAGAGAGAGAGAGTGACTTTATACAGTTAGAGATATACTGCAGAGAGAGAGAGAGTGACTTTATACAGTTAGAGATATACTGCAGAGAGAGAGTGACTTCATACCGTTTGAGATATACTGCAGAGAGAGAGTGACTTTATACAGTTAGAGATATACTGCAGACAGAGAGAGTGACTTTATACAGTTAGTGATATATTGCAGATGGAGAGTGACTTTATACAGTTAGTGATATATTGCAGATGGAGAGTTACTTTATACAGTTTGAGATATACTGCAGAGAGAGAGTTACTTTATACAGTTAGAGATATACTGCAGAGAGAGAGTTACATTAATCAGTTAGAGATATACTGCAGTGAGAGAGTGACTTTACACAGTTAGAGATATACTGCAGAGAGTGAGTGACTTCATACAGTTAGAGATATACTGCAGAGAGAGAGTGACTTTATACAGTTAGAGATATACTGCAGAGAGAGAGTTACTTTATACAGTTAGAGATATACTGCAGAGAGAGAGTGACTTTATACAGTTAGAGATATACTGCAGAGAGAGACAGTGACTTTATGCAGTTAGAGATATACTGCAGAGAGAGAGAGAGTGACTTTATACAGTTAGAGATATACTGCAGAGAGAGAGTGACTTCATACCGTTTGAGATATACTGCAGAGAGAGAGTGACTTTATACAGTTAGAGATATACTGCAGACAGAGACAGTGACTTTAAACAGTTAGTGATAATTTGCAGATGGAGAGTTACTTTATACAGTTTGAGATATACTGCAGAGAGAGAGTTACTTTATACAGTTAGAGATATACTGCAGAGAGAGAGTTACATTAATCAGTTAGAGATATACTGCAGAGAGAGAGTTACTTTATACAGTTAGAGATATACTGCAGTGAGAGAGTGACTTTACACAGTTAGAGATATACTGCAGAGAGAGAGTGACTTTATACAGTTAGAGATATACTGCAGAGAGAGAGAGTGACTTTATACAGTTCGAGAAAAAATGCAGAGAGAGTTACTTTATACAGTTAGAGATATACTGCAGAGAGAGAGTTCCATTAATCAGTTAGAGATATACTGCAGAGAGAGAGTTACATTAATCAGTTAGAGATATACTGCAGAGAGAGAGTTACATTAATCAGTTAGAGATATACTGCAGAGAGAGAGTTACATTAATCAGTTAGAGATATACTGCAGAGGGAGAGTGACTTTTCACAGTTAGAGATATACTGCAGAGAGAGAGAGTGACTTGAGACAGTGAGAGATATACTGCAGAGAGAGAGTTACTTTATACAGTTAGAGATATACTGCAGAGAGAGTGACTTTACACAGTTAGAGATATACTGCAGAGAGAGAGAGTTACTTTATACATTTAGAGATATACTGCAGAGAGAGAGTGACTTTATACCGTGAGAGATATACTGCAGAGAGAGTTACTTTATACAGTTCGAGATATACTGCAGAGAGAGAGTTACTTTATACAGTTAGAGATATACTGCAGAGAGAGAGTGACTTTATACAGTTAGAGATATACTGCAGAGAGAGAGTTACTTTATACAGTTAGAGATATACTGCAGAGAGAGAGTGACTTTATACCGTTAGAGATATACTGCAGAGAGAGAGTTACTTTATACAGTTCGAGATATACTGCAGAGAGAGAGTGACTTTATACCGTTAGAGATATACTGCAGAGAGAGAGTTACTTTGTACAGTTAGAGATATACTGCAGAGAGAGAGTGACTTTACACAGTTAGAGATATACTGCAGAGAGAGAGTGACTTTATACCGTTAGAGATATACTGCAGAGAGAGAGTTACTTTATACAGTTCGAGATATACTGCAGAGAGAGAGAGTGACTTTATACAGTTAGAGATGTACTGCAGATGGAGAGTTACTTTATACAGTTAGAGATATACTGCAGAGAGAGAGTTACTTTCCACAGTTCGAGATATACTGCAGATGGAGAGTGACTTTATACAGTTAGAGATATACTGCAGAGAGACAGTTACATTAATCAGTTAGAGATATACTGCAGAGAGAGAGAGTGACTTTATACAGTTCGAGAAAAAATGCAGAGAGAGTTACTTTATACTGTTAGAGATATACGGCAGTGAGAGAGTGACTTTATACAGTTAGAGATATACTGCAGAGAGAGAGTGACTTTATACAGTTAGAGATATACTGCAGTTAGAGAGTGACTTTATACAGTTAGAGATATACTGCAGAGAGAGAGTGACTTTATACATTTAGAGATATACTGCAGAGAGAGAGTTACTTTATACAGTTAGAGATATACTGCAGAGAGAGAGTTACTTTATACAGTTAGAGATATACTGCAGAGAGAGAGTGACTTTATACAGTTAGAGATATACTGCAGAGAGAGAGTGACTTTATACAGTTAGAGATATACTGCAGAGAGAGAGAGTGACTTTATACAGTTAGAGATATACTGCAGAGAGAGAGAGAGTGACTTTATACAGTTAGAGATATACTGCAGAGAGAGAGTGACTTCATACCGTTTGAGATATACTGCAGAGAGAGAGTGACTTTATACAGTTAGAGATATACTGCAGACAGAGAGAGTGACTTTATACAGTTAGTGATATATTGCAGATGGAGAGTGACTTTATACAGTTAGTGATATATTGCAGATGGAGAGTTACTTTATACAGTTTGAGATATACTGCAGAGAGAGAGTTACTTTATACAGTTAGAGATATACTGCAGAGAGAGAGTTACATTAATCAGTTAGAGATATACTGCAGTGAGAGAGTGACTTTACACAGTTAGAGATATACTGCAGAGAGAGAGTTACTTTATACAGTTAGAGATATACTGCAGAGAGAGAGTGACTTTATACAGTTAGAGATATACTGCAGAGAGAGAGAGTGACTTTATACAGTTCGAGAAAAAATGCAGAGAGAGTTACTTTCTACAGTTAGAGATATACTGCAGATGGAGAGTGACTTTATACAGTTAGAGATATACTGCAGAGAGACAGTTACATTAATCAGTTAGAGATATACTGCAGAGAGAGAGAGTGACTTTATACAGTTAGAGATATACTGCAGAGAGAGAGTGACTTTATACAGTTAGAGATATACTGCAGTGAGAGAGTGACTTTATACAGTTAGAGATATACTGCAGAGAGAGAGTGACTTTATACAGTTAGAGATATACTGCAGTGAGAGAGTGACTTTATACAGTTAGAGATATACTGCAGAGAGAGAGAGAGTGACTTTATACAGTTAGAGATATACTGCAGAGAGAGAGTGACTTCATACCGTTTGAGATATAGTGCAGAGAGAGAGTGACTTTATACAGTTAGAGATATACTGCAGACAGAGAGAGTGACTTTATACAGTTAGTGATATATTGCAGATGGAGAGTTACTTTATACAGTTTGAGATATACTGCAGAGAGAGTTACTTTATACAGTTCGAGATATACTGCAGAGAGAGAGTTACATTAATCAGTTAGAGATATACTGCAGAGAGAGAGTTACTTTATACAGTTAGAGATACACTGCAGAGAGAGAGTGACTTTATACAGTTAGAGATATACTGCAGAGAGAGAGAGAGACTTTTTACAGTTAGAGATATACTGCAGAGAGAGAGTGACTTTTTACAGTTAGAGATATACTGCAGAGAGAGAGTGACTTTATACAGTTAGAGATATACTGCAGAGAGAGAGTTACTTTATACAGTTAGAGATATACTGCAGAGAGAGAGTTACTTTATACAGTTAGAGATATACTGCAGAGAGAGAGTTACTTTATACAGTTAGAGATATACTGCAGAGAGAGAGTGACTTTTCACAGTTAGAGATATACTGCAGAGAGAGAGAGTGACTTTATACAGTTAGAGATATACTGCAGAGAGAGAGTTACTTGAGACAGTTAGAGATATACTGCAGAGAGAGAGTGACTTTACACAGTTAGAGATATACTGCAGAGAGAGAGAGTTACTTTATACATTTAGAGATATACTGCAGAGAGAGAGTGACTTTATACCGTTAGAGATATACTGCAGAGAGAGAGTTACTTTATACAGTTAGAGATATACTGCAGAGAGAGAGTTACTTTATACAGTTAGAGATATACTGCAGAGAGAGTGACATTATACAGTTAGAGATATACTGCAGAGAGAGAGTTACTTTATACAGTTAGAGATATACTGCAGAGAGAGAGTTACTTTATACAGTTAGAGATATACTGCAGAGAGAGAGTGACTTTATACCGTTAGAGATATACTGCAGAGACAGAGTTACTTTATACAGTTAGTGATATACTGCAGAGAGAGAGTGACTTTACACAGTTAGAGATATACTGCAGAGAGAGAGTGACTTTATACCGTTAGATATATACTGCAGAGAGAGAGTTACTTTATACAGTTCGAGATATACTGCAGAGAGAGAGAGTGACTTTATACAGTTAGAGATATACTGCAGATGGAGAGTTACTTTATACAGTTAGAGATATACTGCAGAGAGAGAGTTACTTTCTACAGTTCGAGATATACTGCAGATGGAGAGTGACTTTATACAGTTAGAGATATACTGCAGAGAGACAGTTACATTAATCAGTTAGAGATATACTGCAGAGAGAGAGAGTGACTTTATACAGTTCGAGAAAAAATGCAGAGAGAGTTACTTTATACTGTTAGAGATATACTGCAGTGAGAGAGTTACTTTATACAGTTAGAGATATACTGCAGAGAGAGAGTTACTTTATACAGTTAGAGATATACTGCAGAGAGAGAGTTACTTTATACAGTTAGAGATATACTGCAGAGAGTGAGTGACTTCATACAGTTAGAGATATACTGCAGAGAGAGAGTGACTTTATACAGTTAGAGATATACTGCAGAGAGAGAGTTACTTTATACAGTTAGAGATATACTGCAGAGAGAGAGTGACTTTATACAGTTAGAGATATACTGCAGAGAGAGACAGTGACTTTATGCAGTTAGAGATATACTGCAGAGAGAGAGAGAGTGACTTTATACAGTTAGAGATATACTGCAGAGAGAGAGTGACTTCATACCGTTTGAGATATACTGCAGAGAGAGAGTGACTTTATACAGTTAGAGATATACTGCAGACAGAGACAGTGACTTTAAACAGTTAGTGATAATTTGCAGATGGAGAGTTACTTTATACAGTTTGAGATATACTGCAGAGAGAGAGTTACTTTATACAGTTAGAGATATACTGCAGAGAGAGAGTTACATTAATCAGTTAGAGATATACTGCAGAGAGAGAGTTACTTTATACAGTTAGAGATATACTGCAGTGAGAGAGTGACTTTACACAGTTAGAGATATACTGCAGAGAGAGAGTGACTTTATACAGTTAGAGATATACTGCAGAGAGAGAGAGTGACTTTATACAGTTCGAGAAAAAATGCAGAGAGAGTTACTTTATACAGTTAGAGATATACTGCAGAGAGAGAGTTCCATTAATCAGTTAGAGATATACTGCAGAGAGAGAGTTACATTAATCAGTTAGAGATATACTGCAGAGAGAGAGTTACATTAATCAGTTAGAGATATACTGCAGAGAGAGAGTTACATTAATCAGTTAGAGATATACTGCAGAGGGAGAGTGACTTTTCACAGTTAGAGATATACTGCAGAGAGAGAGAGTGACTTGAGACAGTGAGAGATATACTGCAGAGAGAGAGTTACTTTATACAGTTAGAGATATACTGCAGAGAGAGTGACTTTACACAGTTAGAGATATACTGCAGAGAGAGAGAGTTACTTTATACATTTAGAGATATACTGCAGAGAGAGAGTGACTTTATACCGTGAGAGATATACTGCAGAGAGAGTTACTTTATACAGTTCGAGATATACTGCAGAGAGAGAGTTACTTTATACAGTTAGAGATATACTGCAGAGAGAGAGTGACTTTATACAGTTAGAGATATACTGCAGAGAGAGAGTTACTTTATACAGTTAGAGATATACTGCAGAGAGAGAGTGACTTTATACCGTTAGAGATATACTGCAGAGAGAGAGTTACTTTATACAGTTCGAGATATACTGCAGAGAGAGAGTGACTTTATACCGTTAGAGATATACTGCAGAGAGAGAGTTACTTTGTACAGTTAGAGATATACTGCAGAGAGAGAGTGACTTTACACAGTTAGAGATATACTGCAGAGAGAGAGTGACTTTATACCGTTAGAGATATACTGCAGAGAGAGAGTTACTTTATACAGTTCGAGATATACTGCAGAGAGAGAGAGTGACTTTATACAGTTAGAGATGTACTGCAGATGGAGAGTTACTTTATACAGTTAGAGATATACTGCAGAGAGAGAGTTACTTTCCACAGTTCGAGATATACTGCAGATGGAGAGTGACTTTATACAGTTAGAGATATACTGCAGAGAGACAGTTACATTAATCAGTTAGAGATATACTGCAGAGAGAGAGAGTGACTTTATACAGTTCGAGAAAAAATGCAGAGAGAGTTACTTTATACTGTTAGAGATATACGGCAGTGAGAGAGTGACTTTATACAGTTAGAGATATACTGCAGAGAGAGAGTGACTTTATACAGTTAGAGATATACTGCAGTTAGAGAGTGACTTTATACAGTTAGAGATATACTGCAGAGAGAGAGTGACTTTATACATTTAGAGATATACTGCAGAGAGAGAGTTACTTTATACAGTTAGAGATATACTGCAGAGAGAGAGTTACTTTATACAGTTAGAGATATACTGCAGAGAGAGAGTGACTTTATACAGTTAGAGATATACTGCAGAGAGAGAGTGACTTTATACAGTTAGAGATATACTGCAGAGAGAGAGAGTGACTTTATACAGTTAGAGATATACTGCAGTGAGAGAGTGACTTTATACAGTTAGAGATATACTGCAGAGAGAGAGTGACTTTATACAGTTAGAGATATACTGCAGAGAGAGAGTGACTTTATACAGTTAGAGATATACTGCAGAGAGAGAGTTACTTTATACAGTTAGAGATATACTGCAGAGAGAGAGTGACTTTATACAGTTAGAGATATACTGCAGAGAGAGACAGTGACTTTATGCAGTTAGAGATATACTGCAGAGAGAGAGAGAGTGACTTTATACAGTTAGAGATATACTGCAGAGAGAGAGTGACTTCATACCGTTTGAGATATACTGCAGAGAGAGAGTGACTTTATACAGTTAGAGATATACTGCAGACAGAGACAGTGACTTTAAACAGTTAGTGATAATTTGCAGATGGAGAGTTACTTTATACAGTTTGAGATATACTGCAGAGAGAGAGTTACTTTATACAGTTAGAGATATACTGCAGAGAGAGAGTTACATTAATCAGTTAGAGATATACTGCAGAGAGAGAGTTACTTTATACAGTTAGAGATATACTGCAGTGAGAGAGTGACTTTACACAGTTAGAGATATACTGCAGAGAGAGAGTGACTTTATACAGTTAGAGATATACTGCAGAGAGAGAGAGTGACTTTATACAGTTCGAGAAAAAATGCAGAGAGAGTTACTTTATACAGTTAGAGATATACTGCAGAGAGAGAGTTCCATTAATCAGTTAGAGATATACTGCAGAGAGAGAGTTACATTAATCAGTTAGAGATATACTGCAGAGAGAGAGTTACATTAATCAGTTAGAGATATACTGCAGAGAGAGAGTTACATTAATCAGTTAGAGATATACTGCAGAGGGAGAGTGACTTTTCACAGTTAGAGATATACTGCAGAGAGAGAGAGTGACTTGAGACAGTGAGAGATATACTGCAGAGAGAGAGTTACTTTATACAGTTAGAGATATACTGCAGAGAGAGTGACTTTACACAGTTAGAGATATACTGCAGAGAGAGAGTGACTTTATACCGTTAGAGATATACTGCAGAGAGAGAGTTACTTTATACAGTTCGAGATATACTGCAGAGAGAGAGTGACTTTATACCGTTAGAGATATACTGCAGAGAGAGAGTTACTTTGTACAGTTAGAGATATACTGCAGAGAGAGAGTGACTTTACACAGTTAGAGATATACTGCAGAGAGAGAGTGACTTTATACCGTTAGAGATATACTGCAGAGAGAGAGTTACTTTATACAGTTCGAGATATACTGCAGAGAGAGAGAGTGACTTTATACAGTTAGAGATGTACTGCAGATGGAGAGTTACTTTATACAGTTAGAGATATACTGCAGAGAGAGAGTTACTTTCCACAGTTCGAGATATACTGCAGATGGAGAGTGACTTTATACAGTTAGAGATATACTGCAGAGAGACAGTTACATTAATCAGTTAGAGATATACTGCAGAGAGAGAGAGTGACTTTATACAGTTCGAGAAAAAATGCAGAGAGAGTTACTTTATACTGTTAGAGATATACGGCAGTGAGAGAGTGACTTTATACAGTTAGAGATATACTGCAGAGAGAGAGTGACTTTATACAGTTAGAGATATACTGCAGTTAGAGAGTGACTTTATACAGTTAGAGATATACTGCAGAGAGAGAGTGACTTTATACATTTAGAGATATACTGCAGAGAGAGAGTTACTTTATACAGTTAGAGATATACTGCAGAGAGAGAGTTACTTTATACAGTTAGAGATATACTGCAGAGAGAGAGTGACTTTATACAGTTAGAGATATACTGCAGAGAGAGAGTGACTTTATACAGTTAGAGATATACTGCAGAGAGAGAGAGTGACTTTATACAGTTAGAGATATACTGCAGAGAGAGAGAGAGTGACTTTATACAGTTAGAGATATACTGCAGAGAGAGAGTGACTTCATACCGTTTGAGATATACTGCAGAGAGAGAGTGACTTTATACAGTTAGAGATATACTGCAGACAGAGAGAGTGACTTTATACAGTTAGTGATATATTGCAGATGGAGAGTGACTTTATACAGTTAGTGATATATTGCAGATGGAGAGTTACTTTATACAGTTTGAGATATACTGCAGAGAGAGAGTTACTTTATACAGTTAGAGATATACTGCAGAGAGAGAGTTACATTAATCAGTTAGAGATATACTGCAGAGAGAGAGTTACTTTATACAGTTAGAGATATACTGCAGAGAGAGAGTTACATTAATCAGTTAGAGATATACTGCAGTGAGAGAGTGACTTTACACAGTTAGAGATATACTTTAGAGAGAGAGTTACTTTATACAGTAAGAGATATACTGCAGAGAGAGAGTTACTTTATACAGTTAGAGATATACTGCAGAGAGAGAGTTAATTTATACAGTTAGAGATATACTGCAGAGAGTGAGAGTGACTTTATACAGTTCGAGAAAAAATGCAGAGAGAGTTACTTTATACAGTTAGAGATATACTGCAGTGAGAGAGTGACTTTATACAGTTAGAGATATACTGCAGAGAGAGAGTGACTTTATACAGTTAGAGATATACTGCAGTTTGAGAGTGACTTTATACAGTTAGAGATATACTGCAGAGAGAGAGTTACTTTATACAGTTAGAGATATACTGCAGAGAGAGAGTTACATTAATCAGTTAGAGATATACTGCAGAGAGAGAGTGACTTTATACAGTTAGAGATATACTGCAGAGAGAGAGAGTGACTTTATACAGTTCGAGAAAAAATGCAGAGAGAGTTACTTTATACAGTTAGAGATATACTGCAGAGAGAGAGTTACATTAATCAGTTCGAGATATACTGCAGAGAGAGAGTTACATTAATCAGTTAGAGATATACTGCAGAGAGAGAGTGACTTTGTACAGTTAGAGATATACTGCAGAGAGAGAGTTACTTTATACAGTTCGAGATATACTGCAGAGAGAGAGAGTGACTTTACACAGTTAGAGATGTCCTGCAGATGGAGAGTTACTTTATACAGTTAGAGATATACTGCAGAGAGAGAGTTACTTTCTACAGTTCGAGATATACTGCAGATGGAGAGTGACTTTATACAGTTAGAGATATACTGCAGAGAGACAGTTACATTAATCAGTTAGAGATATACTGCAGAGAGTGAGAGTGACTTTATACAGTTCGAGAAAAAATGCAGAGAGAGTTACTTTATACAGTTAGAGATATACTGCAGTGAGAGAGTGACTTTATACAGTTAGAGATATACTGCAGAGAGAGAGTGACTTTATACAGTTAGAGATATACTGCAGTTAGAGAGTGACTTTATACAGTTAGAGATATACTGCAGAGAGAGAGTGACTTTATACATTTAGAGATATACTGCAGTGAGAGAGTGACTTTATACAGTTAGAGATATACTGCAGAGAGAGAGTTACTTTATACAGTTAGAGATATACTGCAGAGAGAGAGTGACTTTATACAGTTAGAGATATACTGCAGAGAGAGAGTGACTTTATACAGTTAGAGATATACTGCAGAGAGAGAGTGACTTTATACAGTTGGAGATATACTGCAGAGAGAGAGTTACTTTTTACAGTTAGAGATATACTGCAGAGAGAGAGTGACTTTATACAGTTAGAGATATACTGCAGAGAGAGAGAGTGACTTTATACAGTTAGAGATATACTGCAGAGAGAGAGAGAGTGACTTTATACAGTTAGAGATATACTGCAGAGAGAGAGTGACTTCATACCGTTTGAGATATACTGCAGAGAGAGAGTGACTTTATACAGTTAGAGATATACTGCAGACAGAGAGAGTGACTTTATACAGTTAGTGATATATTGCAGATGGAGAGTGACTTTATACAGTTAGTGATATATTGCAGATGGAGAGTTACTTTATACAGTTTGAGATATACTGCAGAGAGAGAGTTACTTTATACAGTTAGAGATATACTGCAGAGAGAGAGTTACATTAATCAGTTAGAGATATACTGCAGAGAGAGAGTTACTTTATACAGTTAGAGATATACTGCAGAGAGAGAGTTACATTAATCAGTTAGAGATATACTGC
This sequence comes from Heterodontus francisci, assembly GCF_036365525.1. Classification (NCBI taxonomy): domain Eukaryota; kingdom Metazoa; phylum Chordata; class Chondrichthyes; order Heterodontiformes; family Heterodontidae; genus Heterodontus; species Heterodontus francisci. The sequence goes on from NC_090399.1 coordinate 10,054,450, forward strand.
AGTGAGAGAGTGACTTTACACAGTTAGAGATATACTGCAGAGAGAGATTTACTTTATACAGTTAGAGATATACTGCAGAGAGAGAGTGACTTTATACAGTTAGAGATATACTGCAGAGAGAGAGAGTGACTTTATACAGTTCGAGAAAAAATGCAGAGAGAGTTACTTTATACAGTTAGAGATATACTGCAGAGAGAGAGTTACATTAATCAGTTAGAGATATACTGCAGAGAGAGAGTTACATTAATCAGTTAGAGATATACTGCAGAGAGAGAGTGACTTTGTACAGTTAGGGATATACTGCAGTGAGAGAGTGACTTTATACAGTTAGAGATATACTGCAGAGAGAGAGTGACTTTATACAGTTAGAGATATACTGCAGAGAGAGAGTGACTTTATACAGTTAGAGATAAACTGCAGAGAGAGAGTGACTTAATACAGTTAGAGATATACTGCAGTTAGAGAGTGACTTTTTCAGTTAGAGATATACTGCAGAGAGTGAGTGACTTTTTACAGTTAGAGATATACTGCAGTGAGAGAGTGACTTTATACAGTTAGAGATATACTGCAGAGAGAGAGTGACTTAATACAGTTAGAGATATACTGCAGTTAGAGAGTGACTTTATACAGTTAGAGATATACTGCAGAGAGTGAGTGACTTTATACAGTTAGAGATATACTGCAGAGAGAGAGTGACTTTATACAGTTAGAGATATACTGCAGAGAGAGAGTGACTTTATACAGTTGGAGATATACTGCAGAGAGAGAGTTACTTTTTACAGTTAGAGATATACTGCAGAGAGAGAGTGACTTTATACAGTTAGAGATATACTGCAGAGAGAGAGAGTGACTTTATACAGTTAGAGATATACTGCAGAGAGAGAGAGAGTGACTTTATACAGTTAGAGATATACTGCAGAGAGAGAGTGACTTCATACCGTTTGAGATATACTGCAGAGAGAGAGTGACTTTATACAGTTAGAGATATACTGCAGACAGAGAGAGTGACTTTATACAGTTAGTGATATATTGCAGATGGAGAGTGACTTTATACAGTTAGTGATATATTGCAGATGGAGAGTTACTTTATACAGTTTGAGATATACTGCAGAGAGAGAGTTACTTTATACAGTTAGAGATATACTGCAGAGAGAGAGTTACATTAATCAGTTAGAGATATACTGCAGAGAGAGAGTTACTTTATACAGTTAGAGATATACTGCAGAGAGAGAGTTACATTAATCAGTTAGAGATATACTGCAGTGAGAGAGTGACTTTACACAGTTAGAGATATACTGCAGAGAGAGAGTTACTTTATACAGTTAGAGATATACTGCAGAGAGAGAGTGACTTTATACAGTTAGAGATATACTGCAGAGAGAGAGAGTGACTTTATACAGTTCGAGAAAAAATGCAGAGAGAGTTACTTTATACAGTTAGAGATATACTGCAGAGAGAGAGTTACATTAATCAGTTAGAGATATACTGCAGAGAGAGAGTTACATTAATCAGTTAGAGATATACTGCAGAGAGAGAGTGACTTTGTACAGTTAGGGATATACTGCAGTGAGAGAGTGACTTTATACAGTTAGAGATATACTGCAGAGAGAGAGTGACTTTATACAGTTAGAGATATACTGCAGAGAGAGAGTGACTTTATACAGTTAGAGATAAACTGCAGAGAGAGAGTGACTTAATACAGTTAGAGATATACTGCAGTTAGAGAGTGACTTTTTCAGTTAGAGATATACTGCAGAGAGTGAGTGACTTTTTACAGTTAGAGATATACTGCAGTGAGAGAGTGACTTTATACAGTTAGAGATATACTGCAGAGAGAGAGTGACTTAATACAGTTAGAGATATACTGCAGTTAGAGAGTGACTTTATACAGTTAGAGATATACTGCAGAGAGTGAGTGACTTTATACAGTTAGAGATATACTGCAGAGAGAGAGTGACTTAATACAATTAGAGATATACTGCAGTTAGAGAGTGACTGTACAGTTAGAGATATACTGCAGAGAGAGAGTGACTTTATACAGTTAGAGATATACAGCAGTGAGAGAGTGACTTTATGCAGTTAGAGATATACTGCAGAGAGAGAGTGACTTTATACAGTTAGAGATATACTGCAGTGAGAGAGTGACTTTATACTGTTAGAGATATACTGCAGAGAGAGAGTGACTTTATACAGTTAGAGATATACTGCAGTGAGAGAGTGACTTTATGCAGTTAGAGATATACTGCAGAGAGTGAGTGACTTTATACAGTTAGAGATATACTGCAGTGAGGGAGTGACTTTATACAATTAGAGATATACTGCAGTGAGAGAGTGACTTTATACAGTTAGAGATATACTGCAGAGAGAGTGATTTTATACAGTTAGAGATATACTGCAGAGAGAGAGAGTGACTTTATACAGTTAGAGATATACTGCAGAGAGAGAGACTTTATACAGTTAGAGATATACTGCAGAGAGAGTGACTTTATACAGTTAGAGATATACTGCAGAGAGAGAGAGTGACTTTATACAGTTAGAGATATACTGCAGAGAGAGAGTGACTTTATACAGTTAGAGATATACTGCAGAGAGAGAGTGACTTTATGCAGTTAGAGATATACTGCAGAGAGAGAGAGACTTTATACAGTTAGAGATATACTGCAGAGAGAGAGTGACTTTATGCATTTAGAGATATACTGCAGAGAGAGAGAGACTTTATACAGTTAGAGATATACTGCAGAGAGAGAGTGACTTTATGCAGTTAGAGATATACTGCAGAGAGAGAGAGAGAGAGAGACTTTTTACAGTTAGAGATATACTGCAGAGAGAGAGTGACTTTATACAGTTAGAGATATACTGCAGAGAGAGAGTGACTTTATGCAGTTAGAGATATACTGCAGAGAGAGAGACTTTATACAGTTAGAGATATACTGCAGAGAGAGTGACTTTATACAGTTAGAGATATACTGCAGAGAGAGAGAGTGACTTTATACAGTTAAAGATATACTGCAGAGAGAGAGAGAGACCTTTTACAGTTAGAGATATACTGCAGAGAGAGAGTGACTTTATACAGTTAGAGATATACTGTAGAGAGAGAGAGAGAGACTTTTTACAGTTAGAGATATACTGCAGAGAGAGAGTGACTTTATACAGTTAGAGATATACTGCAGAGAGAGAGTGACTTTATACAGTTCGAGATATACTACAGAGAGAGAGTGACTTTATACAGTTAGAGATATACTGCAGAGAGAGAGTTACTTTATACAGTTAGAGATATACTGCAGAGAGAGAGTGACTTTGTACAGTTAGAGATATACTGCAGAGAGAGAGTGACTTTATACAGTTAGAGATATACTGCAGAGAGAGAGACTTTATACAGTTAGAGATATACTGCAGAGAGAGTGACTTTATACAGTTAGAGATATACTGCACAGAGAGAGAGTGACTTCATACAGTTAGAGATATACTGCAGAGAGAGAGTGACTTTGTACAGTTAGAGATATACTGCAGAGAGAGAGTGACTTTGTACAGTCAGAGATAGACTGCACAGAGAGAGTGACTTTATACAGTTAGAGATATACTGCAGAGAGAGAGAGACTTTATACAGTTAGAGATATACTGCAGAGAGAGTGACTTTATACAGTTAGAGATATACTGCAGAGAGAGAGAGTGACTTTATACAGTTAGAGATATACTGCAGAGAGAGAGTGACTTTATACAGTTAGAGATATACTGCAGAGAGAGAGAGAGAGACTTTTTACAGTTAGAGATATACTGCAGAGAGAGAGTGACTTTATACAGTTAGAGATATACTGAAGAGAGAGAGAGAGAGACTTTTTACAGTTAGAGATATACTGCAGAGAGAGAGTGACTTTATACAGTTAGAGATATACTGCAGAGAGAGAGTGACTTTATACAGTTAGAGATATACTGCAGAGAGAGAGTGACTTTATACAGTTAGAGATATACTGCAGAGAGAGAGTTACTTTATACAGTTAGAGATATACTGCAGAGAGAGAGTTACTTTATACAGTTAGAGATATACTGCAGAGAGAGAGTTACTTTATACAGTTAGAGATATACTGCAGAGAGAGAGTTACTTTATACAGTTAGAGATATACTGCAGAGAGAGAGTGACTTTACACAGTTAGAGATATACTGCAGAGAGAGAGAGTGACTTTATACAGTTAGAGATATACTGCAGAGAGAGATTTACTTTATACAGTTAGAGATATACTGCAGAGAGAGAGTTACTTTATACAGTTAGAGATATACTGCAGAGAGAGAGTTACTTTATACAGTTAGAGATATATTGCAGAGAGAGAGTGACTTTACACAGTTAGAGATATACTGCAGAGAGAGAGAGTGACTTTATACAGTTAGAGATATACTGCAGAGAGAGAGTTACTTTATACAGTTAGAGATATACTGCAGAGAGAGAGTGACTTTATACCGTTAGAGATATACTGCAGAGAGAGAGTTACTTTATACAGTTCGAGATCTACTGCAGAGAGAGAGAGTGACTTTATACAGTTAGAGATATACTGCAGATGGAGAGTTACTTTATACAGTTAGAGATATACTGCAGAGAGAGTGACTTTATACAGTTAGAGATATACTGCAGAGAGAGAGAGTGACTTTATTCTTTCTTTTGGGCCTCCTGATCTCGAGAGACAATGGATACGCGCCTGGAGGTGGTCAGTGGTTTGTGAAGCAGCGCCTGGAGTGGCTATAAAGGCCAATTCTGGAGTGACAGGCTCTTCCACAGGTGCTGCAGAGAAATTTGTTTGTTGGGGCTGTTGCACAGTTGGCTCTCCCCTTGAGCCTCTGTCTTTTTTCCTGCCAACTACTAAGTCTCTTCGACTCGCCACAATTTAGCCCTGTCTTTATGGCTGCCCGCCAGCTCTGGCGAATGCTGGCAACTGACTCCCACGACTTGTGATCAATGTCACACGATTTCATGTCGCGTTTGCAGACGTCTTTATAACGGAGACATGGACGGCCGGTGGGTCTGATACCAGTGGCGAGCTCGCTGTACAATGTGTCTTTGGGGATCCTGCCATCTTCCATGCGGCTCACATGGCCAAGCCATCTCAAGCGCCGCTGACTCAGTAGTGTGTATAAGCTGGGGGTGTTGGCCGCTTCAAGGACTTCTGTGTTGGAGATATAGTCCTGCCACCTGATGCCAAGTATTCTCCGAAGGCAGCGAAGATGGAATGAATTGAGACGTCGCTCTTGGCTGGCATACGTTGTCCAGGCCTCGCTGCCGTAGAGCAAGGTACTGAGGACACAGGCCTGATACACTCGGACTTTTGTGTTCCGTGTCAGTGCGCCATTTTCCCACACTCTCTTGGCCAGTCTGGACATAGCAGTGGAAGCCTTACCCATGCGCTTGTTGATTTCTGCATCTAGAGACAGGTTACTGGTGATAGTTGAGCCTAGGTAGGTGAACTCTTGAACCACTTCCAGAGCGTGGTCGCCAATATTGATGGATGGAGCATTTCTGACATCCTGCCCCATGATGTTCGTTTTCTTGAGGCTGATGGTTAGGCCAAATTCATTGCAGGCAGACGCAAACCTGTCGATGAGACTCTGCAGGCATTCTTCAGTGTGAGATGTTAAAGCAGCACCGTCAGCAAAGAGGAGTTCTCTGATGAGGACTTTCCGTACTTTGGACTTCGCTCTTAGACGGGCAAGGTTGAACAACCTGCCCCCTGATCTTGTGTGGAGGAAAATTCCTTCTTCAGAGGATTTGAACGCATGTGAAAGCAGCAGGGAGAAGAAAATCCCAAAAAGTGTGGGTGCGAGAACACAGCCCTGTTTCACACCACTCAGGATAGGAAAGGGCTCTGATGAGGAGCCACCATGTTGAATTGTGCCTTTCATATTGTCATGGAATGAGGTGATGATACTTAGTAGCTTTGGTGGACATCCGATCTTTTCTAGTAGTCTGAAGAGTCCACGTCTGCTGACGAGGTCAAAGGCTTTGGTGAGATCAATGAAAGCAATGTAGAGGGGCATCTGTTGTTCACGGCATTTCTCCTGTATCTGACGAAGGGAGAACAGCATGTCAATAGTCGATCTCTCTGCACGAAAGCCACACTGTGCCTCAGGGTAGACGCGCTCGGCCAGCTTCTGGAGCCTGTTCAGAGCGACTCGAGCAAAGACTTTCCCCACTATGCTGAGCAGGGAGATTCCACGGTAGTTGTTGCAGTCACCGCGGTCACCTTTGTTTTTATAGAGGGTGATGATGTTGGCATCGCGCATGTCCTGGGGTACTGCTCCCTCGTCCCAGCACAGGCATAGCAGTTCATGTAGTGCTGAGAGTATAGCAGGCTTGGCACTCTTGATTATTTCAGGGGTAATGCTGTCCTTCCCAGGGGCTTTTCCGCTGGCTAGGGAATCAATGGCATCACTGAGTTCCGATTTGGTTGGCTGTATGTCCAGCTCATCCATGACTGGTAGAGGCTGGGCTGCATTGAGGGCAGTCTCAGTGACAGCATTCTCCCTTGAGTACAGTTCTAGGTAGTGCTCAACCCAGCGGTTCATTTGTTTGCGTTGGTCAGTGATTATGTCCCCCGATTTAGATTTGAGGGGGGTGATCTTCTTGATGGTTGGCCCAAGAGCTCTCTTCATGCCATCATACATTCCTCTGATGTTTCCGGTGTCTGAGGCCAGCTGAATATGACTGCATAGGTGTTGCCAGTAGTCGTTTGCGCAACGCCGAGCTGTTCATTGTGCAGTACTTCTGGCTGCTTTAAGTGCTGCGGATGTTAAATCGCTGGGGGCTTTCTTGTAGTTCAAAAGTGCAATGCGCTTAGCGGCTATGACAGGTTCCAGCTCTTCATTATGAGATTGAAACCAGTCTGCATTTCTCTTCGCACTTTTGCCGTAGGTGGTCAAAGCTGACTCATAGATGGCGTCTCTGATGTGGGCCCACTTGGTCTCAGCATCCCCTGTGGGAGTGTTTTGAAGGGCTGTTGCAAGTGAATTTAGAAATTTTTGTAACAGCTGTGGGTGAGAAATTCTGCTCGTGTTGATGCGCGGGTGGCCCTTCTGCTTGGAATGATGCAACTTCTTTGGTCTGAGTCTAACCTTGCTGCACACCAGGGAGTGGTCGGTGTCGCAGTCCGCACTGTGGAAGCTGCGTGTGATTTGAACACTGTTTAAGGCGGCTCGCCTTGTGACAATGAGGTCTAGCTGGTGCCAACGACGTGATCTTGGGTGCCTCCATGAAACCTGGTGACAGGGTTTAGTGTGAAAGAACGAGTTGGTGATGCAGAGGTTATGATAGGTACACAACTCAAGCAGTCTCTGCCCGTTCTCATTCATCCTTCCAACGCCATAGCGCCCAAGGCAGGAGGGCCATGAGTCATGGTCGGCCCCAACCCTGGCATTAAAGTCCCCCAGCAGGAATAGGTGTTCGGTGTTGGGGATGCTGCTAATGATGTTATGGAGTTGTTCATAGAACTGGTCTTTAGCTTCAGGTGCGGAGCAGAGTGTTGGAGCATAGATGCTGAGTAGGTGTACTGGACCAGAGGTGGTGAGCAGTCGGATGGACAGTATGCGTTCCGAGCCATTTGAGGGAGGCTCTATCATGCTGAGCAAGGAGTTTCTGATGGCGAAGCCCACTCCATGCTGTCTTGGTTCTTCAGGATCCCTGCCCTGCCAGAAGAAGGTGTAGTCTTGCTCTGCTAGAGAGCCACTCGCGGGGAGGTGAGTCTCCTGAAGTGCTGCAATGTCCACATTGAATCTACTGAGCTCGTTGTTAATGATGGCGGTCTTCCGAGAATCGTTGATTTGTGTAAGGTCTTCCGACAGGCCAGGACACATAGTTCTGACGTTCCAGCTTGCAAAGCGAAGGGCTGGTACCTTCTTTCCTTTTTTCATGTTGTTTGGTGCGGTGTATCAGTCCACCTTTCGGGCAATGACCCTGAGCTCCAAGCACCCATTGAAGCAGGCAGACTGTGGCGGGACAGAACCTTATTGACCGGGGGCTGCCCGGTTTGAGACGGGCGGTAGCTGTCCAGTGAGGTGCAATGACCTCTCCCACCGACAAAGGCAACCCGTGGCGCCCAGTTTCTACGCCAATTTATCTGGACTTATAACCCGTAACTGCTGCCTTCCGTGTTGTTTCAGTCGCTGTGAGGCAACTATGGAGTGACCTCTCCATGGCGCATGCCTGGGCAAATTTATGGAGGTTGAGAGTTGCCCAGTCGTCAAAACCCCCCTCTCGGCCTTTCTGGTGGGGTCCAAAGGAGTGCAGGACACGACGTTTGGCACCAGTATGGCTGCAGGAACTGCCGGAAACATGCCAAAGGTGACACATGACCGCCTACGGGGTTCCGTTCCGGATTTTCTGTTAGGGTTTACTCCCTTAGCCTTGGTCTCTCCCGAGACGCCCACAAGGCAGTGGGGTTGTTGGGGCCCCTACACAGGTGTAGGATGGTGCTGGTGGGAGGAGGGGATGCAAGGGGGAGGGGTAGAGGGAGGGGGTGGGGGGGGGTGCAGGGGAAGGGGGTGCGGGGTGAAGATGGTGCGAGGGGGGGGCGGGCTGGGACGGGGTTGTGAGGGGGTGAGCTGAGAGGGTGGAGCAGGGAAGGGGACGGGGGTGGGGGGGGTGGAAGGGGGGTAAAGGGGGGGGAGGGGGGGTGGGGGAAGCTGGTGCAGGTAATAAGCCATTTCCTCAGTGCCCACCATCGACGTCCGGAAAGCTCATCCACGTCCTTCGGGAGGTGAAGCATCATTTGGCAGACTTAGAGGTGATTACATTTGCTAAGGGTTTTTTTTTTGCAGTGGTTTAAATAAAGGCATGCAGCATTGCCGACAGTGCGCTGCAGATGCTCTCCGAGCCATCTCCCGCGGGCGCTTTGAAGTTGCGGCCGAGGGGGCCGTTCGTGGATGTTTTGGGTGTTCGGGGCACCTTTTCACAGGACTTCTCTCGGGTCCCGCAGCTCCTTCTTCACCTCAATGGACTTACCGCATGCCGTGGCTGCAGACACTCTGGACTGTGAAGACAGCAGGATCGGAGATTGAAGTATCGGCAGCTGTGCTCGTCCAGTGACTTTATACAGTTAGAGATATACTGCAGAGAGAGAGTGACTTTATACAGTTAGAGATATACTGCAGAGAGAGAGAGAGAGACTTTTTACAGTTAGAGATATACTGCAGAGAGAGTGACTTTATACAGTTAGAGATATACTGCAGAGAGAGAGTGACTTTATGCAGTTAGAGATATACTGCAGAGAGAGAGAGACTTTATACAGTTAGAGATATACTGCAGAGAGAGAGTGACTTTATACAGTTAGAGATATACTGCAGAGAGAGAGTGACTTTATACAGTTAGAGATATACTGCAGAGAGAGAGTTACTTTATACAGTTAGAGATATACTGCAGAGAGAGAGTGACTTTACACAGTTAGAGATATACTGAAGAGAGAGAGAGAGAGACTTTTTACAGTTAGAGATATACTGCAGAGAGAGAGTGACTTTATACAGTTAGAGATATACTGCAGAGAGAGAGTGACTTTATACAGTTAGAGATATACTGCAGAGAGAGAGTGACTTTATACAGTTAGAGATATACTGCAGAGAGAGAGTTACTTTATACAGTTAGAGATATACTGCAGAGAGAGAGACTTTACACAGTTAGAGATATACTGCAGAGAGAGAGAGTGACTTTATACAGTTAGAGATATACTGCAGAGAGAGAGTTACTTTATACAGTTAGAGATATACTGCAGAGAGAGAGTTACTTTATACAGTTAGAGATATACTGCAGAGAGAGAGTGACTTTACACAGTAGGAGATATACTGCAGAGAGAGAGAGTAACTTTATACAGTTAGAGATATACTGCAGAGAGAGAGTTACTTTATACAGTTAGAGATATACTGCAGAGAGAGAGTTACTTTATACAGTTAGAGATATACTGCAGAGAGAGAGTTACTTTATACAGTTAGAGATATATTGCACAGAGAGAGTGACTTTACACAGTTAGAGATATACTGCAGAGAGAGAGAGTTACTTTATACAGTTAGAGATATACTGCAGAGAGAGAGTGACTTTATACCGTTAGAGATATACTGCAGAGAGAGAGTTACTTTATACAGTTCGAGATATACTGCAGAGAGAGAGAGTGACTTTATACAGTTAGAGATATACTGCAGATGGAGAGTTACTTTATACAGTTAGAGATATACTGCAGAGAGAGTGACTTTATACAGTTAGAGATATACTGCAGAGAGAGAGAGTGACTTTATACAGTTAGAGATATACTGCAGAGAGAGAGAGAGAGACTTTTTACAGTTAGAGATATACTGCAGAGAGAGAGAGACTTTACACAGTTAGAGATATACTGAAGAGAGAGAGAGAGAGACTTTATGCAGTTAGAGATATACTGCAGAGAGAGAGAGACTTTATACAGTTAGAGATATACTGAAGAGAGAGAGAGAGAGACTTTTTACAGTTAGAGATATACTGCAGAGAGAGAGTGACTTTATACAGTTAGAGATATACTGCAGAGAGAGAGTGACTTTATACAGTTAGAGATATACTGCAGAGAGAGAGTTACTTTACACAGTTAGAGATATACTGCAGAGAGAGAGAGAGTGACTTTATACAGTTAGAGATATACTGCAGAGAGAGAGTTACTTTATACAGGTAGAGATATACTGCAGAGAGAGAGTTACTTTATACAGTTAGAGATAGACTGCAGAGAGAGAGTGACTTTACACAGTTAGAGATATACTGCAGAGAGAGAGAGTGACTTTATACAGTTAGAGATATACTGCAGAGAGAGAGTTACTTTATACAGTTAGAGATATACTGCAGAGAGAGAGTTACTTTATACAGTTAGAAATATACTGCAGAGAGAGAGTGACTTTACACAGTTAGAGATATACTGCAGAGAGAGAGTGACTTTATGCAGTTAGAGATATACTGCAGAGAGAGAGAGACTTTATACAGTTAGAGATATACTGCAGAGAGAGTGACTTTATACAGTTAGAGATATACTGCAGAGAGAGAGAGACTTTTTACAGTTAGAGATATACTGCAGAGAGAGAGTGACTTTATGCAGTTAGAGATATACTGCAGAGAGAGAGAGACTTTATACAGTTAGAGATATACTGCAGAGAGAGTGACTTTATACAGTTAGAGATATACTGCAGAGAGAGAAAGTGACTTTATACAGTTAGAGATATACTGCAGAGAGAGAGAGAGACTTTTTACAGTTAGAGATATACTGCAGAGAGAGAGTGACTTTTTACAGTTAGAGATATACTGAAGAGAGAGAGAGAGAGAGACTTTTTACAGTTAGAGATAGAATGCAGAGAGAGAGTGACTTTATACAGTTAGAGATATACTGCAGAGAGAGAGTGACTTTATACAGTTAGAGATATACTGCAGAGAGAGAATGACTTTATACAGTTAGAGATATACTGCAGAGAGAGAGTTACTTTATACAGTTAGAGATATACTGCAGAGAGAGAGTGACTTTGTACAGTTAGAGATATACTGCAGAGAGAGAGTGACTTTATACAGTTAGCGATATACTGCAGAGAGAGAGACTTTATACAGTTAGAGATATACTGCAGAGAGAGTGACTTTATACAGTTAGAGATATACTGCAGAGAGAGAGAGTGACTTCATACAGTTCGAGATATACTGCAGAGAGAGAGTGACTTTGTACAGTTAGAGATATACTGCAGAGAGAGAGTGACTTTGTACAGTTAGAGATATACTGCAGAGAGAGAGTGACTTTATACAGTTAGAGATATACTGCAGAGAGAGAGAGACTTTATACAGTTAGAGATATACTGCAGAGAGAGTGACTTTATACAGTTAGAGATATACTGCAGAGAGAGAGAGTGACTTTATACAGTTAGAGATATACTGCAGAGAGAGAGTGACTTTATACAGTTAGAGATATACTGCAGAGAGAGAGAGAGAGACTTTTTACAGTTAGAGATATACTGCAGAGAGAGAGAGCGACTTTATACAGTTAGAGATATACTGAAGAGAGAGAGAGAGAGACATTTTACAGTTAGAGATATACTGCAGAGAGAGAGTGACTTTATACAGTTAGAGATATACTGCAGAGAGAGAGTGACTTTATACAGTTAGAGATATACTGCAGAGAGAGAGTGACTTTATACAGTTAGAGATATACTGCAGAGAGAGAGTTACTTTATACAGTTAGAGATATACTGCAGAGAGAGAGTGACTTTACACAGTTAGAGATATACTGCAGAGAGAGAGAGTGACTTTATACAGTTAGAGATATACTGCAGAGAGAGAGTTACTTTATACAGTTAGAGATATACTGCAGAGAGAGAGTTACTTTATACAATTAGAGATATACTGCAGAGAGAGAGTTACTTTATACAGTTAGAGATATACTGCAGAGAGAGAGAGAGTGACTTTATACAGTTAGAGATATACTGCAGAGAGAGAGTTACTTTATACAGTTAGAGATATACTGCAGAGAGAGAGTTACTTTATACAGTTAGAGATATACTGCAGAGAGAGAGTGACTTTACACAGTTAGAGATATACTGCAGAGAGAGAGAGTGACTTTATACAGTTAGAGATATACTGCAGAGAGAGAGTTACTTTATACAATTAGAGATATACTGCAGAGAGAGAGTTACTTTATACAGTTAGAGATATACTGCAGAGAGAGAGTTACTTTATACAGTTAGAGATATACTGCAGAGAGAGAGTGACTTTACACAGTTAGAGATATACTGCAGAGAGAGAGAGTTACTTTATACATTTAGAGATATACTGCAGAGAGAGAGTGACTTTATACCGTTAGAGATATACTGCAGAGAGAGAGTTACTTTATACAGTTCGAGATATACTGCAGAGAGAGAGAGTGACTTTATACAGTTAGAGATATACTGCAGATGGAGAGTTACTTTATACAGTTAGAGATATACTGCAGAGAGAATGACTTTATACAGTTAGAGATATACTGCAGAGAGAGAGAGTGACTTTATACAGTTAGAGATATACTGCAGAGAGAGAGAGAGAGACTTTTTACAGTTAGAGATATACTGCAGAGAGAGAGTGACTTTATAAAGTTAGAGATATACTGCAGAGAGAGAGTGACTTTATGCAGTTAGAGATATACTGCAGAGAGAGAGAGAATTTATACAGTTAGTGATATATTGCAGATGGAGAGTGACTTTATACAGTTAGTGATATATTGCAGATGGAGAGTTACTTTATACAGTTTGAGATATACTGCAGAGAGAGAGAGTGACTTTATACAGTTAGAGATATACTGCAGAGAGAGAGTTACTTTATACAGTTAGAGATATACTGCAGAGAGAGAGTTACTTTATACAGTTAGAGATATACTGCAGAGAGAGAGTTACTTTATACAGTTAGAGATATACTGCAGAGAGAGAGAGTGACTTTATACAGTTAGAGATATACTGCAGAGAGAGAGTTACTTTATACAGTTAGAGATATACTGCAGAGAGAGAGTTACTTTATACAGTTAGAGATATACTGCAGAGAGAGAGTGACTTTACACAGTTAGAGATATACTGCAGAGAGAGAGAGTGACTTTATACAGTTAGAGATATACTGCAGAGAGAGAGTGACTTTACACAGTTAGAGATATACTGCAGAGAGAGAGAGTTACTTTATACATTTAGAGATATACTGCAGAGAGAGAGTGACTTTATACCGTTAGAGATATACTGCAGAGAGAGAGTTACTTTATACATTTCGAGATATACTGCAGAGAGAGAGAGTGACTTTATACAGTTAGAGATATACTGCAGATGGAGAGTTACTTTATACAGTTAGAGATATACTGCAGAGAGAGTGACTTTATACAGTTAGAGATATACTGCAGAGAGAGAGAGTGACTTTATACAGTTAGAGATATACTGCAGAGAGAGAGAGAGAGACTTTTTACAGTTAGAGATATACTGCAGAGAGAGAGTGACTTTATACAGTTAGAGATATACTGCAGAGAGAGAGTGACTTTCTTCAGTTAGAGATATACTGCAGAGAGAGAGAGACTTTATACAGTTAGAGATATACTGCAGAGAGAGTGACTTTATACAGTTAGAGATATACTGCAGAGAGAGAGAGTGACTTTATACAGTTAGAGATATACTGCAGAGAGAGAGAGAGACTTTTTACAGTTAGAGATATACTGCAGAGAGAGAGTGACTTTATACAGTTAGAGATATACTGCAGAGAGAGAGTGACTTTATACAGTTAGAGATATACTGCAGAGAGAGAATGACTTTCTACAGTTAGAGATATACTGCAGAGAGAGAGTTACTTTATACAGTTAGAGATATACTGCAGAGAGAGAGTGACTTTGTACAGTTAGAGATATACTGCAGAGAGAGAGTGACTTTATACAGTTAGAGATATACTGCAGAGAGAGAGACTTTATACAGTTAGAGATATACTGCAGAGAGAGTGACTTTATACAGTTAGAGATATACTGCAGAGAGAGAGAGTGACTTCATACAGTTCGAGATATACTGCAGAGAGAGAGTGACTTTGTACAGTTAGAGATATACTGCAGAGTGAGAGAGTGACTTTGTACAGTTAGAGATATACTGCAGAGAGAGAGTGACTTTATACAGTTAGAGATATACTGCAGAGAGAGAGAGACTTTATACAGTTAGAGATATACTGCAGAGAGAGTGACTTTATACAGTTAGAGATATACTGCAGAGAGAGAGAGTGACTTTATACAGTTAGAGATATACTGCAGAGAGAGAGTGACTTTATACAGTTAGAGATATACTGCAGAGAGAGAGAGAGAGACTTTTTACAGTTAGATATATACTGCAGAGAGAGAGTGACTTTATACAGTTAGAGATATACTGAAGAGAGAGAGAGAGAGACATTTTACAGTTAGAGATATACTGCAGAGAGAGAGTGACTTTATACAGTTAGAGATATACTGCAGAGAGAGAGTGACTTTATACAGTTAGAGATATACTGCAGAGAGAGAGTGACTTTATACAGTTAGAGATATACTGCAGAGAGAGAGTTACTTTATACAGTTAGAGATATACTGCAGAGAGAGAGTGACTTTACACAGTTAGAGATATACTGCAGAGAGAGAGAGTGACTTTATACAGTTAGAGATACACTGCAGAGAGAGAGTGACTTTATACAGTTAGAGATATACTGCAGAGAGAGAGTTACTTTATAGAGTTAGAGATATACTGCAGAGAGAGAGTGACGTTACACAGTTAGAGATATACTGCAGAGAGAGAGAGTGACTTTATACAGTTAGAGATATACTGCAGAGAGAGAGTTACTTTATACAGTTAGAGATATACTGCAGAGAGAGAGTTACTTTATACAGTTAGAGATATACTGCAGAGAGAGAGTTACTTTATACAGTTAGAGATATACTGCAGAGAGAGAGTGACTTTACACAGTTAGAGATATACTGCTGAGAGAGAGAGTTACTTTATACATTTAGAGCTATACTGCAGAGAGAGAGTGACTTTATACCGTTAGAGATATACTGCAGAGAGAGAGTTACTTTATACAGTTCGAGATATACTGCAGAGAGAGAGAGTGACTTTATACAGTTAGAGATATACTGCAGATGGAGAGTTACTTTATACAGTTAGAGATATACTGCAGAGAGAGAGTGACTTTACACAGTTAGAGATATACTGCAGAGAGAGAGAGTTACTTTGTACATTTAGAGATATACTGCAGAGAGAGAGTGACTTTATACCGTTAGAGATATACTGCAGAGAGAGAGTTACTTTATACAGTTAGAGATATACTGCAGAGAGAGAGTGACTTTATACCGTTAGAGATATACTGCAGTGAGAGAGTGACTTTATACAGTTAGATATATACTGCAGAGAGAGAGAGTGACTTTATACAGTTAGAGATATACTGCAGAGAGAGAGTTACTTTATACAGTTAGAGATATACTGCAGAGAGAGAGTGACTTTATACCGTTAGAGATATACTGCAGAGAGAGAGTGACTTTATACAGTTAGAGATATACTGCAGAGAGAGAGTGACTTTATACCGTTAGAGATATCCTGCAGAGAGAGAGTTACTTTATACAGTTCGAGATATACTGCAGAGAGAGAGAGTGACTTTATACAGTTAGAGATATACTGCAGATGGAGAGTTACTTTATACAGTTAGAGATATACTGCAGAGAGAGAGTTACTTTCTACAGTTCGAGATATACTGCAGAGAGAGAGTTACTTTATACAGTTCGAAATATACTGCAGAGAGAGAGAGTGACTTTATACAGTTAGAGATATACTGCAGATGGAGAGTTACTTTATACAGTTAGAGATATACTGCAGAGAGCGAGAGTGACTTTATACAGTTAGAGATATACTGCAGATGGAGAGTTACTTTATACAGTTAGAGATATACTGCAGAGAGAGAGTTACTTTCTACAGTTCGAGATATACTGCAGAGAGAGAGAGTGACTTTATACAGTTCGAGAAAAAATGCAGAGAGAGTTACTTTATACTGTTAGTGATATACTGCAGTGAGAGAGTGACTTTATACAGTTAGATATATACTGCAGAGAGAGAGTGACTTTATACAGTTAGAGATATACTGCAGTTAGAGAGTGACTTTATACAGTTAGAGATATACTGCAGAGAGAGAGTGACTTTATACAGTTAGAGATATACTGCAGAGAGAGAGTGACTTTATCCAGTTAGAGATATACTGCAGAGAGAGAGTTACTTTATACAGTTAGAGATATACTGCAGAGAGAGAGTTACTTTATACAGTTAGAGATATACTGCAGAGAGAGAGTGACTTTATACAGTTAGAGATATACTGCAGAGAGAGAGTGACTTTATACAGTTAGAGATATACTGCAGAGAGAGAGAGTTACTTTATACAATTAGAGATATACTGCAGAGAGAGAGTGACTTTATACAGTTAGAGATATACTGCAGAGAGAGAGTGACTTTATACAGTTAGAGATATACTGCAGAGAGAGAGTGACTTTATACAGTTAGAGATATACTGCAGAGAGAGAGTGACTTTATACAGTTAGAGATATACTGCAGAGAGAGAGTTACTTTATACAGTTAGAGATATACTGCAGAGAGAGAGTGACTTTATACAGTTAGAGATATACTGCAGAGAGAGAGAGTGACTTTATACAGTTAGAGATATACTGCAGAGAGAGAGTTACTTTATACAGTTAGAGATATACTGCAGAGAGAGAGTGACTTTATCCAGTTAGAGATATACTGCAGAGAGAGAGTTACTTTATACAGTTAGAGATATACTGCAGAGAGAGAGTTACTTTATACAGTTAGAGATATACTGCAGACAGAGAGAGTGACTTTATACAGTTAGTGATATATTGCAGATGGAGAGTTACTTTATACAGTTAGAGATATACTGCAGAGAGAGAGTTACATTAATCAGTTAGAGATATACTGCAGAGAGAGAGTTACATTAATCAGTTAGAGATATACTGCAGAGAGAGAGAGTTACTTTATACAGTTAGAGATATACTGCAGAGAGAGAGTTACATGAATCAGTTCGAGAGAGACTGCAGAGAGAGAGTGACTTTGTACAGTTAGAGATATACTGCAGAGAGAGAGTTACTTTACACAGTTAGAGATATACTGCTGAGAGAGAGTGACTTTATACAGTTAGAGATATACTGCAGAGAGAGAGAGTGACTTTATACAGTTAGAGATATACTGCAGATGGAGAGTTACTTTATACAGTTAGAGATATACTGCAGAGAGAGAGTGACTTTACACAGTTAGAGATATACTGCAGAGAGAGAGAGTTACTTTATACATTTAGAGATATACTGCAGAGAGAGAGTGACTTTATACCGTTAGAGATATACTGCAGAGAGAGAGTTACTTTATACAGTTAGAGATATACTGCAGAGAGAGAGTGACTTTATACCGTTAGAGATATACTGCAGTGAGAGAGTGACTTTATACAGTTAGAGATATACTGCAGAGAGAGAGAGTGACTTTATACAGTTAGAGATATACTGCAGAGAGAGAGTTACTTTATACAGTTAGAGATATACTGCAGAGAGAGAGAGTGACTTTATACAGTTAGAGATATACTGCAGATGGAGAGTTACTTTATACAGTTAGAGATATACTGCAGAGAGAGAGTGACTTTATACCGTTAGAGATATACTGCAGAGAGAGAGTGACTTTATACAGTTAGAGATATACTGCAGAGAGAGAGTGACTTTATACCGTTAGAGATATACTGCAGAGAGAGAGTTACTTTATACAGTTCGAGATATACTGCAGAGAGAGAGAGTGACTTTATACAGTTAGAGATATACTGCAGATGGAGAGTTACTTTATACAGTTAGGGATATACTGCAGAGAGAGAGTTACTTTCTACAGTTCGAGATATACTGCAGAGAGAGAGTTACTTTATACAGTTCGAAATATACTGCAGAGAGAGAGAGTGACTTTATACAGTTAGAGATATACTGCAGATGGAGAGTTACTTTATACAGTTAGAGATATACTGCAGAGAGCGAGAGTGACTTTATACAGTTAGAGATATACTGCAGATGGAGAGTTACTTTATACAGTTAGAGATATACTGCAGAGAGAGAGTTACTTTCTACAGTTCGAGATATACTGCAGAGAGAGAGAGTGACTTTATACAGTTAGAGATACACTGCAGAGAGAGAGTGACTTTATACAGTTAGAGATATACTGCAGAGAGAGAGTTACTTTATACAGTTAGAGATATACTGCAGAGAGAGAGTTACTTTATACAGTTAGAGATATACTGCAGAGAGAGAGTGACGTTACACAGTTAGAGATATACTGCAGAGAGAGAGAGTGACTTTATACAGTTAGAGATATACTGCAGAGAGAGAGTTACTTTATACAGTTAGAGATATACTGCAGAGAGAGAGTTACTTTATACAGTTAGAGATATACTGCAGAGAGAGAGTTACTTTATACAGTTAGAGATATACTGCAGAGAGAGAGTGACTTTACACAGTTAGAGATATACTGCAGAGAGAGAGAGTTACTTTATACATTTAGAGATATACTGCAGAGAGAGAGTGACTTTATACCGTTAGAGATATACTGCAGAGAGAGAGTTACTTTATACAGTTCGAGATATACTGCAGAGAGAGAGAGTGACTTTATACAGTTAGAGATATACTGCAGATGGAGAGTTACTTTATACAGTTAGAGATATACTGCAGAGAGAGAATGACTTTACACAGTTAGAGATATACTGCAGAGAGAGAGAGTTACTTTATACATTTAGAGATATACTGCAGAGAGAGAGTGACTTTATACCGTTAGAGATATACTGCAGAGAGAGAGTTACTTTATACAGTTAGAGATATACTGCAGAGAGAGAGTGACTTTATACCGTTAGAGATATACTGCAGTGAGAGAGTGACTTTATACAGTTAGAGATATACTGCAGAGAGAGAGAGTGACTTTATACAGTTAGAGATATACTGCAGAGAGAGAGTTACTTTATACAGTTAGAGATATACTGCAGAGAGAGAGAGTGACTTTATACAGTTAGAGATATACTGCAGATGGAGAGTTACTTTATACAGTTAGAGATATACTGCAGAGAGAGAGTGACTTTATACCGTTAGAGATATACTGCAGAGAGAGAGTGACTTTATACAGTTAGAGATATACTGCAGAGAGAGAGTGACTTTATACCGTTAGAGATATACTGCAGAGAGAGAGTTACTTTATACAGTTCGAGATATACTGCAGAGAGAGAGAGTGACTTTATACAGTTAGAGATATACTGCAGATGGAGAGTTACTTTATACAGTTAGAGATATACTGCAGAGAGAGAGTTACTTTCTACAGTTCGAGATATACTGCAGAGAGAGAGTTACTTTATACAGTTCGAAATATACTGCAGAGAGAGAGAGTGACTTTATACAGTTAGAGATATACTGCAGATGGAGAGTTACTTTATACAGTTAGAGATATACTGCAGAGAGCGAGAGTGACTTTATACAGTTAGAGATATACTGCAGATTTAGAGTTACTTTATACAGTTAGAGATATACTGCAGAGAGAGAGTTACTTTCTACAGTTCGAGATATACTGCAGAGAGAGAGAGTGACTTTATACAGTTCGAGAAAAAATGCAGAGAGAGTTACTTTATACTGTTAGTGATATACTGCAGTGAGAGAGTGACTTTATACAGTTAGAGATATACTGCAGAGAGAGAGTGACTTTATACAGTTAGAGATATACTGCAGTTAGAGAGTGACTTTATACAGTTAGAGATATACTGCAGAGAGAGAGTGACTTTATACAGTTAGAGATATACTGCAGAGAGAGAGTGACTTTATCCAGTTAGAGATATACTGCAGAGAGAGAGTTACTTTATACAGTTAGAGATATACTGCAGAGAGAGAGTGACTTTATACAGTTAGAGATATACTGCAGAGAGAGAGTGACTTTATACAGTTAGAGATATACTGCAGAGAGAGAGAGTTACTTTATACAATTAGAGACATACTGCAGAGAGAGAGTGACTTTATACAGTTAGAGATATACTGCAGAGAGAGAGTGACTTTATACAGTTAGAGATATACTGCAGAGAGAGAGTGACTTTATACAGTTAGAGATATACTGCAGAGAGAGAGTGACTTTATACAGTTAGAGATATACTGCAGAGAGAGAGTTACTTTATACAGTTAGAGATATACTGCAGAGAGAGAGTGACTTTATACAGTTAGAGATATACTGCAGAGAGAGAGAGTGACTTTATACAGTTCGAGATATACTGCAGAGAGAGAGTTACTTTATACAGTTAGAGATATACTGCAGAGAGAGAGTGACTTTATCCAGTTAGAGATATACTGCAGAGAGAGAGTTACTTTATACAGTTAGAGATATACTGCAGAGAGAGAGTTACTTTATACAGTTAGAGATATACTGCAGACAGAGAGAGTGACTTTATACAGTTAGTGATATATTGCAGATGGAGAGTTACTTTATACAGTTAGAGATATACTGCAGAGAGAGAGTTACATTAATCAGTTAGAGATATACTGCAGAGAGAGAGTTACATTAATCAGTTAGAGATATACTGCAGAGAGAGAGTTACTTTATACAGTTAGAGATATACTGCAGAGAGAGAGTTACATGAATCAGTTCGAGAGAGACTGCAGAGAGAGAGTGACTTTGTACAGTTAGAGATATACTGCAGAGAGAGAGTTACTTTACACAGTTAGAGATATACTGCAGAGAGAGAGTGACTTTATACAGTTAGAGATATACTGCAGAGAGAGAGAGTGACTTTATACAGTTAGAGATATACTGCAGATGGAGAGTTACTTTATACAGTTAGAGATATACTGCAGAGAGAGAGTGACTTTACACAGTTAGAGATATACTGCAGAGAGAGAGAGTTACTTTATACATTTAGAGATATACTGCAGAGAGAGAGTGACTTTATACCGTTAGAGATATACTGCAGAGAGAGAGTTACTTTATACAGTTAGAGATATACTGCAGAGAGAGAGTGACTTTATACCGTTAGAGATATACTGCAGTGAGAGAGTGACTTTATACAGTTAGAGATATACTGCAGAGAGAGAGAGTGACTTTATACAGTTAGAGATATACTGCAGAGAGAGAGTTACTTTATACAGTTAGAGATATACTGCAGAGAGAGAGAGTGACTTTATACAGTTAGAGATATACTGCAGATGGAGAGTTACTTTATACAGTTAGAGATATACTGCAGAGAGAGAGTGACTTTATACCGTTAGAGATATACTGCAGAGAGAGAGTGACTTTATACAGTTAGAGATATACTGCAGAGAGAGAGTGACTTTATACCGTTAGAGATATACTGCAGAGAGAGAGTTACTTTATACAGTTCGAGATATACTGCAGAGAGAGAGAGTGACTTTATACAGTTAGAGATATACTGCAGATGGAGAGTTACTTTATACAGTTAGAGATATACTGCAGAGAGAGAGTTACTTTCTACAGTTCGAGATATACTGCAGAGAGAGAGTTACTTTATACAGTTCGAAATATACTGCAGAGAGAGAGAGTGACTTTATACAGTTAGAGATATACTGCAGATGGAGAGTTACTTTATACAGTTAGAGATATACTGCAGAGAGCGAGAGTGACTTTATACAGTTAGAGATATACTGCAGATGGCGAGTTACTTTATACAGTTAGAGATATACTGCAGAGAGAGAGTTACTTTCTACAGTTTGAGAAAGACTGCAGAGAGAGAGAGTGACTTTATACAGTTCGAGAAAAAATGCAGAGAGAATTACTTTATACTGTTAGTGATATACTGCAGTGAGAGAGTGACTTTATACAGTTAGAGATATACTGCAGAGAGAGAGTGACCTTATACAGTTAGAGATATACTGCAGTTAGAGAGTGACTTTATACAGTTAGAGATATACTGCAGAGAGAGAGTGACTTTATGCAGTTAGAGATATACTGCAGAGAGAGAGTGACTTTATCCAGTTAGAGATATACTGCAGAGAGAGAGTTACTTTATACAGTTAGAGATATACTGCAGAGAGAGAGTTACTTTATACAGTTAGAGATATACTGCAGAGAGAGAGTGACTTTATACAGTTAGAAATATACTGCAGAGAGAGAGTGACTTTATACAGTTAGAGATATACTGCAGAGAGAGAGAGTTACCTTATACAATTAGAGATATACTGCAGAGAGAGAGTGACTTTATACAGTTAGAGATATACTGCAGAGAGAGAGTGACTTTATACAGTTAGAGATATACTGCAGAGAGAGAGTGACTTTATACAGTTAGAGATATACTGCAGAGAGAGAGTGACTTTATACAGTTAGAGATATACTGCAGAGAGAGAGTTACTTTATACAGTTAGAGATATACTGCAGAGAGAGAGTGACTTTATACAGTTAGAGATATACTGCAGAGAGAGAGAGTGACTTTATACAGTTAGAGATATACTGCAGAGAGAGAGTTACTTTATACAGTTAGAGATATACTGCAGAGAGAGAGTGACTTTATCCAGTTAGAGATATACTGCAGAGAGAGAGTTACTTTATACAGTTAGAGATATACTGCAGAGAGAGAGTTACTTTATACAGTTAGAGATATACTGCAGACAGAGAGAGTGACTTTATACAGTTAGTGATATATTGCAGATGGAGAGTTACTTTATACAGTTAGAGATATACTGCAGAGAGAGAGTTACTTTATACAGTTCGAGATATACTGCAGAGAGAGAGAGTGACTTTATACAGTTAGAGATATACTGCAGATGGAGAGTTACTTTATACAGTTAGAGATATACTGCAGAGAGAGAATGACTTTACACAGTTAGAGATATACTGCAGAGAGAGAGAGTTACTTTATACATTTAGAGATATACTGCAGAGAGAGAGTGACTTTATACCGTTAGAGATATACTGCAGAGAGAGAGTTACTTTATACTGTTAGAGATATACTGCAGAGAGAGAGTGACTTTATACCGTTAGAGATATACTGCAGTGAGAGAGTGACTTTATACAGTTAGAGATATACTGCAGAGAGAGAGAGTGACTTTATACAGTTAGAGATATACTGCAGAGAGAGAGTTACTTTATACAGTTAGAGATATACTGCAGAGAGAGAGAGTGACTTTATACAGTTAGAGATATACTGCAGATGGAGAGTTACTTTATACAGTTAGAGATATACTGCAGAGAGAGAGTGACTTTATACCGTTAGAGATATACTGCAGAGAGAGAGTGACTTTATACAGTTAGAGATATACTGCAGAGAGAGAGTGACTTTATACCGTTAGAGATATACTGCAGAGAGAGAGTTACTTTATACAGTTCGAGATATACTGCAGAGAGAGAGAGTGACTTTATACAGTTAGAGATATACTGCAGTTGGAGAGTTACTTTATACAGTTAGAGATATACTGCAGAGAGAGAGTTACTTTCTACAGTTCGAGATATACTGCAGAGAGAGAGTTACTTTATACAGTTCGAAATATACTGCAGAGAGAGAGAGTGACTTTATACAGTTAGAGATATACTGCAGATGGAGAGTTACTTTATACAGTTAGAGATATACTGCAGAGAGCGAGAGTGACTTTATACAGTTAGAGATATACTGCAGATTTAGAGTTACTTTATACAGTTAGAGATATACTGCAGAGAGAGAGTTACTTTCTACAGTTCGAGATATACTGCAGAGAGAGAGAGTGACTTTATACAGTTCGAGAAAAAATGCAGAGAGAGTTACTTTATACTGTTAGTGATATACTGCAGTGAGAGAGTGACTTTATACAGTTAGAGATATACTGCAGAGAGAGAGTGACTTTATACAGTTAGAGATATACTGCAGTTAGAGAGTGACTTTATACAGTTAGAGATATACTGCAGAGAGAGAGTGACTTTATACAGTTAGAGATATACTGCAGAGAGAGAGTGACTTTATCCAGTTAGAGATATACTGCAGAGAGAGAGTTACTTTATACAGTTAGAGATATACTGCAGAGAGAGAGTGACTTTATACAGTTAGAGATATACTGCAGAGAGAGAGTGACTTTATACAGTTAGAGATATACTGCAGAGAGAGAGAGTTACTTTATACAATTAGAGACATACTGCAGAGAGAGAGTGACTTTATACAGTTAGAGATATACTGCAGAGAGAGAGTGACTTTATACAGTTAGAGATATACTGCAGAGAGAGAGTGACTTTATACAGTTAGAGATATACTGCAGAGAGAGAGTGACTTTATACAGTTAGAGATATACTGCAGAGAGAGAGTTACTTTATACAGTTAGAGATATACTGCAGAGAGAGAGTGACTTTATACAGTTAGAGATATACTGCAGAGAGAGAGAGTGACTTTATACAGTTCGAGATATACTGCAGAGAGAGAGTTACTTTATACAGTTAGAGATATACTGCAGAGAGAGAGTGACTTTATCCAGTTAGAGATATACTGCAGAGAGAGAGTTACTTTATACAGTTAGAGATATACTGCAGAGAGAGAGTTACTTTATACAGTTAGAGATATACTGCAGACAGAGAGAGTGACTTTATACAGTTAGTGATATATTGCAGATGGAGAGTTACTTTATACAGTTAGAGATATACTGCAGAGAGAGAGTTACATTAATCAGTTAGAGATATACTGCAGAGAGAGAGTTACATTAATCAGTTAGAGATATACTGCAGAGAGAGAGTTACTTTATACAGTTAGAGATATACTGCAGAGAGAGAGTTACATGAATCAGTTCGAGAGAGACTGCAGAGAGAGAGTGACTTTGTACAGTTAGAGATATACTGCAGAGAGAGAGTTACTTTACACAGTTAGAGATATACTGCAGAGAGAGAGTGACTTTATACAGTTAGAGATATACTGCAGAGAGAGAGAGTGACTTTATACAGTTAGAGATATACTGCAGATGGAGAGTTACTTTATACAGTTAGAGATATACTGCAGAGAGAGAGTGACTTTACACAGTTAGAGATATACTGCAGAGAGAGAGAGTTACTTTATACATTTAGAGATATACTGCAGAGAGAGAGTGACTTTATACCGTTAGAGATATACTGCAGAGAGAGAGTTACTTTATACAGTTAGAGATATACTGCAGAGAGAGAGTGACTTTATACCGTTAGAGATATACTGCAGTGAGAGAGTGACTTTATACAGTTAGAGATATACTGCAGAGAGAGAGAGTGACTTTATACAGTTAGAGATATACTGCAGAGAGAGAGTTACTTTATACAGTTAGAGATATACTGCAGAGAGAGAGAGTGACTTTATACAGTTAGAGATATACTGCAGATGGAGAGTTACTTTATACAGTTAGAGATATACTGCAGAGAGAGAGTGACTTTATACCGTTAGAGATATACTGCAGAGAGAGAGTGACTTTATACAGTTAGAGATATACTGCAGAGAGAGAGTGACTTTATACCGTTAGAGATATACTGCAGAGAGAGAGTTACTTTATACAGTTCGAGATATACTGCAGAGAGAGAGAGTGACTTTATACAGTTAGAGATATACTGCAGATGGAGAGTTACTTTATACAGTTAGAGATATACTGCAGAGAGAGAGTTACTTT
Source organism: Heterodontus francisci (assembly GCF_036365525.1). Taxonomy (NCBI): domain Eukaryota; kingdom Metazoa; phylum Chordata; class Chondrichthyes; order Heterodontiformes; family Heterodontidae; genus Heterodontus; species Heterodontus francisci. The sequence continues at coordinate 10,080,552 of NC_090399.1, forward strand.
CTACAGTTCGAGATATACTGCAGAGAGAGAGTTACTTTATACAGTTCGAAATATACTGCAGAGAGAGAGAGTGACTTTATACAGTTAGAGATATACTGCAGATGGAGAGTTACTTTATACAGTTAGAGATATACTGCAGAGAGCGAGAGTGACTTTATACAGTTAGAGATATACTGCAGATGGCGAGTTACTTTATACAGTTAGAGATATACTGCAGAGAGAGAGTTACTTTCTACAGTTCGAGATATACTGCAGAGAGAGAGAGTGACTTTATACAGTTCGAGAAAAAATGCAGAGAGAATTACTTTATACTGTTAGTGATATACTGCAGTGAGAGAGTGACTTTATACAGTTAGAGATATACTGCAGAGAGAGAGTGACCTTATACAGTTAGAGATATACTGCAGTTAGAGAGTGACTTTATACAGTTAGAGATATACTGCAGAGAGAGAGTGACTTTATGCAGTTAGAGATATACTGCAGAGAGAGAGTGACTTTATCCAGTTAGAGATATACTGCAGAGAGAGAGTTACTTTATACAGTTAGAGATATACTGCAGAGAGAGAGTTACTTTATACAGTTAGAGATATACTGCAGAGAGAGAGTGACTTTATACAGTTAGAAATATACTGCAGAGAGAGAGTGACTTTATACAGTTAGAGATATACTGCAGAGAGAGAGAGTTACCTTATACAATTAGAGATATACTGCAGAGAGAGAGTGACTTTATACAGTTAGAGATATACTGCAGAGAGAGAGTGACTTTATACAGTTAGAGATATACTGCAGAGAGAGAGTGACTTTATACAGTTAGAGATATACTGCAGAGAGAGAGTGACTTTATACAGTTAGAGATATACTGCAGAGAGAGAGTTACTTTATACAGTTAGAGATATACTGCAGAGAGAGAGTGACTTTATACAGTTAGAGATATACTGCAGAGAGAGAGAGTGACTTTATACAGTTAGAGATATACTGCAGAGAGAGAGTTACTTTATACAGTTAGAGATATACTGCAGAGAGAGAGTGACTTTATCCAGTTAGAGATATACTGCAGAGAGAGAGTTACTTTATACAGTTAGAGATATACTGCAGAGAGAGAGTTACTTTATACAGTTAGAGATATACTGCAGACAGAGAGAGTGACTTTATACAGTTAGTGATATATTGCAGATGGAGAGTTACTTTATACAGTTAGAGATATACTGCAGAGAGAGAGTTACATTAATCAGTTAGAGATATACTGCAGAGAGAGAGTTACATTAATCAGTTAGAGATATACTGCAGAGAGAGAGTTACTTTATACAGTTAGAGATATACTGCAGAGAGAGAGTTACTTTATACAGTTAGAGATATACTGCAGAGAGAGAGTTACATTAATCAGTTAGAGATATACTGCAGAGAGAGAGTTACATTAATCAGTTAGAGATATACTGCAGAGAGAGAGAGTTACTTTATACAGTTAGAGATATACTGCAGAGAGAGAGTTACATGAATCAGTTCGAGAGAGACTGCAGAGAGAGAGTGACTTTGTACAGTTAGAGATATACTGCAGAGAGAGAGTTACTTTACACAGTTAGAGATATACTGCAGAGAGAGAGTGACTTTATACAGTTAGAGATATACTGCAGAGAGAGAGAGTGACTTTATACAGTTCGAGAAAAAATGCAGAGAGAGTTACTTTATACAGTTAGAGATATACTGCAGAGAGAGAGTTACATTAATCAGTTAGAGATATACTGCAGAGAGAGAGTTACATTAATCAGTTAGAGATATACTGCAGAGAGAGAGTTACTTTATACAGTTAGAGATATACTGCAGAGAGAGAGTTACATTAATCAGTTAGAGATATACTGCAGAGAGAGTGACTTTGTACAGTTAGAGATATACTGCAGTGAGAGAGTGACTTTATACAGTTAGAGATATACTGCAGAGAGAGAGTGACTTTATACACTTAGAGATATACTGCAGAGAGAGAGTGACTTTATACCGTTAGAGATATACTGCAGAGAGAGAGTTACTTTATACAGTTAGAGATATACTGCAGAGAGAGAGTGACTTTATACCGTTAGAGATATACTGCAGTGAGAGAGTGACTTTATACAGTTAGAGATATACTGCAGAGAGAGAGAGAGTGACTTTATACAGTTAGAGATATACTGCAGAGAGAGAGTTACTTTATACAGTTAGAGATATACTGCAGAGAGAGAGAGTGACTTTATACAGTTAGAGATATACTGCAGATGGAGAGTTACTTTATACAGTTAGAGATATACTGCAGAGAGAGAGTGACTTTATACCGTTAGAGATATACTGCAGAGAGAGAGTGACTTTATACAGTTAGAGATATACTGCAGAGAGAGAGTGACTTTATACCGTTAGAGATATACTGCAGAGAGAGAGTTACTTTATACAGTTCGAGATATACTGCAGAGAGAGAGAGTGACTTTATACAGTTAGAGATATACTGCAGATGGAGAGTTACTTTATACAGTTAGAGATATACTGCAGAGAGAGAGTTACTTTCTACAGTTCGAGATATACTGCAGAGAGAGAGTTACTTTATACAGTTCGAAATATACTGCAGAGAGAGAGAGTGACTTTATACAGTTAGAGATATACTGCAGATGGAGAGTTACTTTATACAGATAGAGATATACTGCAGAGAGCGAGAGTGACTTTATACAGTTAGAGATATACTGCAGATGGAGAGTTACTTTATACAGTTAGAGATATACTGCAGAGAGAGAGTTACTTTCTACAGTTCGAGATATACTGCAGAGAGAGAGAGTGACTTTATACAGTTCGAGAAAAAATGCAGAGAGAGTTACTTTATACTGTTAGTGATATACTGCAGTGAGAGAGTGACTTTATACAGTTAGAGATATACTGCAGAGAGAGAGTGACTTTATACAGTTAGAGATATACTGCAGTTAGAGAGTGACTTTATACAGTTAGAGATATACTGCAGAGAGAGAGTGACTTTATACAGTTAGAGATATACTGCAGAGAGAGAGTGACTTTATCCAGTTAGAGATATCCTGCAGAGAGAGAGTTACTTTATACAGTTAGAGATATACTGCAGAGAGAGAGTTACTTTATACAGTTAGAGATATACTGCAGAGAGAGTGACTTTATACAGTTAGAGATATACTGCAGAGAGAGAGTGACTTTATACAGTTAGAGATATACTGCAGAGAGAGAGAGTTACTTTATACAATTAGAGATATACTGCAGAGAGAGAGTGACTTTATACAGTTAGAGATATACTGCAGAGAGAGAGTGACTTTATACAGTTAGAGATATACTGCAGAGAGAGAGTGACTTTATACAGTTAGAGATATACTGCAGAGAGAGAGTGACTTTATACAGTTAGAGATATACTGCAGAGAGAGAGTTACTTTATACAGTTAGAGATATACTGCAGAGAGAGAGTGACTTTATACAGTTAGAGATATACTGCAGAGAGAGAGAGTGACTTTATACAGTTAGAGATATACTGCAGAGAGAGAGTTACTTTATACAGTTAGAGATATACTGCAGAGAGAGAGTGACTTTATCCAGTTAGAGATATACTGCAGAGAGAGAGTTACTTTATACAGTTAGAGATATACTGCAGAGAGAGAGTTACTTTATACAGTTAGAGATATACTGCAGACAGAGAGAGTGACTTTATACAGTTAGTGATATATTGCAGATGGAGAGTTACTTTAATCAGTTAGAGATATACTGCAGAGAGAGAGTTACATTAATCAGTTAGAGATATACTGCAGAGAGAGAGAGTTACATTAATCAGTTAGAGATATACTGCAGAGAGAGAGTTACTTTATACAGTTAGAGATATACTGCAGAGAGAGAGTTACTTTATACAGTTAGAGATATACTGCAGAGAGAGAGTTACATTAATCAGTTAGAGATATACTGCAGAGAGAGAGTTACATTAATCAGTTAGAGATACACTGCAGAGAGAGAGAGTTACTTTATACAGTTAGAGATATACTGCAGAGAGAGAGTTACATGAATCAGTTCGAGAGAGACTGCAGAGAGAGAGTGACTTTGTACAGTTAGAGATATACTGCAGAGAGAGAGTTACTTTACACAGTTAGAGATATACTGCAGAGAGAGAGTGACTTTATACATTTAGAGATATACTGCAGAGAGAGAGAGTGACTTTATACAGTTCGAGAAAAAATGCAGAGAGAGTTACTTTATACAGTTAGAGATATACTGCAGAGAGAGAGTTACATTAATCAGTTAGAGATATACTGCAGAGAGAGAGTTACATTAATCAGTTAGAGATATACTGCAGAGAGAGAGTTACTTTATACAGTTAGAGATATACTGCAGAGAGAGAGTTACATTAATCAGTTAGAGATATACTGCAGAGAGAGTGACTTTGTACAGTTAGAGATATACTGCAGTGAGAGAGTGACTTTATACAGTTAGAGATATACTGCAGAGAGAGAGTGACTTTATACAGTTAGAGATATACTGCAGAGAGAGAGTGACTTTATACAGTTAGAGATATACTGCAGTGAGAGAGTGACTTTATACAGTTAGAGATATACTGCAGAGAGAGAGTGACTTTATGCAGTTAGAGATATACTGCAGTGAGAGAGTGACTTTATACAGTTAGAGATATACTGCAGAGAGAGAGTGACTTTATACAGTTAGAGATATACTGCAGAGAGAGAGTGACTTTATACAGTTAGAGATATACTGGAGAGAGAGAGAGTGACTTTATACAGTTAGAGATATACTGCAGAGAGAGAGAGAGTGACTTTGTACAGTTAGAGATATACTGGAGAGAGAGAGAGTGACTTTATACAGTTAGAGATATACTGCAGAGAGAGAGAGAGTGACTTTGTAAAGTTAGAGATATACTGCAGAGAGAGAGTGAGTGACTTTGTACAGTTAGAGATATACTGCAGAGAGAGAGTGACTTTATACAGTTAGAGATATACTGCAGAGAGAGAGTGACTTTATACAGTTAGAGATATACTGCAGAGAGAGAGTTACTTTATACAGTTAGAGATATACTGCAGAGAGAGAGTGACTTTATACAGTTAGAGATATACTGCAGAGAGAGAGTGACTTTATACAGTTAGAGATATACTGCAGAGAGAGAGTGACTTTATACAGTTAGAGGTATACTGCAGATGGAGAGTGACTTTATACAGTTAGAGATATACTGCAGTGAGAGAGTGACTTTATACAGTTAGAGATATACTGCAGTGAGAGAGTGACTTTATACAGTTAGAGGTATACTGCAGATGGAGAGTGACTTTATACAGTTAGAGATATACTGCAGTGAGAGAGTGACTTTATACAGTTAGAGATATACTGCAGAGAGAGAGTGACTTTATACAGTTAGAGATATACTGCAGAGAGAGAGTGACTTTATACAGTTAGAGATATACTGCAGAGAGAGAGTTACTTTATACAGTTAGAGATATACTACAGAGAGAGAGTGACTTTATACAGTTAGAGATATACTGCAGAGAGAGTGTGACTTTATACAGTTAGAGGTATACTGCAGAGAGAGAGTGACTTTATACAGTTAGAGATATACTGCAGAGAGAGTTACTTTATGCAGTTCGAGATATACTGCAGAGAGAGAGTTCCTTTATACAGTTAGAGATATACTGCAGAGAGAGAGATTGACTTTATACAATTAGAGATATACTGCAGAGAGAGAGTGACTTTATACAGTTAGAGATATACTGCAGAGAGAGAGTTACTTTATCCAGTTAGAGATATACTGCAGAGAGAGAGTTACTTTATACAGTTAGAGATATACTGCAGTGAGAGAGTGACTTTATACAGTTAGGGATATACTGCAGAGAGAGAGAGTGACTTTATACAGTTAGAGAAAAACTGCAGAGAGAGAGAGACTTTATACAGTTAGAGATATACTGCAGAGAGAGAGTTACTTTATCCAGTTAGAGATATACTGCAGAGAGAGAGTTACTTTATACAGTTAGAGATATACTGCAGAGAGAGAGTTACTTTATACAGTTAGAGATATACTGCAGTGAGAGAGTGACTTTATACAGTTAGAGATATACTGAAGAGAGAGACAGTGCCTTTATCCAGTTAGAGATATACTGCAGAGAGAGAGAGACTTTATACAGTTAGAGATATCCTGCAGAGAGAGAGAGTGACTTTATACAATTAGAGAAAAACTGCAGAGAGAGAGTTACTTTATACAGTTAGAGATATACTGCAGAGAGAGAGTTACTTTATGCAGTTGGAGATATACTGCAGAGAGAGAGAGACTTTATACAGTTTGAGATATACTGCAGAGAGAGAGAGTGACTTTATACAGTTAAAGATATACTGCAGAGGGAGAGAGTGACTTTATACAGTTGGAGATATACTGCAGAGAGAGAGTGACTTTATACAATTAGTGATATACTGCAGAGATAGAGAGTCTTTATCCAGTTAGAGAAAAACTGCAGAGAGAGAGAGTGACTTTATACAGTTAGAGATATACTGCAGTGAGAGAGTGACTTTATACAGTTAGAGATATACTGCAGAGAGAGAGTGACTTTATACAGTTAGAGATATACTGGAGAGAGAGAGTGACTTTATACAGTTAGAGATATACTGCAGAGAGAGAGAGAGTGACTTTGTACAGTTAGAGATATACTGGAGAGAGAGAGAGAGTGACTTTATACAGTTAGAGATATACTGCAGAGAGAGAGAGAGTGACTTTGTACAGTTAGAGATATACTGCAGAGAGAGAGTGAGTGACTTTGTACAGTTAGAGATATACTGCAGAGAGAGAGTGACTTTATACAGTTAGAGATATACTGCAGAGAGAGAGTGACTTTATACAGTTAGAGATATACTGCAGAGAGAGAGTGACTTTATACAGTTAGAGGTATACTGCAGATGGAGAGTGACTTTATACAGTTAGAGATATACTGCAGTGAGAGAGTGACTTTATACAGTTAGAGATATACTGCAGTGAGAGAGTGACTTTATACAGTTAGAGGTATACTGCAGATGGAGAGTGACTTTATACAGTTAGAGATATACTGCAGTGAGAGAGTGACTTTATACAGTTAGAGATATACTGCAGAGAGAGAGTGACTTTATACAGTTAGAGATATACTGCAGAGAGAGAGTGACTTTATACAGTTAGAGATATACTGCAGAGAGAGAGTTACTTTATACAGTTAGAGATATACTACAGAGAGAGAGTGACTTTATACAGTTAGAGATATACTGCAGAGAGAGTGTGACTTTATACAGTTAGAGGTATATTGCAGAGAGAGAGTGACTTTATACAGTTAGAGATATACTGCAGAGAGAGTTACTTTATGCAGTTCGAGATATACTGCAGAGAGAGAGTTCCTTTATACAGTTAGAGATAGACTGCAGAGAGAGAGATTGACTTTATACAATTAGAGATATACTGCAGAGAGAGAGTGACTTTATACAGTTAGAGATATACTGCAGAGAGAGAGTTACTTTATCCAGTTAGAGATACACTGCAGAGAGAGAGTTACTTTATACAGTTAGAGATATACTGCAGTGAGAGAGTGACTTTATACAGTTAGAGATATACTGCAGAGAGAGAGAGTGACTTTATACAGTTAGAGATATACTGCAGAGAGAGAGAGTGACTTTATACAGTTAGAGAAAAACTGCAGAGAGAGAGAGACTTTATACAGTTAGAGATATACTGCAGAGAGAGAGTTACTTTATCCAGTTAGAGATATACTGCAGAGAGAGTGTTACTTTATACAGTTAGAGATACACTGCAGAGAGAGAGTTACTTTATACAGTTAGAGATATACTGCAGTGAGAGAGTGAGTTTATACAGTTAGAGATATACTGCAGAGAGAGACATTGCCTTTATCCAGTTAGAGATATACTGCAGAGAGAGAGAGACTTTATACAGTTAGAGATATCCTGCAGAGAGAGAGAGTGACTTTATACAATTAGAGAAAAACTGCAGAGAGAGAGTTACTTTATACAGTTAGAGATATACTGCAGAGAGAGAGTTACTTTATGCAGTTGGAGATATACTGCAGAGAGAGAGAGACTTTATACAGTTAGAGATATACTGCAGAGAGAGAGAGTGACTTTATACAGTTAAAGATATACTGCAGAGGGAGAGAGTGACTTTATACAGTTGGAGATATACTGCAGAGAGAGAGTGACTTTATACAATTAGAGATATGCTGCAGAGATAGAGAGTCTTTATCCAGTTAGAGAAAAACTGCAGAGAGAGAGAGTGAATTTATACAGTTAGAGATATACTGCAGAGAGAGAGACTTTATACAGTTAGAGATATACTACAGAGAGAGAGTGACTTCATACAGTTAGAGATATACTGCAGAGAGAGGGTGACTTTATACAGTTAGAGGTGTACTGCAGATGGAGAGTGACTTTATACAGTTAGAGAATTACTGCAGAGAGAGAGTGACTTTATGCAGTTGGAGATATACTGCAGAGAGAGAGAGACATTATACAGTTAGAGATATACTGCAGAGAGAGAGAGTGACTTTATACAGTTAGAGATATACTGCAGAGGGAGAGAGTGACTTTATACAATTAGAGATATACTGCAGAGATAGAGAGTCTTTATCCAGTTAGAGAAAAACTGCAGATTGAGAGAGTGACTTTATACAGTTAGAGATATACTGCAGAGCGAGAGACTTTATACAGTTGGAGATATACTACAGAGAGAGAGTGACTTTATACAGTTAGAGATATACTGCAGAGAGAGAGTGACTTTATACAGTTAGAGGTATACTGCAGATGGAGAGTGACTTTATACAGTTAGAGAATTACTGCAGAGAGAGAGTGACTTTATACAGTTAGAGATATACTGCAGAGAGAGAGTGACTTTATACAGTTAGAGATATACTGCAGTGAGAGAGTGACTTTATCCAGTTAGAGATATACTGCAGAGAGAGAGTGACTTTATACAGTTAGAGATATACTGCAGAGAGAGAGTGACTTTATGCAGTTAGAGGTATAATGCAGAGAGAGTGTGACTTTATACAGTTAGAGGTATACTGCAGAGAGAGAGTGACTTTATACAGTTCGAGATATACTGCAGAGAGAGAGTTACTTTATACAGTTAGAGATATACTGCAGAGAGAGATAGTGACTTTATACAGTTAGAGATATACTGCAGAGAGAGAGTTACTTTATACAGTTAGAGATATACTGCAGTGAGAGAGTGACTTGAAACAGTTAGAGATATACTGCAGAGAGAGAGTTACTTTATACATTTAGAGATATACTGCAGAGAGAGAGTTACTTTATCCAGTTAGAGATATACTGCAGAGAGTTACTTTATACAGTTAGAGATATACTGCAGAGAGAGAGAGTGACTTTATACAGTTAGAGATATACTGCAGAGAGCGAGAGTGACTTTATACAGTTAGAGATATACTGAAGAGAGAGAGTGACTTTATACAGTTAGAGATATACTGCAGAGACAGAGAGTGACTTTATACAGTTAGAGATATACTGCAGAGAGAGAGTGACTTTATACAGTTAGAGATATACTGCAGAGAGAGAGTGACTTTCTTCAGTTAGAGATATACTGCAGAGAGAGAGTGACTTTATACAGTTAGAGATATACTGCAGAGAGAGAGAGAGTGACTTTATACAGTTAGAGATATACTGCAGAGACAGAGAGTGACTTTATACAGTTAGAGATATACTGCAGAGAGAGAGTGACTTTATACAGTTAGAGATATACTGCAGAGAGAGAGTGACTTTCTTCAGTTAGAGATATACTGCAGAGAGAGAGTGACTTTATACAGTTAGAGATATACTGCAGAGAGAGAGAGAGTGACTTTATACAGTTAGAGATATACTGCAGAGAGAGAGTTACTTTATGCAGTTAGAGATATACTGCAGAGAGAGAGTTACTTTATACAGTTAGAGATATACTGCAGTGAGAGAGTGACTTTATACAGTTAGAGATATACTGCAGAGAGAGAGAGTGACTTTATACAATTAGAGAAAAACTGCAGAGAGAGAGTTACTTTATACAGTTAGAGATATACTGCAGAGAGAGAGTTACTTTATGCAGTTGGAGATATACTGCAGAGAGAGAGAGACTTTATACAGTTAGAGATATACTGCAGAGAGAGAGAGTGACTTTATACAGTTAAAGATATTTTGCAGAGGGAGAGAGTGACTTTATACAGTTGGAGATATACTGCAGAGAGAGAGTGACTTTATACAATTAGAGATATACTGCAGAGATAGAGAGTCTTTATCCAGTTAGAGAAAAACTGCAGAGAGAGAGAGTGACTTTATACAGTTAGAGATATACTGCAGAGAGAGAGACTTTATACAGTTAGAGATATACTACAGAGAGAGAGTGACTTCATACAGTTAGAGATATACTGCAGAGAGAGGGTGACTTTATACAGTTAGAGGTATACTGCAGATGGAGAGTGACTTTATACAGTTAGAGAATTACTGCAGAGAGAGAGTGACTTTATGCAGTTGGAGATATACTGCAGAGAGAGAGAGAGACATTATACAGTTAGAGATATACTGCAGAGAGGGAGAGTGACTTTATACAGTTAGAGATATACTGCAGAGGGAGAGAGTGACTTTATACAATTAGAGATATACTGCAGAGATAGAGAGTCTTTATCCAGTTAGAGAAAAACTGCAGATTGAGAGAGTGACTTTATACAGTTAGAGATATACTGCAGAGAGAGAGACTTTATACAGTTGGAGATATACTACAGAGAGAGTGTGACTTTATACAGTTAGAGATATACTGCAGAGAGAGAGTGACTTTATACAGTTAGAAGTATACTGCAGATGGAGAGTGACTTTATACAGTTAGAGAATTACTGCAGAGAGAGAGTGACTTTATACAGTTAGAGATATACTGCAGAGAGAGAGTGACTTTATACAGTTAGAGATATACTGCAGTGAGAGAGTGACTTTATCCAGTTAGAGATATACTGCAGAGAGAGAGTGACTTTATACAGTTAGAGATATACTGCAGAGAGAGAGTGACTTTATGCAGTTAGAGGTATAATGCAGAGAGAGTGTGACTTTATACAGTTAGAGGTATACTGCAGAGAGAGAGTGACTTTATACAGTTCGAGATAAACTGCAGAGAGAGAGTTACTTTATACAGTTAGAGATATACTGCAGAGAGTGAGAGTGACTTTATACAGTTAGAGATATACTGCAGAGAGAGAGTTACTTTATACAGTTAGAGATATACTGCAGTGAGAGAGTGACTTTATACAGTTAGACATATACTGCAGAGAGAGAGTTACTTTATACATTTAGAGATATACTGCAGAGAGAGAGTTACTTTATCCAGTTAGAGATATACTGCAGAGAGTTACTTTATACAGTTAGAGATATACTGCAGAGAGAGAGAGTGACTTTATACAGTTCGAGATATACTGCAGAGAGAGAGAGTGACTTTATACAGTTAGAGATATACTGAAGAGAGAGAGTGACTTTATACAGTTAGAGATATACTGCAGAGACAGAGAGTGACTTTATACAGTTAGAATTATACTGCAGAGAGAGAGTGACTTTATACAGTTAGAGATATACTGCAGAGAGAGAGTGACTTTCTTCAGTTAGAGATATACTGCAGAGAGAGAGTGACTTTATACAGTTAGAGATATACTGCAGAGAGAGAGAGAGTGACTTTATACAGTTAGAGATATACTGCAGAGAGAGAGTTACTTTATGCAGTTAGAGATATACTGCAGAGAGAGAGTTACTTTATCCAGTTAGAGATATACTGCAGAGAGAGAGTTACTTTATACAGTTAGAGATATACTGCAGAGAGAGAGAGTGACTTTATACAGTTAGAGATATACTGCAGAGAGAGAGAGTGACTTTATACAGTTAGAGATATACTGCAGAGAGAGAGAGTGACTTTATACAGTTAGAGATATACTGCAGAGAGAGAGTGACTTTATACAGTTCGAGATATACTGCAGAGAGAGAGTTACTTTATACAGTTAGAGAAAAACTGCAGAGAGAGAGTTACTTCATACAGTTAGAGAAAAACTGCAGAGAGAGAGTTACTTTAGACAGTTAGAGATATACTGCAGGGAGAGAGTTACTTTATACAGTTAGAGAAAAACTGCAGAGAGAGAGTTACTTTATCCAGTTAGAGATATACTGCAGAGAGAGAGTTACTTTATACTGTTCGAGAAAAACTGCAGAGAGAGAGTGACTTTATACAGTTAGAGATATACTGCAGAGAGAGAGTGACTTTATACAGTTCGAGAAAAACTGCAGAGAGAGAGTGACTTTATACAGTTAGAGGTTTACTGCAGTGAGAGAGTGACTTTATACAGTTAGAGATATACTGCAGAGAGAGAGTGACTTTATACAGTTAGAGATATACTGCAGAGAGAGACTGACTTTATACAGTTAGAGATATACTGCAGAGAGAGAGTTACTTTATACAGTTAGAGATATACTGCAGAGAGAGAGAGTGACTTTATACAGTTAGAGATATACTGCAGAGAGAGAGTTACTTTATACAATTGGAGATATACTGCAGAGATAGAGAGTCTTTATACAGTTAGAGAAAAACTGCAGAGAGAGAGAGTGACTTTATTCAGTTAGAGAAATACTGCAGTGAGAGAGTGACTTTATACAGTTAGAGATATACTGCAGTGAGAGAGTGACTTTATACGGTTAGAGATATACTGCAGTGAGAGAGTGACTTTATACAGTTAGAGATATACTGCAGAGAGAGAGAGTGACTTTATACAGTTAGAGATATACTGCAGAGAGAGAGAGTGACTTTATACAGTTAGAGATATACTGCAGAGAGAGAGAGTGACTTAATGCAGTTAGAGATATACTGCAGTGAGAGAGTGACTTTATGCAGTTAGAGATATACTGCAGAGAGAGAGAGTGACTTTATACAGTTAGAGATATACTGTCGAGAGAGAGTGACTTTATACAGTTAGAGATATACTGCAGAGAGAGAGAGTGACTTTATACAGTTAGAGATATACTGCAGAGAGAGAGAGTTACTTTATACAGTTAGAGATATACTGCAGAGAGAGAGAGTGACTTTATACAGTTAGAGATATACTGCAGAGAGAGAGAGTGACTTTATACAGTTAGAGATATACTGCAGTGAGAGAGTGACTTTATACAGTTAGAGATATACTGCAGTGAGAGAGTGACTTTATACAGTTAGAGATATACTGCAGAGAGAGAGAGTGACTTTATACAGTTAGAGATAAACTGCAGTGAGAGAGTGACTTTATACAGTTAGAGATATACTGCAGAGAGAGAGTGACTTTTTCCATTTAGAGATATACTGCAGAGAGAGAGTGACTTTATACATTTAGAGATATACTGCAGAGAGAGAGTGACTTTATACATTTAGAGATATACTGCAGGGAGACAGTGACTTGATACAGTTAGAGATATACTGCAGTGAGAGAGTGACTTTATACAGTTAGAGATATACTGCAGAGAGAGAGACTTTATACAGTTGGAGATATACTACAGAGAGAGAGTGACTTTATACAGTTAGAGAGATACTGCAGAGAGAGAGTGACTTTATACAGTTAGAGGTATACTGCAGATGGAGAGTGACTTTATACAGTTAGAGAATTACTGCAGAGAGAGAGTGACTTTATACAGTTAGAGATATACTGCAGAGAGAGAGTGACTTTATACAGTTAGAGATATACTTCAGTGAGAGAGTGACTTTATCCAGTTAGAGATATACTGCAGAGAGAGAGTGACTTTATGCAGTTAGAGGTATACTGCAGAGAGAGTGTGACTTTATACAGTTAGAGGTATACTGCAGAGAGAGAGAGTGACTTTATACAGTTAGAGATATACTGCAGAGAGAGAGAGTGACTTTATACAGTTAGAGATATACTGCAGAGAGAGTGACTTTATACAGTTAGAGATATAATGCAGAGAGAGAGAGTTACTTTATACAGTTAGAGATATACTGTAGAGAGAGAGAGTGACTTTATACAGTTAGAGATATACTGTCGAGAGAGAGTGACTTTATACAGTTAGAGATATACTGCAGTGAGAGAGTGACTTTATACAGTTAGAGATAGACTGCAGAGAGAGAGAGTGACTTTATACAGTTAGAGATATACTGCAGTGAGAGAGTGACTTTATACAGTTAGAGATATACTGCAGAGAGAGAGAGTGACTTTATACAGTTAGAGATATACTGCAGTGAGAGAGTGACTTTATACAGTTAGTGATATACTGCAGTGAGAGAGTGACTTTATACAGTTAGAGATATACTGCAGAGAGAGAGAGTGACTTTATACAGTTAGAGATATACTGCAGTGAGAGAGTGACTTTATACAGTTAGAGATATACTGCAGAGAGAGAGTGACTTTATACAGTTAGAGATATACTGCAGTGAGAGAGTGACTTTATACAGTTAGAGATATACTGCAGAGAGAGAGTGACTTTATACATTTAGAGATATACTGCAGAGAGAGAGTGACTTTATACATTTAGAGATATACTGCAGAGAGAGAGTGACTTTATACATTTAGAGATATACTGCAGAGAGACAGTGACTTGATACAGTTAGAGATATACTGCAGTGAGAGAGTGACTTTATACAGTTAGAGATATACTGCAGAGAGAGAGACTTTATACAGTTGGAGATATACTACAGAGAGAGAGTGACTTTATACAGTTAGAGATATACTGCAGAGAGAGAGTGACTTTATACAGTTAGAGGTATACTGCAGATGGATAGTGACTTTATACAGTTAGAGAATTACTGCAGAGAGAGAGTGACTTTATACAGTTAGAGATATACTGCAGAGAGAGAGTGACTTTATACAGTTAGAGATATACTGCAGTGAGAGAATGACTTTATCCAGTTAGAGATATACTGCAGAGAGAGAGTGACTTTATACAGTGAGAGATATACTGCAGAGAGAGAGTGACTTTATGCAGTTAGGGGTATACTGCAGAGAGAGAGTGACTTTATACAGTTAGAGGTATACTGCAGAGAGAGAGTTACTTTATACAGTTAGAGATATACTGCAGAGAGAGAGAGTGACTTTATACAGTTAGAGATATACTGCAGAGAGAAAGTTACTTTATACAGTTAGAGATATACTGCAGTGAGAGAGTGACTTTATACAGTTAGAGATATACTGCAGAGAGAGAGTGACTTTATACATTTAGAGATATACTGTAGAGAGAGAGACTTTATACAGTTAGAGATATACTGCAGAGAGAGAGTTACTTTATCCAGTTAGAGATATACTGCAGAGAGAGAGAGTGACTTTATACAGTTAGAGATATACTGCAGAGAGAGAAAGTGACTTTATACAGTTAGAGATATACTGAAGAGAGAGAGTGACTTTATACAGTTAGAGATATACTGCAGAGACAGAGAGTGACTTTATACATTTAGAGATATACTGCAGAGAGAGAGTGACTTTATACAGTTAGAGATATACTGAAGAGAGAGAGTGACTTTATACAGTTAGAGATATACTGCAGAGAGAGAGTGACTTTATACAGTTAGAGATATACTGCAGAGAGAGAGTGACTTTATACAGTTAGAGATATACTGCAGAGAGAGAGTGACTTTATACAGTTAGAGATATACTGCAGAGTGAGAGAGAGTGACTTTATACAGTTAGAGATATACTGCAGAGAGAGAGTTACTTTATGCAGTTAGAGATATACTGCAGAGAGAGAGTTACTTTATCCAGTTAGAGATATACTGCAGAGAGAGAGTTACTTTATACAGTTAGAGATATACTGCAGAGAGAGAGAGTGACTTTATACAGTTAGAGATATACTGCAGAGAGAGAGAGTGACTTTATACAGTTAGAGATATACTGCAGAGAGAGAGAGTGACTTTATACAGTTAGAGATATACTGCAGAGAGAGAGTGACTTTATACAGTTCGAGATATACTGCAGAGAGAGAGTTACTTTGTACAGTTAGAGAAAAACTGCAGAGAGAGAGTTACTTTATACAGTTAGAGAAAAACTGCAGAGAGAGAGTTACTTTAGACAGTTAGAGATATACTGCAGCGAGAGAGTTACTTTATACAGTTAGAGAAAAACTGCAGAGAGAGAGTTACTTTATCCAGTTAAGAGATATACTGCAGAGAGAGAGTTACTTTATACAGTTAGAGAAAAACTGCAGAGAGAGAGTGACTTTATACAATTAGAGATATACTGCAGAGAGAGAGTGACTTTATACAGTTAGAGAAAAACTGCAGAGAGAGAGTGACTTTATACAGTTAGAGGTTTACTGCAGTGAGAGAGTGACTTTATACAGTTAGAGATATACTGCAGAGAGAGAGTGACTTTATACAGTTAGAGATATACTGCAGAGAGAGAGTGACTTTATACAGTTAGAGATATACTGCAGAGAGAGAGTTACTTTATACAGTTAGAGATATACTGCAGAGAGAGAGAGTGACTTTATACAGTTAGAGATATACTGCAGAGAGAGAGTTACTTTATACAATTGGAGATATACTGCCGAGATAGAGAGTCTTTATACAGTTAGAGAAAAACTGCAGAGAGAGAGAGTGACTTTATACAGTTAGAGAAATACTGGAGTGAGAGAGTGACTTTATACAGTTAGAGATATTCTGCAGTGAGAGAGTGACTTTATACGGTTAGAGATATACTGCAGTGAGAGAGTGACTTTATACAGTTAGAGATATACTGCAGAGAGAGAGAGTGACTTTATACAGTTAGAGATGTACTGCAGTGAGAGAGTTACTTTATACAGTTAGAGATATACTGCAGAGAGAGAGAGTGACTTTATACAGTTAGAGATATACTGCAGAGAGAGAGAGTGACTTTATACAGTTAGAGATATACTGCAGAGAGAGAGAGTGACTTTATACAGTTAGAGATATACTGCAGTGAGAGAGTGACTTTATGCAGTTAGAGATATACTGCAGAGAGACAGAGTGACTTTATACAGTTAGAGATATACTGTCGAGAGAGAGTGACTTTATACAGTTAGAGATATACTGCAGAGAGAGAGAGTGACTTTATACAGTTAGAGATATACTGCAGAGAGAGAGAGTGACTTTATACAGTTAGAGATATACTGCAGAGAGAGAGAGTTACTTTACACAGTTAGAGATATACTGCAGAGAGAGAGAGTGACTTTATACAGTTAGAGATATACTGTCGAGAGACAGTGACTTTATACAGTTAGAGATATACTGCAGTGAGAGAGTGACTTTATACAGTTCGAGATATACTGCAGAGAGAGAGAGTGACTTTATACAGTTAGAGATATACTGCAGTGAGAGAGTGACTTTATACAGTTAGAGATATACTGCAGAGAGAGAGAGTGACTTTATACAGTTAGAGATATACTGCAGTGAGAGAGTGACTTTATACAGTTAGAGATATACTGCAGAGAGAGAGACTTTATACAGTTGGAGATATACTACAGAGAGAGTGTGACTTTATACAGTTAGAGATATACTGCACAGAGAGAGTGACTTTATACAGTTAGAAGTATACTGCAGATGGAGAGTGACTTTATACAGTTAGAGAATTACTGCAGAGAGAGAGTGACTTTATACAGTTAGAGATATACTGCAGAGAGAGAGTGACTTTATACAGTTAGAGATATACTGCAGTGAGAGAGTGACTTTATCCAGTTAGAGATATACTGCAGAGAGAGAGTGACTTTATACAGTTAGAGATATACTGCAGAGAGAGAGTGACTTTATGCAGTTAGAGGTATAATGCAGAGAGAGTGTGACTTTATACAGTTAGAGGTATACTGCAGAGAGAGAGTGACTTTATACAGTTCGAGATATACTGCAGAGAGAGAGTTACTTTATACAGTTAGAGATATACTGCAGAGAGAGAGAGTGACTTTATACAGTTAGAGATATACTGCAGAGAGAGAGTTACTTTATACAGTTAGAGATATACTGCAGTGAGAGAGTGACTTTATACAGTTAGACATATACTGCAGAGAGAGAGTTACTTTATACAT
The DNA here is from genome assembly GCF_036365525.1 of Heterodontus francisci. Classification (NCBI taxonomy): domain Eukaryota; kingdom Metazoa; phylum Chordata; class Chondrichthyes; order Heterodontiformes; family Heterodontidae; genus Heterodontus; species Heterodontus francisci. The sequence goes on from NC_090399.1 coordinate 10,098,543, forward strand.
TTAGAGATATACTGCAGAGAGAGAGTTACTTTATCCAGTTAGAGATATACTGCAGAGAGTTACTTTATACAGTTAGAGATATACTGCAGAGAGAGAGAGTGACTTTATACAGTTAGAGATATACTGCAGAGAGAGAGAGTGACTTTATACAGTTAGAGATATACTGAAGAGAGAGAGTGACTTTATACAGTTAGAGATATACTGCAGAGACAGAGAGTGACTTTATACAGTTAGATATATACTGCAGAGAGAGAGTGACTTTATACAGTTAGAGATATACTGCAGAGAGAGAGTGACTTTCTTCAGTTAGAGATATACTGCAGAGAGAGAGTGACTTTATACAGTTAGAGATATACTGCAGAGAGAGAGAGAGTGACTTTATACAGTTAGAGATATACTGCAGAGAGAGAGTTACTTTATGCAGTTAGAGATATACTGCAGAGAGAGAGTTACTTTATCCAGTTAGAGATATACTGCAGAGAGAGAGTTACTTTATACAGTTAGAGATATACTGCAGAGAGAGAGAGTGACTTTATACAGTTAGAGATATACTGCAGAGAGAGAGAGTGACTTTATACAGTTAGAGATATACTGCAGAGAGAGAGAGTGACTTTATACAGTTAGAGATACACTGCAGAGAGAGAGTGACTTTATACAGTTCGAGATATACTGCAGAGAGAGAGTTACTTTATACAGTTAGAGAAAAACTGCAGAGAGAGAGTTACTTCATACAGTTAGAGAAAAACTGCAGAGAGAGAGTTACTTTAGACAGTTAGAGATATACTGCAGAGAGAGAGTTACTTTATACAGTTAGAGAAAAACTGCAGAGAGAGAGTTACTTTATCCAGTTAGAGATATACTGCAGAGAGAGAGTTACTTTATACAGTTAGAGAAAAACTGCAGAGAGAGAGTGACTTTATACAGTTAGAGATATACTGCAGAGAGAGAGTGACTTTATACAGTTCGAGAAAAACTGCAGAGAGAGAGTGACTTTATACAGTTAGAGGTTTACTGCAGTGAGAGAGTGACTTTATACAGTTAGAGATATACTGCAGAGAGAGACTGACTTTATACAGTTAGAGATATACTGCAGAGAGAGAGTTACTTTATACAGTTAGAGATATACTGCAGAGAGAGAGAGTGACTTTATACAGTTAGAGATATACTGCAGAGAGAGAGTTACTTTATACAATTGGAGATATACTGCAGAGATAGAGAGTCTTTATACAGTTAGAGAAAAACTGCAGAGAGAGAGAGTGACTTTATTCAGTTAGAGAAATACTGCAGTGAGAGAGTGACTTTATACAGTTAGAGATATACTGCAGTGAGAGAGTTACTTTATACGGTTAGAGATATACTGCAGTGAGAGAGTGACTTTATACAGTTAGAGATATACTGCAGAGAGAGAGAGTGACTTTATACAGTTAGAGATATACTGCAGAGAGAGAGAGTGACTTTATACAGTTAGAGATATACTGCAGAGAGAGAGAGTGACTTTATACAGTTAGAGATATACTGCAGAGAGAGAGAGTTACTTTACACAGTTAGAGATATACTGCAGAGAGAGAGAGTGACTTTATACAGTTAGAGATATACTGTCGAGAGACAGTGACTTTATACAGTTAGAGATATACTGCAGTGAGAGAGTGACTTTATACAGTTCGAGATATACTGCAGAGAGAGAGAGTGACTTTATACAGTTAGAGATATACTGCAGTGAGAGAGTGACTTTATACAGTTAGAGATATACTGCAGAGAGAGAGAGTGACTTTATACAGTTAGAGATATACTGCAGTGAGAGAGTGACTTTATACAGTTAGAGATATACTGCAGAGAGAGAGACTTTATACAGTTGGAGATATACTACAGAGAGAGTGTGACTTTATACAGTTAGAGATATACTGCACAGAGAGAGTGACTTTATACAGTTAGAAGTATACTGCAGATGGAGAGTGACTTTATACAGTTAGAGAATTACTGCAGAGAGAGAGTGACTTTATACAGTTAGAGATATACTGCAGAGAGAGAGTGACTTTATACAGTTAGAGATATACTGCAGTGAGAGAGTGACTTTATCCAGTTAGAGATATACTGCAGAGAGAGAGTGACTTTATACAGTTAGAGATATACTGCAGAGAGAGAGTGACTTTATGCAGTTAGAGGTATAATGCAGAGAGAGTGTGACTTTATACAGTTAGAGGTATACTGCAGAGAGAGAGTGACTTTATACAGTTCGAGATATACTGCAGAGAGAGAGTTACTTTATACAGTTAGAGATATACTGCAGAGAGAGAGAGTGACTTTATACAGTTAGAGATATACTGCAGAGAGAGAGTTACTTTATACAGTTAGAGATATACTGCAGTGAGAGAGTGACTTTATACAGTTAGACATATACTGCAGAGAGAGAGTTACTTTATACATTTAGAGATATACTGCAGAGAGAGAGTTACTTTATCCAGTTAGAGATATACTGCAGAGAGTTACTTTATACAGTTAGAGATATACTGCAGAGAGAGAGAGTGACTTTATACAGTTAGAGATATACTGCAGAGAGAGAGAGTGACTTTATACAGTTAGAGATATACTGAAGAGAGAGAGTGACTTTATACAGTTAGAGATATACTGCAGAGACAGAGAGTGACTTTATACAGTTAGATATATACTGCAGAGAGAGAGTGACTTTATACAGTTAGAGATATACTGCAGAGAGAGAGTGACTTTCTTCAGTTAGAGATATACTGCAGAGAGAGAGTGACTTTATACAGTTAGAGATATACTGCAGAGAGAGAGAGAGTGACTTTATACAGTTAGAGATATACTGCAGAGAGAGAGTTACTTTATGCAGTTAGAGATATACTGCAGAGAGAGAGTTACTTTATCCAGTTAGAGATATACTGCAGAGAGAGAGTTACTTTATACAGTTAGAGATATACTGCAGAGAGAGAGAGTGACTTTATACAGTTAGAGATATACTGCAGAGAGAGAGAGTGACTTTATACAGTTAGAGATATACTGCAGAGAGAGAGAGTGACTTTATACAGTTAGAGATATACTGCAGAGAGAGAGTGACTTTATACAGTTCGAGATATACTGCAGAGAGAGAGTTACTTTATACAGTTAGAGAAAAACTGCAGAGAGAGAGTTACTTCATACAGTTAGAGAAAAACTGCAGAGAGAGAGTTACTTTAGACAGTTAGAGATATACTGCAGAGAGAGAGTTACTTTATACAGTTAGAGAAAAACTGCAGAGAGAGAGTTACTTTATCCAGTTAGAGATATACTGCAGAGAGAGAGTTACTTTATACAGTTAGAGAAAAACTGCAGAGAGAGAGTGACTTTATACAGTTAGAGATATACTGCAGAGAGAGAGTGACTTTATACAGTTCGAGAAAAACTGCAGAGAGAGAGTGACTTTATACAGTTAGAGGTTTACTGCAGTGAGAGAGTGACTTTATACAGTTAGAGATATACTGCAGAGAGAGACTGACTTTATACAGTTAGAGATATACTGCAGAGAGAGAGTTACTTTATACAGTTAGAGATATACTGCAGAGAGAGAGAGTGACTTTATACAGTTAGAGATATACTGCAGAGAGAGAGTTACTTTATACAATTGGAGATATACTGCAGAGATAGAGAGTCTTTATACAGTTAGAGAAAAACTGCAGAGAGAGAGAGTGACTTTATTCAGTTAGAGAAATACTGCAGTGAGAGAGTGACTTTATACAGTTAGAGATATACTGCAGTGAGAGAGTGACTTTATACGGTTAGAGATATACTGCAGTGAGAGAGTGACTTTATACAGTTAGAGATATACTGCAGAGAGAGAGAGTGACTTTATACAGTTAGAGATATACTGCAGAGAGAGAGAGTGACTTTATACAGTTAGAGATATACTGCAGAGAGAGAGAGTGACTTTATGCAGTTAGAGATATACTGCAGTGAGAGAGTGACTTTATGCAGTTAGAGATATACTGCAGAGAGAGAGAGTGACTTTATACAGTTAGAGATATACTGTCGAGAGAGAGTGACTTTATACAGTTAGAGATATACTGCAGAGAGAGAGAGTGACTTTATACAGTTAGAGATATACTGCAGAGAGAGAGAGTTACTTTATACAGTTAGAGATATACTGCAGTGAGAGAGTGACTTTATACAGTTAGACATATACTGCAGAGAGAGAGTTACTTTATACATTTAGAGATATACTGCAGAGAGAGAGTTACTTTATCCAGTTAGAGATATACTGCAGAGAGTTACTTTATACAGTTAGAGATATACTGCAGAGAGAGAGAGTGACTTTATACAGTTAGAGATATACTGCAGAGAGAGAGAGTGACTTTATACAGTTAGAGATATACTGAAGAGAGAGAGTGACTTTATACAGTTAGAGATATACTGCAGAGACAGAGAGTGACTTTATACAGTTAGATATATACTGCAGAGAGAGAGTGACTTTATACAGTTAGAGATATACTGCAGAGAGAGAGTGACTTTCTTCAGTTAGAGATATACTGCAGAGAGAGAGTGACTTTATACAGTTAGAGATATACTGCAGAGAGAGAGAGAGTGACTTTATACAGTTAGAGATATACTGCAGAGAGAGAGTTACTTTATGCAGTTAGAGATATACTGCAGAGAGAGAGTTACTTTATCCAGTTAGAGATATACTGCAGAGAGAGAGTTACTTTATACAGTTAGAGATATACTGCAGAGAGAGAGAGTGACTTTATACAGTTAGAGATATACTGCAGAGAGAGAGAGTGACTTTATACAGTTAGAGATATACTGCAGAGAGAGAGAGTGACTTTATACAGTTAGAGATATACTGCAGAGAGAGAGTGACTTTATACAGTTCGAGATATACTGCAGAGAGAGAGTTACTTTATACAGTTAGAGAAAAACTGCAGAGAGAGAGTTACTTCATACAGTTAGAGAAAAACTGCAGAGAGAGAGTTACTTTAGACAGTTAGAGATATACTGCAGAGAGAGAGTTACTTTATACAGTTAGAGAAAAACTGCAGAGAGAGAGTTACTTTATCCAGTTAGAGATATACTGCAGAGAGAGAGTTACTTTATACAGTTAGAGAAAAACTGCAGAGAGAGAGTGACTTTATACAATTGGAGATATACTGCAGAGAGAGAGTGACTTTATACAGTTCGAGAAAAACTGCAGAGAGAGAGTGACTTTATACAGTTAGAGGTTTACTGCAGTGAGAGAGTGACTTTATACAGTTAGAGATATACTGCAGAGAGAGACTGACTTTATACAGTTAGAGATATACTGCAGAGAGAGAGTTACTTTATACAGTTAGAGATATACTGCAGAGAGAGAGAGTGACTTTATACAGTTAGAGATATACTGCAGAGAGAGAGTTACTTTATACAATTGGAGATATACTGCAGAGACAGAGAGTCTTTATACAGTTAGAGAAAAACTGCAGAGAGAGAGAGTGACTTTATTCAGTTAGAGAAATACTGCAGTGAGAGAGTGACTTTATACAGTTAGAGATATACTGCAGTGAGAGAGTTACTTTATACGGTTAGAGATATACTGCAGTGAGAGAGTGACTTTATACAGTTAGAGATATACTGCAGAGAGAGAGAGTGACTTTATACAGTTAGAGATATACTGCAGAGAGAGAGAGTGACTTTATACAGTTAGAGATATACTGCAGAGAGAGAGAGTGACTTTATACAGTTAGAGATATACTGCAGAGAGAGAGAGTTACTTTACACAGTTAGAGATATACTGCAGAGAGAGAGAGTGACTTTATACAGTTAGAGATATACTGTCGAGAGACAGTGACTTTATACAGTTAGAGATATACTGCAGTGAGAGAGTGACTTTATACAGTTCGAGATATACTGCAGAGAGAGAGAGTGACTTTATACAGTTAGAGATATACTGCAGTGAGAGAGTGACTTTATACAGTTAGAGATATACTGCAGAGAGAGAGAGTGACTTTATACAGTTAGAGATATACTGCAGTGAGAGAGTGACTTTATACAGTTAGAGATATACTGCAGAGAGAGAGACTTTATACAGTTGGAGATATACTACAGAGAGAGTGTGACTTTATACAGTTAGAGATATACTGCACAGAGAGAGTGACTTTATACAGTTAGAAGTATACTGCAGATGGAGAGTGACTTTATACAGTTAGAGAATTACTGCAGAGAGAGAGTGACTTTATACAGTTAGAGATATACTGCAGAGAGAGAGTGACTTTATACAGTTAGAGATATACTGCAGTGAGAGAGTGACTTTATCCAGTTAGAGATATACTGCAGAGAGAGAGTGACTTTATACAGTTAGAGATATACTGCAGAGAGAGAGTGACTTTATGCAGTTAGAGGTATAATGCAGAGAGAGTGTGACTTTATACAGTTAGAGGTATACTGCAGAGAGAGAGTGACTTTATACAGTTCGAGATATACTGCAGAGAGAGAGTTACTTTATACAGTTAGAGATATACTGCAGAGAGAGAGAGTGACTTTATACAGTTAGAGATATACTGCAGAGAGAGAGTTACTTTATACAGTTAGAGATATACTGCAGTGAGAGAGTGACTTTATACAGTTAGACATATACTGCAGAGAGAGAGTTACTTTATACATTTAGAGATATACTGCAGAGAGAGAGTTACTTTATCCAGTTAGAGATATACTGCAGAGAGTTACTTTATACAGTTAGAGATATACTGCAGAGAGAGAGAGTGACTTTATACAGTTAGAGATATACTGCAGAGAGAGAGAGTGACTTTATACAGTTAGAGATATACTGAAGAGAGAGAGTGACTTTATACAGTTAGAGATATACTGCAGAGACAGAGAGTGACTTTATACAGTTAGATATATACTGCAGAGAGAGAGTGACTTTATACAGTTAGAGATATACTGCAGAGAGAGAGTGACTTTCTTCAGTTAGAGATATACTGCAGAGAGAGAGTGACTTTATACAGTTAGAGATATACTGCAGAGAGAGAGAGAGTGACTTTATACAGTTAGAGATATACTGCAGAGAGAGAGTTACTTTATGCAGTTAGAGATATACTGCAGAGAGAGAGTTACTTTATCCAGTTAGAGATATACTGCAGAGAGAGAGAGTGACTTTATACAGTTAGAGATATACTGCAGAGAGAGAGAGTGACTTTATACAGTTAGAGATATACTGCAGAGAGAGAGTGACTTTATACAGTTCGAGATATACTGCAGAGAGAGAGTTACTTTATACAGTTAGAGAAAAACTGCAGAGAGAGAGTTACTTCATACAGTTAGAGAAAAACTGCAGAGAGAGAGTTACTTTAGACAGTTAGAGATATACTGCAGAGAGAGAGTTACTTTATACAGTTAGAGAAAAACTGCAGAGAGAGAGTTACTTTATCCAGTTAGAGATATACTGCAGAGAGAGAGTTACTTTATACAGTTAGAGAAAAACTGCAGAGAGAGAGTGACTTTATACAGTTAGAGATATACTGCAGAGAGAGAGTGACTTTATACAGTTCGAGAAAAACTGCAGAGAGAGAGTGACTTTATACAGTTAGAGGTTTACTGCAGTGAGAGAGTGACTTTATACAGTTAGAGATATACTGCAGAGAGAGACTGACTTTATACAGTTAGAGATATACTGCAGAGAGAGAGTTACTTTATACAGTTAGAGATATACTGCAGAGAGAGAGAGTGACTTTATACAGTTAGAGATATACTGCAGAGAGAGAGTTACTTTATACAATTGGAGATATACTGCAGAGATAGAGAGTCTTTATACAGTTAGAGAAAAACTGCAGAGAGAGAGAGTGACTTTATTCAGTTAGAGAAATACTGCAGTGAGAGAGTGACTTTATACAGTTAGAGATATACTGCAGTGAGAGAGTGACTTTATACGGTTAGAGATATACTGCAGTGAGAGAGTGACTTTATACAGTTAGAGATATACTGCAGAGAGAGAGAGTGACTTTATACAGTTAGAGATATACTGCAGAGAGAGAGAGTGACTTTATACAGTTAGAGATATACTGCAGAGAGAGAGAGTGACTTTATGCAGTTAGAGATATACTGCAGTGAGAGAGTGACTTTATGCAGTTAGAGATATACTGCAGAGAGAGAGAGTGACTTTATACAGTTAGAGATATACTGTCGAGAGAGAGTGACTTTATACAGTTAGAGATATACTGCAGAGAGAGAGAGTGACTTTATACAGTTAGAGATATACTGCAGAGAGAGAGAGTTACTTTATACAGTTAGAGATATACTGCAGAGAGAGAGAGTGACTTTATACAGTTAGAGATATACTGTCGAGAGAGAGTGACTTTATACAGTTAGAGATATACTGCAGTGAGAGAGTGACTTTATACAGTTAGAGATATACTGCAGAGAGAGAGTGACTTTATACAGTTAGAGATATACTGCAGTGAGAGAGTGACTTTATACAGTTAGAGATATACTGCAGAGAGAGAGAGTGACTTTATACAGTTAGAGATATACTGCAGTGAGAGAGTGACTTTATACAGTTAGAGATATACTGCAGTGAGAGAGTGACTTTATACAGTTAGAGATATACTGCAGAGAGAGAGAGTGACTTTATACAGTTAGAGATAAACTGCAGTGAGAGAGTGACTTTATACAGTTAGAGATATACTGCAGAGAGAGAGTGACTTTTTCCATTTAGAGATATACTGCAGAGAGAGAGTGACTTTATACATTTAGAGATATACTGCAGAGAGAGAGTGACTTTATACATTTAGAGATATACTGCAGGGAGACAGTGACTTGATACAGTTAGAGATATACTGCAGTGAGAGAGTGACTTTATACAGTTAGAGATATACTGCAGAGAGAGAGACTTTATACAGTTGGAGATATACTACAGAGAGAGAGTGACTTTATACAGTTAGAGAGATACTGCAGAGAGAGAGTGACTTTATACAGTTAGAGGTATACTGCAGATGGAGAGTGACTTTATACAGTTAGAGAATTACTGCAGAGAGAGAGTGACTTTATACAGTTAGAGATATACTGCAGAGAGAGAGTGACTTTATACAGTTAGAGATATACTGCAGTGAGAGAGTGACTTTATCCAGTTAGAGATATACTGCAGAGAGAGAGTGACTTTATCCAGTTAGAGATATACTGCAGAGAGAGAGTGACTTTATGCAGTTAGAGGTATACTGCAGAGAGAGTGTGACTTTATACAGTTAGAGGTATACTGCAGAGAGAGAGAGTGACTTTATACAGTTAGAGATATACTGCAGAGAGAGAGAGTGACTTTATACAGTTAGAGATATACTGCAGAGAGAGTGACTTTATACAGTTAGAGATATAATGCAGAGAGTGAGAGTTACTTTATACAGTTAGAGATATACTGTAGAGAGAGAGAGTGACTTTATACAGTTAGAGATATACTGTCGAGAGAGAGTGACTTTATACAGTTAGAGATATACTGCAGTGAGAGAGTGACTTTATACAGTTAGAGATAGACTGCAGAGAGAGAGAGTGACTTTATACAGTTAGAGATATACTGCATTGAGAGAGAGACTTTATACAGTTAGAGATATACTGCAGAGAGAGAGAGAGTGACTTTATACAGTTAGAGATATACTGCAGTGAGAGAGTGACTTTATACAGTTAGAGATATACTGCAGAGAGAGAGAGTGACTTTATACAGTTAGAGATATACTGCAGTGAGAGAGTGACTTTATACAGTTAGAGATATACTGCAGAGAGAGAGAGTGACTTTATACAGTTAGAGATATACTGCAGTGAGAGAGTGACTTTATACAGTTAGAGATATACTGCAGAGAGAGAGTGACTTTATACATTTAGAGATATACTGCAGAGAGAGAGTGACTTTATACATTTAGAGATATACTGCAGAGAGAGAGTGACTTTATACATTTAGAGATATACTGCAGAGAGACAGTGACTTGATACAGTTAGAGATATACTGCAGAGAGAGAGTGACTTTATACAGTTAGAGATATACTGCAGAGAGGGAGACTTTATACAGTTGGAGATATAGTACAGAGAGAGAGTGACGTTATACAGTTAGAGATATACTGCAGAGAGAGAGTGACTTTATACAGTTAGAGGTATACTGCAGATGGATAGTGACTTTATACAGTTAGAGAATTACTGCAGAGAGAGAGTGACTTTATACAGTTAGAGATATACTGCAGAGAGAGAGTGACTTTATACAGTTAGAGATATACTGCAGTGGGAGAATGACTTTATCCAGTTAGAGATATACTGCAGAGAGAGAGTGACTTTATACAGTGAGAGATATACTGCAGAGAGAGAGTGACTTTATACAGTTAGAGGTATACTGCAGAGAGAGAGTTACTTTATACAGTTAGAGATATACTGCAGAGAGAGAGAGTGACTTTATACAGTTAGAGATATACTGCAGAGAGAAAGTTACTTTATACAGTTAGAGATATACTGCAGTGAGAGAGTGACTTTATACAGTTAGAGATATACTGCAGAGAGAGAGTGACTTTATACATTTAGAGATATACTGTAGAGAGAGAGACTTTATACAGTTAGAGATATACTGCAGAGAGAGAGTTACTTTATCCAGTTAGAGATATACTGCAGAGAGAGAAGTGACTTTATACAGTTAGAGATATACTGCAGAGAGAGAAAGTGACTTTATACAGTTAGAGATATACTGAAGAGAGAGAGTGACTTTATACAGTTAGAGATATACTGCAGAGACAGAGAGTGACTTTATACAGTTAGAGATATACTGCAGAGAGAGAGTGACTTTATACAGTTAGAGATATACTGAAGAGAGAGAGTGACTTTATACAGTTAGAGATATACTGCAGAGAGAGAGTTACTTTATGCAGTTAGAGATATACTGCAGAGAGAGAGTTACTTTATCCAGTTAGAGATATACTGCAGAGAGAGAGTTTCTTTATACAGTTAGAGATATACTGCAGAGAGAGAGAGTGACTTTATACAGTTAGAGATATACTGCAGAGAGAGAGAGTGACTTTATACAGTTAGAGATATACTGCAGAGAGAGAGAGTGACTTTATACAGTTAGAGATATACTGCAGAGAGAGAGTGACTTTATACAGTTCGAGATATACTGCAGAGAGAGAGTTACTTTGTACAGTTAGAGAAAAACTGCAGAGAGAGAGTTACTTTATACAGTTAGAGAAAAACTGCAGAGAGAGAGTTACTTTAGACAGTTAGAGATATACTGCAGCGAGAGAGTTACTTTATACAGTTAGAGAAAAACTGCAGAGAGAGAGTTACTTTATCCAGTTAAGAGATATACTGCAGAGAGAGAGTTACTTTATACAGTTAGAGAAAAACTGCAGAGAGAGAGTGACTTTATACAATTAGAGATATACTGCAGAGAGAGAGTGACTTTATACAGTTAGAGAAAAACTGCAGAGAGAGAGTGACTTTATACAGTTAGAGGTTTACTGCAGTGAGAGAGTGACTTTATACAGTTAGAGATATACTGCAGAGAGAGAGTGACTTTATACAGTTAGAGATATACTGCAGAGAGAGAGTGACTTTATACAGTTAGAGATATACTGCAGAGAGAGAGTTACTTTATACAGTTAGAGATATACTGCAGAGAGAGAGAGTGACTTTATACAGTTAGAGATATACTGCAGAGAGAGAGTTACTTTATACAATTGGAGATATACTGCCGAGATAGAGAGTCTTTATACAGTTAGAGAAAAACTGCAGAGAGAGAGAGTGACTTTATACAGTTAGAGAAATACTGGAGTGAGAGAGTGACTTTATACAGTTAGAGATATTCTGCAGTGAGAGAGTGACTTTATACGGTTAGAGATATACTGCAGTGAGAGAGTGACTTTATACAGTTAGAGATATACTGCAGAGAGAGAGAGTGACTTTATACAGTTAGAGATGTACTGCAGTGAGAGAGTGACTTTATACAGTTAGAGATATACTGCAGAGAGAGAGTGACTTTATACAGTTAGAGATATACTGCAGAGAGAGAGAGTGACTTTATACAGTTAGAGATATACTGCAGAGAGAGAGAGTGACTTTATACAGTTAGAGATATACTGCAGTGAGAGAGTGACTTTATGCAGTTAGAGATATACTGCAGAGAGACAGAGTGACTTTATACAGTTAGAGATATACTGTCGAGAGAGAGTGACTTTATACAGTTAGAGATATACTGCAGAGAGAGAGAGTGACTTTATACAGTTAGAGATATACTGCAGAGAGAGAGAGTGACTTTATACAGTTAGAGATATACTGCAGAGAGAGAGAGTTACTTTACACAGTTAGAGATATACTGCAGAGAGAGAGAGTGACTTTATACAGTTAGAGATATACTGTCGAGAGACAGTGACTTTATACAGTTAGAGATATACTGCAGTGAGAGAGTGACTTTATACAGTTCGAGATATACTGCAGAGAGAGAGAGTGACTTTATACAGTTAGAGATATACTGCAGTGAGAGAGTGACTTTATACAGTTAGAGATATACTGCAGAGAGAGAGAGTGACTTTATACAGTTAGAGATATACTGCAGTGAGAGAGTGACTTTATACAGTTAGAGATATACTGCAGTGAGAGAGTGACTTTATTCAGTTAGAGATATACTGCAGAGAGAGAGAGTGACTTTATACATTTAGAGATATACTGCAGAGTGAGAGAGAGTGACTTTATACATTTAGAGATATACTGCAGAGAGAGAGTGACTTTATACATTTAGAGATATACTGCAGAGAGACAGTGACTTGATACAGTTAGAGATATACTGCAGTGAGAGAGTGACTTTATACAGTTAGAGATATACTGCAGAGAGAGAGATAGAACTTTATACAGTTATAGATATACTGCAGAGAGAGAGTGACTTTATACAGTTAGAGATATACTGCAGGGAGACAGTGACTTGATACAGTTAGAGATATACTGCAGTGAGAGAGTGACTTTATACAGTTAGAGATATACTGCAGAGTGAGAGAGAGTGACTTTATACAGTTAGAGATTTACTGCAGAGAGAGAGTGACTTTATACAGTTAGAGATGTACTGCAGTGAGAGAGTGACTTTATACAGTTAGAGATATACTGCAGAGAGAGAGTGAATTTATACATTTAGAGATATACTGCAGAGAGTGAGAGAACTTTATACAGTTAGAGATATACTGCAGAGAGAGAGAGAACTTTATACAGTTAGAGATATACTGCAGACAGAGAGTGACTTTATACAGTTAGAGATATACTGCAGTGAGAGAGTGACTTTATACAGTTAGAGATATACTGCAGAGAGAGAGTGACTTTATACATTTAGAGATATACTGCAGTGAGAGAGTGACTTTATACAGTTAGAGATATACTGCAGAGAGAGAGAGAACTTTATACAGTTAGAGATATACTGCAGAGAGAGAGAGAACTTTATACAGTTAGAGATATACTGAAGAGAGAGAGTGACTTTATACAGTTAGAGATATACTGCAGAGAGACAGTGACTTGATACAGTTCGAGATATACTGCAGAGTGAGAGAGAGTGACTTTATACAGTTAGAGATATACTGCAGAGAGAGAGTGACTTTATACAGTTAGAGATATACTGCAGAGTGAGAGAGAGTGACTTTATACAGTTAGAGATATACTGCAGAGAGAGAGTGACTTTATACAGTTAGAGATGTACTGCATTGAGAGAGTGACTTTATACAGTTAGAGATATACTGCAGAGAGAGTGACTTTATACAGTTAGAGATATACTGCAGAGAGAAAGAGAACTTTATACAGTTAGAGATATACTGCAGAGAGAGAATGACTTTATACAGTTAGAGATATACTGCAGAGAGAGAGAGAGTGACTTTATACAGTTAGAGATATACTGCAGAGAGAGAGTGACTTTATACAGTTAGAGATATACTGCAGAGAGAGAGTGACTTTATACAGTTAGAGATATATTGCAGAGAGAGAGAGAACTTTATACAGTTCGAGATATACTGCAGAGAGAGAGTGACTTTATACAGTTAGAGATATACTGCAGAGAGAGAGAGAGTGACTTTATACAGTTAGAGATATACTGCAGAGAGAGAGTAACTTTTCCAGTTAGAGATATACTGCAGAGAGAGTCAGACTTTATACAGATAAGAATATAGAGCCGAGAGAGAGAGGGACTTTATACAGTTAGAGATATACTGCAGAGAGAAATTTTAGCTAGGTCCAGAAAGAGATATGCTCCAGATAGAGAGACTTTATACAGATAAAGGTATACTGCAAAGAGAGAGGGAGACTTTATACGGATAGAAATATACTGCAGAGAGAGAATGACTTTATGCAGAAAGGGATATAATACAGACAGAGAGAGACTTTATAAAGTTAGTGATATACTGCAGAGGGAGAGAGAAAGATAGACAGACTTTAGCTGGATACAGATGAAGATATACTGCGGAGAGAGAGAGCATTTATACAGTTACTGCAGAGAGGGAAAGAAAGATAGACAGATTCCACCTTGATACAGATAGATAGTGTAGTGAGACAGACTTTAGATAGAAAAGTAAAATACTGCAGCTGCTGGATATCTGAAATATAACCAGAAAGTGCTGGCAATACTCAACAAGTTTGGCAGCATCTGTGGGGAGACAAGCAGAGTTAATGTCTCAGGTCTGTGACCCTTAATTGGGAAACATCCGAGTTCTGATGAAAGGTCACAGACCTTAACATTTAACTCTGTTTCTCTCTCCACAGATGCTGCCTGACTTTAGATAGACACGTGTCGGGATATATTGCAAACAGAGAAACTTCTTATGGATACAGAGATATACTGCATCGGGACAAGGCAGAGAGAGAGACTTTAGAAAGATACACACAGGGATTTATTGCCCAGGAAAAGAAAGAAACTTTAGCTAGTTACAGATGGACATATACTGTAGAGAGATAGAGAGAGACTAGTTGGAGATAGGGATGTACTGGAGAAAGACAGAGATAGAAAGACAGAAATTTCAGATAGATACATGTGGAACAGTCTTGCGTGATATGGGTGTTAGTGAATTGGCAGCATATGGGTGTTAGTGAATCGGCAGCTGGTCTTCCACTGGCCCACTCTCCTTTGTCATTGAAGTCAAGAATCAATGTGGAGAGGGATATGTTGTGCAAAGAGAGCTCAACTTCAGATGAAAACTGCATTGCAGACAGAAGAGATGAGAGAAATTTCTGATAGAGATAGAGGTATACTGTATAAAGCCAAAAAAACAGACACAATCTAGGGATAGGTAGAGAAAATAGACAAAGAGAGAAATTTCTAATGGATACAAATTGATATTTTCTGAGCAATAGAGAAAGGGACTTCATTTGGGTGCAGTTAGATATATATCCAGAGACATAGAGATAGAGAGACTCCAAGAGATACCGATCTCCATGTCCTGCAGAGGAGCAGATTATATATAGCATCTGACCACCTTCAGGCGCTTACCCATTGTCTCTCGAGATAAGGAGGCCAAAGAAGATGCAGCACAGAAGGAGGACAATTCAATTCACTCCATGCGATATCAAGATACAGCAAAGGCTATGAGCCTGTGACAATATCAGAGCTATAATACTGAAGACTTGTGCTGCAGAACTAGCCACACCCTTCGCCAAGCTGTTCCAGTGCAGCTACAATACTGGAATCTACCCGGAAATGTGGAAAATTGCCCAGGTATGTCCTGTACACAACAGCAGGACAAATCCAATCAGGCCAATTACTGTCCCATCAGCCTACTCTCAATCATCATCAAAGTGATGGAAGGTGTCATCGACAGTGCTATCAAGCAGCACTTCCTCAGCAATAACCTGCTCACTGATGCTCAGTTTGGGTTCTGCCAGGGCCACTTGGCTCCAGACCTTATTACAGCCTTGATCCAAACACGGACAAAAGAGGTGAGGTGAAAGTGACTGCCCTTGACATCAAGGCAGCATTTGACCAAGTATGGCATCAAGGAGCCCTAGCAAAACTGGAGTCAATGGGAATCGGGGGAAAACTCTCCATTGGTTGGAATCATACCTAGCACAAAGGAAGATGGTTGTGGTTGTTGGATGTCAATCATCTCAGTCCCAGGACATCACTGCAGGAATTCCTCAGGATAGTGTCCTAGGCCCAATCATCTTAGCTGCTTCATCAATGACCTTCCCTCCATCATAAGGTCAGAAGTGGAGATGTTCGCTGATGATTGCCCAATGTTCAGTACCATTTGCAACTTCTCAGGTACTGAAGCAGTCAGTGTCCATGTGTAGCAAGATCTGAACATTCAGGGCTGATAAATGGTAAATGACATTTGCACCACACAAGTGCTAGGCATTGACCATCTCGAATAAGAGAGAATCTAACAGAATTCAATGGCATTACCATTGCAGAATCCCCCACCATCAACATCCTGGGGGTTACCACTGACCAGAAATTTAACTGGACCAGCCCTATAAATACTGTGGCTACAAGAGCAGATCAGAGGCTAGGAATTCTGTGGCTAGTAACTCGCCTTCTGAATCCCCAAAGTCTGTCCACCATCTACAAGGTACAAGTCAGGAGTGTGATGGAATACACTCCACTTGCCTGGATGGGTACAGCTCCAACAACACTCAAGAAGCTCAACATCATCAAGAACAAAGCTGCACCCCATTCCACCACCTTAAATATGCACTTCCTCCACCACTGGTGCACCATGGCAGCAGTTTGTTCTATGTACAAGATGCACTGCAGCAACTCACCATGCCTCCTTCGGGCAACACCTTCCAAACCACCACTACCACCTAGAAGGGCAAGGGCAACAGACACATAGGAACACCACCACCTGCAAGTTCTCCTCCAAGCCACACACCATCCTGACTTGGAAATATATCACAGTTCTTTCATTGTCGCTGGATCAAAACCCAGGGACTCCCTCCCTAACAGCACCGTGGGTGCACCTGTACCAGACCGACTGCAGTGGTTCAAGAAGGCAGCTCAGCACCACCTTCTCAAGAGCAATTATGGATGAGCAATAAATGTTGGTGGTGACGACTTCCTGAGAATGAATTAAAAATCAGCCCATTGTGCCTGTGTTAGCACTTTAAACGAGCTATTAGTCCCTTTAGTCCCACTCGATCCCCTGCTCTTTCTCCAGATCCCTGAAAATGTTTCACTTTCAAGTGTATATCCAATTGTTTTTTCAAAGTTATTATTGATTCTACTTCTCGCACCCTTTCCAGATCATAACAACTGACCGTGGAAAAAAAACATTTTACTCATCTCCCTTCTGACTCTTGATAAAGAGAGAAAGATTTCCGATAGATATGAATTGCAGAGCGAGGGAGAGAAACACTGACAGAAATGTTAATTTTCAACTTGCTTCCCAAGTTAGACTTGTGGATTGACTGCTTGTTATAGAAATAGCCAATTTATTCATTTACTTTAATTTCAGCCCAAATGAACAGCGAGCGTTTCAGTAATGGGTGGGTGATCGGTGGTTCCAGATTTATACATGGACGGTAAATTGTTAATCTGCACAAGACAGGGAGAGACACTGTTAGAGACAGCTTTCAGATAAATGCAGGTAAACAGAAAGCTAGAGACAGGCTCAAGGCAGATAAACACACTGGTATTACTATGGGTAGATACAGGCACGTTTACAGTTGTATCACTGTAGACTGAAATATGGGTGCACAGTGCAGCATGACTTTCAAATTGTCAGCTGTGACATTGAAACCTGAGACAGTTGAGAAGGTTTTCATTTTAACTCCCTCTTATTTCTCAGGATTTTGCATTGAAATGACAGGAGCATTTGCACTAGTTTGGTGTATCCACCCGTTGAATGGTCAAATCAATGATCTGATTGATTGACAGCTCAGAGTCCTTAGCCTCATTCAGGCTGTCATTCAGGAATTAAGTGCCCATTTTGGTAATCACTGTGTTAATATCCTGTAGTTTTTTGGTGGGAAATATGTGGTGTGGCTTTAAGACAGCAAAGGATCAGTACTGCTTTAAGAATAAGGAGGCCTCAGGAGTTACCAAGAAGGTGCATCCTCATTACCTTGGATACAGCCACTTGGACTGAGCATCGAGAGATACATTTGTTACAATTTAATTTTGAAATGGCTTATAGTGCAAACAGTTTGTTCTAACAAGGGACACAGACAGATAACTGTGTGTTAGCACCTGAAAGGAGAGATCTCTGATCATTTAAACTGAAGGAAGAATTTCAACTGTGACTATATTTTTAAGCCTCAAAAATTCTAAAGCCAGATTGATTCTATTGAAAGTGGTTGTGAGTTGTTGATCTACTTTTGTCATTGCTGGAGAAGGAAGGCATCACTTACTGCTGGGATTAGACTACGGACTGTTTTACTGTTGAAGAACCTTTTTTCCCTCCATCGGACGGCTGTGAGGACTTCAAGCAACCTTGGACTTTTTCACCTCCAGCAGGAGCGTAAATTTGCAAGGACTCTAATTTTTCTATTTCAAATGTTGTTTATATCTTTGTAGTGTTTAAGAATTTAGTTTTACTAATTAAACAGTTAATTTGTTGATCTAAAGACACCTGGTTTGGTTAGCCTCATTCGGGGGTTAATAGATGGTACAAGTTGGCTGGGTCTTTGAAATGATATGTTAGGTGATCTGTGGAGGGTCGGGATTGAATTAACAGTGCGTTTCTCCCACCACAATCAAAATCGTATATTTTGATTGGAGGCTTTGACTGGAGTGGTTGGTTGTAACATTGGGTTGTTGAGAAAAAATTTTTACTGACAGTTGGTGCAGTCATTTCGAATGAGACTTTAAAGCAAGGCCCCTTGTTCCTTCTCGGGTGGATGTAAAAGATCCCAAAGCTACTATTTGAAGAGAAAGGGCGATCTTCTGTCTGTCCTGGCCAATATTAGTCTCTTAACCAGCATCACTAAAAATCAGATTATCTAGTCATTATTGCTTTGCTATTTAGAATTAGAATTAGAATTAGAATATTACAGCGCAGTACAGGCCCTTCGGCCCTCGATGTTGCGCCGATCATCTGACCTACACTATTCCATTTACATCCATATGTCTATCCAATGACCACTTAAATGCCCTTAAAGTTGGCGAGTCTACTACTGTTGCAGGCAGGGCGTTCCACACCCCTACTACTCTCTGCGTAAAGAAACTACCTCTGACATCTGTCCTATATCTTTCACCCCTCAACTTAAAGCTATGTCCCCTCGTGTTTGCCATCCTCATCCGAGGAAAAAGACTCTCACTATCCACCCTATCTAACCCTCTGATTATCTTGTATGTCTCTATTAAGTCACCTCTCCTCCTCCTTCTCTCTAACGAAAACAACCCCAAGTCCCTCAGCCTTTCCTCGTAAGACCTTCCTTCCATACCCGGCAACATCCTAGTAAATCTCCTCTGCACCCTTTCCAAAGCTTCCACATCCTTCCTATAATGCGGTGACCAGAACTGCACGCAATACTCAAGGTGCGGCCTCACCAGAGTTTTGTACAGCTGCATCATGACCTCGTGGCTCCGAAACTCGATCCCCCTACTAATAAAGGCTAACACACCATATGCCTTCTTAACAGTCCTATTAACCTGGGTAGCAACTTTCAGGGATTTATGTACCTGGATACCAAGATCTCTCTGCTCATCTACACTACCAAGAATCTTCCCATTAGCCCAGTACTCTGCATTGCTGTTACTCCTTCCAAAGTGAATCACCTCACACTTCTCCGCATTAAACTCCATTTGCCATCTCTCAGCCCAGCTCTGCAGCCTATCTATGTCCCTCTGTACCCTACAACACCCTTCGACACTATCCACAACTCCACCGACCTTCGTGTCATCCGCAAATTTACTAACCCACCCTTCTACACCCTCATCCAGGTCGTTTATAAAAATGACAAACAGCAGTGGCCCCAAAACAGAACCTTGCGGTACACCACTAGTAACTAAACTCCAGGATGAACATTTGCCATCAACCACCACCCTCTGTCTTCTTTCAGCTAGCCAATTTCTGATCCAAAGCTCTAAATCACCTTCAACCCCATACTTCCGTATTTTCTGCAATAGCCTACCGTGGGGAACCTTATCAAACGCCTTACTGAAATCCATATACACCACATCCACGGCTTTACCCTCATCCACCTGTTTGGTCACCTTCTCGAGAAACTCAATAAGGTTTGTGAGGCACGACCTACCTTTCACAAAACCGTGCTGACTATCGCAAATGAACTTATTCTTTTCAAGATGATTATAAATCCTGTCTTTTATAACCTTTTCCAACATTTTACCCACAACCGAAGTAAGGCTCACAGGTCTATAATTACCAGGGCTGTCTCTACTCCCCTTCTTGAACAAGGGGACAACATTTGCTATCCTCCAGTCCTCCGGCACTACTCCTGTCGACAATGACGACATAAAGATCAACAACAACGGCTCTGCAATCTCCTCCCTGGCTTCCCAGAGAATCCTAGGATAAATCCCATCTGGCCCAGGGGACTTATCTATTTTCACTCGTTCCAAAATTGCTAACACCTCCTCCTTGTGAATCTCAATCCCATCTAGCCTAGTAGGCTGTATCTCAGTAATCTCCTCGGCAACATTTTCTTTTTCTACTGTAAATACTGATGAAAAATATTCATTTAACGCTTCCCCTATCTCCTCTGATTCCGCACACAACTTCCCACTACTATCCTTGATTGGCCCTGTCTAACTCTTATCATTCGTTTATTCCTGATATACCTATAGAAAGCCTTAGGGTTTTCTTTGATCCTATCCGCCAATGACTTCTCGTGTCCTCTCCTTGCTCTTCTTAGCCCTCCCTTTAGATCCTTCCTGGCTAGCTTGTAACTCTCAAGCGCCCTAACTGAGCCTTCACGTCTCATCCTAACATAAGCCGCCCTCTTCCTCTTGACAAGCGCTTTAACTTCTTGAGTAAACCACGGCTCCCTCGCTCGACAACTTCCTCCCTGCCTCACAGGTACATACTTATCAAGGACACGCATTAGCTGCTCCTTGAATAAGCTCCACATTTCGTTTGTGCCCATCCCCTGCAGTTTCCTTCCCCATCCTACACATCCTAAATCTTGCCTAATTGCATCATAATTTCCTTTCCCCCAGCTATAATTCTTGCCCTGCGGTATATACCTGTCCCTGTCCATCGCTAAGGTAAACCTAACCGAATTGTGATCACTATCACCAAAGTGCTCACCTACATCTAAATCTAACACCTGGCCGGGTTCATTACCCAGTACCAAATCCAATGTGGCATCGCCCCTGGTTGGCCTGTCCACATACTGTGTCAGAAAACCCTCCTGCACACACTGGACAAAAACAGACCCATCTAAAGTACTCGAACTATAGTATTTCCAGTCAATATTTGGAAAGTTAAAGTCCCCCATAACCACTACCCTGTTACTCTCGCTCCTGTCGAGAATCATCTTCGCTATCCTTTCCTCTACATCTCTGGAACTATTCGGAGGTCTATAGAAAACTCCCAACAGGGTGACCTCTCCTCTCCTGTTTCTAACCTCGGCCCATACTACCTCAGTAGACGAGTCCTCAAACGTCCTTTCTGCCGCTGTAATACTTTCCTTGATTAACAATGCCACACCCCCCCCTCTTTTACCCTCTTCTCTGTTCTTACTGAAACATCTAAATCCCGGAACCTGCAACATCCATTCCTGCCCCTGCTCTACCCATGTCTCTGAAATGGCCACAACATCAGGATCCCAGGTACCAACCCATGCTGCAAGCTCACCCACCTTATTCCGGATGCTCCTGGCGTTGAAGTAGACACACTTTAAACCAAGTTCTTGCTTGCCAGTGCCCTCTTGCGTCCCTGTAACCTTATCCCCCACCTCACTACTCTCAACAGCCTGTACACTGGAACTACAATTTAGGTTCCCATTCCCCTGCTGATTTAATTTAAACCCCCCCGAAGAGCACTAACAAATCTCCCCCCCAGGATATTGGTACCCCTCTGGTTCAGGTGAAGACCATCCTGTTTGTAGAGGTCCCACGTACCCCAGAAAGAGCCCCAATTATCCAGGAAACCAAAACCCTCCCTCCTACACCATCCCTGCAGCCACGTGTTCAACTCCTCTCTCTCCCTATTCCTCTCTTCGCTAGCACGTGGCACAGGCAACAACCCAGAGATAACAACTCTGGTTGTTCTCGCTCTAAGCTTCCACCCTAGCTCCCTGAATTTCTGCCTTAAATCCCCATCTCTCTTCCTACCTATGTCGTTGGTGCCTATGTGGACCACGACTTGGGGGTGCTCCCCCTCCCCCTTAAGGATCCCAAAAACACGATCGGAGACATCACGTACCCTGGCACCTGGGAGGCAACACACCAACCGTGAGTCTCTCTCGTTCCCACAGAACCTCCTATCTGTTCCCCTAACTATGGAGTCCCCAATGACTAATGCTCTGCTCCTCTTCCCTTTTCCCTTCTGAGCAACAGGGACAGACTCTGTGCCAGAGACCTGCACCCCATTGCTTACCCCTGGTAAGTCGTCCCCCCCAACAGTATCCAAAACGGTATACCTGTTGTTGAGGGAAACGGCCACAGGGGATCCCTGCACTGCCTGCTGGTTCCCTTTCCTTCCCCTGACGGTAACCCATCTACCTACTTCTTTTACCTGAGGTGTGACTGCCTCCCTATAACTCCTGTCAATAATCCCCTCCGCCTCCCGAATGATCCGAAGTTCATCCAGCTCCAGCCCCAGTTCCCTAACGCGGTCTGCGAGGAGCTGGAGTTGGGTGCACTTCCCGCAGATGCAGTCAGCAGGGACACTCTTGGCGACCCCTACCTCCCACATTCTGCAGGAGGAACATACAACTGCCTTTACCTCCATTCCCACTATTCTAGATTCCCAATAAATCTACTGAAAAACCAAACGAAAAAAAAAGTCAAAACTTGTTCGCTTAGCAATCCGACGGACTGAACTTTTTAAATAAAAAGCTTACCTTATCAACACACCAGAGTCCTTTTTTTTTGGTTCGAGGAGGAGGGTGGGTGGGAGACACTACACGTGTAGTGTCTCGGGTACTGCCACTGCCCAAATAAATAGTTTTCCCCTACCCAGCAGTCCCCTGGTCCTCCGAAACAAAAGGGGATCTCACTGCGTGCAAATTGGCTGTTGTGTTTCCTACACCTGAAAAGTAGCTCATAGGTTGTAAAGCATGTTGAGATGTCCCGAAGTCAGCAAAGATACTGTAAATGCAATTATTTTTTGATCAGTGAGCGTTACATTTTATTTTCTGTTTAGTTGTGTGGAAATATTTTTCTAATTGTGCTATTTCACTGGTATAATTTTTTAATGACTGCCTGTTGAAATAATCTTGAAGCAACAGGCTGAGGAATCACTGAGATGAAGATATGATAATTCGCAGTGGGAGTTGGGAGGTGCATCTTGTGACAGTGGTGTTGGCTGTGGTTGTGGGTTCAGCTCTCTAGAGACCTGAATATATAATCCAAGCTAATGTTCCCAGTGTAGTACTGAGGGAGTGCTGCGCTGTCAGAGGTACCATCTTTTGGATAAGGCGTTTAAACTGAGGATTCGTCTGCCCTATCAGGTGGTACACTTCAAAAGTACTTAATTGGCTAGAAAGCACTTTTGGGGTCTCCCAAAGTCATGCTATATAAATGCAAGTTCTTGCTATCTTAGATATAGATAGAGAGCTCCATTGATTTAGAATGGTGTTGTTGATACATATACACAGCCAGGGATGCCCAGGATTGAAGTAAACATATTTTGTACACACCTCCAATAGTTTACTCAGGCTGATATACTGGAGACTGCAACAACACTGTGTAACCTAGGAACTAGGATGAAATGCATTACCATAGCAACAGCAATTGCTTAGCAAGGTGAAATATGCAGGAGAGACAGTATCCTCATTGTAGAACCGTACAGCACAGAAGGAGGCCATTTGGCCCATTGCACCCCTGCTGGCTCTTTAAAAGAGCTATGCAATTACTTCCTCTTCCCGTAGCCCTTCAAATGTTTATTCAATTTCCTTTTGAAAGATCTGGGGCATTTTACTCTAATAAAGATGCTAAATACATACACATTTTTGCTGTTGAATGTGTGTGAAACTGGTACCAAGCTCCCTCTGAATATTAACCCTGTTTATTTGAAGAGGATGAACGCTTGGGTTAAGATTACTGTGAGGAATTTGATGTGAGTGGTTATATTGTGAATCACTGACATTAATCTCTTTGACATATATATATATATATATATATAGACACACAGAGACCTGTCTGGAGCATTTTGTACAACTGCAGAGGAATAGGTAAAAAAAAACAGATTAATAGATAGAAAGAACGAGCAAAAGAGAAATAGATAAATACATCTGGTAAGGTCCAAGGAAGATAATAAATCAGTTAGACTGCACTTGGAGTATGTGCACAGTTCTGGTTTCCATATTATATAAAGGATATAGAGGCCCTGTAGATTCACAAGGATGATTAATCAGAACTGAGAGGATATACTTATCAGGAATGGCTGGACAGGCTGGGGTTATTTTCTCTCTAGAAAAGGGAAGGCTGATGGAGGTCTTTAACATTATGAAATGGTTTGATAGGATTGATAGCCAGAGTCTGTTTCCCATGGCAGGGGTGACTAAAACTAGAGGGCATAGATTTAAGGTGAGAGGGAGGAGGTTTAAAGGGGATCAAATGGGTAAATTTTTCACACAAAGAATAGTGGGTATCTGGAATGAGCTGCCTGAGGAGGTGGCAGAGGCAGGAACAGTAGTGACATTTAAGAGGCATCTGGACAGGTATTTGAATGAGAAAGGCATAGAGGGATATGGAACTAATGCAGGCAGGTGGGATTAGTATAGATAGGTATTATGATTGGCATGGACACGGTGGGCCGATGTTCCTATGCTGTACAACTCTATAACTCTATGACTCGATAAAATGTTTCCACTTGTGACAGAATCCAAAACTAGGGGTCATAAATATTAAATAATCACCAATAAATCCAATCAGGAATTGAGGAGGCCTCTTTACCTAGACAGTGGTTATAATGTGGAACTCGCTACTACATGGAGTAGTTGAGATGAACAGTATAGATACATTCAAGGGGAAGATAGATAAACACAGGAGGTATAAACGAATAGAAGGATACGTTGATCGGGTTAAATGAAGTAAGGTGGGAGAAGACTCTAGTGGATCACAGACACGAGCATGAACCAGTTGTGCTGAATGGCCTGCTTTTGTGCTGCAGATTCTTTGTATTAAATAGCAGAGGAAGAGATCATTGGAATAAAATGTTTCTCCCACTGTGCATCTTGACTTTTGCACAAAAGCAGGGGAATTACAGTAATAGCTCAGCAAACCTCATGAGGAGCCCATTGTTCAGATCTAATTTCAGCTCTGTGCTAATTCTCTCACAATCGGATCAGTCATTGCCATCAGGAAACTGGGCAGGTCCAGCAAGCTTTCCCTGCAGCCTGCTCTACCCTGGCAATGAAGATCTCCCCCATTAGGTCCATGCATCAGTTATTGGTCTCATCCTCACAGTTGCACCATAAGCATGACTGGACAGGCATGGAAATGCCATAACAGTGCACTGAAGGGGTGTTCTTTTATGGCTGGGGTTGGACTTTTTGGAGAGGAGTGAGAGGGGAAGCTGGACTAGGCATTTAACCCCATACTGACCCGAGTCGTGAATGTGGGGCAATGTTCCATTCGCCAGCCTTTAGCTCTCACCATTCAATCAGCACCAAGATCCCACCTACTCAAAATAATCAAAGTGCAGGGAACAGTTTTACAAAAAAGTGTGTAGGTTCACGGCTGATGGCATCCAGCATTCCAAAACAAAAAATAAAGCGTTGGACTTGTAGTAGAAAAGTCGATTTTTTTAATTAATGGAAATTTAATATATATATATATATATAAATAAGATCTGAATGACATCATTAGTTAATTTGTTCCCTGGATTGCTTAACATCTCGAGTTTCCTCATGAGAAAGTGTATCTTTTCCAACATGTAGGGATCGCCAATTTTCTAATTAACCTAAGTCATATATTCATGTTAGTCTAATTAGCATGATATCTGATCTAATAGCCTAAATGTTATACCCTTTCATTTGATGAATTATTAATGAAAATCTAGGAAACGATTACAAATCCAATACCCGTGCAGCATACACCAAGTGCAGCATTACATAGTGAAGACAAGTCATGGCCTTGTATACATTCTCGATAAAAACCTGCACCTCGGCTTTTGATGTCAGTTATGACTCCCGATTGGATGACTGACTTGTAACTCACTGAGAGATATAAATTTTAATTCTCTTTATCTAGGTACACATGGCACATAATATCCCTACATCACAACAGTGACTGCCCTACAAAAGCACAGCATTGGTTATAAAGCTCCGAGGGTCATCCTGAGCAAAAGGCACTATGCAAATGCAAACTTCTTTCTTCCTTTTCTATGCAGCTTTTAAAACCATTGATACTCAGAGGGTTGTGAATCTTTGCAATTCTCTACCCCAGAGGGCTGTGGAAGCTCAGTCATTGAGTACGTTAAAGCAGAGATTGACAGATTTCTAAATACCAATGACATAAGGGGATATGAGGATAGTGGGCTGAATTTTACCGGCCCCTTTGACTCCGCGGGTCGCGGCGCTGGGACTGGTAAATTCCTGCAAGAAGAGGTCCGCCTCGACCTGTGACATCGAGAAGGGCCCGCCAAATATTACCGGCGGTGGGGGGACCTTGGTACTGCACCCTCTCCCCCGTACCAAAAAAGATGCAAATACACTTACCCGCAGGCGGCGGCCGTCCCACGTCGTTTGTGCTCCACACAGAGTTCCGGGCGAGAACCTGTGGGGAGGGGGGAGCAATAGAATTTTCAGGGTGGGAGAGGTGGTGGAGCGGGGTAAACAATCTTTACTGGCTAATGGGAGGTTGGGAAGGGGTTGAGGGTCAAAGGAACTAAATTTTGGGTGGGAATGTTCGGAATACTATTAAAGGTTTATTATGGGGGAAGGGTGCGATTCATGTTTAATTTGCTCACTGGGGGGAAGGGAGTGGTGGGAGAAGTGATTTCTATTTGACATGACAATGTATTGTTACATCCCGGAGATCGGGACCTTTAAATTTTAAAAGGCTACTGAAGGGCTTACAGCCCTTTAAAAATGGTGCCTGCGCGGTGGCGCCGGACGCTGTTTCTGGGGATGCGACAGCCTCCCCCTAACGTCATCGGGGGTATGGTTATAAATACTGTATAGAAAGAGAAGAAAGAAGTTTGCATTTGCATAGCGCCTTTTGCAAACTCAGGATGACCCTAGGAGCTTTATAACCAATGCTGTGCTTTTGCAGTGCAGTCACTATTGTGATGTAGGAATATCATGTGTCATGTGTACCTAAATGAGCCCCCGCGCGTAATATCGTGGGGGCACAGGGACGGCGCATCCGTGCGGGATGCACGCCATTTTTAGAGTGCGCCACCACGAATTGCGGCACACTCGTAAAATTCAGCCCCATGTAAAAAAGGCATTGAAGTGGATGAACTGCCATATGATCATATGGAATGGCAGGGCAGGCTCGATGAGCTGAATGGCCTACTCCTGCTCCTATGTTCCTATAAGTTAGTTTACAGGTGCAAACCTGTAAATTACCACAGGAATTGTACAATATTAAAGCAAATTACCATAGTTGAGAGATAGAGCGAATGTGTCAGAACCCATTAGGAACTCCAGGGCTAATTCCATAATCCAGCAATCCCAGCAAGGAAGCTGTGTCTAAAGGGAGTGTTGGGCCACCACCTTGAAGAACAAGGGCAGCACAGGACCACCATCACCTCCAAGTTCCCCACCAAGTCACGCACTATCCTGACCTGAAAATATATCACCGTTCCTTTGCTACTGCTAGGTCATAATCCTGTTGCACCCTACCTACAGACCGCCGCAGTTCAAGAAGAAATCCCCCCACCACCTTCTCAAGGGCAATTAGGGATGGGCAATAAATGCTGGGATGGCCAGTGACACCCAAAACCACAAGAATAAATGTTTTATAAAGGGCGGAGAGGGAACTACAACACTGTCGCATTACGGTTTCCAACACTGGTCAAATGTATACCTGAAGGTTTCATCACATGATTTCCTGTCTGCAATCGCCCTGCCCTCACAATCTCCCCAATGTTCGTCCAACATGTCCATGGTGCAGCACCTTTCCATGGCCAATTGCAAAGTGAAAAGACCCTTCATTACCCAGTTGGATGTTTCTTGACTCTCAAACAGACCCTTTTCCCATATCCAATATTGTTATAACTAACAAACAAAAGTGTTGAAGAAAATGAAAAACACATGTTTCTTTAACGGCCCTATGATTTTTCTTCCTAGACTTTGCTTGCAGTAGTGTCCTGGAGATGAATTCCTGGGGACTCCAGGCCAATCCTGGAAGGTTGGCAACCCTATATCGTCCTGATTCTCTAACTCACATTCCATGGGAATGTAGTTTCCCAATAGGGAGGCGAGAATGCGGAATTAACTGTATTGTGTTCAGTTTTGTGAGCCAAGCTTTGAGGAAGGATATGCTGGTCCTGGGGAGATTCCAGTGACGATTCACCAGACTGACAGCTGGGATGCAGAGAGTGAGCTGTGCTGAGAGGTGGGGTGCCCTTGTGTGATATTCCCTGGGAATGTGGAGGTTAAGGGGAGATCTGATTGAGGTGTTTAAAATGATGAAAGGGGATTGACAAGGCAGATAGTGAACTCTTCCTCCTAGTCTGGGGAATAACAACAAGGTGGACGTTACTTTACAATTCAAGTTCAGACATTTTAACAGATCCAAGAAACCATCTTTGTAAAAAATGTTGTGAGAATGTAGAACACGATTTGAAGGGAAATCCTGGAGACCGAATATTATGGGATAGAAATGTGTCTCTGGTCGCAGGGCAAAGTGGGCATTATTAAATTGGCTGCTTGCTGTAACAGATGCCTGATATTCGGCTCCATTGACATTGTTTGAATTGAATATTGGACTGGGCGTATAACATGTAGCCCATTCCAAGATAAATTTTGACCACGATGAGTCCATCCCGCTGAAGGATGAGGCTATAATTAAAATTGTCAATAAATAAATCAGGGACAGCGTGTGTCAGACGCAATGGCAGAGGATCGTGATGATCTATTTCTGCTCCTGGGTTCCCAACAGATTGTGGGCTAGAAATTCCCCTTGGTAACATGGGTGCTTTTACAGAACTGATTCATTATCAATAAACCATTGCTATTTAGTCCACACATGTGCTTTAAACCACAGTGGGCTGACACGTGGCACTTGCTTTCCCAGTCAACCATGAGTCAGTGAGTATCACTCTGGCCTCTGAGTCAGAATGTTGTGGAATTAAGTCCCACTCCAGGGATTTGAATCCAGGCTGACACTCCCAGTGCAGTACTGAGGGAGTGCTGCACTGTCAGAAGTGCTGCCCTTTGAATGGTACATTAAACTGAGGGCCCAGTCTTCCCAATCAGGGAGACGTTAAAGATCCCACGACATTACCTCAAAATTGAGCAGGGGTGTTCTCCCCAGTGTCCTGGTTAATATTTATCCCTCAACCAACATCACTAAAACAGATAATTTGACAATTACCTGTTTGTGGGAGCTTGCTGTGCACAAATTAGCTGCTGCATTTCAACAACAACTTATATTTATATACCGTCTTTAACATAGTGAAATGTCCCAAGGCACTTGTTGTAGTTTGAACAGTAATTACACTTCAAAAGTACTTCATTGGTTGTAAAGCGCTTTAGGAAGTCCTGAGGTTGTGAAAGGTGCTATATAAATGCAAGTTTTTTCTTGTGTTAAAGGTTACCTTCAACTGCTTCCAATTTCAAAATGACATTAAAATAAGCACTCATTTTAAAAAACCATATAAAATCAGGTCACGTAGCTTAATAGCATAGCTTTGACAGAATTTACTAGCAAACAAATGGCTCATGCCTCCTTGTAAAGAACCCAATCTGGAGCTTCACTATTGCTATAACAAGTGGGAAAAAGAGTGTCAGATTTTTACTATTTTTCTGCTTTTGATAGGTCTCATTTCGCACTGAACAATGGACTTGAAGATGAATTCATATTACATGTGATAATATATATGAAAATGGGCTGCAAAGTGACTTCTGTTGCTTACCTATTTTCTCATCTCCTCTCTTTAGTAGCACTGATTACTGCTGAAAGCAACTCCACATGTCGCTGCCATCCCAAAATAATTAATCGAGTGCCCACGGTGATCCCTCACAGAGAGTCTCACAATGAGAACACGGTGAAGGAGGTCATTCATAGTTCATCCATCCAGAAAAAATGCCTTTGATATAGAACCTTTCAATAACCTCAGGATGTCTCAAAGTACTTTACAGCCAGTTACACACTTGTGAAGTGTCGTCAATCCTGTGAAGATAGGAAACGTGACAACTAAATTGTGAACAGCAAGCTCCCATGTACATGATAGTGACCAGATAATCTGTTTTTTCAGTGATGTTGGTTGAGAGATAAATACTGGCCCAGTTTATTGGGGATTACGCCCCTGCTCTTCTTTGAAATAGCATCATGGGATCTTCCACTTCCACCTGAGAGAGCAGACGGGACGTCGGTTTAAAAATTTCACCTGAAAGGCGGCACCTCCAACAGCCAGGCGCACACACCCTCACTACTGCACTGAGAATGACAGTCTACATTTTAAACCGAGAAGTTTAAACCGAGAAGGGTCCCTTCCCCACACTGTGTCACCTTCACATCATCCAACAGGCTGTTGAAGGATTGTAAAGGTTTTAACCTCCACTGTTGTCTCTGGCAGTCCAATCTCAGAGTTTACTGTTCTTTATTGATGAAGACATTGTTCCTGTCAAGATTTCACAATTTGAATTTCACCGGTGTAAAGCTGCAGGCACCCACTTGTCCTGTCTTAGTTTACCATGTAGGTGGGTCACTTAACATGTGTTGCCAGGCTATTCGACTGTGAGCACTTCACAGCTGATCCTGTTCCTGTTCTCACACACTCTCGACAGCCGCTGTAAGGTTCACTGGATGGTGAGCGGGAACAGGAATCCTGACAGATACTTCCCTCCCCAGACCAAGGGCACTGGGGTCAGTTTTAGGGGTGGTACTAGTTCCTTGGTTGAGGTGAGTGAGCTCAGGCCCAGACTTAGGGTGCATTCAAATTCAGAGTTACCTGACGAGCTTGTTTGCTCGCAGTGCGATTTTTGTCTGTAATACATTATTGGGTCTGAAGCCTGGGCAATGTTAAATGCGCTGCTAAACATGCACTCTCTGTGAGCTGAGTATATTATATGCAGGAAATTATGGCACTGCCTCCTTAACTCAGCAATCCCGACACAGGCCATTCATTTTTGTATTATTTATTTTTGTATATGATAGCACAGAATCATAGAATAATACAGCACAGAAGGGGGCCATTCAGCCCATCGTGTCCATGCTGGCTCTCTGTAAGAGCTACTCAGCTAGTCCCACTCCCCTGCCTTTTCCCCATAGCCCTGTAAATCCTTTCTCTCAGATAATTATCCAGTTCTCTTTTAAAGGCCTCGATTGAACCTGTCTCCACCACACTGTCAGTGAATTCCAGATCCTAACCACACGCTGCGTAAAAAAAATGTTTTCCTGATGTCACCGCTGCTCCTTTTGCCAATCACCTCAAATCGGTGTCCTCTGATTCTCGACCCTTTCGCCTTCTCCGTCTCCCTCTTTATCCAACTCCCTTTAGAAAGTCACTACTGTTCTGCTTCCACCAGCCTTTCAGGCAGTACATTCCAGATCATTACAACTCGCTGCTGGGGCTGAATTTTATTAGTGTGCCACTCATCGCAGCAGCATTCAGGCATGGAAGTGCCGTCGCTGAGGCCCCGTGATACTTCGCGCGGGGGCTCAATTAAATGGAGGGGGCCGAGCGGCCACCCCCGATGACATGGAGGGGGCACGATTCCGTTCCCGACAATGGTGTCCGGCGCCACCGCCCAGGTGTCAGCGCCATTTTTAAAGGGCTTCAAGCACTTAGGACCAAATTGAATTTTTAAAGTTATATTATCGAGCATTTTCATTTAAAAAATAATTAAAAGCTGGAGGCCCTTTCCCAACATCCACCCCCCCCCAATTTTTTTATTGGCAAATATGTAGACAATTTACTTTATTACAAACCTGAACTTTCCCCTCGACCTCGTCATTTTTACCCTTCAACCCCTTCCCACCATCCCCACAGCCAATAAAAAGTGTTTTTTCCGCTCCCCCGCCACCCGCATCCTGACCTGAAAATTAAACACCTCCCCCCTCCCCACCAGTGTCTTTCCTTGAATCCTCAAAAAGGGATCGGAAGGTGTGGGGCTTACGGCCACAGGCCGGAATATCGCCGTGGGACGGCCGCCCAGTCCAGGTAAGTTATTTACAATTTATTTGCATTCGTTACAATTTGCAAATGAAGGCCCCACCGCCGAGTGTCAGGGAGGCTGCACCGAGGCCTCCCAGCCGCTGGTAAAATGCAGTGGGGCCGTGTCGGCGTCGGGGGTCGTGCGGGCCGCTCCTGCAAGTATTTTACGGGGCCCCGCCCCTCTCACAGGCACGACCCCTGATGTGGAGGGGCTGGTAAAATTCAGACCGCTATGTAGACCTCTTGTGGAATATCCTGATTCCTGTCATTTGGGTTTCTCAGCTCTGTTCCCACCTTGAGTGAATACACAGCCACTCTAACCTAAGGAACGGCAGCAGGATTAACCAGTCTGCTGCCTTTTTCCCCTCTCACACAACTTCACCCCATTCTTTTCTGAAGGTGCTGACTTTTAACTGAGTTACAATTCCACGGCTTTGACATCTCAGACAGTCATGGTCAACCTAGAGCTGGCAGGATAGTTGACCTGTGGGGATCCACATTGGCATCGCCCAGTGTTCACACTGGGGACACTGGGCAGTGAGCAGGAGCAGGAAACCTGGCTGAATTTCCCCCGTCTTATCCCAGGGCACTGAGGCCAACTGAAGCATCAGATAGAATCGAATCGAGTGGTTTTATATAGAATAACAGAACATCCAGGAGAGATTACAGATAGAATTGAATAATGGATACCTGGAGTGAGTCTGGAATCTAATTGAGGAGTTTGGGGTAGTTTATATATAGAACAATGGATTTTTTTTTTGTTCTTTCGTGGGATGTGGGCGTCACTGACTAGGCCAGCATTTATTGCCCGTCCCTAATTGCCCTTGAGAAGGTGGTGGTGAGCTGCCTTCTTGAACCGCTGCAGTCCATGTGAGGTAGGTATACCCACAGTGCTGTTAGGAAGGGAGTTCCAGGATTTTGACCCAGCGACAGTGAAGGAACGGTGACATAGTTTAATTTACATGTTGTTAGTATGGAATGTTAATAATGCATCATTAATGAATACACATTTGTATATAAAATATATTTTACAAGTGACAGGGGAGTAAATAGGGTGAGTGCGAGTTGTGACAGAATTTATCCTTTGTATGTTAAGAGGACTCTACATTTACCAGCTGCCATATGGCTGCAGAGTGTGGCCTCCCTGTCACCTCCATGTGGAGGTGATGGCAGTACCTGCTGTTAGTGGAGATTTGCTAGCGATACAGAGAGGTGATAATTGATTGGAGGATGTTGTACCCAGAGAGGAGCTGTGGGAAGCGAGTGGCTGAACCACAATCCAATTACCTCACTGTTGGGTTCCAACACACACACAATATACGGGGCAATGAGCTCCAATGCACTGAAAGGTCCCTTTTGAAATGATAACTGTTATTGATCATCCCAAAACAAAGCTCCATTTCTATCAGTCATTCATCTTTCTGTTTGTCTATCTGACATGAATATGTTTGCCTAGATAGAAAAACTTGCACTTCTATAGCGCCGTTCACACTCATAGGATGTCCCAAAGCACTTTACAGCCAATGAAGTACTTTTGAAGTGTAGTCACAGCTGTAATGTAGGAAATGTGCAGCCAATTTGCTCACAGCAAACTCCCACTAACAGCAATGTGATAATGACCAGATAATATTGTTGTAATGTTGATTGAGGATAAGCACTGATCAGGACACCAGGGATAACTCCCCTGCCCTTCCTTGAAATAGCATCACTGGATTTTTGATGCCCACCTGCGAGAGCAGACGGGGGCCATCTCAACTGATATAGAGGGAACCTCCCTCAGTAGTGTATTGGGAGTACTGTCAGCATAGGTTTTTGTACTCAGGTCCTGGAGCAGGACTTGAATCTGGAACCTCATGATTCAGAGGTGAGAGTGCTGCAGACTGAGCCACAGTTGACACTGAATGCATGTTAGTCATCCTGTGTCTGTCTATCTGTAAATCTTGACGACCTCATCACACTCAACTCATCTGTCTATCACTGACATACCTGGTGATTTTCAGCTCTGTGCCAGGATCTAGTAGTTAAGTACAGACCTGATTGGAAGACTGTGATCCTGAAGTGTGCGAATCCAGCTCTGTATGGGGGAGTTGGTAGTCTTGGCCTTCAGTATGTGGGTATGAAGTATATTGCATTTGGTAATGGATGTGTGTTGGACAGCTCATGAATCGTTTCCCCATTTCTTCACGTTTCAGGTTCATCCAATGGATCCGCACAGCCCTCCTCGCCTCCCCCCTACAACCAAGTGATTGAGACACGTCACAATGCCTTATCCCCGGGGTATTCCGTGCCACCACACATGCCCCCTCTTCCTATGGGCATGCGGGGCTACATTCAGGAGACGCAGTTCCATGGCAGAGCCCCCGGATACACTGCCCTGCTGCCACGTGGACTCATGGGGCCAGGAACCTACATCTCACCAACACCCTCAGGCTACGCCGTACATCTTCAGCCCTACACAACCCTCGTCCCAGTCTATCCCATCGGGAATGTGAGTACTCTGTAATCTTCCAATTGTGAAGCATCCCTGCTGTGGGTATTTTAATTTTTGAGATCAGTCAAATTAACGTTAGTTAATTTGGGAAATCAAGAACAAGTGTCTGGTTCATGTGAAGTGGAGTTTGAGGGTAGCTGATAACTGGGACATGTAAACATAATTCAGGCCCCTTTTTAAACTTATACCTTCCGTCAGCCACAGCTTAGTGGGTAGTTCTCTGGTCTGAGGCTGAAGGTTGTGTGTTCGAGTCCCACTGCTGAGACTTGAGCCTATAATCCAGACTGACACTTCCCGTGCAGTACTGAGGGAGTGCTGCACTGTCAGAGGTGCCGTCTTTTGGATGAATCATTAAACCGAAGCCTCTTCTGCCCTCAGATAGACGTAAAAGATCCCATGATACCAATTCAAGAGGAGCAGGGTGGTTCCTCCCGGTGTCCTGGCCAATATTTAGCCCCCAATCAACTTCTGGTCATTATCTCATTGCTGTTTGTGGGCCCTTGTGTGCAAATTGGCAGCCGTGCTTCCTACATTACAACAGTAATAGCTTCTTATGTGGCGCGGTGTCAAACTTTATTTGATAATCGCTCCTGTGAAGCGCCTTAGCATGTGTTACTACTTTAAAAGGTGCTATATAAATGCAAGTTGATGTTGCTGTGTTGAGGGATCTTTCCTTGGTTAAAGTGGGGGAATTTTACTCAGCGTATAACCATCTGAACTTGTGCGTTTATGCTGGTGTTAAATGTGTTCTTTTTGCTGGTG
The DNA here is from genome assembly GCF_036365525.1 of Heterodontus francisci. Classification (NCBI taxonomy): domain Eukaryota; kingdom Metazoa; phylum Chordata; class Chondrichthyes; order Heterodontiformes; family Heterodontidae; genus Heterodontus; species Heterodontus francisci. The sequence continues at coordinate 10,134,141 of NC_090399.1, forward strand.
CTAACATTTCATCTGCTTATTAAGTACAAAATTCACGTTGTTTGCATTGGAAGGTGATGAATGGGATTGAGGAGGCGAAGCCTGCATGGGTCATTTCTGCACCTGAAAACCACTCAGCACCTTATTCTCATTGGTGATTGCTTTATACATAATTGAAATGAGGGGTCCAATTGATTCTGTTTTTTACATTATTTCTAAATGTCACTGCTCAGGAGGTTAACACTGGGTGGGAAACGCTGAATTATTCATGGCAGTTATTGCGTCTGATTACAGGCAGCATTTCCTACTCTCCCGTGAGTCTTCTCTCTCTGCCTCTATCAGAGCCTCAGGGGTCCCACTGCTCGATGGGTGAGGGAGTCTTAGCCCTTTAGTCTTGTAAAGTTCATAGCTGGAAATTTTCCACTCTGACATTCCTAGCACACTCTTTATTTATTTAGAGATACAGCACTGAAACAGGCCCTTTGGCCCACTGAGTCTGTGCCGACCATCAACCACCCATTTATACTAACCCTACACTAACCCCATATTCTCTACCACATCCCCACCATTCTCCTACCACCTACCTACACTAGGGGCAATTTACAATGGCCAATTTACCTATCAACCTGCAAGTCTTTTGGAGGTGGGAGGAAACTGGAGCATCCGGCGGAAACCCATGCAGACACAGGGAGAACTTGCAAACTCCACACAGGCAGTACCCAGAATTGAACCCGGGTCGCTGGAGCTGTGAGGCTGCGGTGCTAACCACTGCGCCACTGTGCCACCCAAAGTGAATATCAATAAGAACCTACATTTATATAGCTCCTTTAACATAGTAAAATGTCCCAAGGTGCTTCACAGGAGCGCAATCAAACACAATTTGATACTGAGCCAAATAAGATGAATCGAGGACAAGGTTGGTCAAAGAGATAGGTTTCAAAGAACGTCTTAAAGGAGGAAAGCGAGGTAGAGAGGCGGAGGGGTTTAGGAAGGGAATTCCAGAGCTTCGGGCCCAGGCAGCTGAAGGTATGGCCGCCAATAGCGGAGTGATGGAAATCAGGAATACTCAAGAGGCTAGGATTAGAGGAGCACAGATATCTCAGAGAATTGGAGGAAGTTACAGAGAGGGGCAAGACCATTGAAGAATATGGAAACAAGGAGGAGAACTTAAAAATCAAAGTGTTATCAGGAAATCCTGCACACTCAGCCTGCGATTGCCCTTCTGGTCATCGAATTCGGGAGTTTCCAGTTACAGGCTACCATCGTTCTCTCAGAGTACTGAAGTACTGAAGTAGAACATTATGGCCTAAGAATGGCTTTCCCAGTTTATGAAGTCTTGTCTTGGGATTTATTCCATGGGGTCTGGTAATCCGGGCTTAATTCCGATATTTGATTTGGTTGCATTGTCTGAAAATTGAACCTGCATAATGAGTGAGTCAAAATAAGGAAGTGGGTGATAAAATGGCAGTTAAAGTTTAATATAGACAAGGGTGAAGTGCTGTCAAATAGGGAGGAACAAATAAGCAACATAAATTGGCTGTGAATTGTTCCAAAATAGCGAATGGGCCACTTGAAATAATTCTCGGGGGAATTTTAGTAACCTCTACTCTGAATATATCCAACCACAGTTGAAATGGATGGCTTCGGTTTATTCCCCTCACCCCACCCAACACAATTTCACCTGGGATGGTATGGTACAGTCGTGGTACTGGACTAGCAACCCAGATGTTGTGAGTTCAAATCCCAGGATGGCAAATTATGAAAGTTAAGTCATTAAAAACAGACAGATTGTTGGACAAAGCAAATTATGTCAGTAACGTCCCTCAGGGAAGGGAAAGCTGCCAGTATTGGCTTAGTCTGGCTTAGATAGCACTCTAGTCGACACAATCTTAGTTGATTCTGAAAGCGCTCTGATCTGACCAAGCCCACTATCACCTTCACAGGGCAACGCCATTTTAACAAATGAGAAACCTTGTATGCTAATCTCTCGCTTGCCCACATTAAGGGGCTGTAGGTGTAACAGGAAAGGCTAAGGTGGAGGAAACCAGCATTGCTTCCGAAATCAATTTGCTGCACTTTCTGTCTGAAAAAGCAGCCTGCAGATTCCATTGAGCAACAGATGCCAGTCTCTATTACTGATTTCCCAGTAATTGCTGGCGGGTTCAGAGAGCTGCAGGAAGATAGCACTGTGCTACTTCAGTACAAATACAGCTGGAGTAGAGAGCACACTCACAGGCGATTGTCTTTGGGAAGAGGCAACATGAGTTCATGACAAGCTTTCTCTGATCCCAGATAACCGTAGACCATCAGCGGTGCCAGGCTAATAGGTTGCAAAGGTGAACTGACTCTGGAGAGAAGAGAAATCATTCAGTTCTGAAAAGGCTGACGAGTATTTCCCTGTCACCTATGCTTTTTGTTTTAGGAGAAATGCAGAGACAAGGCCAAGGCCCCTTAGTGAAGGGCAGCAGCAAGTCTGGAAAGTAGGAGACGGTGTGATCAGAGATATAAACAAGAGGTCCAATGGACTGCCTCGTTGAAGGGGTTTAATTCACGTTCTGATATTTTGATAAAGATTAAATTCAGGTTATAAAGGGTTAATAACTCTTATCACAGTCACAGATGACATCCTATGTGTCTATGACAAAGGTAAAGCTTCCCTCCTCCTCCTTTGACACTGTTGACCACACCATCCTCCTACAACACCTCTCCACTGTCGTCCAGCTGGTGGGACTGCTCTCACCTGGTTCCATTCTTATCCATCTAATCGTAGCCACAGAATCACTTGCAATGGCTTCTCTTCCTGCTCCCACACTGTTACCTCTGGTGTCCCCCCAGGATCTATCCTTGTCCCCCTCCTATTTCTCATCTACATGCTGCCCCTTGGTTACATCATCCGAAAGCACGACGTTAGTTTTCACATGTGCTGACGACACTCAGCTCTACCTCACCACCACTTCTCTCGACTCCTCCACTGTTGTTAAATTATCAGACTGCTTCTCCAACATCTAGTACTGGATGGGCAGAAATTTCCTCCAATTAAATACTGGGAAGACTGAAACCATTGTTTTCAGTCCCCGCTCCAACCTTCATTCCCAAGCTCCGGATTCCATCCTTCTCCCAGGAAACAGTCTGAGATTAAACCAGACTGTTCACAACCTTGGTGTCACATTTGAGTCAGAAATGAGGTTTTGATCTCATATTCCCTCTATCTCTAAGACCGCCTATTTCCACCTCTGTAACATCGCCCGACTTCAGCCCTGTCTCAGCTCATCTGCTACTGAAACCCTCATTCATGCTTTTGTTACCTCTAGTCTTGACTATTCCAACGTACTCCTGGCTGCTCTTCCACATTCTATTCTCCATAAACTTGAGGTCATCCAAAAATCTGCTTCCCATCTCTTAACTCGTACCAAGTCCCATTCCCTTGTCACCTGTGTCGTCGCTGACCTACATTGGCTCCCGCTCAAGCAACATCTTGATTTTAAAAATGTTACCTTTGTTTTTCAAATCCCTCCATGCCCTTGCCCCTCCCCAGCTCTATAATCTCCTCCAGCCCCACAAACCCTCCGAGCTATCTGCACTCTTCTAATTCTGAGCTCTCGAGCATCCCCCAATGTAATTGCTCCATCATTGGTGTCCATGCCTTCAGTTGCCTGGACCCTCAGCTCTGGAATACCGTCTCTACACCTTGTTTTCCTCCTTTAAGACATTCCTTTAAACCTACCTCATTGACAAAGCTTTGATCATCTGACCCAATCTCTCATGTGGCTCGGTATCATATGATATTTTATAATGCTCCTTAACGTGCCTGGGACATTTCATTATGCACGCCCCTCCCACCTCCCTTCATGCCTGCAGAGTTGTGCCCACCCCCCATTTCGCTAACGCTAATCTTCACAGGCTCCGAGTGCTGCAACTTCTGTCCCGCCGGATTTTATCAGCCAGGAACGGGAAGGCACATGATACAGGCCCAATCAGCTGATTATTAGAAACTGTTTCCAAAGCGGCAGTGCGATGCATAATGAGGCAAGGTAAGTAGCACTTTGCATACGTAGATTTGGCTCCCGTCACCGAACGGTGGTGGGGGGGCCGCCACGAGGCCTCGCCACCACTGGCAATATGGACGGGGCCTTCCCGGTATCGGGCAGCATGCCAGACCTCTCCCGGAGGCATTTTCCGGCAGCAACCCCCACTCCTCCACGCCATCGGGGGTCAGTAAAATTCAGCCCAATCTATGTCCATTTCACCTACCCTACCCATCAAGAAAGTGTCATGATTGGATGCAATGCTGGCTTTACAACCTGTTCAGTATATACTCACCAATCATGACACTGGAGGTTATTAGGCAGGGCTGTAAACCTGCAATTCCACCACCTGCTGCCATATTATTATATCAGGCTGTGTTTTTCGCACATGTACGCAACTCCTGATGTCAAGCCAACTGCAATGTTATTAAATCTCCAGAGGAGTTTAACACAATCGTTTAACTCTCCAATTTCATTGCAGCATCCTCCGCCCTATCTGCCAGGATACACTGGGATTTCTGCAGGCACACAGCAGTCTTCAGTTCCTTCAGGATTCCGAATCATAGAACCACAAAGGCCACCTCATGACTATCTACCCATCGCAGTGCTGACCACCATTTGCTGTTTCTGGCCTACAGGAATCATTGCCATCATTAAGGCCCTGGAGGTAAAAGACTCCATGCACACAGTTATGTCACTCGCTCCAACTTAATGGCAAAAAACAGTCCTGCCAGTTGGCCTTATTCCAGCTCGCAGAGGTATAATCGAGTGATAGATTTAGTGATTTGACTTTAATGGAATTTCCATGTTTTGTTTACATGCTATAAATTCCAGGCATGCAACATTAATATCCCACTTCACTGCAATATTAATATCCCTCCTCATGGCACCATTAAGGGCTGGATTCTGTAGGACTGCTGCCGAAATTGGCGGCGGGTGAGAAAAATGGCAGCCTGTACATTCGGGCTGCATGTCGGGGATCGTGGTGGCTCATTAGCATGCCGAGTCAGCCGCCCCCCCCACCAATGACGTAGAGGGGGTGGGCGAGCCATCCCCAGCAACGGCATCCGGTGCCATTTTTAAAGGGCTTAGAGGCCCAAATGACTGTTTCAAATCTTAAAGACAAATTGCGTTTAAAAGTATTAAAAATAAGGTAAAAAAATCTTTCCATCCCCTCTCCGACCCCCTCCCCCAACATTTAATTCCTTGCCCACTCACTCCCCAAAATACTTACTTTGACTACGTGACCTTCACCCCCTCCCCCACACAAAATTCATAAACTCTACCCTCAACCCCTTCCCACCATCCCCCCAACCAATCCAGAGTTTGACCCCACTCCCCCGCTCCCGAAGTGAGAACGGTACCTCCTCCCCCCTCCCCACAGGAGTCACGCTTCATTTCCCCGGACGGGATCCAAAGGCACGTCAATGCCGGCCGCCAGGATGAAGACCACAACTGTGTAAATCGCATGTTTTTGAATGGTAAGTGTCCATCTGTATATTGTAATGCGGGTCTCATTGACGAGCGGCCGCCGGCGGGGGGGGGGGCGCCAACACAGGGCCACGCCACCGCCAAGATCGGGACGGGCCCTGTTGGCGTCGTGGTCGGTGGCAGGCCTCCTCCGGAGCAATCTTCATGCACCACGCCCCCATCTCCAACCCCGGCCACAATTCCTGATGTCGAAGGCTCGATAAAATTCAGCCCAAAAAATCTCACCTCACATCAACATTAAAATCCCACCTTTACAGCTTTGATTTTTGGGGTCAGAATGAAGGTCCATTCAAATTTAGAAAGTCTGCAATCTCATTGAAAAAAACCACCTGGCGACAGAGGGATCGTCATGGGCCAAATAAAGTGGTTCTTTTCAATGAGATCATGACAGCAATCTTGCTTCATGAGACTTATTTTCACTATTTTAATATGTATCTGTGTCTACGTTGCTTCTTGGACTTGTAAATATATTTGTATCTCCATGTTGGAGACACTGTGTGAAACAGGTTCATACGTTTGTTAAAATAGCAAACAATAGAATATTATATCAGGCATTAAGAATTTTTAATTTATATTTTAAGACTGTTTCTCCGACATCCAGTACTAGATAAGCAAAAATTTCCTCCAATTAAAAATTGGTGAGATTGAAGCCATTGTCTGCAGTCCCCGCTTGAAACTCTGTTCCCTAGCTACCGACTCCCTCTCCCTGGCAACCGTCTGAGGCTGAACCAGACTGATCACAACCTTGGTGTCATATTTTGATCCCGAGATGAGCTATCGACCACATATCCGTGCCGTCACACTAAGACTGCCTTCTTTCTACCTCCGTAGCGTCACCCGACTCTAGATGGAGGTGCCCTCTCTCTCTCTCTCTCCCTCCCTCCCACATGCATCGACAGCTCCCACCTCCGATGATGTGTATCAGAGGGTCTCTAATTGGCCCTCCAGCCTCGGGAGTCCCAACCTCCATCCTTAATTGGATGGCGAGTTCTCCCTCGGCCATTAATTGGCCTGGCACTGAAAAATTGTGTCAGAAGTGTCACGCTCACGCAGGGCAGGGTCGGGATCCGGAAATGCCAGGGTCCTGATCCCAGAATAAAAATCTGGCACTTATTTTCAACTCTCTCCACGGTCTCGCCCCTCCCTATCTCTGTAATCTCCTCCAGATACTCTCTCCATGGCCTCGCCCCTCCCTATCTCTGTAATCTCCTCCAGCCTCACAACTCTCCGAGACATCTGAGCTCCTCTAATTCTGGCCTCTTGAGCATCCCTGATTTTAATCGCTCCACCATTGGTGGCCATACCTTCAGATTCTTAGGTCCCAAGTCCTGGAATATCCTGTGTACATCTGTCCGCCTCGCCACCTCACTTACGAACATACGAATTAGGGGCAGGAGTAGGCCACTCGGCCCTTCAAGCCTGCTCCGCCATTCAGTAAGTTCATGGCTGAACTGATTACTCCACATTTCCACCTACCCCTGATAACCTTTCACTCCCCTGCTTATCAAGAATCTATTTACCTCTGCCTTAAAAATATTCAACGACTCTTCTTCCACCGCCTTTTGAGGAAGAGAATTCCAAAGACTCACGACCCTCAGAGAAAAAATTTCTCCTCATCTCTGTCTTAAATGGGCGACCCCTTCTTTTTAAGCAGTGACCCCTAGTTCTAGATTTTCCACCTCCTTTCCACATCCACCCTGTCAAGACTCCTCAGAATCTTATATGTTTCAATCAATTCGCCTCTTACTCTTCTAAATTCCAGTGGTTACAAGCCTAGCCTGTCCAATCTTTCCTCATAAGACAGCCCGCCCATTCCAGGTATTAGTCTAGCAAACCTTCTCTCTACTGCCTCCTTAAATAAGGAGACTAGTACTGTACACAGTACTGTAGATGTGGTCTCACCTACGCCCTGTATAACTGAAGCATAACCTCCCTACTTTTGTATTCAATTCCGCTCGTGATAAACGATAACATTCTATTAGCTTTCCTAATTACGTGCTGTACCTGCATACTAACCTTTTGCCATTCATGCAGTAGGACACGCAGATCCCTCTGCATCTCAGAGCTCTTCAATCTCTCACCATTTAGATAATATGATTCTTTTTTTATTCTTCCTGCCAAAGTGGACAATTTCACACTTTCCCACATTATACTCCATTTGCCAGGACTTTGCCCACTCGCTTAACCTATCTATATCTCTTTGTAGCTGCCTTATTTCCTCTTCACAAGTTACTTTCCTACCTATCTTTGTATCATAGCAAATTTAGCAACCATACCTTTGGTCCCTTCATCTAGGTGATTTATATAAATTGTAAAAAGTTGAGACCTCAGCACAGATCCCTGTGGCACACCACTCGTTACATCTTGCCAACCAGAAAATGACCCATTTATGCCTACTCTCTGTTTCCTGTTAGCTAACCAATCTTCTACCCATGCCAACATGTTACCTCCTACACCATGAGCTTTTATTTTTGATGTGCCACCTTATCAAATGCCTTCTAGAATTCTATGTACAATTTGGGTGGCACAGTGGTTAGTACCGCAGCCTTACAGCTCCAGTAACCCAGGCAGGTTTGATTCTGGGTACTGCCTGTATGGAGTTTGTAAGCTCTCCTTGTGACTGTGTGGGTTTCTGCTGGGTGCTCTGGTTTCCTCCCACAGCCAAAGACTTGCAGGTTGATAGGTAAATTGGCCATTGTAAATTGCCCCTAGTGTAGGTAGGAGAATGGTGGGGACATGGTAGGGAAGATGGGATTAATGTAGGATTAGTATAAATGGGTGGTTGTTGGTTGGCACAGACTTGGTGGGCCGAAGGGCCTCTTTCAGTGCTGTACCTCTATGACTATCACCTCCACCAGTTCCCCTTTATCTACAGCACACGTAACTCCCTCAAAGAACTCCAATAAATTGGTTAAACATGATTTCCCTTTCACAAAACCATGCTGACTCTGCCTGATTACCTTGAATTTTTCTAAATGCCCTGCTATAACGTCTTTAATAATAGAACAAAGAACAGTACAGTACAGGAACAGGCCATTCGGCCCTCCAAGCCTGCACCGATCTTGATGCCTGCCTAAGCTAAAACTTTCTGCACTTCCGGGGACCGTATCCCTCTATTCCCATCCTATTCATGTATTTGTCAAGATGCCTCTTAAACATCATTATCGTACCTGCTTCCACCACCTCCACCGGCATCAGGTTCCAGGCACTCACCACCCTCTGTGTAAAGAACTTGCCTCGCACATCCCCTCTAAACTTTGCCCCTCTCACCTTAAACCTATGTCCCCTAGTAACTGACTCTTCCACCCTGGGAAAAAGCTTCTGACTATCCACTCTGTCCATGCCGCTCATAACTTTGTAAACCTCTATCATGTCACCCCTCCACCTCCGTCGTTCCAGTGAAAACAATCCAAGTTTATCCAACATCTCCTCATAGCTAATGCCCTCCAGACCAGGCAACATCCTGGTAAACCTCTTCTGTCACCCTCTCCAAAGCCTCCACGTCCTTCTGGTAGTGTGGCAACCAGAATTGCACGCAATATTCTAAGTGTGGCCTAACTAAGGTTCTGTACAGCTGCAGCATGACTTGCCAATTTTTATACTCTATGCCCCGACCGATGAAGGCAAGCATGCCGTATACCTTCTTGACTGCGTTGCCACTTTCAGTGACCTGTGGACCTGTATGCCCAGATCTCTCTGCCTGTCAATACTCCTAAGGGTTCTGCCATTTACTGTATATTTCCCACCTGCATTAGATCTTCCAAAATGCATTACCTCACATTTGTCCGGATTAAACTCCATCTGCCATTTCTCCGCCCAAGTCTCCAACTGATCTATATCCTGCTGTATCCTCTGACAATCCTCATCACTATCCGCAACTCCACCAACCTTTCTGTCATCCGCAAACTTACTAATCAGACCAGCTACATTTTCCTCCAAATCATTTATATATACTACAAAGAGCAAAGGTCCCAGCACTGATCCCTGCAGAACACCACTAGTCACATCCCTCCATTCAGAAAAGCACCCATCCACTGATACCCTCTGTCATCTATGACAGAGCCAGTTCTGTATCCATCTTGCCAGCTCACCTCTGATCCCATGTGACTTCACCTTTTGTACCAGTCTGCCATGAGGGACCTTATCAAAGGCTTTACTGAAGTTCATATAGATAACATCCACTGCCCTTCCTTTATCAATCATCTTCGTCACTTCCTCAAAAACTCAATCAAGTTAGTGAGACACGACCTCCCCTTCACAAAACCATGCTGCCTCTCGCTAATAAGTTTGTTTGTTTCCAAATGGGAGTAAATCCTGTCCCGAAGAATCCTCTCTAATAATTTCCCTACCACTGACATAAGGCTCACCGGCCTATAATTTCCTGGATTATCCTTGCTACCCTTCTTAAACAAAGGAACAACATTGGCTATTCTCCAGTCCTCTGGGACCTCACCTGTCGCCAATGAGGATGCAAAGATTTCTGTGAAGAAATAGTTTCTAACATTTTCCCTAAGACAGATGTTAAGCTAACTGGCCTGTAGTTTCCTACTTTCTGTCTCCCTCTGTTTTTGAATAAAAGAGTTACATTCAGTATTTTCCAATCTAACGAAACCTTCCCCGAATCTAGGGAATTTTGAAAACTAATGCACCAACTGACTCACTCGCCACTTAAGACCCTAGGATGAAGTCCTTCAGGACCCGGGGACTTGTCAGCCCGCAGCTCCAACAATTTGTTCAGTACCACTTCCCTGGTGATTGTAATTTCCTTGAAGTTCCTCCCTAGTGGGATGTTACTTGTGTCCTCCTTTAAGACACTCCTTAAAACCTACCTATTTGACCAAGCTTTTGTCATCTGATTTAATATCGCCTAATGTGGCTCAGTGTTTAATTTTGCTTTATAACGCTCCTGGAAAGTGCTTTTGGGCATTTTATTACATTGAAGGAGCTATATAAGTTGCTGTTGTTCATTGCGATCAGTAATTTCCATTCCCATATCTCTGTGTTTCTCCTCCTCTCTGCTTATTCTGGCATTGATCTGTGTTGATGCTTTGATCCCAGTGTGATTCCCATTGGTTTAATGAGGCTGGGTAGATGACAGGGTGAATCACCCTCCATTTGCTGGTCTTCCAATAGTGACTATGAATAGAAACTAATGTCTCCACTCATCTTCCTTCAAAACCAACATGGCTTATTTTGATATATGTCAGTGGCAGAAATAGTCACAGCTCGAAATCTTTAATCAGGTTTGAAAACTCTTTTTTTTCCCCCACTGACAATGAATGTCGTGGCAACAATATCCCCAGTGTTGACAGCTCTGGTGAAGAAATGAATCCACTCTGCCTGACTACAGGCCTTACAGTGAGTGACTATCAATGAGAAGAGGCCGGTGTGAGGATTAACCCTTTCCCACAGGACTCAGCACTCCAGTGTTAGCCCTGGCTCAGTCACTAGCACTCTCACCTGTCCATTAGAAAGTTGCAGGTTCAAGTCCCACTCCAGAGAATTGAGTACCACATCTGGGCTGATGCTTCCAGTGTAGTACTGAGGGGGTGCTGCACTGTCAGAGGTGTTCTCTTTTAGATGAGATGTTGAACCTGTGGCTCTGTCTGTGCTCTCAGGTGAATGTACAAAATTCCATTGTGCAGAAGATCAGGGGAGTATTCCCCAGTCTCCTGACCAATCAGTCAATGAGCTTGGAGGGAGTGAATGGGGCTTGATGTGAGTTAGGATATAGTCTGGACAGATTGAGGTCATGCAGGGTCTCTAACCCCATCTTTCTCTTCCTCGCAGACTCGGGCAGCGGTGACGCGGGGCGACCACTTATCAGCGGAGATCGCCTCTCGTCAGGCTCGCAACTATTCCTTCGTCAGTCTGGCCGTGGGGATTGCGGCCATGGTCCTCTGTGCCATCCTGGTCATTGTTGTAGTAATCGAGGCCAAGCACCGTGACGCTGAATGGGAACCATAGGCCTACTGGAGACACGATAGGCAATTATGGCACAGTGATGGAGCCTCCAGGAACTAAACATTAATCTCCCAGACACTGCTACGAGGAAAAAACATTATGGTGTCAAAAACAAAATTGTTTCTCATTTTCAAATAACACTTCTGCTTATTAGTCCAAACCTATTGGAGATATTGGAGCAGGGCAGTTGTGGGGTGAAATGTCCAACCAAAGTTAGCAACCCTAAGGCAGTGGAGAAAAGGGAAGTGGAAACTTATGGGCGCACTGTGGTTCATTCACTCAGTCCCGACTCTCCGTGCACTCCAGATGAGCACCCCAACATTGAACAATTCCAAATGGTTTGCTTGCCAGCTGCTACAATCGGCTTGAAATCATCTAGCGTACGTTCTGTGCTGGGGGGAAATCCACTCTTGGAAATTGCTGCTTCCGGGGAGGGAGGAATGCGGCACTGCTTTTCCTGCCTGCAGTGGGAGCAGTTATAAAATCAGTGCTTGCGTTCTGTAGCTGTGTTATATTTGTTTAAAATAATACAATGACCGTGACATGATTGCTTCAGCCAGAGTTCCAGTTGGGGTAGGAGTCATGGTAAGCAGAGTCTATTTACCCAATGAACAGAAAAGTCTATTTAAACAGAGCCCAATAGCAAACAGTGTCTATTTAAACAGAGCCCTACAGTAGTCTATTTAAAATGAGCCCGACAGCAAACAGAATCTATTTAAACAGTGCTCTGCAGTAAATAGTCTATTTAAACAGTGCCCTACAGTAAATAGTCTATTTAAACAGTGCCCTACAGTAAACAGTCTATTTAAACAGTGCCCTAGAGCAAAGTGTATTTAAACAGAGCCCTACAGTAGAGTCTATATAAACAGTACCCTACAGTAAATAGTCTATTTAAACAGCCCTACAGCAAATGGAATTTATTTAAACAGAACCCTACAGCAAACTGTGCCAATTTTAACAGAACTCTACAGCAAACACAGTCTATTTAAACACAGCCCTACAGCAAACACAGTCTATTTAAACACAGCCCTACAGCAAACACAATCTATTTAAACACAGCCCTACAGCAAACACAGTCTATTTAAACACAGCCCTACAGCAAACACAGTCTATTTAAACACAGCCCTACAGCAAACACAGTCTATTTAAACAGAACCCGACAGCAAACACAGTCTATTTAAACAGAACCCTACAGCAAACACAGTCTATTTAAACACAGCCCTACAGCAAACACAGTCTATTTAAACACAGCCCTACAGCAAACACAGTCTATTTAAACACAGCCCTACAGCAAACACAGTCTATTTAAACAGAACCCGACAGCAAACACAGTCTATTTAAACAGAACCCTACAGCAAACACAGTCTATTTAAACACAGCCCTACAGCAAACACAGTCTATTTAAACAGAACCCGACAGCAAACATAGTCTATTTAAACACAGCCCTACAGCAAACACAGTCTATTTAAACACAGCCCTACAGCAAACACAGTCTATTTAAACACAGCCCTACAGAAAACACAGTCTATTTAAACACAGCCCTACAGCAAACACAATCTATTTAAACAGAACCCTACAGCAAAACAGTCAATTTAAACCAAGCCCTACAGCACAAATACAGCCTATTTGATGGAAGCACTGTCAACACACCTATCAAGCGGCACTTGCTCAGCAATAACCTGCTCTCTGACGCTCAGTTTGGGTTCCGCCAGAGCCACTCAGCTCCTGATGTCAATACAACCTTGATCCAAACATGGACAAAAGACCTGAACTCCAGGGGTGAGATGAGCACCCTTGACATCAAGGCAGTATTTGACCAAGTATGGTATCAAGGAATTCTATCAAAACTGAGGTCAATGGGAATCTGGGGGAAAACTCTCCGCTGGTTGGAGTCATACCTCGCGCTAAGGAAGACGGTTGTGGTTGTTGGAGGTCAATCATCTCAGTCCCAGGACATCACTGCAGGACTTCCTCAGGGTAGTGTCCTAGGCCCAACCATCTTCAGCTGCTTCACCAATTACATGTCCTCTATCATAAGGGTAGAAGTGAGGATGTTCGCTGATGATTGCACAATGTTCAGTATCATTTGCAACTCCTCAGATACTGAAGTTGCCCATGTCCCGATGCAGCAAGACCTGGACAACATCCAGGCTTGGGCTGATAAGTGGCAAGTAACATTCGCGCCACACAAGTGCCAGGCAATGGCCATCTCAAACAAAAGAGAATATAAGCATTTCCCTTTGATGTTCAATGGTATTACCATCACTGAATTCCCCATTATCAACATCCTGGGGGTTGTTACCATTGATCAGAAACTGAACAGGACCAGCCACATAATTACTGTGGCTACAAGAGCAGGTTAGAGGCTAGGAATCCTGCGGTGAGTAACTCACCTCCTGACTCCCCACTGACTGTCCACCATCTACAAGGCACAAGTCAGGAGAGTGATGGAATACTTTCCACTTACCTGGATGGGTGCAGCTCCAACAACACTCAAGAAGTTCAACACCATCCAGGACAATGATTGGCACTCCATACACTACCTTAAATATTCACTCCCTTCACTGCCGACGTACAGTGGCAGCAGTGTGTACCATCTACAAGATGCACTGCAGCAACGCACCAAGGCTCCTTTGACATGACTTTCCAAACCCGCGACCTCTACCACCTAAAATGACAAGGGCAGCAGATGCATGTGAACACCACCACCTGAAATTTCCCCTCCAAGCCACACACCATCCTGACTTGGAACTATATCGTCATTCCTTCACTGTATCTGGGTCAAAATCCTGGAAATCCCTAACAGCACTGTTGATACACTTACTCTACAAGGACTACAGCGGTTTAAGAAGGCAGCTCACCAACACCTTCTCAAGGGCAATTGAGGATGGGCAATAAATTTTGCCTAGCCAGCAACACCCACATCCCATCAACAAATAAAAACAATTAACAGTGACCTACAGCAAACAGGGTTTATTTAAACTGCCCTACAGCAGTCCAGTTAAACAGTGCCATACATTAAATAGTCTATTTAAACTACCCTACAGCAGTCTATTTAAAGAGAGCCATATAGCAAACAGGGTCTATTTAAACAGAACCCTACAGCAAACGGGGTCAATTTACGCAGTGCCCTACAGCAAACACGGTCCATTTAAACAGAGCCCTGCAGTAAACAATCTATTTAAACAGTCCCACAGCAAACGGGGTCTATTTAAACAGAACCCGACAGCAAACGGGGTCTATTTAAACAGAGACCTACAGCAAACACGGTCCATTTAAACAGTGCCCTGCAGTAAACAATCTATCTAAACAGTCCCACAGCAAACAGAGTCTATTTAAACAGAGCCCTACAGCAAACGGGGTCTATTTAAACAGAACCCGACAGCAAACGGGGTCTATTTAAACAGAGCCCGACAGTAAACGGGGTCTATTTAAACAGTTCCCTACAGCAAACAGTCGATTTAAACAGTGTCCTCCTGAAAACACTCTATTTACTCAAGAAACAGTCTTAAATCAATGTCTGTGAACTACACAAAACATAGCTTCCAATTGAAACTACAGAACAGTCTTCTGATAAAAGCAGGATTATCTATCTCTCCAATATTGTGTGGTGAATAGTCACACAATACAAATTACATGCCGAAAATCAATCTCAATCATTTCCAGCAATGTACCCTGCAGGTGTATTTGGCAGGGGAATGATCTAATCATCTCCATTCTGACTGTGATATTGTGGTTATGGAACACAGGATAACAATTAACACAAGTGGAAATGCACAGCTACAGAGCACAGTATCCAGAATGCACTGCAAGCAAGGAGGGCATTGGTATCCTCATGGTGGCCAAAAGTAATTGAATTTCAGGAGGTATTTCCAAGTGAGGGGCGAGGGGGTTCTACTCAACTCCCATTGGAAACCCTGGAGAACTGGGACAAATGTTATGGTTACACCCTCCCGGGACTTTCCACCATAGTTACGATGGGAGATCGGGGAACTCCTTGTGGAAATTGTTTGTCCTTTTCACTTCAAGGTGCACTAATTGTTAACGAATAATCTACTGTACAAAGTTTTAAAGATGAAATATTTGAATTATTCACCAGAGGGTGTAATCAGAGAGCTAGGCCTGATCTGTTATCCTCCCGAGGCGTCCGCACACCCCCACCCAAATTGGGCAGGATGTGGTGGAACATGGGCATTGAGGCTTATCACTGCCTCTCCCCTCCGCCCACCCACTCCCAGCTGGGATTTTCCTGCTCCCACCAGACAACTATCAGCTACCTCGACTGCCCACCCCACCGTCTATAAATGATGCAGGTTGACCCCAGTGAGTTTTCCCAGTTCCCTGCCTGCCGCCCCATTCTTCCTGCCAGGAAAGGAGTGGGGAGGGATGTAGGAGCAAAACGCGGAGGAAAGGACTCCTCTCTAATGCACCATTCAGGGGACTATAGGGGGTGCATCTCTCTCCCATTCGGCCACAAACCCACATCTCTGTGAGGCTTGGGCTCATTCCAAAGGCTGTGACTTGGTCTACATTTTGGAGTATCACCCATCCATGCAAATCTTCGCTGCCTCTGCTGGGGATTTATAGCCGTGGCTCCGATCACCCTTGACGCTATACTTCCTGCAAAGTGGACGGTTTGTATTTTCCCCCAGTGGATAATTTACAGCGGGACTCCTCTCTTGGCAGATAGTGCACTATTCCTGTCTCTGTACACAGTGTCATGTGAGATGTACCACAATGGCGACAGTGCCCCTTTAAATGCTCGTAAGGGCACAGTGACTGCTTGAGAATCTTGTTTCCGAGTTCCTATAATAGTGGCTTTGGTATCCGCAAGCCAAATCGTAAGTGTAGATCTCAAATCAGCATATTTGTGCAAATCAGTTATAAAACTTAGACAGTGCATGCAAAAGACCCAAACCTTAACTGAGTCAACCTTTTGTATCTGTTACATGCATAGAAAATATATATTATTTCTATTCCTTATGTTACAAAGTATTTCAATCCTTTAGGAAGAATCCAGTTCAGGTATTCTGGTTTGCACGTGTTCCCTCAAGCATTGTGCTAGTTTGTGTAGAGTGAGAGATCTTTTTGAACAGCTCTCTCATTCCACTGAGTGGGTCGCCAAAAAAGAATCAACATTCAGATCAAATTTATCATTAAAAAAAAATAGATTTAGCTTAGCTTATGTGCTCGTGTAAATGGGATGAACTTTCTATCATTTCAGTATGGAAATAGGCCTATCTGTTGTCAGTCTCATGTTACTTTTCATATACTGCCAGGTCCTCTATGGTAAATCTAATTCCTGCTGTAGGCCACAGGGGTGTCCCCCAGTAAATGATGGGGATTTTGCACCAGTTCTTTGATGTGTCTTGACATTTGCAGGCAGCTGCCCACTTCAATAGCAACTTGCATTTATATAGCACCTTTAATATTGCGAGGCGGCCCAAAGTGCTTCATAGGTGAGAAATTTTTAAAATAATGCCGAGTTGCATAAGGAGATATTGATGACCAAAAGCCTGCTTGAAGAGGTAGGTGAGGATTAAGTGAGGGAATTCCAGAGTTTAGGGCTTGTATGGCTAAAAGCATGGCTGCCAATTGTGGAGCCATTAAAATCGGGGATGAAGAGGCCAGAACTGCAGGAGCATAGAGATATCAGAGGGTTGTGGGGCTGCAGGAGGGTTTTGGGTACAAGGATGGTGAATTTTAAATTTGACGTGTTGCCATACTGAGTGCCAATGTAGAGCAAGCACAGGGATGATGGGTGAATGGTGTGAGTTAGGACTTGGGCAGCAGAGTTTCGGATGAGCCCAAGTTTACGGAGGGTTCAAGATGGGAGATTGGTCAGTGTTGGAATAGTCAAGTCTGGAGGTAGCAAAAATAGAATTGGACGAGTGCAGAGTTCTTGGACGGCTAAATGATGGCAAGAGATTGGCATGGGGGTAAAGCTGGGTACAAGAACTCCCCATGGCAGAGTGCTCCACTTCCCCCACCTCAGTTGGGACTCAGTGTAAGACTGGAGGCTGGTATGCCAAGTGAGATGAGCTGTAACAACCTTCAGGTAGTGGGCCCCAACTGACAGATTAACCATGATCCAATTGAATAGCAGAACAGTCTTGAGGGGTTTAATGACCTGCTCCTCTTATTTATTTAATTTTATTTTAGAGATACAGCACTGAAACAGGCCCTTCGGCCCACCAAGTCTGTGCTGACCATCAACCACCCATTTATACTAATCCTAAATTAATCCCATGTTCCTACCACATCCCCACCTTCCCTTAATTCCCCTACCACCTAACTATACTAGGGGCAATTTACAATGGCCAATGTACCTATCAACCTGCAAGTCTTTGGCTGTGGGAGGAAACCAGAGCACCCGGCGAAAACCCACTTATGTTCCTACCCAGCCCAGGCAAAAACCTTGGAATACTCTCATCCTCATGATGGTCAGGTACCAGATTGACCTTCGACATGGGACGGGCAGGCACTGTTATGGGTGTGTGCCAACCAACCTCATCCAGGTTAGACAGGTCTGATCCCGGCATTTACACCATGATGGCATGTGCAGATTCTTTGGCTCGGTTCTGTTTCATGCTATGTCATAAATCAAATTTCTCCTCTATTGTGTACACTGACTGATCCTATACCATAAATCCAATTCCTCCTATATTGTATATACTGTCAGATCCCATATCACAAATCAACATCCTCCAATATTGTATATACTGACAGATTCCACATCAAATCTGATTGCCCCTATATTTTGTATAACAAGAGTTTCTATATCATAAATTATTCTAATCTTATATTCTATATATCAACAGCTCCTATGTCATAAATCTATTTGTTCTATACTCTAGGTACTAGGAGGTTGTTTATAATAAATCCAATTTGCTGTTACATTCTATATACCATCAGCTCCCATATAATAAATCTACTTGCTCATATATTTTCTACACTCCAAGGCCCTGTATCCTAAATCCAGTTACTTCCTCATGTTTTTATACTGTCAGGCCTTAGCTCATCAGGTTAATGAGGGTGAGTAGCAGTAATGTTTTTAAATGGCTAATTGGGTTAGCATCTTAACATAGCAACGCAAAACGTTTTCAATGAACTGCGTGCGTTAATAACATCGCATGCAGATTTCCAACTCCTGTTTATCTTTAATTTATACATCACGATGCATCTTCATCCAGTCATGAAAAGGGGTTGCCATGGTGATATGAGAAAAAATACTATATATGGGATTTTTGCTTTCAATTTTCTGCCCTGCTCTCTTGAAGTCATTAACTCTTATTGGGGAAACTGTTACATGAGAGCCAGCAGCCCTCGGATCCTTTGCCCTACTGGCTACTTTTCATGTACGAGCCTTATTAGCGAGAGTGGGCAATTCTTCAACCATACAGTGTGTCAACCATGACTCAGGTAGCGCTCCCCACTCTGAGCCACAAGGTTGTCGGCGCAAGTCCCACCAGAGACTTGAGTATACAATCCAGGCTAACACTCCAAGTGCAGTACTGAGGAACTGCTGCTCAGTAGAGACATTAAACCAAGGCTTTGTCTTCCCTGTCAGGTGAACAACAAGGAACTTGACCAATATTTATCCCTCAATCAACATAACTAAAACTGGTCATTATCACATTGCTGTTTGTGAGATCCTGCTGTGTATAAATTGCCTGCCACATTTCCAACGTTACAAGAGTCTTCTTTGGCCTCCTTGTCTCGAGAGACAATGGGTAAGCGCCTGGAGGTGGTCAGTGGTTTGTGAAGCAGCGCCTGGAGTGGCTATAAAGGCCAATTCTAGAGTGACAGACTCTTCCACAGGCGCTGCAGATAAAATTGGTTGTCGGGGCTGTTACACAGTTGGCTCTCTCCTTGCGCTTCTGTCTTTTTTCCTGCCAACTGCTAAGTCTCTTCGACTCGCTACACTTTAGCCCCAACTTTATGGTTGCCACCAGCTCTGGCGATCACTGGCGACTGACTCCCACGACTTGTGATCAATGTCACAGGACTTCATGTCGCATTTGCAGACGTCTTTAAAGCGGAGACATGGACAGCCAGTGGGTCTGATACCAGTAAAGAGTTCGCTGTACAATGTGTCCTTGGGGATCCTGCCATCATCCATGCGGCTCACATGGCCAAGCCATCTCAAGTGCCGCTGGCTCAGTAGGGTGTATAGGGTGTATATGCTGGGGATGTTGGCCGCTTCGAGGACTTCTGTGTTGAAGATACGGTCCTGCCACCCGATGCCAAGGATTCTCCGGAGGCAGTGAAGATGGAATGAATTGAGACGTCGCTCTTGGCTGACATACGTTGTCCAGGCCTCACTGCCGTAGAGCAAGGTACTGGGGACACAGGCTTGATACACTCTGACTTTTGTGTTCCTTTTTTTTTATTCTTTCATGGGATGTGGGCATCACAGGCCAGGCCAGCATTTATTGACCATCCCTAATTGCCCTTGAACTGAGTGGCT
Organism: Heterodontus francisci; assembly: GCF_036365525.1. Classification (NCBI taxonomy): domain Eukaryota; kingdom Metazoa; phylum Chordata; class Chondrichthyes; order Heterodontiformes; family Heterodontidae; genus Heterodontus; species Heterodontus francisci. The sequence continues at coordinate 10,154,070 of NC_090399.1, forward strand.
TGCTAGGCCATTTCGAGGGCAACCACATTGCTGTGGATCTGGAGTCACGTGTAGGCCAGACCAGGTAAGGACAGCAGATTTCCTTCCCTAAAGGACATTAGCGAACCAGATGGGTTTTTACAACAATCGACAATGGTTTCATGGCCATCATTAGACTAGCTTTTTAATTCCAGATTTATTAATTGAATTCAAATTCCACCTTCTGTTGTGGTGAGATTCGAACCCATGTCCCCAGAGCAATACCTGGGTCTCTGGGTTACTAGTCCAGTGACAATACCGGTACGCCACCACCTTCCCCTAATGTGCAAGTGCGCCATTTTCCCACACTCTCTTGGCCAGTCTGGACATAGCAGTGAAAGCCTTTCCCATGCGCTTGTTGATTTCTGCATCAAGAGACAGGTTACTGGTGATAGTTGAGCCTAGGTAGGTGAACTCTTGAACCACTTCCAGAGCGTGGTCACAGAGATTTATGGATGGAGCATTTTTGACGGCCTGTCCCATGATGTTCATTTTCTTGAGGCTGATGGTTAGGCCAAATTCATTGCAGGCAGCCGCAATCCTGTCGATGAGTCTCTGCAGACACTCTTCAGTGTGAGATGTTAAAGCAGCATCGTCAGCAAAGAGGAGTTCCCTGATGAGGACTTTCCGTACTTTGGTCTTCGCTGTTAGGCGGGCAAGGTTGAACAACCTGCCATCTGATCTTGTGTGGAGGAAAATTCCTTCTTCTGAAGACTTGAACGCATGTGAGAGCAGCAGGGAGAAGAAGATCCCAAACAGTGTGGGTGCGAGAACACAGCCCTGTTTCACGCCACTCAGGATAGGAAAGGGATCTGATGAGGCACCGTTATGCTCGATTGTGCCTTTCATATTGTCATGGAATGAGGTGATGATACTTAGTAGCTTTGGTGGACATCTGATCTTTGCTAGTAGTCTGAAGAGACAATGTCTGCTGACGAGGTCAAAGGCTTTGGTGAGATCAATGAAAGCAACGTAGAGGGGCATCTGTTGTTCACGGCATTTCTCCTGTAGCTGGTGAAGGGAGAACAGCATGTCAATGGTTGATCCCTCTGCTCGAAAGCCACATTGTGCCTCAGTGGAGACATTAAACCAAGGCTTTGTCTTCCCTGTCAGGTGAACAACAAGGAACTTGACCAATATTTATCCCTCAATCAACATCACTAAAACTGGTTATTATCACAATGCTGTTTGTGAGATCCTGCTTTGTATAAACCTGACACATTTCTGATGTTACAAGAGTGATTACCATTAATTGGCTGTAATGCACTTTGGGATGTTCTGAGGTAGTGAAAGGTGTTATATAAATGTAAGTTCTTTCTTTACGAGGGCATCTTAATTTTATGCCCGAGTCAGGCTTTATTGGACAAGGTATAAAATTGGAGTTCCACCTGATTCTCTGGCAAGTTTGGTTAATGTTACTGCCCAAGCTTGATTCCAGATGATGCGAGGTCGGAGATGAAGGGTTCACTAAATTCCAAGTTAAAAGGATCGTTACGCAGGATGGCGTTGTTAGAACTGAGGAAGTTTCAGGAGGGAACAACCAGATAGTGTTGAGAAAACAGAGAAAGAGAAGAGAATTCAAGCAAGAAAGAGAAAGGCTGAAGGCTGGAGATGAGGGAGAGATTGAAACAGCTTGGGAAGAACTGTGAGGAACTGACAGATATGGTGGAGAGGGGAAATAAGATCAGAAATAAGAGCAGGAGTAGGACGGACAAGCTTGCTCTGCCATTCGATAAGATCACTTTCCCGCTCCATCCCCAATCTCATGAAATAGAGTGAATATGGTTTACATGGACAGAAGTCTTTGAGGTGATGCAAAGGAGGCTGCTGGAGAAGGTATAGCATGAGGGGGGGCGGGGAGCAAAAAGTAGCTGAAAGGGAAGAGACAGAACAAGAGTTAAGGGTAGAGGGTTGCGAGACTATTGAATGCACCACTGGAGTTAGAAACTGAAGCAGAGGCGTGTCACCTTTTAAGAATAGATTAGATAGGTGGCTGAAGGAAAAGGAGATAAAGGACAATGGGATCAGGGCAGGCACGTGTAGGGGCAGGAGTGCTGGGAAATAAAGACAAATATGGACTTGTTGGACTGAACGTCTTTTTTCTGTGTTGTAACTTTGTAACTGTTGTATTTCCCAGATCGAGTATCAAATTCTGCTTCAGTGAGTGGGATTGGTGGGAGATGGTGACTTTGATGTTAAACTGTGATAGGAAGCCCAGATACCACCACCCCCAACCCCACCCCCCCGCCCCCCCCCACCGCCCTCCCCGCTGTTGAGGTCAATATAGGTGAAAATTCTGTTTCTTTTCAATGAAAGATTAAATGCCAGTTACAGAACATGATGTTTTGTTGCGACACTTTGCTCGAACAGCAGCTTTCAGTAACTGGACCACTTTATTCAGGGTTCTGGTGCAAAGGGGGTTCCCAAACACAGCCAGGGAGACAACATCGCCACCTATGGCCTGGATGACAAACTTACTTTGGCACTGGATCAAACCATATTTAGGTAAAAGCAAAATACTGCAGATGCTGGAAATCTGAAATAAAACCAAGAAATGCTGGAAATACTCAGCAGGTCTGGCAGCATCTGTGGAGAGAGAAGCAGAGCTAACATTTCAGGTCAAAGAACAAAGAACAGTACAGCACAGGAACAGGCCATTCGGCCCTCCAAGCCTGCGCCGATCTTGATGCCTGTCTAAACTAAAACCTTCTGCACTTCCGGGCTCCGTTGTTCTATTCCCATCCTATTCATGTATTTGTCAAGATCCCTCTTAAACATTGCTATCGTACCTGCTTCCACCACCTCCCCCGGCAGCAAGTTCCAGGAACTCACCACCCTCTGTGTAAAAAACTTGCCTCGCACATCCCCTCTAAACTTTGCCCCTCGCACCTGAAACCTATGTCCCCTAGTAACTTACTCTTCCACTCTGTGAAAAAGCTTCTGACTATCCACTCTGTCCATGCCACTCATAACTTTGTAAATCTCTATCATGTCGCCCCTCCACCTCCGTCGTTCTAGTGAAAACAATCTGAGTTTATCCAGCCTCACCTCATAGCTAATGCCCTCCAGACCAGGCAACATCCTGGTAAACCTCCTCTGTACCCTCTCCAAAGCCTCCACGTCCTTCTGGTAGTGTGGCAACCAGAATTGCACACAATATTCTAAGTGTGGCCTAACTAAAGTTCTGTACAGCTGCAGCATGACTTGCCAATTTTTATACTCTATGCCCCAACTGATGAAGGCAAGCATGCCGTACGCCTTCTTGACTACCTTATCCACCTGCATTGCCACTTTCAGTGATCTGTGGACCTGAACATTCTGAAGAAGGGTCACTGACCTGAAACGTTAACTCTGCTTTTCTCTCCACAGATGCTGCCAGACCTGCTGAGTATTTCTAGCATTTCTTGTTTTTAAACCATATTTAGGACCTGCTCAGCAAGACATTTTCTGAGAATTACCCCAGTGATGGAATCAATTTATTCTATTTTGAAAAGCAGCAATAATTGTACATATCTTCCTTGTGTGGTAATGAAGTTGAAACATAGATAAATATTTCTGGTGTGTTCGTTATTTTTAAATGTTTGCATTTTTTTTAACTTGAGGATGGTCACATTGGAATTTCAATGAAGAACTTGACCTCATGACCCATGGTTAAGCATGATCCCTTTTAAACGGGCAGTGAGCGAGCAGGTAAGTTTCTCAAGGCTGGAGGGGTGGGGGCGGGGCAGGGTAAAACTAATTTCATTTGTCAAGGGGGTTGTGGGAATGGGTAAAGTTTAAAGTTGATGAACTTTGTGGGGTTGTAAAGGTTGGGAGCACAAGGTAATTGTTTTTTGGGGTGGTGTAAGGGGATAGGGCAGATTATTATTTCCATGGTTCTTGTTGGGGGCGGGGGGTGTGGGGAAGAGGGTCAGGATAAATTACTCTTTTTTTTTTAAAGGACTGTATTTTTAAAACTTTACATAGTAATGAAGGGCTCAAAGCCCTTTAAAAATGGAGTTGGCGCCTGACGCTGTTGCCGGGGACAGGCACAGATCGCCCGCCCCCTCCACGTCATCAGGTGGGGGAGGGGGGGTAGGGTTGGGGGCGCACCACCCCAGCCATAGCGGCTCCGCGATGAGCGATCTGCGTGGGTTGACCGCCATAGGCGGCAGACATGTAAAATTCAGCCGCCTATGCCCTCTTCACAACTTACTTTCCTACCTATGTAATAAAAGCAAAATACTGCGGATGCTGGAAATCTGAAATAAAAACAAGAAATGCTGGAAATACTCAGCAGGTCTGGCAGCATCTGTGGTGAGAGAAGCTCAGTGACCTTTCATCAGAACCCTTCTTCTGAAGGGTCACTGAAGCTGAAACGTTAACTCTGCTTCTCTCACCACAGATGCTGCCTGACCTGCTGAGTATTTCCAGCATTTCTTGTTTTTATTACTTTCCTACCTATCTTTGTGTCATCAGCAAATTTAACCACCATACCTTCAAGTCCCTTCATCCAAGTCATTGATATAGATTGTAAATAGTTGAGCACTAATCCCTGTGGCATTGCACCAGCTACAGCTTGCCAACCTGAAATAGACCCATTTAGCCCTAGTCTCTGCTTCCTGTTCGCTAATCCATGCTAATATGTTACCCCCTGCACCATGAACCCTTATTTTGTGTAGTAAGCTTTGATGTGGCACTTTACAAAATGCTGATAGGAAATCCAAGTATACCACATAAACAGTTTCCCTCTTATCCACATTTCTTGTTACTTCCTCAAAGAACTATAATAAATTATTTAAACATAATTTCCCTTTCACAAAACCATGTTGACTCTGCCTGATCCTATTATGATTTTCTAAGTGCCCTGCTCTAACCTCCTCAATAATAGATTCGAGTATTTTCCCTATGACAGACGTTAGACAGTAGTTTCCTGCTTTCTGTCTCCCTCCTTTCTTGGAAGGAGATGCTACATTTGCTATTTTCCAATCTGATAGGACCTTTCCAGAAGCTAGAAAATTATGGAAAATTACAACCAATACATCTACTATCTCAGCAACCACTACTTTTAAGACCCGAGGATGTGGGTTATCAGGTTCTGGGGACGTGTTAGCCTTCAGGTCTAACAGTTTTCTCAGTATTGATTTATATGTATTTCTGGGATGTTACTTGTATTTTCCACAGTGAAGACAGACACAAAGGGCTGAAGGACCTTCTCAAGGCCAATTAGGGATGGGCAATAAATGCTGGCCTAGCCAGCGAGGCCCACATCCCATAAATGGATAAAAAAAAAATTTTACCAGCCCCCCAAAGTCGGTGGTCCTGGCAGGGGGGGGCCCAGAAAATCCTTCTTGGAGAGGCCCACCGCTCGCCTTAATGCCAGGAAGGCCTCTCCCCATTTTACCACCGACGAGGCCTCCAGGCACACCAACCCCACCCCCCCCCCCAACTTGGTGAAAAAAAAAAATTAATATATGTAAATAAATAATAATTCAAGAATAAATACTTACCTCATTGTGATGGCCGTCCCATGCCAATATTCCGGCTGGAAATCCCGTGCCTTCACGTCTCCTTTCGGAGATCCGAGTTATAACAGTGGTGGGAGTGGGGGAGGAGTGAAATTTTCAAGGCAAGGAAAACTGTTACTATTGGCTGAGGGGATGGTGGGAAGGGGTTGAAGGGTAAAAATATCTACTTTTGGGGGTGAAAGGTTGGGATCAGCAAAACAGTTTTTTTTGGGAGGGGTGGGGCTTGGGGGGGGTGTGGAATGAGGGAAATAAAAAAACTTGGGTTTTACAACAATCAATGATAGTTTCATGGTACCATTACTGAGACAAGATTTCAATTCTTGATTTTATAATTAAATGAATTTAAATTCCATCAGCTGCCATGGTGGGACTTAAAGCCATTTCCCAGGGCATTAGGCTGGACCTCTGAAATACTAGTGCAGTAACATTACCACTACGCCACCATCTCCTTCAAAAATATCATATCTACACCTATCGAATCCATTCATAATTTTAAAGGACTCTGTCATGTCATCTCTCTCTGTCAGTAGGACTGATGTTCCAGTTGCGCCAAAGGGAGATTGTGCCAAAGCCAGCCTGGCAAGATCTCCCGAGGGCAGCCTCATTATGTAAGTGCAACAAGCTCCCACCAGCACTGGGCAGGCACCTGCTCTCTTATTGCATGGAAGAATGGCTGGGCAAAGACAGATAGCACTTCTCCCTTCAATGTTAATTTGGAAGTGTTTGTGCATGAAGTGTAGCGAAGGACAGTTGCTTCTCGGTTGCAACTGGAGACAGATTGAAAAATCAGGCGGGGAGTATAACTGGAGTCTGATTGAATATTCGGCAGGAAGTTTAATTGACTAGAGATGCAATAATGTGTGCTTTGCACCCCAGCCGGAAATGAATTTCAGTCCCAAATGTACACTAATCAATTTACAAAGAGGAGGCAAATGAGTTTAGTGTCTGGTAAACAGATTTGAAGGAAAAACTTTAGCAAATGAAAGCATCTCCCTCAGCACGACCTACAACTCTGTACATAAATGCTCCTGTTAATTTGTACATAGTGTTATGAGTGTTTCCTTTTTTTTTGTTAAATTTTGAGAATTTGTGTTTTAAAACTGAAAAGGATTCCATAGATGCTGGAACTTTGGGTGTTTTTTTTTAAAAAGAGGGAGGTCACCAGAAAGTGTGGACTGAATCTAAACTGTAAACAGTTCCTGGAAAGCACCTGTTTTCAAATAACCCAGTAGGGGTCGTTTTTGACTTTGAGAGAATCATAGAATCATAGAAAGTTTACAGCACAGAAAGAGTCCACTTGGCCCATCATGTCTGAGCCAGCCGAAAAATGATCCACCCTTTCTAATCCCACCTTCCAGCATTTGGTCCGTAGCCCTGCAGCTTACTGCACTTGAGGTGCATATCCAGACTCGTTTTGAATGAGTTGAGGGTTTCTGCCTCAACTACCTTTTCAGACAGTGAGTTCCAGACTCCCACCACCCTCTGGGTGAAAAAGTTATTCCTCAACTCCCCTCTACTCTACCAGTCATTTTAAATCTATGCCCCCTAGTCACTGACCTCTCTGCTAAGATGAATAGACCCTTCACCTCCACTCTATCCAGGCCCCTCAAAATTTTGTACATTTCAATCAGATCTCCTCTCAGCCTTTTCTGTTCCAAGGAGAACAAGCCCAACCGATCCAATCTTTCCTCAAAGCTGCATTTTTCCAGTCCTCGTAAATCTCCTCTGTACCCTCTCTAGTCAATTACATCCTTTCTGTAATGAAGTGAGCAGAAATGCACACAGTACTCAAGTTGTGGCCTAACCAATGAGTTATACAGTTCCAACATAACCTTCCTGCTCTTATATTCTATACCTCGGCTAATAAAGGAAAGGATTCCATGTGCCTTCTTAACCACCTTATCGACTGATCTTGCTACCTTCAGGGATCTGTGGACATTCACTCCAAGGTCCCTCACTTCCTCTACACTTCTCAATATTTTACAATTAATCTTGCATTCCTTTGCCTTGTTTGACCTGCCCCAATGCATCACCTCACACTTCTCCAGATTGAATTCCATTTGCCACTTTTCTGCCCATCTGACCAGACCATCAATATCTTTCTGCAGCCTACAGCTATCTTCCTCGCTATCTACCTCATGGCCAATCATTGTGTCATCTTCTTGATCGTGCCCCCTACATTTATGTCCAAGTCGTTAATATACACCACAAAAAGCAGGGGACCCAGTACTGAGCCCTGCGGAACTTTGCTGGAAACAGCCCTCCAGTCGCTAAAACACCCATCAACAATTACCCTTTGTTTCCTGCCACTTTTGTATCCACCTTGCTGCATTTCCCTGGATCCCATGGGACTTTTTTTAAACCAGTCTGTCATGTGGGACCTTATCAAAAGCCTTGCTAAACTTCATGTAGACCACATCAACTGCACTACCCTCATCTATCTTCCTTGTTACTTCTTCAAAAAAATTTGATCAAGTTGGTCAGACGAGATCTTCCCTTAACAAATCCATGCTGACTGTCCTTGATTAACCTGTGCCCTTCTAAGTGACAGTTTATCCTGTCTCTCAGAATTGATTCCAATAATTTGTCCACTACTGAGGTTAGATTGACTGGCCTATAATTATTCAGTCTATCCTTTGCTCCCTTTTTAAACAGAGCTACAACATAAGCAGTCCTCTGGTACCACACCTGTATCCAGTGAGGACTGGACAATGAAAAACAGACCTTCAGCTATTTCCTCTCTTGCTTCTTTTAACAGCCTGGGGTACATTTCATCCGGCACTGGCGATGTATCAAATTTCACGGATGCTAATCCCATTAATAATTCCTCTCTCCCTATGTTTATCACATCCAATATTTCACACCCCTCTTGCTTAACTACAATATCTGCATCATCTCCCTCTTTTGTAAAGACAGACGCAAAGTATTCATTAAGAACAATGCCACCATCTACCACCCCTACACATAGGTTCCCTTTTTGGTCTTTTATGGGCCCTATTCTTTCCTCAGTTATCCTCTTACTCTTAATGTATTGATAAAACATCTTTGGGTTCACCTTGATGTTTACAAAGGAGTATGGACAAGATTTATGGATATCAGGCGACTTGACTTCTGAACTGTTTTAGTTTCATTTTGAACTGTTGCAACAATCAGTTGATTTTGCCTGCCAGAAGGAAAAACAGCTCAGTTCTCTCTCTCTTGAAAACAAACCCTGCAAACAGTGCAGTAGTTTCCTATTTCCTCCTGTATTTGAAGAAAACCCTGCATGTTTGAAGGAAGCTTTGCATCAAATGTGTGGGAACTGAAACCTTTGTTGTTGCATTCCCGCTGGAAGATCTATTTGGAGCCTCTGTAGTTGTATCTCTTGGAAAGTCTACCCAAACTGATCATCAACATCGCCTGGAAAGAACTGTTCTAGGAAGATCCCATTGACAGCCATCAATACGCATCTGGGACACCAAAGCAAAACAAAGGACGTCTTTCCATACCTTCTTTTCAGCCTAAGTGTTTTTTTTAAATTCTTCCTATTTCTTTGTAACACCTGTAAACAAAAATCCCTTTTATTTTTTCCTGGTGTGTGTGTGTGTGTGTGTGTGTGTGTGTGTGTGTGTGTGTGTGTGTGTGTGTGTGTGTGTGTGTGTGTGTGTGTGTGTGTGTGTGTGTGTGTGTGTGTGTGTGTGTGTGTGTGGGCTAGGATAAATAAAGGGGCTTTAATATTTCCATTTGTGTGTATATTTTGCTTCATTATTGGTTAGGACTTAGTTTATAATAAACTGTTAATTTTGTTGTTTATTAAAGAAACCTGATTGGTGTGTATTATTCTGGGAAAAATGGAGTATTCGATTGACTGCTTTGGTAAGTGGGAAAATTTAAATATATGTTGTGACTTGTGGAGAAGTGGGACTAGAATAAACAGCGCACTTCTCCCACCTCGGTCGTAGCATGTAATTGGGGCTCTTGTGGGGATTAAACCCGATGCCGACAACATTCAATTGTAAATGGGGTAATAATAATTGAAAAAGGGAAAATAAAAGAACCAGGTTTCTTGTGTAATAAAGCCAACACCACTGGAATGTCTTGAACAGTTGCTGTGACTTTTTTAGGGAAGGAGGATGTATCCAAGTGATTCTAGGTTCTTAACTAAGATTACACTAATAGCATTGGCAGCACAATTGGGGTTAGAGTTAAAACCAGAAGCTAAGAAAGCAACATAATTAAAGTAATAGCACAATGTTTGGAATTGTAAGAAGAAAGCAAATCAGAGGGTAGTGCAAGTTGAATTCGCTAAAATTCAGTTACAGATGAATCAACTGGAGCTTCAACAGGAAAAAGAATTGAAAAAAACCTGAGTTTGAAAAAGAGGAAAGGGAAAAAGAGAGCATTTCAGAGGGAAAAAAGAAAGAGAAGGAAGGCAACTCAAAGCTAAAAAGCTGGAAATAAAAAACAGGGTGGTACTGACTCCAGTGAAGGTTCTGGTGAGGAGGAATCTGAGACCAGCCCAGGACCCAGCAAAAATGTATTTAAATTTATACAAGCTCTCCATAAGTTTGAGGAAAGGGATTTAGAGGTATTTCTCATTTCTTTTGAAAAGATAGCCAAACAAATGAAATGGCCAAAGGAAAGCTGGACACTGCTTATGCAAAGTAGGTTGATGGGCAGAGCTCATGCAGTTTATGCCATGCTTCCTGAAGAGGTTTCTGCAGATTATGAGATAGCAAAAAAGTCTATTCTTACTGCATATGAGTTAGTCCTTGAAACTAACTGACAGAAATTTCAGAACCTCCGGAGATTAGATGGGCAGACTTCTATAGAATTTGAGTGGGCGAAGCAAATTAATTTTGATCGTTGGATCCTGGCACTAAAGATGGAAGCCATCTATGGGAACCTTAGGGAAATAATTCTCCTGGAGGAATTTAAAAATGCACTCCCTCCATTAGTAAGAACTCATGTAGGTTTCCCACTGTTCATTTACCACCATACCTTCCAGTCTATTTACCCAATTAACCTTAGCCAGTTCTCCCCTCACACTTTCATAATTGGAATTGTTTGTGATTGTGATTGAAAAGTGTCACTTTCAAACTTAACATGAAATTAAATGGTATTATGATCACTATTTCGCAGTGGATATTTTGCTATAACATTGCTTATCAACCCTGCTTCATTACACAATACGAGATCTAAGATAGCTTTATCCCTAGTAATGCTCCAAGAAACTGTCACAAAAACATTCTACAAACTCATCTTCTAGCACACTGTTGCCAATTTGATTGTTCCAGTCTATATGCAGATTAAAGTCCCCCACAATTAATACATTACCTTTGTTACAAGTTCCAATAATTTTAATATTCTGTCCAATAATATAGCTACTGTTCGGAGCCCTGTAAACTACTCCCACCAGTGTTTTTAGACTCCTGCTATTCCTAATTTCCACCCAAACTAATTCTACTTCCTGACCTTCCGAGGCCAGATCTCTTCTCATTAATGTCCTTATGCCATGCTTTATTATCAGGGCTACCCTCCTCCTTTGCCATTCTGTCTGTCACTCTGAAATATTGTGTACCCTGGAATATTCATTTCCCAACCTTGATCTCCTTGTAACCATGTCTCGGTAATGGCAATTAGATCTACATCATTAACCTCTATTTGTGCCACTAGTTCATCTATCTTATTACAGATGCTTTGTGCTTTCAGAAAAGGAACTTTAATTTCATTTTTACCTCTATTCCCGGCAATGACCTTATTTGCTGATATATGATATTTGTTAAACTCTGTCCCTTCCAGTCCCATGCTGTTGGGAGTTACCCACATCACTATCCTACACCGATGCCCAGACCTCTCTTTGAATTTCTAAATTTCCCTTTACCCACACCCTCCTCTCATTAGTTTAAAGCCATATCCACAGCCCTAGTTATGTGATTGGCCAGGACACTGGTCCCAGTCTGGTTCAAGTGAAGCCCATCCCAATGGAATAGCTCCTTCTTCCCTGAGTACCGATGCCAGTGCCCCAAGAATCAAAACCCCTTCTTCCCACACCACTCTTTGAGACACAGATTTAGTTCTCTAATCTGCTTGACCCTGCGCTAATTTACATGTGGCTCAGGTAACAATCCGGAGATGATTACCTTTGATGTTCTGCATTTTAGTTTGGACCCTAACTCCTCAAATTCTCTGAGCAGAACATCATTTCTGGTCCTATCGATGTCATTGGTTCCGACTTGGATCATGACAACTGGATCCTTCCCACTCCATGTTCCTCTCCAGCTACTAGGAGATGTCCTTAATCTTGGCACCGAGCAGACAACACAGCCAGCTGAGCTCCCAGTCACGACTGCAGAGAAGACTATCTATCCCCCTGACTAGACTGTCTCCTATCGCTACCACATTTCCCTTCACTCCCCACAATAGAATGGTATCTTTTACCATGGTGCCATGATCAGTCTGCTCAACCACCATACAATCCTTCTCTTCATCCACACAGGCAGCAAGGACCTCGTCCCTGTTGGACAAGGTCAGAGGCTGAGGCTCCTCTATCACTACATGCAGATTCCCCCTACCTGCCTCACTCTCAGTCACACCCTCCTGTCCCTGACCATTGGCCATCTCTAATATTCTCCCGACTCTAAGGGGTGTGACTGCCTCCTGGAACAAAGTGTCCAGGTAACTCTGCCCTCTCTGATGCTCCACAATATCTGCAACTCAGTCTCCTGAAGTCTGAGCTGAAGTCATGCAAGCTGCAGACACTTACTTGGTTGTCCAGGATTTCAGTGCATTCCACAGATTCCTACATGCTGCAGTTGCACTATGGAGAAGGACAATGTAGGTGTAGAGATCAGGGAGGGGGATATACTTGTGATATACTTGAACAAATTAGCATTGAAGGGGAGTAAGTATTCGCTGTTTAGCAGGCTTAAAATTGGATAAATCACCAGGCCCAGATGAGATGTATCCCAGGCTGTAATGTGAGGCAAGGGAGGAGATAGCAGGGGCTCTGACAACAATTTTCAAATCCTCTCTGGCCACAGGACAGGTACCAGAGGACTGGAGGACAGCGAATGTGGTACCATTATTCAAGAAGGGTAGCAGGGATAAACCAGGTAATTATAGGCCAGTGATTCTAACATCAGTGGTTGGGAAACTATTGGAAAAAATTCTAAGCGACAGGATTAACCTCCACTTGGGGAGACAGGAATGAATCAGGGATAGTCAGCATGGCTTTGTCAGGGTGAAATCGTGTCTAACAAACTTGATTGAATTTTTCAAACAGGTGACTAGATGTGTAGATGAGGGCAAAGCAGTTGATGTAATCTACATGGACTTCAGTAAGGCTTTAGATAAGGTCCCACATGGGAGATCGGTTAAGAAGGTAAGAGCTCATGGGATCCAGGGCAATTTGGCAAATTGGATCCAAAATTGGCTTAGTGGCAGGAGGCAGAGGGTGATGGTTGAGGGTTGTTTTTGCGATTGGAAGCCCGTGATCAGTGGTGTACCACAGGGATCGGTGCTGGGACCCTTGCTGTTTGCAGTGTACATTAAAGATTTAGATGTGAATATAGAAGGTATGATCAGTAAGTTCACAGATGACACTAAAATTGGTGGTGTCATAAATAGTGGGGAGGAAAGCCTTAGATTACAGGATGATATAGATGGGCTGGTAAGATGGGCAGAGCAATGGCAAATGAAATTTAATCTTGAAATATGTGAGGTGATGCATTTTGGGAGGACTAACAAGGCAAGGGAACATGGAATGGATGGTAGGACACTAGGAACTACAGAGGGTCAGAGGGACCTTGGTGTACTTGTCCATAGATCACTGAAGGCAGCAGCACAGGTTAGGAAGGCATATGGGATACTTGCGTTTATTAGCCGAGGCATAGAATATAAGAGCAGGGAGGTTATGATGGAGCTGTATAAAATGCTAGTTAATCCACAGCTGGAGTACTGTGTACAGTTTTGGTCATCACACTATAGGAAGGATGTGATTGCACTGGAGAGGGTGCAGAGGAGATTCACCAGGATGTTGTCTGGGCTGAAACATTTCAGCTATGAAGAGAGACTGGATAGGCTAGGGTTGTTTCCCTTAGAGCAGAGAAGGCTGAGGGGGGACATGATTGAGGTATACAAAATTATGAGGGGCATTGATAGAATAGATAGGAAGAAACTTTTTCCGTTAGCAGAGGGATCAATAACCAGGGGGCATAAATTTAAGATAAGGGGCAGGAGGTGTAGAGGATATTTGAGGAAAAATGTTTTCACCCAGAGGGTGGTTGGAATCTGGAACACACTACCTGAAGTGGTGGTAGAGGTAGGAGCCCTCACAACATTTTAGAAGTATTTAGATGTGCACTTGAAATGCCATAGCAAACATAGCTAGGGGACAAGTGCTGGAAAATGGGATTAAAATAGATAGGTGCTTGATGGCCCGCACAGACACAATGAGCCAAAGGGATTGTTTCTGTGCTGTATAACTCTATGACACCACAGACCCTGCCATCTCTGTACAACCTTTTTTTTTAATTAATCAACTAGTTAATAATTCACACAGTAATAGGAAGTTGCACTCACCTACCTTGGAGTCAAAGGAAGAAGATTGACTAGCTGCTGGAGGTAAAAAAAAGATAGGAAAGGGAGCCTCTGTTTCCCCCTCTTCACCGATTTTCCATGTGCACCAAATTTCCAGCTTCACTCTGGCAATGTCTCACTCAGGAAGATGTCTCCTTTTACCACAACCCCTCACTGCATTTGACTAAAAAACTGTTCTGTTTTATATCGAGATTCCGATGACTCACTAGCTAGCTCAGCTTTCTGCTATTAAATTAGCACCGATTGAACCTAACTACTTTCAACTGATTGACAAATAATTGCCACCCCTGGCTGCTTCTTGTTTAGCAAGGCTATTTACCTAACCAGGAGATTTAAAGCCTGACTCTTAATCTAAAATTTAAACTGGACAAAAACTTACCAGAACTTACCAAATGTACCAAATTTCCAATTTCACTCTGGCAATGCCTCACTCAGGCAGATGTCCCAACTCACTGTGCCCCCTCACTGAAGATTATTATATTGAAAATGGAGTTCTGATGAGGAAGTGGAGACCTCCTCGCAGGCCTGTGGATGAAGACTGCGGTTGTTCAGCACATAGTGGTACCACAAAAGTATCGCTGGGAACTTTTAAGGTTAGTGCATGAAATTACTATAGTAGGATATGTGAGGATCTGGAAGACCAAATCATGTATCAGTCAACATTATTACTGGCAGGACATGCGGCAGTTTTGTAAAACATGCCATACATACCAGATTGTGGGAAAATCGCAACCTGGCATAAAACCAGCACGTCTAATTCCCATACCAGTTATTGGGGAACCATGTGGTAGGGTGTTAGTAGACTGTGTAGGACCTTTACCTGAAACAAAATCAGCACACCAATATATACTCACTATCATGGATATGGCTACTCGATTCCCAGAGGCCATTCCCTCGAGAATAATTTCTGCTAGTTGTAGAGGTAGAGAAGTTAACCCAGTTCTTCATTAGATATGGATTACTGATTGAGGTTCAGTTCGATCAAGGTCTAAAATGTTTCGAGAAATTATCGGTAATTTAGGTATAACACAGTTAAAGTCTTCCGCATACCACCCACAGACACAAGGAGCTTTAGAAAGGCACCATCAGACCCTCAAAACAATGATGAGGACATACTGTCATGAATATCCCCATGACTGGGATAAACAGCTAAAATGTATTTTATTTGCCACTAGAGATTCAACAGGTTTAGTTCTTTTAAATTAGTTTACAGGCATGAGATAAGAGTTCTTCTAAAATGAATTAAAGAAAGGTTTTTCGAACGAAGGGATGAATCTTCTGTACTAGATTACGTATCCATGCTCCAGAAACGGTTCACGAGAGCTTGCAAAGTGGCTCATGAACACCTTAAAGCTTCCCAAACAACTATGAAGAAATGGGCAGACAGGCAAGCTAAGACCCGAACATTTCAATCAGGGGAAGAAGTGTTAGTATTACAGCCTTTACAGGGTGAACTGTTGAAAGCACAGTTCAGTGGTCCATATAAAGTGGTCAAGAGAATTGGTAAGGTAAGTTATTTGATTGATACCCCAGATCGCCAAAAAAAGAATCGACTGTATCATACCAATATGTTAAAACAGCATTACTGGCGGGAGGAGGATAAGCAAGTACAGGTATGTAAGGTAGTAGAGACAGTGAGGAATGAAAGGGATAGTGAGGATGAGGCAGAAGGAGGCCTAGCCAACTCTCAAATTGAACTTCCTACTATCCGGTTAGCTTATACTGAATTGCTAGGGAGATTGGACACTATGCTTTCATATTTAGATGCAGAACAATGAGAAGACCTAACAAGGCTACTCATAACATTTTAAAGAGTCTGCAGGGATAAGCCAGGATATACAACCTTAGCCACACATGATGTGAATAAAGAGGAATCTGTTTCGATAAAGCAGCATCCTTACCACTTAAGTCCAGAGAAACAGGCCCAGGTAAAAGCAGAAATCCAATAGATGCTGGAAAACCATCTAATAGAGCCCAGTCAAAGCAGCTGGAGCTCACCAATAGTATTGGTGCCTAATCCTGACAGTTCAACTAGACTTTGCATAGACTACAAAAAAGTTAATGCAGTAACAAAGACTCCTACCCAATCCCTTGCTTGGAAGACTGTATTGACAGAGTGGGCTGTGCCATATTTCTTCCAAAAATAGATTTGTTAAAGGGATATTGACAAGTTCCTTCAACCCCCCCGAGCTAAAGAAATATCGGCTTTTGTCACACCGGATAGTCTTTTCCAATGCTGAGTGATGCCATTCAGGCTAAAAAAAAATGCCCAAGCAACATTTCAGAGACTAATAAACCAAGTGGTAGCCAGTGTTCCTAACCGTGTAGTTTACCTTGATGATGTACTGGTATACAGTGACAGATGGAAGGTCCACTTGAAACAACTAGAAGCTCTGTTTAAAAAATTACAAACAGCTGATTTAGCAATAAACCTTGCCAAAAATGAATTAGCAAATGTGAGAGTAACCTACCTCGGGCATATAGTAGGGCAAGGACAAGTGTTACCAAGAACAGCAAAAGTATAAGCATTGGTGGAGTTCCCTACCCCTAAGATGAAGCTAGAAATCATGAGGTTTTTGGGAATGTGTGGTTTCTACTGAAAGTTTGTACCAAATTTCAGCACTGTAGCTGCTTCACTAACAGATTTGCTACAGAAAAAGAAAACCAAGATAGTGTGGTCAGGGAGGTCTTTAGAGAGCATCTTTTGAGAAGTTGAAGGCCATCTTGACTAAGGAACCAGTGTTGGCTGCTCCAAATTTCACTAAGACCTTCAAGGTAGTAATTGATGCTGGTGACCTGGGGTTGATGCAGGCCTATTACAAAACAATGAATCGGGGCATAGAAAAAGCTAGTAGGATACTTTTCAAAAAAGCTAAATCGACACCAAAAAAGATATTCCACAGCAGAAAAAAAACTTTAGGTCTATTATTGGCTCTTAAGCATTTTGAAGTCTCTGCCCGCCACGACTACAGAGAGACACTGGTATATACTAATCATAACCCCCGAACCTTTGTGGAAAAATATAAAAGCCAAAATGCCAGAATATTCCAATGGAGTTTACTATTACAGCCCTATCACTTAAAGCTTGTCCATGTTGCGCACAAAATTAATGGTACTGCTGATGCTTTATCACAAATTTAATTTTGTTTGACTTATATGAGTGTAAAGATGGCATAAAGCAAAATTTTATTAACTACAGGTTAAAAGTAAATGTGGATGAGTGTGAAAATGTGTGTTTTAAATTGTTTTCAACTTCTATGTTTTTACATTTTGTAATGACACGCATTTAAAAATGGCATTTCATTTCTCCAAGTGCGGAGATGTTGCGAATGTTTCCTTTTTTTATTAAATTTGAGAATTTGTGTTTTAAATTTGAAAAGGATTCCATAGGTACTGGAACTTTGGGTGTTTTTTAAAAGAAAGAAGTCACCAGAAGGTTTGGACTGAGTTTGAACTGTAAACAGTTCTGGAAAGCATCTGTATTCAAATAACCCAGCAGAGGCTGTTTTTGTCTTGGAGAGATATTTACAAAAGAATGACAGGCCAAGAGTTAAGGACGTCAGGAGACTTGACTTCTGAACTGTTTTAGTTTCATTTTGAACTGTTACAACAATCAGTTGATTTTGCCTGCCAGAAGAAAAAATAGCTCAGTTCTCTCTCTCTTGAAAACAAACCCTGCATACAGTGTGGTAGTTTCCTATTTCCTCCTGTATTTGAAGAAACCCCTGCATGTTTGAAGGAAGCTTTGCATCAAATGTGTGGGAACTGAAACCTTTGCGGCTGCATTCCCGCTGTAAGAGCCATTTGGAGCCTCTGTAGCTGCATTTCTTGGAAAGCCTACCCAAACTGATCATCAACATCGCCTGGAAAGAACTGTTCTAGGAATATCCCATTGACAGCGATCTGCGCATTTGGGACGCCAAATCAAAACAAAAGACGTATTTCAATACCTTATTTTCAGCCTATGTTTTTTTTTAATTCTTCCTATTTCTTTGTAACAACTGTAAACAAAAATTTCATTTTTTTTGCTGGTTAACTGGTGTGTGCATGTGTGTGAGGGCTAGGATAAATAATGGGGCTTTAATATTTCAGTTTGTGTGTATGTATTACTTCGTTATTGGTTACGTCTTGGTTTATTAAAATGCTAATATTGTTGTTTATTAAAGAAACCTGGCTGGTGTGTTTATTCCGGGCAAAATAAAGTATATGACTGCATCGGTAAGTGGCAAAATTTAAATACATGTTTTGACCTGTGGAGAAGTGGGACGAGAATAAACAGTACACTCCTCCTGCCTCAGTCATAACAACAGCTAGATCGCACAAGCAACTATGAACTGTTCATCTCTTTTTGATTGAAGGGGATATTCTGGCAAGGATTACAAGTTTTCACGGAATATTTGATCATCCAACTGAACCAGGAAGATGGGGCATTATACTGACCATTATTAGCGGCCTTGTTACCAACTGTCTCCATGGTCTGGTCCCTCCCTATCTCTGTAACCTTCTCCAGCCCCATGACTCTGTGAGATACCTGTGCTCAACTAATTCCGGCCTCTTGAGCATCCCCAGTTTTATCTGCCGCACCATTGGTGGCAGTGCCATCAGCTGCCTGGGGCCTGAACTTTACAATGTCTTTCCATAAACCTCTCCACCTCTCTACCTTGCTTGGCATCTTCAAGACATTCCTTCAAAGCCTCTCTTTGACCATGCTTTTGGTCACCTGCCCTAATTTCTCCTTATGGATCTCACTGTCATATTTTGTTTTAATGTTCCTATCTGAAGTACCTTGGGACATTTTAATTACATTAAAGGCACATTATAAAATCAAGTTGTTGTTGTTGTTGTTGTTGGCCTAAGCATAACAACTTGTCTGACAGACGGAATTTTCCGGGATTGGGGTGGAACGCTGATTTGACAGCCCGCCTGATGTTACTTTCTGCCGACTCGGCAGCTGGAATTTTATGCCATACCATGAATTTGCTAGCGGAGCCAAATGCAGCTGTTGATCCGGCGTGAGCTGGGATTTTACCAGCGGTGGCCAATTAAGAGGCAGCCATTGGGACTACTGTCCCATTCAGGACAGCGGTCTGCCTCTGTCTCGACAATACCACTGACAGAGGTGGCTGCAGGGGGAAGGTGAGTGCACCTGCATGTTGAGGTGCCCTTACAGGGCCGGAAAGAATTTTTTTCAGGGACCAAGGGCGGCCATTGCCACAGGTGTTCCCCTCTGAATGACATAGAGCCTCCAGGAAGTGAAGCCCCTCCCCCACCATGGGCAGTCACTGAGAGGCTGCCTCGATATACTTGGCAGTCTCCCCATGTGTCTCCTCATATGGCGGGGGGCTGTTTCAGCACTGGTAAAATACCAGTGGGGGCATAAAATAGCTGTTAATAGGCCGGTTAATTCCTTTAATTGGTCATCTGCCCTCGGGAGCTGATTAAGTCCTGGCTAGTGTTCCTCATATCAGCTCAGCTTCTCTGCATAAACACTTACTATCCCCCACCCCCCCAACACACCAAACCACGCCCTCTCAGCAAATATGTTTAGTTGCTTTTAATTCTATCCTTACATGTATTTTTTTTCCTGTTTTCAATCTTTTTCTCGAGTTTCTCTGCTGTCAGATTTGATTTCATCACTGAGTGGACATTGCCGCTTCTCAAGGTTATTGCATGTGAATTATGGGAAGTGAATGAAGCTTGAAGAATGTGTATACGCCACCCAGGAGGCTGGTTTGAGGGATCTGGAAATGATAGGCAGGAGATTTTATGTATTTGAACAAAACCAATGATTTGAAAAAAGTTAACCATTACAGATTACAAGGGTTTCATCGCAAGGAAAAAATACAAAAGGGCAAAAGTATTCAGGAGAAAATAAGAGAGTGTATTGGCCAACACACAGTCATTCTACCCAAAATCCTTTGCACCATAGTTGAGGACCACACTTGACAATGGGTCAATTTACACGGTTATAAATGCCACAATGATGACTTTGACAATTCCTCGACTGCCTAAAATATAGATTGAGTCAGGTATCACTCAATAGGTTCGTCAAGGATGAGGAAAGGTTGTTTGAGTCCATCAAGTCTCCTTGGACTTACCTAATTTAGAGACGTGAGTTCAGATCCCACCATTGCAGTTCATGAATTGAATTCAGTTAATATAATAATTCTGGAATAAAAACTCTGATATCAGTAATGGTCACCATGCAGCTATTGAATGTTGATAAAAACTCATCTGGTCCACGACTGCCCTTTAGGAAAGGAAACCTGCTGCCCTTACCCACTCTGGGCCAAAATGTGGCCGCAGACCTACAGCAATGACTCTTTAATGCCCCGTGAAAAAGCCTCGATAGCCACTAAAACTGCTCACTACCACCTTCTCAAGAGCAATTAGGGATGGGCAATAAATGCTGGCCTAGCCAGCAACACCCACGTTGCATGAATGATTAACAGCTCTCCCCAGTGTCGCATTTAACTGGATTTTGAATGTCACAGGAACATTTAAACAGGATGAGGCCATTCAGCCCCTCAGCCCTTTTTTGCCATTCAATTAGAACATGGCTGATCTGCAGATTAACTTCATCTACCTGCCTTGGTTTCATAACCCTTAATGCCCCTATCTAACAAAAAATAGTCAATCTCAGTGTTGACGTTTTTTGAATTGATTCTTCCCCCTCCGACCCCCTTTCCCCTCCCCCTCCGACCCCCTTTCCCCTCCCCCTCCAACCCCCATCCCCCTCCCCCTCCAACGTCAACATCCTCAAAGGCTGTTTGGAGGAGAAAGTTTCAGCTTTCAATGACCCTTAGTGTGACAAAGTGCCTCCCAACTCCTACTCACATACAGTTTATACTTCTTCCTCCAACTTTCTCCCTTTCTCTCTCACCACCATCACCGCTAAGGATTCTCCACAATGGATGAGAATGGGCCATGAAACTATCTTGTTAAAATCGTGTACAAATATTTTAACTTTGAAGGTGAAAATTGAAGCTTTAATTAACAAGGAATCCAGGAAATGGAGCCTTTAATGCAAAGCACATGTAACACTCCTACAGTTGTGGTTTCGTGCATTTGATCTGAGTTCTCCAGTTATCTCTGAATAAATAACTCCATGGACCCCCTTGCACAGACTGTGGTTAGTGAGAAAAACATTAGCAAGTACTTTTTTTAAACAATTCATAATGGCTACTTGGAAGGGAGAAGTGACAGCACAGTGAATGGAGCACCCACCGTTAGACTGAACAGTCGCAGAAAGATAGCTGCAGGTGGATATGCAATTATTTTTTATTAAATGCAAAAAAAAACACGCTGCTCTGTACCTTTGCTACAAGAGTACGGAAATTGGGATTAGGGCAGCTATCATTATAACTGGTTTGCTAGGTGTTGAGCTGCATGTGAAAGTACATTTAGCTCATTTAGAAAATAAGACAGTCACTGTGACCATTGCTGCATGTCCTGCAGGCCCCCCCACCTGCCAAGAACGAGGCACGTTAATTTCGCCACACGGACATGAAATTTCAAATTGTTGCTAGGAAGAAGAGAAGGGCTATTACAAGGGGTTGCCAAGCCCCTGGCTGGAAAGACATTTTTGCATACCAGCAGTGTTGGAACAAAGGAGCCATCCCCTACTCCAATACACAGAACAGACGTGATCAGACCAGTTTAGTCACATGAACTAACTGGCCATTGCAGAGTTTTGAATTGAAAGTTTTAATTTGGCCACTGAGAGTTTGAAGGAAGAAAGCTCTTGGTTGCTGGATTGAAAAGATTCCTCCCCTCATGTCTGCTCCCATCTCTTTCGCACCAGCTTTGGAATCATAGAGTTATAGAGTCGTACAGCATAGAAACAGGCCCTTCAGCCCATCACGTCCATGCTGAGCATAATGCCTATCTATATTAATCCCATCTGCCTGCATTAATTACATATCCCTCTATGCCTTGCTCATTCAAGTACCTGTCCAGATGCCTCTTAAATGTCGCTACTGTTCCCGCCTCCACCACCTCCTCAGGCAGCTCATTCCAGATACCCACTATTCTTTGTGTGAAAAATTTATCCCTTTGATCCCCTTTACACCTCCTCCCTCTCACCTTAAATCTATGCCCTTTAGTTTTAGTCACCCCTACCATGGGAAACAGACTCTGGCTATCTACCCTATCTATGTCTCTCATAATTTTATATACCTCTATCATGTCCCCTCTCAGCCTCCTTCGCTCCAGGGAAAACAGACCCAGCCTATCCAATCTCTCTTTATAACTCAATCCCTCCAAACCAGACAGTATCCTTGTGAATCTTTTCTGCACCCTCTCTAGCTTAATCACATCTTTCCTGTAGTGCAGTAACCAGAACTGCACACAGTACTCCAAATGCAGCCTAACCAACGTCATGTACAACTGTAACATGACGTCCCAACTCTTGTACTCAATGCCTCGGCCAATGAAGGCAAGCATGCCATACGCCTTCTTCACCACCCTGTCTACCTGTGTTGCCACTTTCAGGGAACTATGTACTTGCACTCCAAGGTCTCTCTGCTCAAGAACACTCCCCTGGACCCAGCCATTCACTGTATATGTCCTGCCCTGTTTAACTTCTCAAAATGCATCACTTCACACTTGTCTGCGTTAAATTCCATTTGCCAATCCCTTGCCCACTTTCCCAGTTGATCTATATCCTGTTGGAACCTTAGACAACCTTCTTCACTGTCCACTATACCACCAATTTTGGTGTCATCTGCAAACCTACTAATCATGCCCCTTACATCCACATCCAAGACATTAATATATATGACAAACAACAGAGGCCCCAGCACTGATCCCTGCGGCACACCACTGGTCACCGGCCTCCAATCTGAAAAACAACCCTCCACTACCACCCTCTGCCTCCTATCACCAAGCCAATTTTGTATCCAATTGGCTATCTCGCCCTGGATCCCATGTGTTCGAACCTTCTGGACCAGCCTACCATGCGGGACCTTCTCAAAGGCCTTGCTAAAGTCCATGTAGACAACGTTCATCGCCCTGCACTCGTCAATCCTCTTGGTCACCTCCTCAAAAAACTCAATCAAATTCGTGAGACATGATTTCCCACGCACAAAGCCATGCTTACTATCCCTAATCAGACCTTGCCTTTCCAGATGCATATAAATCCTGTCTCTCAGAATCCCTTCCAATAACTTTCCCACCACTGATGTAAAGCTCACCGACCTGTAGTTCCCTGGCTTATCCCTGCTGCCCTTCTTAAATAAAGGCACAACATTAGCTATCCTCCAGTCTACCGGTACCTCACCCGTGGTTAACGATGATACAAAAATCTATTGAAAACACATGAACCCCAAGACAGAAAAGTCAACTACACTGAACAAGGTTTAAGAAGAATACAGGGCCCCAACGAAAAGCAAGAATTACCTACAAGCTTGGACTTCACCGTGACAGCGAAGCAAGAAACTCTTCAGATATTGCCTCAAACCTCCCCACTTTATTTTTCTTCTGCTCTTTTCTGACTCTATTTGCATGTATGTATTGCATATGCATGCTAGATTGGGTATGCCGTGCATCCGTAGGCGTCAACCAAATTAGAGTTTAAGTTTTAATAAATTTCGCCTTTCTTCTCTAAACCTAAGAAAGCCATTTTGCGCTCATTTCTTTACCTTTTAATTGGAAAGCAGTGAATAAGGATTCACCAAGGGGGAGCTCAAAACACGGTGTGTTTAAAATTAAACCCTGTTACAGTAAGACCAGGTGAAGGTTGAAAGGGATCCCTAGACTCCTTGCTCACCTGGTCATAACAATGCACATGACCTTCCTCTCCTGGTTAGTTTCCATGGAAGAATTATGCCAGCTGGAATAATAGCATTTTGCCTCCCTCGTATCATTACTGACGTTACTGGGTTTCATTGTGTTAGCTGTCACTCAGTGTGCACCAATCCTGCCTTTGAGTCACAAGGTTGTACTACTCCAGGCATTTCATCACAAAGATTTAGGCTGACACTTCCAATGCTGCACTGTCAGAGGTGCCGTCTTCTGGATGAGATGCTGAATCAAGGCCCTGGCTGTCCTATCAAGTGGACGTAAAAGATCCTGCGTTACTATTTTGATAGAAGAGCAGGGGAGTTCTCCCCGGTGTCCTGCCCAATATTTATCCCTCAATCAACATCACTAAGAAACACATTATCTGGTCACCAATTACAATGATATTTGTGGGAGCTTGCTGTATGCACGTTGCTTTCTGTGTTTCCTACATTACAACAGTGACTGCATTTCCATAAACATACTTCATTGGCTGTATTGTACCTCACTGGCATGTCCTGAGATTGTGAAGGACGCTGTATAAATGCAGGCCATTCTTTCAATGGGAATTCCCCATTCTGATGTGGCTGGAAGGAGAGAGGGTTGAATGGATGGATGTCAGGGAACTCAGGCTGCACAAGAGGTGCTCTGCATCCACCGCAACACCCACGTGTGCAGATAGAGGTGACTGTAGAAATGGTGAGGACACATGGTCCTCAAGGTGATCAAGGCATGGTGGCATAGTACGTCTGGTGGAACAAAGCCATGACGAACTGTCCTGCCAGATAGGTCTTCAGGACCACTCTCTTGCCAGCAAGTCATGCTTCATAGAATCTTTGAATGACGCAAAAAGAAGCCATTCAGCCCATCACGCCTGTGCCAGTTCCTTAAATGAGCTATCCAATCAGACCCACTCCCCTGACCTTTATGGCCCTGCACATTTTCCCCCTTCAGTTACATATGTAATTCCCTATTGAATGTTATTATTGAATCTACTTCCACTCCACTTTCATGCAGTACAGTCCCGCTCACAACTGCATAAAAATACTCCTCCTATCTCCCCTCTGCGTCTTTTTCCAATCACTTTAAATCTGTCTCCTCCAGTTACCGAACTTTCCACCACTGGAAAGACTTTCTCATTATTTACCCTATCAAAGTCTTTCATAATTGTGAACACCTCTATCAAATCTCCTCTTCCTCTTCTCAGCTCTAAGGAGAACAATCCCAGCTTCTCCAGACTCTGCACATCACTGAATTCCCCGGTACCATTCTAGCAAATCTCTTCTGCAACCACCCCCCCACCCTGCCCCCCTATCCAAGAGCTTGCTGGACTGCATGGAAGAAGACTTGCCGAGGTGATTATTGGCTGCTAAAGTCTGATTGACCACAGGCGATGCCAAGACGCCAGCACAAGTTATAGTCACTCGCACCAATGACAATGAGCGAGCGTTTTCTCACAGTCCAGCTCAGCATAAAGCCAGGAATAAAACTATGCTATTTTCTGATGCCAATCTCCATTGTACAGAACCAGGCCACTGCAGTGTGGACTTAAGAGGATGTTGCCATGGACTGGCACAGGGGGCAACACTTCATGCAACCACTTTAAACAGCATGATCTCCTCTCCAGCAGCCCTTAAACAGGTTATTTGGGATGTACAGAAGCTCTGTCAGTTGCCAGCACCTTGGGTTTTCCTTGCCAGCATTCAGAACTGTCCTTTTTGAACCCCCCTCCCTCCTCCCATTCAGCCTTCTGGCTTTCAGAATGCCTGGCATTCACACATCCCTTTAATTGTTACCATAACTTTAACCTTTACCTCCTACTCTCACTGTAACTAGATTGAATCTGAACCTGTTATCCATGAATCAAATATTCTGACCCATACAGTTTGCGTCATGCTCTGAAATTATTGAACTCAATGTTCAGTCCGGCAGGCTGTAGTGTGCCTAAATGAGATGCTGTTTCTTGAGCTTGCATTGATGTTCACTGGAACACTGCAGCAATCCCAAGACAGTGATGTGGGCATGCGAGCAGGGTGGAGTGTTGAAATGGCAAGCAACCGGAAGCTCGGAGTCATGCTTTCGGACTGAGCGGAGGTGTTCCGCAAAGCGGTCACCCAGTCTGCGTTTGGTCTCCCCAGTGTAGAGGAGACCACACTGTGAGCAGCGAATACAGTATACTACATTGAAAGAAGTACAAGTAAATCGCTGCTTCACCTGAAAGAAGTGTTTGGGGCCTGGGATAGTTAGGAGAGAGAAGGTAAATGGGCAGGTATTACATCTCCTGCAATTGCAACGGACGGTACCGTGGGAAGGGGATCAGGTGATGCTGGTAATGGAGGAGTGGACCAGGGTGTCACGGGGGGAAAGATCCCTTCGGAATGCTAACAGGGGAGGGGAGGGGAAGATGCGTTTGGTAATGGGCATCACGCTGGAGGTGGCGGAAATGGCGGAGGATGATCCTTTGGATATGGAGGCTGCTGGGGTGGAAAGTGAGGACAAGGGGAACCCTGTCACGGTTCTGGGAGGGAGGGGAAGGGGTGAGGGTAGAGGTGCGGGAAATGGGCTGGACACAGTTGAGGGCCCTGTCAACAACAGTGGGGAGGAATCCTCAGTTGAGGAAAAAGGAAGATATATCAGAAGCACCGTCATGGAAGGTAGCATCATCAGAGCAGATGTGTCGAAGATGGAGAAACTGGGAGAATGGAATGGAGTTCTTACAGGAGGCAGGGTGTGAAGAAGTGTAGTCGAGGTAGCTGTGGGAGCCGGTGGGCTTATAATGAATATTAGTAGACAGCCTATCCCCAGAGATGGAGACAGAGAAGTCGAGGAAGGGAAGGGAAGTGTCGGAGATGGACCATGTAAAGGAGAGAGAAGGGTGGAAATTAGAAGCAAAGTTGATAACGTTTTCCAGTTCAGGATGGGAGCAGGAAACGGCACCGAAACAGTCATCAATGGACCGGATAAAGAGTTAGGGGAGGGGGTCTGAGTAGGACTGGAACAAGGAATATTTGGCATATCCCACAAAAAGACAGGCATAACTAGGACCCATGCGGGTACCCATTGCAATACCTTTTACTAGAAGGAAGTGAGAGGAGCTGAAGGAGAAGTTGTTCAATGTGAGAACAAGTTCAGCCAGGCGGAGGAGGGTGGTGGTAGATGGGAACTGGTTGGGCCTCTGTTCAGGGAAGAAGTGGAGAGCCCTCAAACCATCCTGGTGAGGGATGGAGGTGTAGAGAGATTGGACGCCCATCGTGAAGAGGAGGCAGTTGGGGTCAGGAAACTGGAAATTGTCAAAATCATGCAGGACGTCTGAAGAGTCACGGATGTAGGTGGGAAGAGATTGGACCAGCGGAGAAAAGATAGAGTCAAGATAGGAAAAAATAAGTTCAGTAGGGAAGGAACAGGCTGAAACGATGGGTCTGCTGGGACAGTCCTGTTTGTAGATTTTGGGAAGGAGGTAGAAGCGGGCTGTCCGGGGTTGTGAGACTATGAGGTTGGAAGCTGTAGAGGGAAGATCTCCAGAGGAGATGAAGTCAGTGACAGTCCTTTGGACAGTAGCTTGATGGAGCCATGGTCCAGGGGAAAGTAGGAAGAAGTGTCTGAGAGTTGGCGCTGAGAGAGGTCGGTATGCACCACCCTTGTCTGCAGGTTTGATGACAATGTTGGGGTTAGACCTGAGAGAATGGAATGCAGCAAGTTCAGAGGGAGACAGGTTAGAGTGAGTGAGGGGAGCAGAGAAATTGAGATGGCCGATGTCTCACAGACAATTTTCAATGAAAAGATCCAGAGTGGGTAAGAGGCCAGATGGAGGGGTCCAAATGGAGGGAGAATGCTGGAGGTGGGTGAGTGGGTCTGCTGGTCGGTGGGGGGGGGGGGGGGGGTGGGGGGGAAGACTCCTGGTCAAAGAAGTGAGCCCGGAGGAGAAGGCGACGGAAGACGAGCTCAACGTCATGCAGCACATGAAATTCATTGAGGTGGGGCGTAAGGGGATAAAATTGAGCACTTTGCTGAGTACAGAATGTTCAGTGTCAGAGAGGGGAAGGTCAGAGGGTATAGTGAATACACAAGCAAGGGGTCAAATCAGAAGGGGTGGGGTCAGAGGGAAGTGAAAGGGAAGAAGGATCTGGAGGGACATTAGTCCCCATCAGCTGCTGGAGTTTGCGTTCCTTAACACCTGAAATAAAGAAAAATAGTTTTTTGTTAATACGTCGGATAAGATGAAGGATGTAGAACAGCTTTGAGATAAGGTGAGGCAGTGCTTCTGGAGAGAGAGGTCCAGTGTCTACATATGGCAGTGCATGGCACTGAGTGTGGATCTCAGGATGCAGCAAGAACAGCAGTCCGAGGAACGTTGTATGTCTCGGAGTTACCTGTAATCCTGGGTGGGTTCAAAACATGAAGGGTGAAACTTCAGTTGGAATCCACATGGAATAACTCAGAGCAGGAGACAGTCATTGAGGAAATACATCCTTGCTTTTGTACTCTATGCCCCTATTAATAAAGCCCAGGAGACTGTATGCTTTATTAACCGCACTCTCAACCTGTTCTGCCACCTTCAATGACTTATGCACATATACACTCGGGTCCCTCTGCTCTGCACCCTCTTTAGAATTGTACCCTTTATTTTATATTGTCTCCATGTTCTTTCTGCCTTCACATTTGTCTGTATTAAACTTCATCTGCCACCTGTCTGCCCATTCCACTAACTTATCTATGTCCTTTTGAAGTTCTACACTATCCTCCTCACAGTTCACAATGCTTCCAAGTTTTGTATCATCTGCAAACTTTAGAATTGTGCCCCGTACACCAATGTCTTGGTCATTAATATATATCAGGAAAAGCAAGGGTCCCAACATTGACCCCTGGGGAACTCCCCTACAAACCTTCCTCCTGCACGAAAAACACCCATTAACCACTACTCTTCATCCCCTGTCACTCAGGACCTACATAAATATATGCTGCTATTGTTTTACACACACAGCTAGGCTGCCATGTTTGCCTATGACAGTGGCTGTACTTCCAAAGTAACTCATTTGCTGCAAGAGCTATTTGGACAGCCCGTTGACATGGTGATGCACTATGTAAATACAAGTACATAATTTTCCCATTGCAAACTAGAGTCTGTGTCACAGTGCCAGGGGTTCAGACCCGCAGTGAATGAAGGAAGAGGCTCTGTTCCAATGCCTATTCTCATCGCTCACTGAAGACCACCAATTTATCACCAACAGAGCAGTTTCCTTCAAGCAATCAGGGACAAAAACAGAAAATGCTGGAAATACTCAGCAGGTCAGGCCTCATCTGTGCACAGAGAAACAGAGCCAACGTCCCAGGTCCGTGATCTTTCATCAGAACCGAAACGTTAACTCTACTTGTCTCCCCAGATACTGCCCGAGCTGCCGAGCACCCCCAGCTCCCTCCGCCCTTGTTTCAGCTTTCCAGCACCTGCAGTATTTTGCTTTTGCTCAGCAATCAGGGACTGGTTTAAAAAGAGCTTCAGACAACTTAAATACAAACTGAACATAAACACAAACTGAACATACATTCAAACAGAAAATACTGGAATCACACAGGATCTTCATCAACATTAACCAGGAAGGACAAGTTAACATTTGGGTGGAGACACCACTTCAGATGTGCTTACAGTTCTCACAGTAGCACCACCCTAAACTGTAATATCTCTCTCTTTCAGATTCCAACTAACCTATTGTCTATTTCCAGGATTTTCTGTTTTGATTTCAGAATACCCACAGTCAGTTTCCTTTTTGCCTGAATTTAACACACAACTTCATTTAAGTATTCTCAAATACTTATTTTATACTTTTGGCAACACCCAGAATTGCTTTTAAGATAATAAACGGTGCAATGGTTAAAAAAATGTGCCCGAGTATAACTTATTTAACTCTCATTACTACACTCCTGCATATAGAATGGATCCAAGTCTTGAGGATGGATCATCCAAGCCCGGAACTAATCTTCAGTTTACATTTCAGTCCTTCAGCATCAAGGAACTGTCTTTGATGGTGAATTCATAGTACAATTTTAAGAGCGCATTATTGCAACAGTTTTGACCAGGACACATGATTCACACCAGCTATGTGGGCCTGTTTGTGGATAACAGCTTCTCCATTCTCCACAGATTCAGCATCAAATGAATTGGCAAAAAAATGTTATCTGTTAAACCGCAAACATTATAGCAACAACAGTGGAAGCATCCAGAAACAGGTTAAAATGAGGAGCCAGAACATAGACATAGAAAGAGGCCACTGGAGTCAAACACTCAGTATGGGAGTTTATCCTCCACACCAGCAGTCCCAGATTCCTTTATTCTCCCTTTCCTTCAACCACTAACCTAACCTATTCTTAATGGTCTCTGCTCATGCATTCCAGTTTCACAACTCTTGTTAAACAAAAAGTTCTCCTGTTCTCTATATCTCATAGTCCTACACAAAGCAACTAACACCCCCGCACCCCACCCCCCCAATCCCAACCTCCACAAGCAGGCTGTTTCAATCAACTCTGTCCCATCCATTCATAACTTTAATACCTGTCAAATTACCTACTTAATCTCCTGTTCTAATGGAAACAACCCCAAAAGACACTAGCTCAGATAGTGCTAAAACCAAAAGTTACTCCAGCACCACAGATGCTGTTACGAGCTCACAGGAGACCAGCTTCGTGTACTCTGAGTCTTTAATGAAATGGCTTATAATAGCTGCCCCCACTCAGAGTACCTCAGGGTAGAGGTCACATGGCTACAGCAAGCCAGGAGGCACATTGGTACAGTATTGCATTTCTATCCTACACATCCCCCTTTTCATACAAAAAAAACCAAAAAAATTTGCATGTATTATCATTGACACTGTAAGTTGCCCAAGTTACCCACTATGCACACAACTGTTCTCATGCGTTAGTAATTCATCATTCTTGTCAGTCTCTGCACATGCATTACACACATAGTCATTAAGTCATACTGGTCTCTTAATGGTGCGCATGTTAGTTGTTCATCTGGTTGATTTACCTTCTCCAGCGAGTGTCGTTCCCATGTCACTTGTTGCCACAGTAACTGTTGTTGTTCCATTTCCAGTTTGTTGGGGTGCTGTGGATCTCTGGAGCTGATGGTTGTTCTGTGGTCTGTGCAGTTGGTGAGTTCATATCTTCCTGATTGGCTGACTCTGTGAAGGAACAGTTTCCCCACTCCCCAGTTGTGTGAATGTGCCTGCGGTTGCGACGGTATATCTGGTCGCTCACTTCCACTGCATACGACTGAGGTGATAACTGCTCTATGCAGGTCCCAAGTTGACTCTTGTTGTAAGCGTTGAAGGTTTGTACCCTGACCGGCTCTCCAATGCTCAATTCTGGCAATGGTTTGGCAGTTTTGTCAAAGTGAAATTTGGCTTTCTGCCATTTCACCTTGATTTTGTCACTCACGCCTGTTACTACTTTTGACTTCAGTAGCTTTTCTGATATAGGAAGAGGAGCTTGGGTGCAATGTGACATCAGTCTTTGTACTGGACTACTTTCCATTCCTTTCGGAGGTATGTTTCTCCACTCAAGGATTGCTTTGTGTAAGGGGCGACTGGCCTATGGGGATCATGGGATACTTGACATAAAACCTAGGCCCCTGAAACTTGAGAAAAGCTTGTCTGTGAGACACAGGGAATCACATGAATGATCCAATCAAAGGTAGACAAGGTGAATAATATGATCAAGGAAAGATGAGATCAGGGAAGAGAGTAAGATGGGAAGATGATGTAATTAAAGAAAGAGTTTGTCAAGTAAACCTCTTGTAACTGTATAAATTGACTGCTCAAACATTGTACTAGTAGAATCCCGATGATCATTCGTGAGAGGAGGACTTCTCCTTGCATGCTTGTAATAAAGATCGCCAGTTTGGACAAGACATCTGACTCTCGAGGCGTTTTTGGGTACTGGGGCAAGCCCTTACCTCTACACCTTGTATATATCTCTGCCATATTTTCTCGACCTCTTTGGTGATTTTCATTGCTGCCTCAGCCTTTCCATTTGACTGGGGATAGTGTGGAAATGATATATGGTGTTGAATTTCCCAATCCTTTAAGAAGCGGCTGAATTCTTCACTCGTGAACTGAGGGCCATTGTTGGTCATCACAATGTCTGGAATGCCGTACCAACTGAAGTGTGCTTTCAGGCATTCTACAATCTCACCGGTAGCTGTTGATGTCAGCTGGTCTACCTCCCAGTAGTCAGAATAGTAGTCCACGGTGACAAAATAATCAGTGCCTGTGAGAGTGAAGAGGTCTACTCCCAGCTTCATCCATGGTCTATCTGGGATGTCATGTGTCATCAGCAACTCTTTAGCTTGCTTAGCTTAGTATTCGTTACATGTACTGCACTGTCTGATGTGGTCCTTGATCTCATTGCTCATGTTTGGCCAGTAGATGTGCTTGAGCATCTCTCCCCTCAACTTCTTGGGGATAATGACTCTATTTCCTTTGTACAAGATACCTTCTTGGACTATCAATTAATCTCCGTAAACCCAATATGCTTTTGTGACCATATGCGCGTTCTTGATGCTTTCAGGCCATCCTTTCATCACTACTTCTTGCAACTTGTAGAGTTGGATCTTGTTGGGTAGTTCGCTTGATTTGAGCAAAGCGCGTGTCAGTCAGATTCAATGTCTCTGCTGGGTTGATGACTTCCAGAGCATGTCAAACTGCAGCTTCACATTAGATCTGGAAGATTTCACACTCTGTCATAGCATCTCCTACTTCCTTCATAGGGAGTGCAGCTCTTGACAGCATGTCAGTAATGTATAACTGTTTGCTAAATAGTTGCTTGTATGTCACATCCAGATGATATCTCCGTAACTGGAGTAACATTCTTTGCAGACACTTTGGAGCAGATAGTAGCAGCTTGAGGAAAATGCTTTGAAGTGGCTTATGGTCAGACTCGACTGACACTGAGTCTCATCATGGTAGGTATTGATGATAATGTTCACAAGCAAAAACAGTGGTCAGGCACTCTTTCTCGATCTGAGCTTAACATCGTTCCATTTGTATTAACGCCCTGGATGCAAATGCAACCGATTGTTCCTTCTGAATTGGGGTTGCTCCAAGTCCTGTCTCGCTGGCATCACACTGCAGGGTAACTTAATCTTTGAAATCATGGTATTTCAGCACTGGCTTTGCTGTCACTAGTTGTTTAATTTTAGTGAACTGTGCTTCTTGTTCTGTGCCCCAATACCACTGCACGTCCTTGGCAGTGAATTGGTGTAATGGCTCACACATCAATGACAAATTGGACAAGAATTTTGATAAATAGTTGACGAATCCCACAAATCGTTGCACTGCTTTAACTTCTATCAGTCACTGCATCACTGCTACTGCTCTCACCTTTTCGGGATCTGGGTGAAAACCTTTTGCTGTCAGTACATGACCTATTTAATTTACTTTGGGCATTTAATTGCAATTTTTTCTTGTTCAGCTTCAGGTTCATCTGGCGAACTCCGTCCAGCTGTCGCACTAGTTCTTCCATTGTGTCTCTCCATCCATAAACTAGCAGATCATCCGCTATAGCTTCCACTCCGGGAAGATCACTAACTATCTCATGCTACCTGAGTTGATACTCCTCTGGAGCAATGGAAATGCCAAACGGCATGTGCAACCATCTATATCTCCCGAACGGCGTCCAGAATGTAGTTAGAAAGCTGCTGCTTTCATCCAGCTTCACTTGCCAGTAACCATCTTTCACATCTAGAGCAGTGAAGATTTTTTGTCTTTGCAAGTTGTGACAAAATTGCTTCGATGGTTGGCATGGGTAGTGAGATCTCTATCTTGTCTTTCAGGCTGGCCTTGAGGGTAGCTGGAAGTTTCCTTGGCAGATGCTGAATTGATCTTACGCTCTCATCTACTTTGAGATGATGTTGTCCAGGAAGACATCCTAAAACTGTAAATACATCATTGTACTTCACTGGGATCTGTTCCGCGGTCAATGGTTTAGTGTGCTGCGACACATTGCAAATTTGTTTTTGCATGTTGAGGGTTAGACTTGCTCCAGCTGAGATGAATGGCTTTTGCTTGCCATCTATGGAACTGGAGATCTTCATTCGGCCATTGCATTGGGCTCTCAGAGTAATTTGCCCTCTTGGCACTAGTATGGTGTCATCATATAGCCTCAATCTTACTTTCAATGGCTTCACTTTTGGATCATCATGTTGAGCCACTTTGCACAGGTCTGTAAAGGTCATGATATTACATGATGCACCAGTGTCTATCTGGCACTTTATATTGACTTGATATTCTCCTTCTGCAGTCATCATTCCAACAGTCACAAACCATTTATCACCTATCGACCTGCCTGAACCAACCTGTTGTATAGTGATTCATCAGAATCTTTGGCTGATATTTCTCCAGTGGCCATCCGTACCTGCTTGTTGTGCTTCCTTCTAGCCAAACACTTGTGTGCAGAATGATTCAGCTTCTTGCATTGAGAACATTGCTCTCCCCACACTGGACATGCCTTCTTTTCCTGTGCGTGATGTTCTCCACAGTGTTTGCATCCTGCCCTTTGTCTGTGATCTTTTGGCCTGGAATATCTATCAGCATAATGCAAGGCCTGGTCTGTTCTGCCATGAATATGCTCTAGCTGCTGATTTATAACCTCAGTCCTTTCACACACGTCGATCGCTTTCCTGAGAGTCGGTTTGTTCTCTCTCAGTAGACATGCTCTCACAGCAGGATCTCTTATGCCTAATACAATTCTCTCTTTAATTAGATCAGCTTTTAGTTGTGCAAATTCACAGGATTCTGAGAGTTGTGTTAATGCAGTAGCATATTGATCAATGGACTCCTTTTTCACCTTGGGCCCTAATATTGAACACATATTGTTCATAGGTTATGTTCACTTGGGGTTCAAAGTGTGCCTTCAAGGCTTTCAAAATTTCTGCTGTTTCTTTTTGTTTTTAAGAGCAATTTAGGATGGAATACACTTGTAACAGTCTCTCCCCAACAATAATAAAAGTGTAGCCACTCACAGCTGCTCTGGTTTGTTAATTAAATCTGTCACAATTTTGTAATTTTGCCATTGCGAGTGGAAGAACTGCCAGCTCTATTTTATTTCACCTTTCATTTCCACCGGCGCAGGGAGAGGAAGATTTTCAGCCATTGTCTTACCCTGTGTTTTCAGCTGTTTCTTTTCTTTTTTCCTTTTAGCAAATACATGGAGAGCAAATCAATGGAAGCATTCGTGGAATACAGAAAGTGTAGGATGGAGCTTAAGAAAGCAATTAGGAGAGCAAAGAGGGGATATGAGAAAGCTCTGGCTGGTAAAAGTAGGGAAAATCCCAAGATATTCTATAAGTATATCAATGGGAAGAGGATAACCAGGGAAAGAGTAGGTTCCGAAGAAGGGTCATTGACCCGAAACGTTAACTCTGCTTCTCTTTCCACAGATGCTGCCAGACCTGCTGAGTGAATCCAGCATTTCTTGTTTTTGTTAAAGAGTAGGACCCATTCGGGACCAAGGGGGAAATTTGTGGGTGGAGCCAGAGGACATTGGTAGGGTGTTGAATGAATACTTTACATCTTTCAAGGGAATGAGGATGTAGATATGAAACTTAGAGAGAGAGACTGTGAGGTTCTTGAGCAAATTGTCATAGGGAGTGACAAGGTATTGGAAGTTTTGGGAGGCTTAAAAGTGGACAAATCTCTAGGTCCGGACGATTTGTGTCCCAGGATGCTGTGGGAGGTGAGGGTGGAGATTACAGGGGCTCTGACCCTAATTTTTAATTCCTCTCTGGCCACAGGGGAGGTTCCAGAGGACTGGACAACAGCTAATGTGGTCCCACTATTTAAGAAAGGTTGTAGAGATAAGCCAGGGAACTACAGACTAGTGAGTTTCACGTCAGTGGTAGGGAAATTATTGGAGAAAATTCTGAAGGAGAGAAGCTATCTCCACTTGGAGAGGCAAAATTTGATTAGGAATAGTCAGCATGGCTTTGTCAGAGGGAGGTCATGCCTAACAAATTTGATTGAATTTTTTGAGCATGTGACCAGGTGTGTAGATGAGGGTAGTGCAGTTGATGTAGTTTACATGGATTTCAGAAAAGCCTTTGATAAGGTCCCATATGGGAGACTTATCAAGAAAGCAAATGCACATGGGATACAAGGTA
This sequence comes from Heterodontus francisci, assembly GCF_036365525.1. NCBI lineage: Eukaryota > Metazoa > Chordata > Chondrichthyes > Heterodontiformes > Heterodontidae > Heterodontus > Heterodontus francisci. Next base: position 10,190,103 of record NC_090399.1, read on the forward strand.
ACTTGATAAGGTGGATTCAAAATTGGCTTAGCTGTAGGAGACAGAGAGTGATGACAGATGGCTGTTTTAGTGACTGGAAGCCAGTGTTCAGTGGAGTACCACAGGGATCTGTGCTGGGTCCCCTATTGTTTGTCATTTATATCAACGACATAGGTGACTATGTGGGGGGTAGGATCAGTAAGTTCGCGGATGACACAAAGATTGGCCAAGTGGTTAACAGTGAGGTGGAGTGTCTTAGGTTACAGGAAGATATAGACGGGATGGTCAAATGGGCAGAAAAGTGGCAGATGGAATTTAACGCTGAAAAGTGTGAGGTGATACACTTTGGAAGGAGTAATGTGATACGGAAGTATTCAATGAATGGCCTGACACTGGGAAGTTCCGAGGAACAAAGGGACCTTGGCGTGTTTGTCCATAGATCTCTGAAGGCAGGTTAATAGGGTGGTGAAAAAGGCCTTTATCAATCGAGGCATAGATTACAAAAGCAGGGAGGTCATATTGGAGTTGTACAGAACTTTGGTAAGGCCACAGCTGGAGTACTGTGTGCAATTCTGGTCACCACATTATAGGAAGGATGTGATTGCACTGGAGGGGGTGCAGAGGCGATTCACCAGAATGTTGCCTGGGATGGAACATTTAAGCTATGAAGAGAGATTGGATAGGCTTGGGTTGTTTTCATTAGAGCAGAGAAGACTGAGGGGTGACCTGATCGAGGTGTACAAGATTATGAGGGGCATGGACAGGGTGGATAGGATAGGTTCCCCTTAGTTGAAGGGTCAGTTACGAGGGGTCACAAGTTTAAGGTGAGGGGCGGGAGGTTTAAGGGGGACTTGAGGAAGAACTTCTTTACCCAGAGGGTGGTGACGGTCTGGAATGCCCTGCCTGGGAGGGTGTTTAGATTTTAGTTTAGAGATACAGCACTGAAACAGGCCCTTCGGCCCACCGAGTCTGTGCCGACCATCAACCACCCATTTGTACTAATCCTACACTAATTCCATATTCCTACCACATCCCCACCTGTCCCTATATTTCCCTACCACCTACCTATACTATTGACAATTTATAATGGCCAATTCACCTATCAACCTGCAAGTCTTTGGCATGTGGGAGGAAACCGGAGCACCCGGAGGAAACCCACGCAGACACAGGGAGAACTTGCAAACTCCGCACAGGCAGTACCCGGATTTGAACACAGGTTACTGGAGCTGTGAGGCTGTGGTGGTAGATGCAGGTTGCCTCGCATCCTTTAAAAAGTACCTGGATGAGCACTTGGCATGTCATAATATTCAAGGCTATGGACTAAGTGCTGGCAAATGGGATTAGGTAGACAGGTCAGGTGTTTTAATGCATCGGTGCAGACTCGATGGGCCGAAGGGCCTCTTCTGCACTGTATTATTCTGTGATTCTGTGATTCTATTGCTTCTTGTGGCTTTCAGCAGCTTTTAGCAGTTGTGACCTTTCTTTTGGCCTTTGTTCTCTCGCTGAGCTTCTCAACAGCTTTTCACCACTCAGTCTCAGCTCCACCGTAATACCATGCTACAAGCTCACAGGACACCAGTCTGGTATGAACTGAGTCTTTAATAAAACTGCTTGTAATGGCTGCCCCCAGTCAGAGTACCTCATGGCTGAGGTCACATAACTCCGGCAAGCCAGGAGACACGTTGGTGTACAGTATTGCATTTCTATCCCAAACAGATCCGAATGCAAACAAAAAGAAAAAATACAGCCTGTTGATAGGGTATCAGTCTCGGGGGAGGATCTGGAATCTTGAGCAATCCTAATCCTGGAGTATCTGGAATCTGGTGGGTCCCTGCTCCAGGGTGTGGGGTCTAGAAATTTGGGGGAAGGGGGAGGGTTTCCCAGCCAAGGAAATTTGGGGGTCTGGGATCTGGAGGGCGTGGGCAGGGAGGTGGATTAGCAGTCCAGGGAAACCTGGGGGCTTTCAGATAGGGGATCTGGGGACATGAGAGGTTCCCAGTAAAGGGGATTTGAGGGCATCTGTGATGGAAGAAGATTCCCAGTCCTGGGAGTCTTGGGGTATCTGAGAGGAAGCATCCAGGATCTGGGCAATCCCTGGCGGAGAGGTACTGGGATGGAGGGGGCAGGGATTGGTGGGGGGGGGGTTCTGGGCCCAGCGAATCTGGGATTTGAAGGGGGTGCTGGTGGTGCTCTCCCCTTCCCAATCTCCCCAATACCTGACCCTGGCTTGGGCCCCAGCTGCAAATCTCTCCTGGCCCCGTACTCACCTGGCTCGGCCTCCACACCATTCCCTATTCACTCTCCTGCTCCAGGGCTTGACCCCTTCTTGCGGCCGCAGCTGGCTCTCGGCTCCTCGACACTGTCTCCAGCCTGGACTGGTGAGGTCGGGTCTGGTCCTGGTGGCGGCTTCAGGCCCAGGCTCTGCGGGGCGGAGATGGGGCAGACAGGCCGTTTTACTCCATGGGTTCGCCTTGGGTGGCGGGGCTGCCATGAGGCGTTTGGCCTCGGGTCTGGTGCTGTCCCTGGCCTGGGTGGCTGCCTGCTCGGGCCCCACGGCCTGGCTCGGTGCCTGGGCCTGAACTCCGTGAGGCGGCCTGGATCAATTTGAAAGTAAACTCTATTGGAGAAGATTATTTGCATTAAATAAAGCCGAAAGCAAATAGGTACTGCTGCTGTCCTGGTGGTTAAGTGCAGACTTGTTTTTCTTACAATGTTAGTCAAATCAATACAACTGTTATTGCATTAAAGTGGGCCAAAGGCTGACTGAACAGATCAGTCATTTTGGGTTGGACAACTGAACAATAGTTAAACTCTGCAGAGAGTACATCTACAGCATTCAGATTTACCTCTACACCATGGCTTTACTGAATATATTTCTTCTTAGTCCCAGCTTGGTGCTGTTTGTTTGCACTATTGTTCTCCTTTATTTGATAAACCGACATAGTCACAGAGCTCGAATCAACTACCCTCCTGGTCCCACTCCCCTCCCAATAATCGGAAATCTTCATCAGCTGGATCGGAAGAGAATTTACAAATCTCTATTTGAGGTAAGAGAGAACTATTGCCCGCTAACCAGCAGGTAATTGCTGTCAGGGCACGCTTGCTAATAATCACCAGTATTTGGCTCTTGCTTCAGTGCAGTGGAAGGAGTTGGTTGGTGAATAACTGGCAAGCTATTCTTATTTATAATAAATAGTCTGTAAAATTAAGGTATGGAAGGGCAGCTCGGCCCAGTGGAACGTACAGCCTGTGGCATGTGGGAAGTCATGAACGCACCATGTGTCCTAGACGAACACATCCGCAGGAAGTGTCACCAGCTGTAGAAGCTTGAGTGGCAGCTGGAGTCTCTGTGGTGCATCCACGAGGCAGAGGACTACGTGGATAGCACGTTTAGGGAGGTGGTCACACCACAGGTTAGGAGCATACAGGCAGATAAGGAATGGTGACCACCAGACAGTCTAAGAGAACCAGGAGGGTAGTGCTTGCTAATTATTTTTCCAATTTGGATACTGGTAAGGGAGATGGTTCCTTAGGACTGCAGTCAAGGTTGTGGCACCACAGGTTAGTTAGGGGATTAGACAGGTGTTTCCGCGGCGGTAAATGGGACTCCAGGATGGTGTTGCCTCCCTGGTGCCAGGGAGCGGCTTCAGGACATTCTTCTGGGGGAGGGTGAGCAGCCAGAGGTTGTGGTCCACGTTGGCACACTGACATAGGTAAGAAAGGGATGAGATCCTGAAAGCAGAGATTTTAGGGAACTAGGATGGAGATTAAAAAGCAGGACCTCAAAAGCAGTAATCTCAGGATTTCTCCCAGTCCCACGTGCAAGTGAGCATGGAAATAGGAGAACTGAGTGATTGAACATATGACTGGAGAACTGGTGTAGGAGGGAGGACATCAGATTTCTGAGACATTGGGACTGGTTCTGGGGCAGGTGGGACCTGTACAAGATGGACAGGTTGCATCATAGCAGGACTGGGACGAATATCCTCGCAGGGAGATTTCCTCGTGCTGTTGGGGAGCTCAGATTGGAGGGAAGCAAAACTGGTAACTTGTCAGGGGTGTGGGAACCAGGAGGAAATATCAGAGAGGAATACCAAGGTGCCCAGAATACTGGGGGAGATAGATAGCACTAGAGTAGGGAATAGTAAGTTATTAGGTGAGGTCAGAGTAAGAGAGAAAGTAATAAAGTCTGAATCAGGGTTAATGTGCGTGAATGTAAATGCACGGAGGGTGGTTAATAAGACTGCGGAAATATGATGTTGTGGCTATAACAGAGACATGGCTCAAAGAAGGACAGGACTGGGTGTTAAATATTCCTGGATACAAGGTATTCAGGAAAGATAAGAAAGGGAAAAAAGTGGGAGGGGTGGCAGTATTGATTAAGGAGAACATTGCAGTGCTGGAGAAAAAGGATGTCTCAGAGAGTCGAGGGCAGAATCAATTTAGCTAGAGCTGAGGAACAAAAAGGTGCAGTTACATTGCTCAGTGTTGTCTACAGGCCACCAGATAGTGGGAAGGACATGGAGGAACAAATTTGCAAGGAAATTACAGAGATGTGTGAAAATTATAGCGTAGTAATAATGGGGGACTTTAATTATCCAAAATAGACTAAGATAATAGTAGTGTAAAGGGCAGTGAGGAGAAGAGTTCCGAGAGTGTGTTCAGGAAAATTTTGTACAGCAGTATATTGCTAGTCCAACGAGAAAGAAGGCACAGCTTCTTGGGAATGAGGTGGGCCAAGTGAATCAAGTATCAGTAGGAGAGCATTTAGGGGACAGTAATCATTTTATCATAAGATTTAGGCTGACTATGGAAAAGGACAAAGAGATTGCTCTTTGGGAATAATTAACTGGGGGAAAGCCAACTTCAATGGGATAAGAACGGAGTTGGGTGAATAAGTTGGAGTCGAAGGTTGGCAGGAAAAGCAATTGCTGAACAATGGGCTACCTTCAAAGAAGAGATAGTTTGGGCACAATCATTTTAAAAGGCATTTGATACAATGCCACACAACAGACCTGAGAGCAAATTTATAGCTCATGGAATAAAAGGGACGGTAGCAACATGGATACAAAATTAACTGAGTAACAGAAAACGGAGTGGTTAATAGATGTTTTTCAGGCTGGAGGAAGCTTTTTAGTGGAGTTCCCCAGGTATCAATGTTGGGACCCTTGCTTTTCCTGATGTACATTGATTACCTAAACCTTGGTGTACAGGGCACAATTTCAAAGTTATGAAACTTGGAAGCATTGTGAACTGTGAGGAGGATAGTGTAGAACTTCAAAAGGAAAGGTTGGTGGAATGGGCAGACAGGTGGCAGATGAAGTACAATGCAGAGAAATATGAAGTGATTCATTTTAGTAGGAAGAACATGGAGAAACAATATAAAATAAAGGATACAATTCTAAAGGAGGGGCAGGAGCAGAGGGATATGGTCTATATGTGCAGAAGTCATTGAAGGTGAAAGGACAGGTTGAGAAAGTGGTTAATAAAGCATACAGTATCTGGGGCTTTATTAATAGAGTACAAGTGCAAGGAAGTTATGTTGAACTTGTATATGACGCTAGTTCGGCCTCAGCTGGAGTATTGCATCCAGATCTGGGCACCGCACTTTAGGAAAGACGTGAGGACATTGGAGAGAGTACAGAAAAGATTCACAAGAATAGTTCCAGGGTTGAGGAATTTCAGTCATGAAGATAGATTGGAGAAGTTAGGACTGTTTTCCTTGGAGAAGAGAAGGCTGAGAGGTGATTTGATAGAGGTAAAGGGGTCTGGACAGGGTAGAAAGGGAGAAACTGTTTCCACTTGTGAAAGTATCGAGAACGAGAGGGCACAGATTTGAAGTATTTGGTAAGAGAAGCAAAAGTGACATGAGGAAATACTTTTTCACCCAGTGAATGGTTAAGGTCTGGAATGCACTGCCTAAGAAAGTGGTGGAGGCAGGTTCAATTGAAGCATTCAAAAGAGAATTAGACTGTTGTATGAAAAGGAAGCATGTGCAGTGTTACGGGGAGAAGGCAGGGGAATGGAACTGAGGGAGTTGCTCTTTCAGGGAGCCAGTGCAGACATGATGGGCCGAATGGCCCCTTTCTGTGCTGCAACAATTCTGTGATTCAGTTAAAAAAAGTATTAGGTTTTAAGCAAGTGAAGTGGTGGGGTGTGGAGTGGGTGGGTTGGGGGGTGGGGGGGGGGGCGTTGCTGTGTAGGTTGTGTGGGAAAGAGAGCAAAAGGGAAGGTGTGTGATAGGGCAGAGGGCAGGAGATAATAAATAACAAAGATGTCATGGGACAAAGGCAAAGTGTGTTAATGGTTGTGGTGAAAGACAGAGCATAAGTCCAGAGAGAGGGTTAATGGCAGAATAGTGAACAGCTCCGTCCAAAAGCGCAACATGAAAAACAGGCATAAAAGCAAAATACTGCAGATGCTAGAAATCTGAAATAAAAACAAGAAATGATGGAAATACTCAGCAGGTCTGGCAGCATCTGTGGAGAGAGAAGCAGAGTTAACGTTTCAGGTCAGTGACCCTTCTTCAGCAACAGGCACATGGTTAAAAAATAAAATAAAACAATTAAAAACGATAAAAACAAAAATTAGAAAAGGTCAGTCATGCCAGATACTGCCAGTTTTGCACCACCGCCTGAGACTAATTTCTACCCCAATATCTGATCATTATCCCATTGCTGTTTGTGGGATCTTGCTGTACGCAAATTGGCTGCTTTGCCTCCTATGTTACAACAGTGAATACACTTCAAAAATACTTAATTGGCTTTAAAGTGTTTTGGGAAATCCTGAGGTCGTGAAAGGTGTTATATAAATGCAAGTCTCTCTTTCTCCTTACAACAACAACATTTAAAGAACACCTTTTAATGTTGTAAAACATCCCAGAAGAGCACATCAAACAAAATTTGACATTGAGCCACATGAGGCAATATTAGGGCAGATGACCAGAAGCTTGGTCAAAAAGGTAGGTTTTAGGGAGTGAATGAAAAAGAGAGAGACAGGGAGGCTGAGGGAGGGAATTCCAGAATTTAGGGCCTTGGCAGCTGCGGGAATGGCCACATACGGTGAAGCAAAGGAAATCGGGGATACACAAGAGATCAGAATTGGAGGAGTGCAGAGATCTCGGAGAGTTGTGGGGTGAAGGAGGTCGCAAAAATAGAGAGGACAAGTTGAGTTAGACACAATTCTGGGAGATGAAAATGAATAAGGACAAGTCGAAAGAGCATATTGGAAGAAAAGTTATGCAACGGAAGTACTTGGTGAATGGCTTTGACCTTCGAGTGACGTCAATGAGCTCGTAATCCAGAGGCACAGGCTAATGCCCTGGGAGCATGGGTTCAAATCCCACCAGGGCAGCTAGAGGAATTTAAGTTCAATTAATCGCCTTGCCAGCGATGGCCACATCCTATGAAAGAATTTTTTTCAAGTTCAAATAGACTGGGTAGATTGGCTGCAATCAACAAAGCAGATTGGATACTGGACTATATAGAAAAACAATATAACACAAGTCCGTCAATTAATTGATTAAAAATATCTGCAATTGAAAACTGGGCTCAGTGGTGCCCGGAAACTATCATCGATTGTCGTAAACACCCATTTGGTTCACTAATGCCCTTTGGGAAGGTAATCTGCTGTCCTTACCTGATCTGGCCTACACATGACTCAGGACCCACATAAAGTGGTTGACTCTTAACTGCCCTCTGAAATGGCCTAGCAAGCCAGTCAGTTCCCGAGGGCAATTAGGGATGGGCAACAAATGCTGGCCTTGCCAGCGATGGCCACATCCTGTGAAAGAATTTTTTTCAAGTTCAAATAGACTGGGTAGATTGGCTGCAATCAACAAAGCAGATTGGATACTGGTCTATATCGAAAAACAATATAACACAAGTCCGTCAATGCCATTCTCCAAGCTGTATATTGCTGCTGTCAGACCACACCAGTTATCCAGGTCATTGAGATCCATCAGGAAGACACTGATTCCCTGAAGGCACTTCAGGGAAGAGCCACGAGATCTGATCCTCCATCAGCAGAAGGCTGAGTTATGAGGAAAGAGTGGAAAAAAGTGGGATTCTCAGCTTTGGAAGGAGGTGACTTGAGAAGTGGCCTTATGGATGTTTATACGATGGCAAATGACATTGTAACCATTAGAGTGGTAGAAGGGGAGAAAGGTTCAGACTGGTGCAAGACAAAATTAGGCTTGATACCAGAATGTTTTCTCCAGATAAAGACAAATTAACATATGGAATGGACTTCATAGAATTACAGGAAACGATTTTAACCTAACGCACCCATTGGGTCACTGACTGGATTGCGTACGCTTCTGGTTTACATCCCATCTGCTTTTACTCTCCACTGAAGTTAATACTGAGTTGGATGTAAAATTATTGTTCTTCATGATCCCGTAGGATTCCAGCCTGGAAAGCTAGGTTAAAATTCGCCCCATGGAATCAGACAGCTCAGGCAGAGATCATTCGGCCCATCGTTCTTGTGCCAGCTCTTTGACAGAACTATCCAATTGTTGCCACTTGGTAACAATGTACCACATTGCATCTTTTAATATATCACACAAACATTATCATTGTGGTTGTTTGTAGTATAAGGATTTGATAGGGGTTAATGTTTGAGATAGTGTGGAACACCTCCCACCATGATGATGTAGGCGATCACATGTGAGACAGACTCGAAGGAGAAGCGGCATGGCTTCAGAGGAGTCATACAGACTTATGTAAAGCTGTAATAAAGTTAAAATGTAATAAATGAGTTACTGTTAAAATTACTGAAGACTCAGTAATCTCTCCTAGATAGACTAACCAAACATATAATGGTGGCCGACTAACCAAATATGCAACATTGTTCACCTTTTATTCCAAGTTATAAACATTCTAACCTATCCATGAATAACCCACCCTGGAAACAAGGCTTGTGTTCCAGGCAATCATTGCAGGAATTGTACTACATCCACCAGGCTAAACGAAAGTGGAAATGGGAGGACAAGCATGTGGGATGTGTATATGTGAATGCAAATTTACACTTCTTTGAAATTCTCTCATGTTCAGAAGGAGCTCTCAAAATGTCGCCTACAGCGACAGCTATCAGTATTTGAGTAGCTGTCATATCCTGATATCCTGTCACTTTACAGAATGTTTTCTTTTTATTAACAGCTTTCAGAGAAGTATGGCAGTGTGTATTCAATCCAAATAGGAGCAACTAAAGCTGTGGTGCTAGTGGGTTATGAGACTGTGAAGGATGCTCTTGTCCATCACCCCACTGAATTCATGGGAAGACCCTTCATACCGGTCATTCACATGCTGAAAGAAGGCTCTGGTAAGTCTTGATATATTTGATTGATTTGTGGGAGGAGAGATTGTGTAGAATGGGTCTATATTCCCTGGAGTTTAAAAGAATGAGAGGTGATCCCATTAAAACATATAAAGTTCCTAGAAGGCTTGACAGGGAAGATGCTCAGAGGCTGCTTACCCCGGCTGGAGAGTCTAGAACTGGGAGATATAGTCTCAGAATAAGGGGTCAGCTATTTAACATGAAGATCATCTGAGCTCCAGGACATTACTGCAGGAGTTCCTCAGGGTAGTGTCCGAGGCCCAAGCATTTTCAGCTGCTTCATCAATGGCCTTCCTTCATTCAAAAGGTCAGAAGTGGGGATGTTCGCTGATGATTGCACAATGTTCAGCACCATTCGCGACTCCTCAGATACTGAAGCAGTCCATGTAGAAATGCAGCAAGACCTGGACAATATCCAGGCTTGGGCTGATAAGTGTCAAGTAACATTCGCGCCACACAAGTGTCAGGCAATGACCATCTCCAACAAGAGAGAATCTAACCATCTCCCCTTGATGTTCAATGGCATTACCACTGCTGAATCCCCCACTATCTTCATCCTGGGAGTTACCATTGACCAGAAACTGAACTGGTCCAGCCGCCCAAATGCTGTGGCTACAAGAGCAGGTCAGAGGCCAGGAATCCTGCGGCGACTAACCTACCTCGTGACTCCCCAAAGCCTGTCCACCATCTACAAAGCACAAGTCAGGAGTGTGATGCAATACTCTCCACTTGCCTGGATGGGTGCAGCTCCAGTACATGTAAATGTGCCATGCTGCCAGCCCCACTGACAATCATAAATTAGTTGTCAGCGTAATTCTGAGCACACAGGATTATTTGGCAAATGTTGTCCAATCATGGAATCACATCTAATGTTGGACACTGTTTTAAGTTTTGTGAGCACGGGCTGGTTGCGAACGGCCAGTACCTTGCCCATTGCAAACAGCAGAAGGGACATGTTGTTTGATACGATCCGCCAGTCTTTAGGACTTACGGCCTATATACATAGCATCACACTGGCATTGAAATTCATATATCACGTTACTCATTTGTGTGATAGGCAGGAAGTCTTTTTGGATCGACGGCAGCATCCTGTTCGTGGCGAACACCACACGTGTTGCTACTGCATAGTAGCAGCGTTAAACAGCTAGCTACACCTGATGCCCATTGAACCTATTCCGTCATTCAATATGATCATGGCTGATCTTGGGTTTCAACTCCACTTTCTTTGGGTTGACCTGTCGGTGTCATTTCGTCCAAAGGGGAGCCATAAAAACAAATGCGACGGTTTGGTGTGCTCAGAATTACGCTGACAACCAATTTAAGATTGTCAGTAGAGCTCGTAGTGTGGCACATTTGTGTGCACTGGAAGCTACATGTCTTAATACACAGGGCCCTGTTCTTTGCAGACAGAAAGAACATGTACACACATTGCACCTGTTTCAGCTAAACAATATAAGTGACAGCCATTCGCTGGTTCATTCCTCAGGGCAATGCCTTGACCAATTTGTCAAGCTGCCTGGGCTAAATTTCAAACAAAGCATGGCAGTTAACTGTCAGTAATCGTAAACTGGTGCATTCCCCATGGAAACACCTCTACCAATCAGAATTTGCTTGCCAACCAATCAGCAATCTTTTCTCATACAGTATAAAGTCATTGTTTTCCCTTCATTGGTTATTCTTGTGGATTGTCCTGATGAGTGCAAGACGAAAAGCTTCGACAACATGTCTCTATTTTCAGTAATACTCAAAGTTGCATTTATTTAGTGCCTTTTACATCTCACCCCAGGACACTTCACCGGAGTGTTATCAGACACAAATTTGACACCGAGGCACAAATGGAGTTATTAGGACAGGTGACCAAAAAGCTTGGTCAAAGGGACCGATTTTAAGGAGCATCTTAAAGCAGAAGAGAGAGAGTTAGAGTGGCGGAGAGGTTTAGGCAAGGAATTCCAGAGCTTAGGGCCCAGGCAGCTCGTGCACCATCTTGCCCAAGAGCTGGTCTTGGTAAAGCTCCAACATGTTGCACGATGGAGCAAAGAGACCCCAGTTTGCACCTGTAGTTCCGACTGACAAAGCACCACAGTTAGTTGCTGAATGGTAGTCAGATAATTCCTCACATGAATGTAAACTATAGGTCCCAAATGCTGGCATGGTTCTGCCTCCTGTTACAAATCACTCGCTGTCTGTCACTGAAAAAATCTAGGGAGCAAACAGCACTGTGTCTGTAACCACACTAAAACCTCACAGAAGAAGTCTCCACCTAATTAATGGGTTAAGAACATAATAGGAACAGGAGTAGACCATATGGCCCATCGAGCCTGCTTTGCCATTCAATATGATCATGGCTGATCTTGGGCTTCAACTCTACTTTCTTTGGATTGACCGGTAGGTGTTACTTGGTCCAACGGGGAGCCATGGAAACAAATGCGAAGGTTTGTGCTGTCAACCCTGCGGGATTTTGGGATGGGCAAGAAATCCATCGAGGAAAGGATAAATGAGGAAGCTGGATTCCTGGTGGCTGTGATCGAATCATACAAAGGTGAGTCTTCAGCGGAGAATTTCTGACCTTGTGCAGTTGGTGGGAGTCTCAGCCCCTGGCAGAACATCTTGGAGATCGGAGCAGGCACTGTGGTTAAGTTTCAGCTGCCTGGCGCCATTTTGAAAGGGCAGCTGGCTAATTTACATTTTTAAGGTTATGCCCGCCGCCCCACCCCACTGGTCTGATCAAAACTCTGCTGCACCTTTCCCACCTCCAAATAACAATAACATTCATTATTTTCCCTCTCCCGCCCCAAAACACTTACCTTTCCCGCTTGACCTTGTTCCCCACCCGCCCCCCACTTCCCCCACAAAGTGAACAAAGTGCAGAGGTCACCCCTTCCCACCATCCCCTACACTAATGATGTAAATTTGACCCCAATCACTTCCCCCCCCCACAACCCGCACTAAAAATCTCACGTTTCCCCCTCCTTCCCCACCACTGTAGGGCCTGCTTTCCCCAGACGGGAAAGTCAAGGCCCAAGAGTGCGGGCCGCCGCTCAGATGATCGCGGCCCAAACGCAAGATTGCTTTTAATTTTATTTAAATGTACTCATTGTGCTCATTTCAATATAGCATTCCGGGTCCTGTCGCCCAGCGGTAGGGGGCGGTGGGTGGGGGGGTGCTGCCACAGAGCCTCGCTGCTGCTGGGAAGATCAGGACCAGCCCTCCCAGCATCGGGCTCTGTGGCGGGCAGCTTCTGGTACTATCTTCCGGCCCGCAACCCACCACGGAGGCCGACGTCAGGCCATGCCTGTCGTAAGGGAATGTGGGATGTGTCTTACCTATGATTATAAGAAAGAAACATGCCCTCTTCCGGCCTACTTTGGTTATTGTCCTTCCCACTTCAGACTCTCATCCCAGGTGGGGTTGGGGTGGGGGAGGGGAAGGCTGGAACAAGTGCAAGGCCCAACACCACTTCTTTTCAGTGGCCTTTCATCTGGCTGCCCTGTCAGTATACCAGGAAGGCCCTCCCCCTTCCCTTAAACAGCTGGGCCATTCTTGGGCTGCACCTGTTGCAAGTGCAGTCAATTTACCATCTGCTTAAGGTGAAAGCCCAGGGCTCCTGGGGTGATGCAAAGAGGTGGCTGAGCCAGCGTAACAGGCCTCTGCCTCTATTACCTGAGTACAAACTAAAGGAAAGTCCACAGGGGCAAACTTGAATGGAGGCACGGGGGAGACGAAGTGGGCAGTGTCGCAAGGCTCCCTCGTTATCCACCCGGCCCCCTATGCAGTTTCATTGACTTCAATAAAACCCAATATTAGATGTGTGTTAAAAATGAGCGATGAATGCAACTCCTCCTGACATGACTCCCCACCCAACTCCAGTGTCACCCCCTCCCCTGCATCTTTTCATATGACATCGCCGCAAGGCCCAACCACAACAAATTTAAACCGATCTCTCTTAGCTGCTACTCATTAACAGTTTCTGTGTTCATGCACATGTATATGTGTGTGTGTGTACACATGGGAGATTAGAGAAAATATACAACAGCAATTCTCTCCTGGCTTCGAAACTTGACTTGCAGACGCATGCAAAGTTAGCAATGCAGGTACTATGTTTTTGAAAATGAGCCAGGTGGAGAGAGATTCTCTCAAGATGCTCCACTGAGTCTTTCACCTGGCTTGATTGCCAGCCCTGCGTTCTGAGGCTCCTAAGGCTGGGATGAATAAGACAAGCTTTTGCTATATCTTTAGTTAACCTGTTTCTACCATTTAGCTTCACGTTGTGCATTGAACCGCAAAGAACTGAAGTGCCCGAGCTGCATTTATCCAAGATATATTTAAAAGAGGACATAGATTTAAGATAATTGGCAAAAGAGCCAAGGGAAGATGAGAATATTCTTGACGCAGTGTGTTGTTGTAATCTGGAATGTGCTGCCTGAAAGAGCGATGGAAGCAGATTCAGTAGTAACTCTCAAAAGGGCATTGGATAATACTTGAAGGGGAAAAACATTTGGGGTAGGAGTGAGACTAATTGGACAACCTCCTCAAAGAGGCAGAAAGGGCCGAATGGCCTTCTTTCTATTCTGTAACGTTCTGCAAAAGCATCTGAAATAATCAAAGAATTCAAATATTTGAGGGAAATTTTAACCTCAAAAAACAGGCGGGTTTGGGTCAGATGGTGTGTTTTAGTGAAAAAGTCTGAATCCTGACCCCAATCCTCTTCCAACGTGGCCGACATGTTTTAACAGAGGCTGGGCAGGGAGGAGCAGCCTACCCTCTGCCAAGAGGAATCTCCTAGGCCTCAGGAAATCTGCCAATAACCAGGGTCAGGGTTTGCTGGGTCAGGAGGTACGTTCCTTTCCAGCGTGCCTGCCTGACCAACCACACCATCCCCCCACAAACAAACTCCCACCAACCCCTCCCAATCTTCCACCCTCCTGATCTTCCCCAAAAGCCCTGCAATCTCCCCTTCCACAAGGCTTCTGAATTCCCCGCCCATCAAGGCCTATGATCTCCCCGTGCCCGCTCCTCTCAAAGGCCTCCAACCTGCCCCTGCACCAGGCCTCCGACCCTTCAGGCCTCCGATTTCCGACCGTCTTCACCTTCCTTGTTCAGCTACTCCTCCAGACTGCATTCCCAGAAGGTTAAGAAAGTTAAAATTCCCCCCTTTGATACTTGCTTAGAGTCTCTTTTTTTTGCAGGACAGCCCTTTGATGCCAGCATCATCTTAAATTCTGCCACAGCCAATATCATCTGTTCTATCTTGTTTGGCCACCGGTTTGATACTGAGGAAGAAACATTTCTCAGCCTTGTGAAGATGACCAATGATAACTTCAAGTTGCTTGCAAGCCCAATGTTACAGGTACTGCAATGGTGTTGCCAATGACGGTAAAATATTTGGAATGTCGGAACAGGAGGAGGCTATTGAGCCCCTCGAGTCTGTTCCGCCATTGAATTAGATCATGACTGACCTGAATCTTAACTCCACCTATCTACCTCGGTTCCATACGTCCTAACAAAAGCCTTCCAGTCTCAGTTTTGGGAATTTTCAATTGAGCCCCCGGCCTCAACAGCTTTTTGAAGGGGAGGAGAGTTCCAGATCCCCTTTGTGTGATGAGGTGATCACCCCTGAACGGCCCAGTTGTAATTTTAAGAGTATGTCCCTTGTTCTGGACTCCCCAAGCAGAGGAAATAGTATTTATCAACTGCTTTATTCATCTTAAACACCACAATTAGATCACCCTTTGATCTACTATATTTGGAGGAATACAAGCCTTGTCTGTGCAACCTGTCCTCATAATTTAACCTGTTAGCCCCGGTATCATTCTGGTGAATCGGCAAGGCCAATATACTCTTCCTGTGGTGTAGTACCCAGAAGTGACTGCAGATGGGGTCAGAGCTGAGCATTTTACTTAACATGGCAAGTGTGTTTTTTTTTAAACATTTATTTTTTTGGCTCCTAGCAACACATATTTGCCTCTGATTTTAATCCTATCGCCCACCCTGGCTATAAATCAGAAAAAAAAACTGTCCTCATAAAAACAATTTGTGAGAACGTGGAATTTACTGCCTCAGAAGGCAAAGGCATGTTTGAAAGGTCTCCTTCCACCTGCTTCATCTCACCCTATCAACATATTCTTCTATTCCTTTCTTCCTCATGCACTTATCTAGCTTCTTCTTAAAAGTATTTCTGTTATTTGCCTCAAATACTCCTTGCGATAGCCAGTTCCACATTCTAACCACATTCAGAGTAAAGAAATGTCGCCTGAATTCCCAACCGGACTATCAGATTTATTAGTCACTACTTGATACTTATGATCCCTAATCTTCAAGCTCCACATAAGTGGAAACACCTTCCCTGTTTCTACCCTATCAAACCCTTCAAAGCTGTAAAGACTTCTATTCAATCTTTCCTGATCATTCTAACCTCTCAGTTTTGGTGGCATCCTTGTAAATTCGTTGGGGTAGAATGAGAAATATTAGGATAGTCTGTGATATGATGGGCCGAATAGCCGCCTTCTGAGCTGTAAGAGTCTATGATTGCCTGAGAATCGAGGAAGCAAAGAGCTGTTGAGCTTGAAGAACGCAAAAGTTTGAATGACTGTTTACAAGAGCAGCAAACAACTTTCCTGAGTGATTGTTTTTATTTTTAACATTCAGCCTGCACAGCTTTGGACTTAACTTCTGACTGCTTGTGGGATTGTCGAGGTCACTGGGAAATTTTGCTCCTTCTCCAACATCTCTAGTCGACAGTGAGGGCTTTTCAGGGCAGGTATGACATTCACTGTGGGAAGGAGATTGTATATCAATACCATGGCGGGACAGAAGGAGAGGACCTAAGAAAAGAAAGTGATGCTGTAACCCTATTGGATATTACGCACCGCAAAGATTATACACAGATTCAGGAAAAAAATGTGCATTTATGCAGCACTTCTTATAACCTCGGGACGTACAAATGCAGCCACAGAAGTAATTTTGAAGTGGAGGCCCCATTGTAATGTAGGGAAACACGTTAGTCAATATGCACATAGCAAGATCCCACAAATAACAGTTTGACTATGATCAGATGATCTTTTGTTAATGATGCTAGATGAAGGATAAATGTTGGCCTGGACAAAAGGGGCCTCGGTTTAACGTCTCATCTGAAAGACGGCATCTTGGACCAGGCACCACTCCCTCAGTGCTGCACCAGAGTGTCAGCCTGGATTATGCGCTCAAGTCTCTAGACTGTGACTTAAACGCACAACCTTCCTACATGGAGGAGAGAGTGCTATCACTGATCTAACGCACCACTCTTCATAGTAAGAACCCAGCCTGATCTTACATCCATTAATATAAACAGATGGATCATCATGTGGGCTTCACTCCTCCCAGGTTGAATTCCTCGTATTCTATGTGCCCACAGCATCCAATAGCTTCAGTGTCCAACTTGTTCCGTATTAACCAGGAAAAGGGGTAAAAATTAACACAGCTACTTAAGTGATGATCGGACTGATGTAATTCAGCTAGTATTAAAATCTAGATCATTTATTGTTGCTCCTTCTTCTTCTTTGGCTTCCTTATCTCGAGAGACAATGATACGCGCCTGGAGGTGGTCAGTGGTTTGTGAAGCAGCGCCTGGAGTGGCTATAAAGGCCAATTCTAGAGTGACAGGCTCTTCCACAGGTGCTGCAGAGAAATTTGTTTGTCGGGGCTGTTGCAAAGTTGGCTCTCCCCTTGCGCCTCTGTCTTTTTTCCTGCCAACTACTAAGTCTCTTCGACTCGCCACATTTTAACCCCGTCTTTATGGCTGCCCGCCAGCTCTGGCGAGCGCTGGCAACTGACTCCCACGACTTGTGATCAATGTCACAGGATTTCATGTCGCGTTTGCAGACGTCTTTAAAGCGGAGACATGGACGGCCGGTGGGTCTGATACCAGTGGCGAGCTCGCTGTACAATGTGTCTTTGGGGATCCTGCCATCTTCCATGTGGCTCACATGGCCAAGCAATCTCAAGCGCCGCTGACTCAGTAGTGTGTACAAGCTGGGGATGTTGGCTGCCTCGAGGACTTCTGTGTTGGGGATACAGTCCTGCCACCTGAAACTACTAAAACTAATTGGTTTCCCAATCATTCCATTGTGTTTTCAGATCTTTAATTCCTATCCTTTCCTGAGATTTCTGCCAGGAGTTCATAGGAAAGTTTTCCAATACAGCAAGGAGACAAAGACGTTGCTGAACAATATTATTAACCAGAGAAGAAGTACACTGAATGAAGGCAATGTCAGCGGTCTTATTGACAGGTTCCTTGTCAAGCAAAAAGAGGTAAGGTGATAATAGATAAACCCAAAGAAGTAAGAATTAGTGTTGATCTGCCGAATGGAAAACAGGGATTACAATGCTATTCCACAGCATGGAGTAACAAAAACTGAGATCAGAGCAATAACCCACACCAAGGAGTAACAGAAACAGCAATCAGAGTAATATCCCACACCAAGGAGTAACATAAACTGTGATCAGAGTAATAATCCACACCAAGGAGCAACATAAACTGTGATCAGAGTAATAATCCACATCATGGAGTAACAGAAACTGTGATCAGAGTAATAATCCACACGGTGGAGTAACAGAATATAAGCAAAATACTACAGATGCTGGAAATCTGAAATAAAAACAAGAAATGCTGGAAATACTCAGCAGGTCTGGCAGCATCTGTGGAGAGAGAAGCAGAGTTAACGTTTCAGGTCAGTGACCCTTCATCAGAACTGGCAAATATAAGAAATGTAAAAGGTTTTAAGCAAATAAAGCGGGGGGGTGGGGCAAGAGATTACAAAAGAGATGTTGATAAGACAGAGGGTCACAGAGAATAATTGCCCAGAAGGTTATGGAACAAAGGCAAACGGTATGTTAATGGTGTGAAAGACAAAGCGTTAGTACAGAGAGGGTGTTAATTGACTGTAAAATGAACAGCCCTGGCTCCAAGCACAAACATTAAAAAAACAGTGGGGAGGCACAGTAGAAACAAACTAAGCAAATTAAAATAAAATAAACAAATAAAAAGGAAAAAGAAAAAAATAACGAAAAATAAAAAGGGGACCCGTCATGCTTTGAAATTATTGAACTCAGTATTCAGTCCGGCAGGCTGTAATGTGCCTAATCGATAAATGAGATACTGTTCCTCGAGCTTGCGTTGATGTTCACTGGAACACTGCAGCAATCCCAGGACAAAATAACCCACACCACATGGTAATGGAAACTGGGATCAGAGTAATAACCCACACCACAGAGTAATAGAAGCTGAGAACAGAGTAATATTCACACCACACAAGTGCCAGGCAGTGATCATCTCCAACAAGAGAGAATCTAACCATCTCCCCTTGACATTCAATGGCATTATCATCGCTGAATCCCCCACTATCAACATCCTAGGGGCTACCATTGACCAGAAACTGAACTGGAGTAGCCATATAAATACCGTGGCTACAAGAGCAGGTCAGAGGCTAGGAATCCTGCAGCGAGTAATTCACCTCCTGACTCCCCAAAGCCTGTCCACCATCTACAAGGTACAAGTCAGGAGTGTGATGGAATACTCTCCACTTGCCTGGATGGGTGCAGCCCCAACAACACCCAAGAAGCTCGACACCATCCAGGACAAAGCAGCCCGTTTGATTGGCACCCCATCTACAAACATTCACTCCCTCCACCACCGATGCACAGTGGTAGCAGTGTGTACCATCTACAAGACGCACTGCAGCAACGCACCAAGGCTCCTTAGACAGCACCTTCCAAACCCGCGACCTCTGCCAACTAGAAGGACAAGGGCAGCAAATGCATGGGAACACCACCACCTGCAAGTTCCCCTCCAAGTCACACACCATCCTGACTTGGAACTATATCGCCGTTCCTTCACTGTCGCTGGCTCAAATTTCTGGAACTCCCTTCCTAACAGCACTGTGGGTGTACCTACCCCCACATGGACTGCAGCGGTGCAAGAAGGCAGCTCACCACCACCTTCTCAAGGGCAATTAGGGATGGGCAATAAATGCTGGCCTGGCCAGCGACGCCCACATCCCATGAATGAATAAAAAATTTTTTTTTTAAAACAACCCACACCACTAGTAACAGAAACTGAGATCAGACTAATAACCCACATCAGAGTAGCAGAAGTTGAGATCAGAGCAATAACATATAGCACAGAATGACAGAAACTGTGATCAGTGTAGTAATATACACCATGTGGTAACAGAAACTGAGATCAGAGTAATAACATTCAACACGGAGTAATAGAAACTGAGATCAGAGTAAGAGTATGCACCAGAGTAACAAAAACTGAGATCAAAGTGATAACCCACGCCCCACAGTAACTGAAACTAAGATCAAATTAATCATTTACAGTACAGCACGTGAGGAACTGAGATTAAAGTGAAAACTCACATTACAAGTTATAGGAGTAACTGCAGTGATTACTCACATTAGAGAGTAATAGAATCTGAGATAACAGTTATAACTCTCAGAGTCATCAGAGTAATATGAGCTAAGATTACAGTGATAACCCAAATTATAGAGTAATAGAATTAGAACTCAGCAATAACTCACTCTATAGTGTAATAGAAATTGAGATTACTCTGATGATTGATGCCACAGCGTATTTGGAACTGAAGTAATATCCATAACACACGAGAGTAAAGGACCTACTATCAGAGTAATAATCAATACTACAGCGGAATCGAATTTCAGAATACAGCACAAACTCACTCTTCTAATAGTAACTGCGATTACAGTCACAGGGATTCTCAGCATGTGGGCATCACTGGGAAGATCGGCATTTGTTTCCCATCCCTAATTGTCCCTGAGAAAGTGGTGAAGATGCACCCACAGTGCTGTTAGTGAGGGAGTTCCAGGATTTTGACCCAAGCACTGATTCTTGCGGTACCCCATTAGCTACAGCCCGCCGACCTGAAAATGACCCATTTATTCCTACTGTCTGTTTTCTGTTCGTTAACCAGTTCTCAATCCATGCCAGTATATTCCCTCAATCTCATGTGTTGAAGTTAGGAGCCGCTGTCACTTTGAGGGCCAGAGGCATAGTATGTCCACCAAAGCCCATCGGCTGCAGATCATGTTACAGCAGTGCACAGAGGTGTGTCACCGCCTCTCTGGACATCCGCAGTCACCTCCGACACTGGCGTTCAGACATCTGCAAGTATGTCATGCGGGACCTGTAGATGCGCGGTGTTCTGTAATGCCAAATGCGCTTTGGGGGCTGCTGCTGCTCTCGTCCAGGGGCTTCCACATGGGCTGTGTTCTGCCTCTTGGTTCTGCCTCCGGCAGATATGGCTCCTCACAAAAAGTAGTTCAATAGATCACCAGGGAAAGGGGTACTGAAAAAATTATTGGAACAAAAAGCTGACATGTACCCAGGTCCTGATGGACTTCATCGTAAGGTTTTAAAAGAAGTGGCTGCTAAGATAGTAGATGTAATGGTTTTAAATTTCCAAAATTTGCTACATTCTGGAAAGGTCCCATCAGATTGGAAAATAGTGAATGTGACTCCTCTATTGAAGAAAGGAGGGAGAAAGAAAGTAGGAAACTACAGGCCAGATAGCTTAACATTTGTCATAGGGAAAATGCTGGAATCTATCATTAAGAAGGCAAGAGTGGGATACTTAGAAAATCTTAATGTAATCAGGTAGCATCAACATGGATTTATGAAAGGGAAATCATGTTTGACTAATTTATTGGAGTTCTTTGATGGAGTAACAAACAACATAGATAGAGGGGAACCTGTGGATGTGCTATATTTAGATTTCCAGAAGGCATTGATAAGGTGTCACATCAAAAGTTAATAAGCATAATAAGAATTTATAGAAATATAGAAAATAGGAGCAGGAGTAGGCCATTCAGCCCTTTGAGCTAGCTCCACCATTCATTATGATTATGGCTGATCAACTCAGTAACCTGCTCCGGCTTTCGCCCCATACCCTTTGATCCCTTTGTACCCAAGAGCTATATCTAACTCCTTCTTGAAAACATACAATGTTTTGGCTTCAACTGCTTTCTGTGGTAGCGAATTCCACAGGCTCACCACTCTCTGGGTGAAGAAATTTCTCCTCATCTCAGTCCTGAAAGGTTTACCCCGTATCTTTAGACTATGGCCCCTGGTTCTGGACTCCCCCACCATCGGGAACATCCTTCCTGCATCTACCCTGTCAAGTCCTGTTAGAATTTTATAGGTTTCTATGAGATCTCCCCTCATGGTGTAGGGGGTGACGCATTAGCATGGATAAAGGACTGGTTGGCTAACAGGAAGCAGAGAGTAGGTATAATTGGGTCTTTTTTGGTTTGGCAAGCTGTAACTGGTGGAGTGCCATAGGGATTACTGCTGGGGCCTCAATTATTTACAATTTATATCAATGACTTGGATGAAGGGACCAAATGTATGGTTGCTAAATTTGCTGATGACACAAAGATAGGTAGGAGAGTAAGTTGTGAAGAAGACATAAGGAGCTTGCAAAGGGATATAGACAGGTTAAGTGAATGGGGAAAAATTGGCAAATGGAGTATAATGTGGGAAAATGTGAACTTGTCCACTTTGGCAGGAGAATAGTAAAGCAGTATATTATTTAAATGGAGAGAGATTGCAGAACTCTGACCTACAGAGGGATGTACCTGGTAATGAAGCACAAAGGGTTGGTATGCATATACAGCAAGTGGTTAGGAAGGTAAATGGAATGTTGTCATTTATTGCAATGCAAATGAAATATAAAAGTAAGGATGTTTTGCTACAGTTCTATAGGGTAATAGTGAGACCACATCTGGATTACTGTGTACAGTTTTGATCTCCTTATTTCTGAAAGGACATAAATGCATTACAGACAGTTCAGAGAAGATTCACTGGATTGATTCTGGGATGAAAGGGTTATCTTATGAAGAAAGGTTGGACAGGTTGGGCCTCTATCTATTGGAGTTCAGAAGAATGAGAGGTGATCTTATTGAAACATATAAGATCCTGAGAGGACTTGACAGGATGGATGCTGAAAGGATGTTTCCCCTTGTGACTAGAACAGTTTAAAAATAAGGGGTCACCCATTTAAGACGCAGATGAGGAAAACTTTTTTCTCTCAGAGGGTCGTGAGTCTTTGGAACTCTCTTCCCCAGAGAGTGATGGATGGTCATTGAATATTTTTAAGGCAGAGGTAGATAAATTCTTGACGATCAAGGGAGTCAAATGGTAGAAAGATTTAGAAAAATGAAAGCCCGTGGGATACAAGGGAATGTGGCAGGTTGGATCCAAAATTGTCTCAGTGACAGGAAACAAAGGGTAATAGTCAACGGATGTTTTTGCATCTGTGCAATGGAAAGTAGTTTCCAGTGGCATTCCACAGGGCTCAGTGCTGGGTCCCTTGCTGTTTGTGGTATATATTAATGATTTGGACTTAAATGTGGGAGGCATGATTGGGAAATTTTCAGATGACACAAAAATTGGCCGTGTAGTTGATAGTGAAGAGGATAGCTGTAGACTCCAGAATGACATCAATGGTTTGGTTGAGTGGGCGGAAAAGTAGCAAATGGAATTCAATCCGGAGATGTGTGAGGTAATGCATTTGTGGAGGGCGAACAAAGCAAGGAAATACACAATAAACGGGAGGATATTGAGAGGGGTAGAAGAAGTGAGAGACCTTGGAGAGCATGTCCACAGGTCCCTGAAGGTGGCAGGACAGGTAGATAGAGTGAAGAAGGCATATGGAATGCTTTCCTTTATTGGCCGAGGTATAGAATACAAAAGCAGGGATGTAATGCTGGAACTGTATAAAACTCTGGTTATGCCACAGCTGGAGTATTGTGTACAGTTCTGGTCACCACATTACAGGAAGGACATAAATGCTGTGGAGAGATACAGAGGAGATTTAAAAGAATGTTTCCAAGGCTTGAAAGATGCAGCTATGTAGAAAGATTGGATCGGCTAGGGTTATTTTCCTTAGAACAGAGGAGGCTGAGGGGTGACTTAATTGAGGTGTACAAAATTATGAGGGGCCTAGATAGAGCAGACAGGAAGGATCTGTTTCCCCTGCAGAGAGGTCAATTACCAGGGGCACAGATTTAAGGTGATTGGTAGAAGGATTAGAGGGGCATGTGGGAAAAACTTTTTCACCCAGAGGGTGGTGGGAGTCTATAATTTGCTGCCAGGAATAATGATGGAGGCAGAAACCCTCAGTTATTTAAAAGGTACCTGGACCTGCACCTGAAGTGCTGTAACCTGCAAGGCTATGGACCAGGTGCTGGAAGGTGGGATTAGAATGAGCGGCTAGTTTTTTCGGCCGGCGCAGACAGGATGGGCTGAATGGCCTCCTTCTATGCCATAATTTTTCTATGATTCTATGGTATCGGAGGTAGGTGTGAAAGTGGGATTGAGGCCGCAATCAGATCAGCCATGATCTTATTAAATGGTGGAGCAGGCTTGAGGGGGTGAATGGCCTACTCCTGCTTCTAATTCGTATGTTCGTCTGGCTCTAGTTTCTAGACTATGCCCCCTAATCCTAGACTCCATAACCAGCTAAATCGTTTCTCTCAATATACCCCATCTGTTCCCCTTAATATCTTGAAAACCTTGATGAAATCGCCCCTTAACTTTCTAAATTTCAGGACACACAGCCCTAGTTTGTGTAATTGCTCCTTGTAATATAACCCTTGGAGGCCAGGTATCATTCTGATAAATCTCCACTGCGCTCCCTCCAAGGGCAATATATCCTTCCTGTTGTGTGCTGCCCAGAATTACTCACAGTTTTCCAAGTGTGGGTTAACCAGGTCGTTGTATATCTGAAGCATGACTTCTACCCCCCACGGTATTAAAGGCCTGCTCGGGTCTTCAATTGAAACCCGACCCGAGCCCAACAGAACCGCATCTGACCCGAGCCCAATCTGGCCCGAGTCCTTTGACTTTTTCCTGCGCCCGACCTGACCACCGGAATGAAGTTGATTATATTAAAGAGGTTGTGCTCTACCTCGGATGGACTCACTCACTGAAGACTAGAGTGGAGTCCAGATGCACGTTTCCCGCCTTCACATCCTGACTGTCACTGTGTCCCACCTGGCCCGACCCGAGCCCCAATACCAGACCCGGAAGAGCGACCTGGCCCGACCCGAACCCAACACATGTCGTTGGGCCCAGTCGGGTTTGGGTCGGGTAACCACGCTCTACCCTGTATTCTGGTCCTCGAGGTATAAAAGGCCAGCATTCCATTAGCTCTTTTGATTATTTTCTGTACTTCTTCATGGTATCTAGACCATTAAATCTCTTTAGACTGCCACTTTTTCTAGCTTTTCATCATTTATAAACTTCTCTGTTCTATCCTTTTTATGTCCAAATTGGATCACCTCACATTTGCCTACAGCGAAATCTATTAGCCAGTTTTGCCCATTCACTTAATCTATCAATAACAATTTGTAACTTTATGCTTCCATCTATGCTACTTAGAATGTTGCCTATTTTTATGTCACCAGCAAATGTGGATATGTTGCTTTCTATTCCATCATTTCAGTCATTAACAAATACGGTGATTTGGTGAAGCTCCAGCACATATCTTTCAGGACAACATTAGTCCATTCGGCCAATTAGAGTACCTGCCCATAATCCATATCCCAGTCTCCTTCTATTCAGCCAATTTCCTAACTAGGTGAATAATTTTCCAACATTTCCATGAACAGTCTCTTATGAGGGACTTTATCAAATGCCTTCTGGGAGTCTATATAAATAATATCCATAGACATTCCCCTGCCTATTACTTCAGTTACCTCTTCAAAAAATTGTCAGGTACGTCAGGCATGACTTCCTTATAAAAATCCATGCCGGATATCTCTGACCAACTGAATATATTCAAAGTGTTAGTCACCCTATCCTTAATTATAGCAAT
Organism: Heterodontus francisci; assembly: GCF_036365525.1. Classification (NCBI taxonomy): domain Eukaryota; kingdom Metazoa; phylum Chordata; class Chondrichthyes; order Heterodontiformes; family Heterodontidae; genus Heterodontus; species Heterodontus francisci. The sequence continues at coordinate 10,215,290 of NC_090399.1, forward strand.
TTCCTGACAACAGATCTTAGGCTAACAGATCTATAATTCCCTGGTTTCCCATTCCGAAATAGTGCATGGTAGAATGGTAAATGGAGCTGTCTGGAAGGCGTGTATCAGAAGGCCCAGAAAGGACCCTCCTGTCTCTCCAAATGATGTCTTCCCATGACTGTGTGAATGGATGGGGATAAATCAAACTTGTTGCCCAGCACTGAATGCTGCAACTCATTAATCAGATGTAATGCTTTGTGCTAGTGAGAGTACACATCACACAAAAGATGTCTGCCTGAACCTACATTGGTTCCTGATCCAGCATCGCCTCGAATTTTAAATTCTTTCTGTTAAAATTCTTCCATGGCATTTCCCCCTCCCTATCTCTGCAGCCTCCTCCAGCCTTAAAACTCACCTAGATGTCTGCACTCCTCCAATTCCAGCCTTTTGCACATCCCCTTCTTTAATCACTGCACCATTGGCGGCTGTGCCTACAGCTGCCTGGGCATCAACCTCTGGAATTCCCTCCCTAAACCTCTCCACCTCTCTACACCTCTACCTCCTTTAAGATGCTCCTTAAAACCTATCTCTTTGACCAAGCATTTGGCAACACTGTCCTAATATCTCCTTATGTGGCTCGGTGTTAAATTTTATTTCCTAATGCTCCTGTGGTATTTTGGGACATTTTACTAAGTTAAATCGTATAAATGTGAGTTGCTGTTGCTCCAGTCTTAATCCGTGGCCTATAATTGTTTCCAAGGAATCAGGAAATCCGGACACCCTTTTCCATGACAAGAACCTGCTGATTGCAACCCATGATCTATTTGCTGCTGGAATGGATACCACTGCTACCACCTTACGCTGGGGACTTCTCCTCATGATGAAGTATCAAGAGATTCAGAGTAAGAGTCAACAACAGCTTAGCCTAGAAATTCCTCTTGTGATGTTTGTTGTTCTGACCGCATGAGAAAGGGGTCTAGGGTTCCCTCTCAGCCTTCACCTGGTCTTACAGTAACAGGGTTTAGTTTTAAACACACCGTGTTTTTAGCTCCCCATTGGTGAACCCTTGTTCTCTGCTTTCCAATTAAAAGGCTCAGAAACCAGCCAAACAGTTTTTCTTAGGTTTGAAGAAGAAAAGTTGTAATTTATTAAACCTAAACTCTAATTCGGTTAACGCTTAAGGATACATGACGCGCCCACGCTAGCATGCATACGCTATACAGACATGCAGATAGAGACAGAAAAGAGCAGAAGAAATAAAGTAGACAGGTTTGTGGCCATATCTGAAGATGGTTTTGGTTTCTGTTCTTCAAGCTCACTGTAGAGTCCTTGATTGTAGGTAGGTCTTGCTTTTCGTTAGGGCCCAGTATTCTTCTTAAACCTTTTTCGATGTAGGAGACTTTTCTCTTTTGAGGTTCATGTGTCCTCAGTGGGTCCAGAGGCTTGTGAGAAAGAGATGGGAGCAGACAGGAGAGGTCTTCTCAGTCTAGGAACAAACAACCTTTTCCTTCTCAAACTGTCCGTACAATTTAAAAAAAAACAGGTTGCCCAGCAGGTTAGTCTGTGGCTAGATGGTTTGACCACATCTGCTTGTGGATTCGGCCATCTTAGCAGTCTTCCTGGAATGTGAGCTTCCTCACCCTCAATGTCTGATGATCAAAGTCCATTGTGGGTTAAATGGATAAGGGTGTTTCCACAAGCACTGTCTGTTAGTATGTAAATATCCTTCCAACAAATTGTCTAGTGATTTTTTAACAAGTCATTTTCTTCACTTCAGCAACAGTTTAAAAATTAATGTTCATATGAGCAAATTAATATGCAGGTGGGGAGATCTGCATGACATAGTGAATCGACACTTAATGATTCATCTGAAATGCTCTGCTATTTTAGTGTTCTGGTCAATGTCGATGCGAATGTTAAGCATGGCTCAGTGGGCAGCACTCTCACTTCTGAATCGGATAGTTGTGGCTTCAAGTCCTCACTCCAGAGACCTGAGCACTTAAGGAAGGCTGACAATCCTAGTCTAGTACTGAGGGAGTGCTGCACTGTTGGAGGTGCTGTCTTTCAGATGTGATGTTAAACTGAGTTCATACCTACCTTTCAGAGATGGACATAAAAGGTCCTTTGGCGCTAGTCAAATAAGAATGAGGTTTATCCTTCAAACAACAGCTAAAACAGATGATCCGGCCACTATTACATTGCTGTTTGTGGGAGCTTGCAGTGTGTAAATTGGCTACAACATTTCTTACATTACAACAGTGTCTATACAATATCTGTAGCTTTGGGATGTCCTGCAAAAGGTGCCGTGTAAATGCAAGTCTTTCTTTCCTTAACATTGTGGAATAGAATTACTACAAGAACATATTAACTGCTTGGTCAATCATATCAGTAACAGTCATTTCTGGGCTTGTGTTGATATATCTGAGAGTTTAAGATTGAGCCACATTATAACCAGGATCCAGAAAATCTTCTCCATCTCAAGTTTAGATTATAATGTAAGGCCACAGGAAGCTTTAGATCTTTAAATCCCAACAAGTATGTCTCTTTTTCACACATCAATCCCAGTCTCCTTTTCACCACATCCTTCAAATCTGTTCACATTAGAAAAGCATGGAATTATCTCAACCTCATTATAGTCTCCACTTCAAATGCTGTTTGTGGTAACATATCATCCTTTGGGTCAAAATTATTTCTCCTAACTTCCTAATTGTGCCCTTTATATTTCAACCCATTCATGGGTTGGCCTGTGCTGGCAAGGCCTGCATTTATTGCCCATCCCTAATTGCCTTCTTGATATACTGCAGTCCATGTGGGGTAGGTACACCCACTGTGCTGTTAGAGAAGGAGTTCCAGGATTTTGACCCAGCAACAGTGAAGGAACGACGCTAAATTTCCAATCAGGATGGTGATCTAAATCAGTGATTTAGAGGGGAAACTGCAGGTGGTGTTGCCATGTTTCTGCTGCAGTTGTCCTTCTAGGCAGTAGAGGTCGCGGGTTTGGAAGGTGCTGACTCTTGGTTCTTTGCTGCAGTGCATCTTGTACCTGGTACAAACAGCTACCACCATGCGTTGGTGGTTCTGGGAATGGTTGATTGAGTTAGTCGATGAGCTGATCAAGCAGACTGCTTTTTCCTGGTGGAGTTAAGCTTCTTTGTATCATATTGTTTTTGCATTACCTTGATGTTTTTATTTATATTATTCCTGCATTATATGACTTACATCCCTGTCTGTCCTAAAGTAAAGTGATGTCTTACCTGTTTCTGTTTCAGAGAGAGTTCAGGAAGAAATCGACCAAGTGATCGGATCAAAGCGATGTCCCAGAATGGAGGACCAGAAGCATATGCCCTACACTCGTGCAGTTATACATGAGGTCCAGAGGTTTGCGAACATTGCGCCAATGGGTGTTCCTCGGGAAACGACCGTGGACATTAATTTCCGAGGATATTTTATACCTAAGGTAGGCTTTGGTTGGTACCTTGTCTCTTTCAAGTTATATTTTCTTTGGCTTCCCCCATCTGGAGCTCGACATACTTCAGGCTGGTGACGTACTCCAGGTCTTTACCAATCTGACCACCAGAGATGCATGGATGGCCCTGGAATGTCAGGTTCTTGTTTTGGAACACTTCCTCACATATGAAGTGTCAAATCATATCTGTAGATCCTCATTTTCTGACTTGATGATTCCCATTGGAATTCCAACATGTGCCGCTCAATATAAAGAGGAATCGGGTGTCATTAATATGTGCATCAGAAGTCAAGGATACAAGAAAGCATCGGGTAATTAAATATGGTCAAAAAATCTTCAGTTCTCATTTCTAAATTCTTTTATTCTAAACCTGACCTCCATTTACTTTTTTATCATGAGTAGCAATTTAAAAGAAGTGGAAATCAGTCCTATCTCATTCATTTCTCGGATGAGATATTAAATGAAGGCCCCGCCTGCTCTCTCAGGTGGACACAAAAGATCCGACAACACAATTTCAAAGAAGAACAGCGGAGTTATGCCCCGTGCCATCTGAATATACAAACATACAAATTAGGAGCAGGAGTGGGCCAATCGGCCCTTCGTGCCTGCTCCGCTATTTAATAAGTTCATGGCTGAACTGATTACTCTACATCTCGTCTATCCCCAATAATCTTCCACCCCCTTGCTTATCAAGAATCTATCTACCTCTGCCTTAAAAATAACCAAAGACTCTGCTTCTATCGCCATTTGAGGAAGAGAGTTCCAAAGACTCTCAACCCTCTGAGAGAAAAAAAATTCTCATCTCTGTCTTAAATGGGCGACTCCTTATTTTTAAACAGTGACCCCTGGTTCTAGATTCTCCCACAAGGAGAAACACCCTTTCCACACCCGCCCTGTCAAGACCTCTCAGGATCTTATATGTTTCAATCCTATCGCCTCTTACTCTTCTAAATTCCAATGGATACACGCCTAGGCTATCCAATCTTTCCTCATAAGACTGCCCGCCCATTCCAGGTATTAGTCTAGTAAACCTTCTCTGAACTGCATCCAATGCATTTACATCCTTCCTTAAATAAGGAGACCAATACTGTACACAGTACTCCAGATGTGGTCTCACCAATGCCCTGAATAGCTGAAGCGTAACCTCCCTGCTTTTGCATTAAATTCCCCACACAGTAAACGATAACATTCTATTAGCTTTCCTAATTACATGCTGTACCTGCATATTAATCTTTTGCGAGTCATGCACTAGGACACCCAGATCCCTTTACATCTCAGACCTCTGCAATCTCTCACCATCTAGATAGTATGCTTTTTTAAAATTCTTCCTGCCAAAATGGACAATTTCACATTTTTCCACATTATACTCCATTTGCCAGATCTTTGCCCACTCACTTAACCTATCTATCTCCCTTGGTAGCCTCCTTACGCCCTCTTCACAACTTACTTTCCTACCTATCTTTGTGTCATCAGCAAATTTAGCAACCATACCTTCAGTCCCTTCATCTAAGCCATTTACATAAAAGTTAAGGCCCCAGCACAGATCCCTGTGGCACGCAACTTGTTGCATCCTGCCAACCACATAATGACCCATTTATGCCTACTCTCTGTTTCCTGTTAGCAAGCCAATCTCCTATCCATGCCAATATGTTACCCCCTACACCATGAGCTTTTATTACTGAAATAACCTTTGATGTGGCACCTTATCAAATGTCTTCACAGCACATGTAACTCCCTCCAAGAACGCCAATAAATTTGTTAAACATGATTTTCCTTTCACAAAACCATGTTGACTATGCCTGATTACCTTGAATTTTTCTAAGTGCCCTGCTTTAACATCTTTAATAATAACTTCTAACATTTTCCCTAAGACAGATGTTAAGCTAACTGACCTGTAGTTTCCTGCTTTCTGTCTCCCTCCCTTTTTGAATAAAGGAGTTACATTCGCTATTTTTCAATCCAATGGAACCTTCCCCGAATCTAGGGAATTTTGAAAAATTAAGACCAACGCATCAACTATCTCACTAGCGACTTCTTTTAAGACCCTAGGATGAAGTCCATCAAGACTCAGGGACATATCAGCTCGCAGCTCCAACAATTGTTCAGTACCACTTCCCTGGTGATTGTAATTTTCTTGAGTTCCTCCCTCAATTCCATTTCCTGACTTACATCTAATTCTGAGATGTTACTTGTATCCTCTATAGTGAAGACTGATGCAAAATACCTGTTCAATTCATCTGCCATCTCCTTATTATCCATTCTTAATTGCCCAGACTCACTTTCTTTAGGACCAACGTTTACTTTGTTAACTCTTCTTTTTTAAGTATCTATCTATCTGTCTTTATATTTCTAGCTAGCTTTCTCTTGTACTCTAATTTTTCCTTCCTTATCAATCTTTTAGTCATTCTTTGCTTTTTTTTATATTCTGTCCAATCTTCTGACCTGCCTCCCATCATTGCACAAAAATCTAGACTTTTTCTTTAAGTTTGATACTGTCTTTAACTTTTTTGGTTAACCATAGATTGTAGGTCCTCCCCTTGGAATTTTTCTTTCTCGTTGGAATGTATCTATTCTGTGTATTCTGAAATATCCCCTTAAATGTCTGCCACTGCATCTCTATTAACCTATCCCTTAACCTAATTTGCCAGTTCACTTTAGCTGCCCTCATAATTGTCCTTATTTAAGTTTAAGATATTAGTCTTGGACCCACTCTTCTCTCCCTCAAACTGAATGTAAAATTCAATAATATTATGATCACTCCTACCTAAGGGTGTCTTAACTATGAGGTCATTCATAGTTGGTTGGCTCATTGGTTGGCTCCAGAATGTACTGTTCCAAGAAATTATCCAAAAAACATTCTATGTGCTCCTCATCTAGGCTACCTCTGTCCATCTGATTTTTCCAGTCTATATGTAGGTTAAAGTCCCCCATGATTATCGCCATACCTTTCTGACAAGCTGCCATTATTTCCTCCTTTATACCCCATCCTACAGTGTGGTTAATGTTAGGTGGCCTGAACATCACTCCCACGAATGACTTCTTGCCTTTATGATTTCTCATCTCTACCCAAACTGCTTCTGCATCCTGGTTTCCTGAACTTAGGTCATCCCTCTCTATTGAGCTAATACCATCATTAATTGACAGAGCCATCCCTCCACCTTTTCCTAGCTTTCTGCCCTTCCTAAATGCCATGTACCCTTCAATATTCAAGTCCCAATCTATGTCATCTTGCAGCCATGAATCTGTAATGGTGGCACGTCGTACTTACTTATTTCTATTTGCACTCTCAGTTCATCTGTTTTATTAGATTGCCACGTGCATTTAGGTACAGAGCATTTAGTTTTGTCCTTTTATTATTTTTGTAACCTCTAGCCTTATCTGTTGATTTACTCTTAGATTAGTATGCTCTGCCACTTCCTGTCACAGTCTGTTTATCATTTCCCATATGAAAACTTTTCTCACTTACCTCGTGTCTACTCCTTGATTTATCATACCTTCTCCAATTTTCCCCCACTATTCAGATTAGAACCCTCTCTACGTCCCTAGTTATGCAGCTCGCTAGAACACGGCCCCAGCACAGTTCAGGTGAAAACCATCCCAATGGTACAGCCACCACTTTCCCCAGTACTGGTACCAGTGCCCCACAAACCGGAACCCACTTCTACCGCATCAGTCTTTGAGCCGCGCATTCATTTCTCTAATCTTATTAGCCCTATGCCAATTTGCACGTGGTTCAGGGAATAATCCAGAGATTATTACCTTGGAGGTTCTGCTTCTTAATTTGGTTTCCTGGGCCAATAGTTATTCCTAAACCAACATCCCTAAAAAAGGAGAGATTATCTGGTCATTTATCATAGAATTATCATAGAATTATAGAATCCTAGAAATTTACGGCATTGTAGGATGCCCATTAGCCCATCCTGCATGCACTGGCCGACAAGTAGCCATCCAGGCTAATCCCACTTTCCAGCTCTTAGTCCATAGCCTTGTCAGTTATGGCACTTCAAGTGCATATCCAAGTACCTTTTAAATGTTATGAGTATTTCTGCCTCTACCACCCTTTCAGGCAGTGAGTTTCAGATCCCCAACACTGTCTGGGTGAAAACATTTCCCCCAGAATCCCCTTTAAACCTACCTCTTACTCTAAATCTATGCCCCCTTGTTATGGACCCGTCAACCATGGGGAATAGGGCCTTCCTATCCTCTCTATCCAGACCCTTCATCATTTTATACACTTCAATGAGGTCTCCCCTCAACCTCCTCTGTTCCAAAGAAAACAACCCTAGCCTATCCAATCTTACCTCATCACTAAAATTCTCCAGTCCAGGAAAATCCTGGTAAACCTCTTGCGTACCCTCTCTAGTGTAATCACATCTTTCCTATAGTGCGGTGAGCAGAACTGTACTGCAGTTTCTTTGCTCGCTGTTTGGGGGAACTTGCTCGGTACTAATTGCCTGCCAGGTTTCCCTTTATTACAACAGTGTGTACACTTCAAAACAGTGTTACATTGGTTGTTAGCTGCTGTGGGATCTCCTGAGGTGTTAAAGAGATGAAAATTCTTTATTTCTTTACCTCATGGCCTGCCCGTGTTTGTGGGGACATGGGGCAGAAGTGAAATTGACTGAAATAAACAAGAGAAAAAAGCTGCTTTACCCCAGGTTCAGGTTGAATGATAAGATAATGAGGTGTCGGGGTTGTGGGGGGGGGTGGGGAGGGGTGGGGGAAGCAGGGACCAGACTGCCCAATAGGAGGTCTATGCAGGCAATGCTTCCCACTAGGAGCATAACTGCGTGTAATTACCTCCAGTGAGCTCCAGGACATCACTGCAGGAGTTCCTCAGGGTAGTGTCCTCGGCCCAACCATCTTCAGCTGCTTCATCAATGACCTTCCTTCAATCTTATGGTCAGAAGTGGGGATGTTCGCTGATGGTTGCACAATGTTCAGCACCATTCGCAACTCCTCCGATAATGAGGCAGCTCATGTCCAGATGCAGCAAGACCTGGACAATATCCAGGCTTGGGCTGATAAGCATCAAGTAACATTCACGCCACAAGTTCCAGGCAATGACCTTCTCCAACAAGAGAGAATCCAATCATCTCCCCTTGACATTCAATGGCATTACCATCGCTGAATCCCCCACTATCAACATCCTGGGGTTACCATTAACCAGAAACTGAACTGCACCAGCCATATAAACACTGTAGCTGCAAGAGTAGGTCAGAGGCTAGGAATCCTGTGCCGGTAACTCACCTCCTGACTCCCCAAAGCCTGTCCACCATCTGCAAGGCACAAGTCAGGAGTGTGATGGAATACTCTCCACTTGCCTGGATGGGTGCAGCACCAACAACACTCAAGAAGCTCAACACCATCCAGGACAAAGTAGCCCCACTTGATTGGCACCCCATCCACAACCTTAAGCATTCACTTCCTTCACTACTGAAGCACAGTGGCAGCAGTGTGTCCCATCTACAAGATGCACTGCAGCAACTCACCAAGGCTCCTTCAACAGCACCTTCCAAACCCACTACCTCTACCATCTAGAAGGACAAGGGCAGCAGCTGGGAACACCACCAAGCCACATGCCATCCCGACCTGGAACTAAACTGCCGTTCCTTCACTGTCGCTGGGTCAAAATCCTGGTACTCCCTTCCAAACAGCACTGTGGATATACCTACCCCACATATGGACTGCAGCGGTTCAAGAAGGCAGCTCACCGCCACCTTCTCAAGGGCAATCAGGGGTGGGCAATAAATGCTGGCCCAGCCAGCGACGCCCACATCCCATGAAAGAAGAGTCAGCCAGTAGCTCTTCCTTGCACCCAGTGACTACTGAATGACAGACGTCTGGGAGGAGGTTGTGGGGGTGAAATTAGGCAGTGGTGGAAGGATGGAAAGGAAAAACAGAAGGAACTGATTTTGCCATCCATTACACCGACCGCCTGATATTCCCACTGTCTAATTTTACACCCTGCTTGTTTAATCTTAGCCTGGAGAGCCATGGGTGAAGCCATGCGACAAATCCTTTCCTGTGCTGAAAGCTGAATACTGCAATAACTACAGTGATTTTCGTATCATTGCTTTTGTGTCAGAGTCATCGAATCATAAAGTCATTACGGCACAAAAGGAAGTCATTCGGCCCATCGAGTCCATGCTGGCTCTCTGGCGAGCAATCCAGTCAGTCCCATTGCCCTGCTGTGTTTTCAATAATAAGACTCACTATAATCATATAGTGTTAGCATTTTAAGGCCTTCTCAGTGTCTCTGCATAATGAATCATATTTTAAGTGGCAGCGACTATTAATATCTCATTCAAAGGACCAGAGCTCAGACAATGCAATGCTCCTCTGCACTGTGCTACAATGCCAGCATAGGGTAGGAAGTGCAACACTGAAATGGTCTTGAACCTGGAACAATGCCACAGTTAAAAATAAATTTGGTCTACCAATACATCTCATGTGGCATCTAAACAATGACATCATAGCAACGGCAGAGCTGTCACGTCTCTATAGCAACAGAGCGACTCACTGTGAGATCATCAGCTTAGTAACCATGTAAGTGTCATTAGAAACTTGTCGCCAGGCCAACTTTTCTTCTCTTCTCTTCACCTTTTCCAAGGGATCGTGTATTTTTCCATTGCTGACCTCCGTGCTTTACGATAAAACCCAATGGGAAAAACCGGATGAGTTCAACCCGGCTCACTTTCTGGACGAGGAGGGGAAGTTTGTGAACAAGGATGCCTTCATGCCTTTCTCTGCAGGTAAGTTACTGATCACCTGCCCAAGTGCATCTTCACTATCTTCGAATATCAGCCTGTGGAGGGAGTCAGCCTATGGCGCATTGCTAACATTCCTGCCTCTGAATCAGAAAGTGCAGCATTTGACCCCAGCTCATGCCTCCGAATTCTGGGCTAACATGCAGTGGGATGTTCTCATCAAGTGTGTGTGGGTGCCTTCCTCCTCACTCATTGCATGGGTGTAGGAGCCAATAATACACTCCCACCGCACAGGACTATCCCTTCCTTATGGGCTGGTATTGAGCTGGTCATGCCCATGGTAGGATTATTCATGTTGCAGACTGCCAATCAGCCTGAAAATTTGCCCATTACTTCATGCTGTTCTCCAAAGGATCGGTGCAAAGCTACATCACCAGATAGAGATATCTCTCGACAGTGCTTTACAGTAAAGTGGGCAGCCTACTTTATCGATCCATGTTTTGGGAGATCACATATATCATTGCTACCCCAGTCTACAGGGAGCGAGCTCAATGACTGTCTCTGTGCCTGTGTAGTTAATGGTCACTCGTCACGGTGAATTTACCCACTCAAATATTGGGAATGGTGAGCTGTGGTTTTCACCATCGAGTTGTATGTGGTTTTTATTGATAATGTCTTTCTCCCAAGAACACAATATATTGCTTACACGACACAGCAAAGAGAAGAGGTGAATCCAAAGTGGTAAGTTGTTCCCATACTAATAGTGCCAGAGGTCATTTTGACACTATGCAAATTCTCTGTCATCACTCTGAAATCGTTCAGCTTCAACAAACTAAATGGCTTCCCTCCATCTGCGGTAATTTCCCGCTTTGCCCGTCCATTAGGGAACACCTCCGAGGTTTATGTCCATTGATTTCGGCGGGCACGGCAAACGGGCGGGTGATCGGTTTTGCCAGCTCAGTAGGCAGGGCTCTCACCTCCGAGCTAGAAAGTTGTGGGTTCAAGACCCACTCCAGAGACTTGAGCGCAAATATCTAGGCTGATGCTTCCAGTGTAGTACTGAGAGAGTGCTGCTCTGTCTGAGGTGCTGTCTTGAACAGAGACACTGCCTACCCTCTCAGGTGGACATAAAAGATCCCACAGCACAATTCTGTAGAAGATCCGGGGAGGACTGGCCAATATTGGTCCCTCAACCCAACATCACTTTCATAAATGATCTAGTCACTATTATGTTGCTGTTTGTGGGAGCTTGCTGTGCACAAATTGCCTGCTGCATTTCTTGCATTACAACAGTGACTATGCTGTAACAGTGCTTCATTGGTTGTAAAGCACTTTAGGGCATCTTTAGGTCATGAAAGGTGCTATAGAAATGCAAGTTCATTCCTTCTTTCCCCACCCCCTCCCCGCTCCGTGTTTGAAGAAGTCGGGTGTTTTCACTAAGTCTGCTTATGTTCTCGTTGGCTTTTGCAGGTCGCAGGATTTGTGCTGGAGAGACTTTGGCTAAGGTGGAACTCTTCCTCTTCTTTTCGACTATGCTCCAGAGGTTTCATCTGCACGCTCCACCTTCTGTCACTAACCTGGACATCACACCTGCTGTAGGAGCGATACTAATGCCCAAGCCTCACAAAATGTGCGCTGTGCCCCGTTAGATGCCAGTACCTGCCACCCACCAATACCTCAACCATGGATACGGTTTCTGGGACATACCAAGACTACTGAAGGGCCCCTATTTTAAAATGCCGAGCACCTAGAATTAATGCCAAGTGGCACTGATAGTCTGCTGGGGGAGCTCATACCTCTGTATTCATAGAGCCTTCACTAACTAGGCATGTTAGAAGCTGATGACAGATATAAACTCATCATTCTATACGTTGATTCTGTTTCCACATTACACCCAACTGCTATGGGAAAAATAGTTCTCCAGTGGTTATGCTAGCAACTTGCAACAAAACAAAAGCAAGGAAACATTGACCCCTGCAAGATGGATGATGTTAGAGAATTCAGCCCGAAGCAAGGAGAAAGACTCCGAGGAAATAGTAGTGGCACACTCCTTTATACCCATTGTTTTAATGCTTCTTACTCATAGCCCTTACACTAAGAGTCAAATAAAACATAACCCCTCTTTAGCATGTATTTCTGTATGATATTAAAAAAGAGTCAATTGTGCATTACCTACATTGACATAATAATATCTTTGTTTGATGGATAGGTTTTTGTAAATGTGCTGCCCACAGTTGAGCTGATGTAGGTGGTGTTGGGACGAATCCCAATTAGAGTATCTGTTCTTTTTTAAATTCATTTATTCATGGGATGTGGACATTGCTGGCTCCCGCAGTGCTGTTATGGAGGAAGTTCCAGATTTTGACCCAACGACAGCGAAGGAACGGTGATATAGTCCCAAGTCAGGATGTTGTGTGACTTGGAGGGGAACTTGCAGATGGTGGTTTTCCCATGCATATGCTGCCCTTGCCCTTCTGTGTGGTGGAGGTCAGGGGTTTGGAAGGTGCTGTCAAAGGAGCCTTGGTGCATTGCTGCAGCTCATCTTCAATATGGTACACACTGTTGCCACTGTGCGTTGGTGGTGGAGGGAGTGAATGTTGAAGGTTGTGGATGTGGTGCCAATCAAGTGTCCTGGATGGTGTCGAGCTTCTTGAGTGTTGTTGGAGCTGCACCCATCCAGGCAAGTGGAGAGTATTCCATCACACTCCTGACTTGTGCCTTGTAGATAGTAGATTGGGAAGACAGGAGGTGAGTGACTCACCATAATATTCCCAGCCTCTGACCTGCTCTTATAGTTACAGCATTTAGATGGCTGGTTCAGTTCAGTTTCTGGTCAATGCGAACCCCCAGGTTGTTGATAGTGGGGAATTCAGCAATCGTAATGTAATTGAATGTCAAGGAGCGATGGTTTGATTCCCTGTTGTTTGAGATGGTCATTTGTGTGGCATGAATGTTACTTGACACTTATCAGCCCAAGCCTGGATATTGTCGAGGTCTTGCTGCATTTGGACACGGGCAGCTTCAGTATCTGAGGAGAATGGTGCTGAACATTGTGTAATCATCAGCAAACATCCCCACTTCTGATCTTATGATTGAAGGAAGGTCATTGATGAAGCAGCTGAAGATGGTTGGGCCTAGGACACTACCCTGAGGAACTCCTGCAGTGATATCCTGGAGCTGAGATAATTGACCTCCAATGACCACAACCATCTTCCTTTGTGCTAGGTATGACTCCAACCAGGGAAAGTTTTTTCCCAGATTCCCATTGACTTCAGTTTTGCTCGGGCTCCTTGATGCCATACTCGGTCAAATGTTGCCTTGATATTAATGGCAGTCACTCTCACGTCCCCTGTGGAATTGTTACTTTTAAATCTTAAATTGATAGACTGGGAGAACTGGCTAAGGTTAATTGGGTAAATAGACTGGAAGGTATGGCGGTAAATGAACAGTGGGAAACATTTAAAGAAAGAATTCAAAGGGTTCAACAAAAGTACATTCCATTCGAAAACAAAAATTCGTCCAGAAAGACCCATCCATGGTTCACTCAGGAAGTTAAGGAGAGTAATAGACTAAAAGACACTTACAATGTTGCAAAAAAATAGTAGCAAGTTTGAGGATTGGGAGTGTTTTAGAAACCAGCAAAGGACCACCAAAAAGTTGATAAAAAGGGAAAAGATAGAATGAGTAAACTAGCCAGCAATATAAAAACAGATTGTAAGATCTTTTATAAGTACATAAAAAGGAAGAGAGTAACTAAAGTAAATGTTGGTCCCTTAGAAATTATCATGGGGAATGAGGAAATGGCAGAGGCATTGAACAAATATTTTGTTTCTGTCTTCACAGTAAGAAAACACAAGTTCCATACCAGAAATAGGCAGTAACCTAGGTGATAAAAAGAGTGAGGAAATTAAGGAAATTGATATCAGCTGAGAAAAAGTATTGGAGAAATGTGAAGGACTAAAATCTGACAAGTCCCCAGGACCAGATGGCCTACATCCTAGGGTTCTGAAAGAGATAGCTGCAGAGATAGTGGATGCGCTGGCTATGATTTTCCAGAATTCCTTAGATTCAGGAATGGTCCCATCAGGTTGGAAGTTGGCAAATGTTATGCCACTTTTCAAGAAAGGAGGGAGAGAGAAAACAGGGAACTACAGCCAGTAAGCCTAAAATGAGTTGTGATGTAGTATATCTGGATTTTCAAAGGGCATTCGTTAAGAGCAGCATAAAAATTTAATAGGCAAGATAAGGGCTCATGGAGTTGGGGGTAATATATTAGCGTGGATAGAGGATTGGTTAACAGACAGGAAGCAGAGAGTGGGCAGAAATGGGGCATTTTCAAGTTGGCAGCAGTGAATAGTGGGGTGCTGCAAGCATCAGTGCTGGGGCCTCAGCGATTTACACTCTATATTAATGACTTGGATGAAGAGACAGAGAGTAATATATCTAAGTTTGCTGATGATACAAAGCTCAGTGGAAAGGTAAGCTGCAGTGAGGATATAGAGAGGTTGCAAAGAGATATAGACGGGATAAGTGAGTGGGCAACAAGATGGCAAATGGAGTATAATGTAGGGAAGTGTGAAGTTGTTCACTTTGGTCGTAAAAATAGAAAAGCAGAATGTTTTTTTAAAGGTATGAAACTGGTAAGTGTTGATGTTCAGAGAGACTTGGGGGTACTGTACAAGGAATGCACAAAGTTAACACGCAGGTGCAGCAGGCTATTAGGAAGGCAAATGACATGTTGGCCTTTATTAAGGGGATTGGAGTATATGAATACAGAAGTCTTACTAAAATTGTACAGGGCTTTGGTGAGACAGTACCTGGAATACTGTGTGCAGTTTTAGTCTCCACATTTAAAAAAGGATTTACTTGCACTGGAGGTGGTGCAGCGAAGATTTACTAAATTGGTCCCTGGAATGAAGGGGTTGTCCTATGATGAGAGGCTGAGTAAATTAGGCCGATATTCTCTGGCGTTTAGAAGAATGAGAGGCGATCTAATTGAGACATACAAGATTCTGAAAGGGCTTGATAGGGTAGAAGCTGAGAGATTGTTCCCACTGGTCAGGGAATCTAGAACACAGGGACACAGTCTCAGGATAAAGGGTCAATCATTCAGGACTGAGATGAGGTGAAATTCCTACACTCAAGGTTGTGAATCTTTAGAATGCTCTACCCCAGAGTGTTGTGGATGCTCCATCATTGAATATATTTAAGTCTGGGATAGATAGATTTTTGGTCTTGCAGGGAGTCAAGGGATATGGGCAGTGGGCAGGAAAGTGAAATTGAAGCCCAAGCTCAACCATGATCGTATTGAATGGTGGAGCAGGCTCGATGGGCCATCTGGTCTACTCCTGCTTCTATTTCTTGTGTTCTTGTGTTCTGTTAACCAAAGGTATGAAGGGATATGGAGCAAAGGTGGGTGTTTGGAGTTAGGACACAGACCAGACATGTTCTGATTGTATGGCGGCACAGACTTGAGGGGCTGAATGGCCTCCTCCTGTTATGTTCATATGTTCCTATAAGTCTCACGATCTTAGGTGGAAGGCAAAGGATAAATGCAAAGAATAAACGTTCAACAACTTTGAGGGAAAATAATTTGGGAAAATCCTTGTTGACCCCTGAAGTTGATGAAGCTCCAGGAGACTAGATGACATTGTGCCCCTCACCACCAGCCCCTCCGCCCCTACTCGAAGCCATGGCTCGTCTACCTTCTATATATTGATATGTTCACCAACCCCAGCAGCAGGCGACCATGATAACTGGATATCATGTCCTCCCACCCCCTCACCCAATTGCTTACTGTTAGCAGAGCCTTTATCCTTTATATATGTCCCCATTGTGTAGAGGGGCCAAAATTAGACACCGGTTTCTAGTTCAGGCCTCACCAAGGCCTACTATAAAGCACAGACAACTGGCAGTAATGGATTGGATGTAAACTATACCGTGGCATTATTTTGGAGAAGAGCAGGGGAGTTATACCCAGTATCCTGGCAAACATTTATTCCTCAATCAACATCACAAAAACAGATTATCTGATCATTATTACATTGCTGTTTGTGGGATCTTGCTAGGTGCAAATTAGCCATCACACCACAGGAGGGCGCTGTTAAGTCCAACCCCAATGGGTCGATAATTCAGCTCGCTATCAGAACGGGAGACGAAGTCCCGTGAGACTCTTGTGACATAACTTCAGCAGAACGGCCACAGAAATCCCAGTAAAGTAACATAAGCAGCAATCCCACTGCTTTTCCGAGGATTTCAAGGCTCTTCCGCTGAAGTGACAGCAGGTGATTGAAAAAAGACCCACAAAAAATGCAACAACAACTTGCATTTATATAGCACCTGCAATGCATTAAAATGTCTTAGGGTGCTTCACAGAAGCGTTAAGCAGACAAATTTTGACACCAAGGCACATGAGATATTAGGGCAGATGACCTAAAGCTTGGTCAAAAAGGGAGATTTTAAGGAGCGACTTAAAGGGAAGACAGTTTTAGGGAGAGAATTCCAGTGGTAAGGGCCTAGGCAGCTGAAGGTACAGGCCCAATGGTGCAGTGATGAAAACTGGGGATGCTCAAAAGGCTGGAATTAGAGGAGTGCCGAGATCCCAGAGGGTTGTATGGGTGCAGGAGGTTACAGAAGTGGAGAGGGGGCCAAGTCATGGAGGGATTTGAACATAAGGGCTGAGAATTTTGAGTGCTATTAGTTATGACTAGCAATGGTGAATAAAAAATGGTGGTGAGTTTCTTTCTATTGAACTAATACTTCTCCAAGTTTGTTTCTAGCAGATGAGATATACTTGTTAGCATTCTGAATGACACACACACACAGATAAGCAATCAATCACAAGCCTCAACAGGCCTAGCTGAAAGCATATTTTAGACATAAACCTAATTGAGAAGGGAATGGCATGAGCTGACAATGCCACATTCAACATTTTGCGAATGAAAGGAATTAGTTGCGTTGCAAAGTCCTGAACATCAATCATTCAACAGGCAGTGTCAAAAATATTTGTTTCTGACAACTTCTCTAATAGCATTTTTGTTGTGATCTAAAGAGTTTGTGCTTTAACAGGATCGAGCACCTCTCAAGCTCTATATAAATCCAGCTTCAATCAGGTAATCGCACTGAGAGACCTCATAGAACAGGAATATCAGCACAATTCATCATGTCATTGGACATGAAAAGAGTAATGCGCTCGGAATTTTACATTACCAATGAACAGACCTTGTCAGAAACTAATCAGTTTCACACTGCCCTCTCGAATGATTGATTTTCATGAGTGCGCAATGCAATTTACTGGGAGACCTGATTTTTCCAAGGATTTGCATTTTCACAGCCAAGCCCTTGGAAGCATTCGTACATCCAGAAAGGACAAGCAGGAGATGACTAACTGGTCCATTAAATCTGCCCCTTACTCAGGGAGCCTGGAGCATCACGACTCTTGGCATTTCTTCATGGACAAAGATTTTGAGCAGGTTGTACTCATTGGTTGCAGGCCCACTGGTGGCTAGTCAGGCCTTGACTGGCAGATTATCCCACAGCAGGTACAAGTGAAGGTGTAGTCGCTGCTGGGGGCAATTGGATCTATCCCTCGCGCCCTGTTCTTTTTCATGCTGGTTCTTTGCTCAGTCTCAAAGGTGTCTGTAGCCCTCCTGATGTAGCATCTCCAGGCATCACGATCTGCGGCCTGTGCTTCCCATGGTCGATGTGGCACACAGAGAGGGACTTCTTCAGGGAGTCCTTGAAACGTTTGCGTGGGGCTCTTCTGTTTCTTTTACCAGTGGTCAGTTCTCCATACAACACGATCTTGGGCAGGCGACTGTCATCCATCTGGGCAACGTGACCCGACCAACACAGTTGGCTTTGTAGGAGGATGGCCTTGATGCTGTTGATGTTGGCTGTTTCCAGGACTTCAATGTTTGTGGTGCAGTCCTGCCAGCGGATCTTGAGGATGCTGCAGAGGCAGCGCTGATGGAAGCTGATTGAGTATCATGACTAGGCCCTTCGTAAACCACCTCCCCACCCCTGCCCCCAGACTCCTGCAGCCATGTGATCTCCTTGGGGGTGGTGGAAATAAACAGGAGGAAAATATCCCATACAGTTTAGTTTTCTGTTCTGATCGACCTGAAACCGGGGCACTTTTAACCCAATGCACCCTCCACCACCAACGCACAGTGGCAGCAGTGTATACCATCTACAAGATGCACTTGCAGGTGGTGATGTTCCCATGCGTCTGCTGCCCTTGTCCTTCTAGGTGGTAGAGGTCACCAGTTTGGAAGGAGCTGTCCAAGGAGCTGTGCGACGGTGGTGGAAGGAGTGAATGTTGAAGGTGGTGGATGTGGTGCCAATCAAACAGGCTGCTTAGTCCTGGATGGTGTCGAGCTTCCTGAGTGTTGTTGTCTTCAATGGAAATGGAACTGGGGACAGATGTAAAATGAGATTCCAACTCACTATCATCCATCTCACATCATCGCACTGTCAAGATCTGACCCAAAGTCTGCTGTCCAACAAGACACTCTGAGAAATGAGGAGTACTATCTTATTACCACATTTGTGTCAGCACTATTCTTTTTAAAAGATGTTTATTGACCTTCTACTCATTAACCACAATATCCAGATAAAGCATTGTGCTCTGTTTGTTTAGTGATTAGCTGAAACACAATGCAAACATGCTGCAACTAACAGCACCAACGGTGTTCTGGAGTTCAAATGATGAATATCTTTTCATTATTCCTGCACGAGTAGAATTAGAGGACATGGGTTCAAACTTGTAAATTTTTAGGATTCTCAAGGGGTATCATATTAACCAAACCCACGCAGGGGCCAATTGATTTAATGGGATTGCCCTTATCCTATCTGTTTTCCACATTGACTTCAATAAACTACTCACTCTGCCCCAATAAAATGCTGTACACTCAACAATGCGCACTAGTCCAAACTCAGTTGAAAAACCTAAATTCACTGAGTAAACATTTTCACCTCGTATTATACATCCTTGTAGATCCGGGCCACCTTCTGAAGCTGACCCAAACTATTCATAACCTTGGCCGCCTATTTGACATTGAGCTGAGCATCTCACCCCATAGCCTCCCCATCACCAAGACTATCAACTTCCACCTCTGTAATATCACCAATCTCCACCCCTACATCAGCTCATCCTCATCCATGTCTTTGTTACCTCCAGGCTCCAATATTCCAATGTTCTCCTGATTGGCTTCCCATTTTCCACCCACCATAAACTTGAGCTGATCCAAGACACTGCTGCCTGTGTCCTAACTCGCACCAAGTCCAGTTCACTCATCATCCCTGTTCTCACTGACCTACACTGTCTAGTAATGCCTCAAATGTAAAATGTTCATCCTTTTGTTGGAATCCCTCCATGGTCTCTCCCTTCCCTATCTCTGTAACCTCCAGCCCTACCGTTCTCCGAGATCTCTCTGCTCCTCCAATTCTGCATCTTGCGCATCCCTGATTTTAAACTCCCCAACATTGGTGGCTGTGCCTTCAACTGCCCAGACCCTAAGATCTGGAATTTCCTCTCCAGTGTTTCACCCTCTGTGACCATAACATTCCATGATGTTTGACATACTAGAAGTTGTCCAGGTCAGCGAGCATGTCTACTCACATTATTACTGAATGTTTACTGGAAGGCATTTTCTGTATCAGTCAATGACCTCAAACACGTGACCCACAGCATGTACTGGCATCAGCCATTGTGAGGTTCAAGTAAGCTTTCTATTGTGCAATGATGCAACGAATAGGCAGACTGGAAACCTGGTGCCAGCCTTCCGGCATGAAGTGAAAGTAGAAAGAAGGTTAAGACACACGTTGACTTCCTTTCCCCTTCCCCCCACCCCCCCCCCCCCACCCCCGACCTTGAATAAGTAGCTTTTTTCATCAATAGAGGAAACTGTGGGACCATTTGACTTCTAAAATGGGTCTTAATGGTTACAATGCCAATGTGATCATGGTTTGCTATCCCTCTTTTCCTCCTCAATCGCTTTACAGCCTTTTAAATGCTCAATCACTTTCTCCACCACTTTTCATCGTCCAACTCCACGGTTACCATCCCATCTTGGTTCCATTCACAGTTTTCCCTCCTGACCCTGCACCGGCAAGTTCACAAGTTATTAAAAACTTCAGCTCAGTTGGATAAAGCCACAAAAATCCAAATGGCATACTGGGTTTTATGGCAAGAGGTGTGAATAAATAAGTCTTTGTGGAGAAGGGTCAAAGGGCCGAATGGCCTACTCTGATGCTACATCTTATGTTCAACCTGCTGTTTTAGTGATGTTGGTTGAGGGATAAATATTGATCAGGGCACCAGGGAGAACTCCCCCGCTCTTCTTCACGTAGTGTCCTGGAATCTCTGTACATTCACCTGGGAGGGCAAAGAGGGCCAGTTTAGCATCTTATCTGAAAGACAGCACCTCCGACAGTGCAGCACTCCCTCAGCAGTGTGCTGGGAGCATAAACCAAGACTTTGTGCTTAAGTCCTGGATTGGAATTTAAACCCACAACTTTCCAACTCAAAGGTGAGAATGCTACCAACTGCAGCATGATGCTCAACCTTTCAAAAGAAATATAGCAGTCACATTTTTTTTGTGTGTACAAATAATTTGTTGTATTTGATTTGAAGAGGAAGAGAAATAATTGTCACAGGAAACAATTAAATAGCTGCTGCAAAGGTTTCCTCCACCTTCCTTATAATCCAATTGCAGGCCAACAGAATTTGGAATATGAAGGGCCTCTGGAAAGAATTAGGAACATTCTCTCACAGTGGGACAAATAGAAATATTTATCATTTTATCCATCGTGGGGCTCTTAAGATGGCCTCCCACTTCGAAGACATGATAGAAGTAGGGTTGCTAACCCTCCAGGATTGCCCTGGAGTCTCCTGGAATTAAAGACTACTCTCCAAGTCACTGCGGCAAGAAGCCCAGTCAAAAACGGTGCTTTTTAAAAAGAATTCTTGGAACACGTTTGCTTATTAATTATAAAACTATTGGAAATAGAAAAGAAGACAGTTTTTCCCACAGCCGTGGGAAGATGAAGCATTGCGAGAATGGACGTGTCAGGTGACCAAAGGCAGGAGTGTGGTTGGGGGTTGGGGGCAGGTCGTTTGGAGACTGGAAAGTCATGTGATGACACCTCCAGGAATATGTCCAATCAGAGTTGGCAACCTGAACAAGAAGTGGGCCTCAAGCTTATGATAATTGAGTGGATGCTTGTTTTTTCCCTCTGCAAATGAAAGTGGGGGACTTCGAAGTGGAAGGTGGGGGGGTGGGGTAGGGATTGTTGATTTGTACTATGGGCAGGATCACAGCTTAGCGATTGGCAGCAGGGCTCAGCTGACTTTAACGGAAGATGTTGTCATGGACCCCAGAGAGTGGGGAGTCACCTGCACCAGGCAAGTTCATCGGAAGGCTCGGTGGAGGGGGTGGCTGCTGAAATTGTAGCTGGGGAGACGGGGTGAGGTAAGCATGTGAGACCTAACATGTCCTATTTGGAGCCTGATGTTCCTCACAGCCCATATAAGGAAGTTTGTTAAAAAATTTAAACGTGTACACTTATTTTGGCATTTATTGCTAAAGGAATAGAGTATAAAAGTAGGGAAGTGTTGCTGCAACTGTACAAGGTATTAGTGAGACCACACCTGGAATATTACGTACAGTTTTGGTCCCCTTACTTGAGAAAGGATGTAGTTGTTTTGGAGGCAGTTCAGAGGAGGTTCACTAGATTGATTCCAGAGATGGGGGGGGCTTGTCTTATGAAGAGAGATTGAGCAGTTTAGGCCTTTACTCTCTGGAGTTTAGAAGAATGAGAGGAGATCTAATTGAGGTATATAAGATGATTAAGGGGATTGATAAATGTAGATGTAGAGAGGATGTTTCCTCGTGGGGCAGTCCAGAATGAGAGGTCATAGTTTTAGGATAAGGGGTAGCGGATTTCAAACAGAGATGAGGAGAAATTACTTCTCTCAAAGGGTCGTGAATCTGTGAATTCACTACCCCAGAGTGCGGTGGATGCCAGGACATTGAGTAAATTTAAGGAGGAGATAGACAGATTTTTAATTAGAAATGGGTTGAAGGGTTATGGAGAACGGGCAGGAATGTGGAGTTGAGGCCAAGATGAGATCATATTGAATGGTGGAGCAGGTTCGAGGGGCTGAATTACCTACACCTGCTCCTAGTTCTTATGTTCCTATGTTCTTATATTATTTGAGCCTCTTCCGGCTCTGAATCCACATCCAGCAAGCTTTGGTCATGTGGAGAAATCGCTACTGTTCCCACTACCCAGATCTGAGGTAAAAATAGCAGTCAAGTCCCAATGTCATCACCAAAGCCTTATTTGCATATTTAAGAAAAGGGGTATCTTTTAATTTATAACCGCAGTCGGCCGGATCAGGGCAGGTGTGGAGGGGGTAAGTCTCTTCGTTCTATTTTACCTACCCTTCACCCTGTCGAGCAGGTGGGGTTTGGAGGGAGTTTAAACTGTCTCCATGGTTTCAGAAACAAAAGAGATTTTATCCTTTGGCAATCCCGCTGCAGAAATTCCAAATGGTCTCTGATTTCATCCCCATTAAAATTCAGTGTGCAATTTCCAGGAATGCAAAGCAGAAAAAAAATTCCTTATAATTTCATTAATAAGTGGTTGGTGAGGCGGGGGGGAGGGAAACATGCTCCTGTCTTTTCAAAACAAAGATTCAGATCCTTCAGGCTCAAAGACACTCACAAAACCAAGCTCACACTGCAGTCCTCAAGTCACTTAAAGATCCTCCATCTATTTGTAATGCAACGCTGCTCATCTGTCAATCTGCATGTTAATATCTATTTCGACTGCTTGACATAATGAGCAGCAGTTAAAGGGCTGCCGCAGTAGACATGAAGGCTTGGAAATTCCATGTGCAGTTACTTGACAAACCCAATAGTAGATTTTAAGGATGATGCATTAAAATGGAATATTCTCCAACAATACTTCATTTTGCTGATCTGTCTGATAGGTAAACTAATCAGAATAAAACTGATAAAAAAGCACGGCATAACAAAAGGAGGATTTTTTTTATTTTAAATATTCGTTTCATGGGATGTGGGTGACACACGGGCAAGGCCAGCATTTGTTGCCCATCACTAACTGCCCTTGAAAGTGAGAGTGCCAGTTAGTGCTGGTGGCATATCTCGTAAATGATTGGATGACTGATTAGCAATGCTGCACAAGTACATTAATCGTCAAAATCTTTATAACGATTTATGTTCTGAGAATGTTCGGACTGTTCAGCGATGTTGTATGTGAGGTACGACGCACACACGGTGAGGCTTTGGATTCAATACTCCCCCTACGACAGGCGTGAGGTCCAGTTCAGTAACTCCAGGCGGAGAATGCAAGTCAAACTTCTGCAGCAAAATTACAAAGAACAGGAAGAGCTCCACCTTGGCCAGTGTCTCTCCTGGACAAATCCTGCGACCTATAGGGTCAGAACAAGAAACAAGCGCCATTGTTAACAGCTGCCTTGTCACCGCATAAATCCAAAAGCAAAAATACTGCAGATGCTGGAAATCTGGAACATAAACAGAAAATGTTGGAAATACTCAGCAGGTCAGGCAGCAGAGAGAGAAACAGAGACAACATTTCAGGTCTGTGACTTTTCGTCAGAACTGGAAAAAGTAAGGGATGTAACAGGTTTTAAGTAAGTACAAAGGCAGGGAAGATGTGAAGTGGAAGAAAGGACAAAAGGGAAAGTTAATGATTGGGTGGAAGGCAAGGTTGACATAAAAGAACAGGAGAACAATTACTAGCACCTTCTGTCCGAAAAAATCTCGAGCAATGCTTATTATCTGAAGTTGTTGAACTCAATGTTGATTCTGGAAGGCTGTAAAGTACCTGATTAAAGATGAGGTGCTGTTCCTCGAACTTGCATTGAGCTTCATTGGGATAGTGCAGGAGGCCGAGGACAGAAGGGTCAGAGTGGCAGTCGGGTGGAGAATTAGAACGGCAGGCAACCAGAAGCTCAGGGTCACACTTGCGGACTGAATAGAGGTGATCAGTGTAGCGATCATTAAATTAATCTTTGGTTTCCCTAATGTGGAAGAGACCTTGTAAAAGTATCTTAGTTATCAAGATAGGCAAAAATAATTGGGACTTTACGCGTGTGGAGAAGTGTAGACTTAGAGGTGATGTGATTGTGTTTTATAAGGCAATAAAGGGAATAGATTGTGTTCCAGTTGACAATTTATTCCAATTAACTGGGTTTGGAGGGCAGGGGCCACAATTTTAATTTGTGTATGGCCATATCTAGGTAAGATGTCAGGAGATCATTTCCCAGATAACAATGGGCCTCAGGACCAGACTGCCCACTTGTACGCTGGGCACTGAATTGGTGAACTCCTTCAAACGAGAGCTGAACCTGTGTCAGGCCGAGGCACAGGTCAGATCTTTCAAAAAAAGTAGGTACTGCATCAAATTTTCAGGGCCTGGGAAACCTCCTGGACTAGTTCTTAACACCGAGTGTATATAAAGAGTCATAGAGAGATACAGCACCGAAACAGGCCCTTCGGCCCAACGAGTCCATGCCGACCATCAACCACCCATTTATACTAATCCTACATTAATCCCATTTCCCTCTCACATCCCCATCTTCCCTCAATTCTCATACCACCTACCTATACTGGGGGCAATTTATAATGGCCAATTTACCTATCAACCCGCAAGTCTTTGGCATATGGGATGAAACCAGAGCACCCGGAGGAAGCCCACACAGACACAGGGAAAATTTTCAAACTCCACACAGGCAGTACCCAGAACTAAACCCAGGTCACTGGAGCTGTGAGGCTGCAGTGCTAACCACTGCGCCACTGTGCCGCCCAAGTGACAGTACAATTATATTGTACTACACAAATTATCACAATTGTGTGGGGCAGGCTGGATGGACTAGGGGGTCTTTTTCTGTCTTATATTGTCCGAAAATACAGAAATCTTCATCCGGGGGACGCTACATGGTGTGACACTGAACCATCTGCACTAGGAAGGTCTTGCATACAATCACAAGCTTCTTGTGAGTTAGCCTATCAGTATTTGTGATACCCAAATGGGCAATTGGATTCAGCATCTTGAGGGAGAGAACAACAGAAATCAGCTGGGATTCCTTTCCTTCACTAATGTGCTCGTCTGATGCCACGTGGACTTTGTAGTATGGTTATGTTTTAAAAGCTGTTTTCTCTGATGCAGTGTAAAAAGGACATTCAGAGGAAACATGTGACCTCATACAAAATCTGTCCAGAGACAAGCCAGAGGTCTTGGTTACCATGAGGACAAGGAGCCCAGATCAAAGACAGTTTTGAAAGCAGAGTGCAAGGTTGTAACACCTGAAGGACAATTGGATTTCACGCTCCCAGACTCACAGATCATAAACAGGGAGCCAGGGCTCTAAAATGTAGATTCGAGTTGCAATTTGTAACACCTGGAAACAAAGGAAGAATTAGGTAGTTTTGCTATGGTCAGTCTTATGATCTCTGAGAATTGTCAAAGGCAAATAGTTATTGACTTTTGATCTGGATAAATTCAACAGGCTTTTCTAGGTCTGGAGGCTGAAAGGAAGAAACAAAGACCAGCAGTCATGTGCGGAGCCTAAGAGAGAGAGAGAGAACGAGAGAGAGAGAGTGACCAATAGGCTGTTTCCGAGAAAACAGCTGCTTTCAGGTCACCGATACAGTAAAAGGCTAAGATTTGGACCCGGTTTGAAGGCTCGAGGTTTGCAGAAGAGAAAAGATCAACGGGGTCACCACAGATTGCCTTACTAATGGAAGTCCAGTCGAATGTGCTTGGAAGAAGTGAGCGAAGAGGACGTTTGCTTTGAGAAGGACACTGGAAGATCCAACCCATTGTAACTGAGAGGAGTCTGGAACATTTAACCAAAAGGATACCTTTTCCACTGAGAACCTGTGTAACATATAAATGTGGTGTGGGGTTTTCAAATGTGTGAATAATTTAATGGGAGGAATCTTTCTCTGTAATTTAGTGTATTAGCTACCTACTAAGTACTGTTTAGTTCATGGTGATTTTTAGTTTAGTTGTTATAGTAAAAGTCTTAAAACGCGAAATCGTGTTGTGTCATTCTTTAATTGGTCACTGGGGAAGTTCATATCTCTTGTTTGAAGCTGGCGGTCTCTACTGAGGGTGTAACACAGGTAATGATAAGAAGTCTTTACCAGCGATTGCCCCACAGTCAGATAGCTTGCCAACACCATGTGAAGTTTGGCCAGTTGACTGATGTACCAAAGGAGGCATTGACACCCATAGCAAGGCAGCTCATATACACCATGAGGGGCCATCTCACTCGAGAGAAGTAGCACACACAGGGAGACTGTCCTAGGGAATTGTGACTCACGGCTCATGAATCCCTCGCCATTCATCTTAACATTGGAAAATCAGAAGAGACAGACACGATTTTCCAAGATACGACTTGCTCGGAGTAGCCTTCCCTGCGGAGAGTGGTGACACAAGAGAGAAGGTTAAATTGTTCAGCCAACTCTGATAGCTAGAGTTCAAGGGATGTTAGATAAGTAGATGAGGGAGAAAGGAATCGAAGAATGTGTTGATGGGGTTAGTTGAATTAAACAGTGTGGAAGGCGGCTTGTGTGAGGCGTGAACACCAGCATATGCTGAATGACCTGTTCTTGTGCCGTAAATTCCGTGTAATACATACGTCAGAGATAAGTGCAGCTATAAAAATTCTCACTCAGACAACAGCAGTGCCATCAAACGCACGCAGTACAAACAGTGGGGAGCTTCTGAGCTCTAATTACAATGCAGTTATTTATCGAACATTGTAATGTGCAGAGGAGCAGAGTGATTTGGGAATCCAAGTAGACAAATCATTTTTAGGGCTAGTAGGTACAAAAAATAATTGAAAATATTCAGCCTTTATCTCAAGGGAGCTGACTTACAAAGCGGAGGAAGTATTGCTTCAATTTTACAGAGCTCTGGTCGGGCCCCCATCGGGAATATTGTGTTCAATATTGGGCACTGCACCTCAGGAAGAATCGATTGGCTTTGGAGAGGGTGCAGTGTAGGGTCGCCAGATGATACCCTGGTTAAAAAGGCTGAATTATCAGGACAGGCTGCATTGACTCGGCTTGCATTCCCCTGAGTGCTGAGGAATAAGGGATGAACTGTTTAAGACGTTTAAGGGAGTGAATAGGGCAGATAGACAGAAACCATTTCCTCTGGTGCAGGAGTTCAGAGTAAGCACTAGACTGTTCAGGTTAATGTCAGGGAGCACTTCTTCACACAAAGGGTAGTGGAAATCTAGAATTCTCTCCACCAAAAACAGTGAGACTAGGGGTCAATTGAAAATTTCGAAGCTGAGATTGCTCGATTTTTTGTTAGGTCAGGGGGTTAAGGGTTATGGTACCAAGGCAATCAAATGGAGTTAAGATTTAGATTAGCCACGATCTAACTGAATGTCAGAACGGGTTCAAGCGGCTGAAATAAAGCCTGGGCTACCCAACCCGAACCTGACTAGACCCGACTACATGTGTCGGGAGCGGGTCGGATCGGGTCAGGTCAAAATTCCGAGTCCAGCATTCGGGCTCGGGTCGGATCCGGCTGGACACTGCTGCTCCCGGGAAGTCACAGGATCAGGCTTACCCATGATTCCCCACAACTCCAGCTGCAGGAATAGCCTGCTGCCGGAACAGATGAAGGATATTCGGGTCCGGTCGGGTCGTGCGCGGAAAAAAAAATCAAAGGACTCAGGCCCGGGTCGGGTACGGGTTGGCTGTGGTCGGGTTTTAATTTTATGCCCAAGCCAGACTTTAGGCTGAAAGGCCTCCTCCTGCTCTTATGTGAGGACTTGTTATCTCTATAGATCAATGCAAATGAATCAGGAATTTTCATTGTTTAATGCTGAGTAACTTCCCAGATGAACTACCTGTAGAGAAAGGTATGAAGGCATCTCTCTTCACAAACTTTCCCGTGTTGTCCAGAAAGTGAGCTGGGTTGAACTCTTCCGGCTTTTCCCATTGGGTTTTATCGTAAAGCACAGAGGCCAGTAAAGGAACGATGTAAGTTCCCTACGAAGAAAAGAAGAACCTTTATCTAGAGCTTGTGTATGATGCATTTGCAACCTATAAATTTAAGTTGTTGGTGCTGCTAATTCCAGCCTGGGAATGAGGTGATGAAACTGGATAGTGTTGGTTTGCTGCAGCAAACTGGGAACGATCCCAGCACCAGAACAGGTAGGCCCGAGGCCTGAGGCCCAGTACTGAACATTTAAATTACACTGGCAAACTGTAAACGCCAGCTATGGGTCTTTAGGCAGTTTGTCGGTCAAGTGGACATAAGTTTTGTGCAGTGGTGACATAGAGTACAGGTCAAAGTCATGCTTCTTATACACATTTTGAAAAACCAATAAAATAATTAGCAATTTATTACCTTGAGCTTGAGGCTGAAGTTGCTGAATACTGTTAAAAGGTAGGATATTATATCCTGCAACTGGTCAAATCAGTAGATTTGCATCCTCCTACCTTAGGGATGAAATATCCTTGAAAGTTGATGTCCACGGTCGTCGCTCGTGGGATGCCCATTGGGGCGATGTTCGCAAATCTCTGGACCTCATGGATAACTGCGTCAGTATAGGGCATGTGCTTCCGGTCCTCCATTCTGGGAGATCTCTCCGATCCAATCACTCGGTCGATTTCATCCTGAACTTTCCCTACAAGAGGAAAAGGCTAAAGTGGGTAGAAATTTGTCTTGAGGGTGGTGTGAATCTGATGGTATCACATTGAATGTCTGTTATACCCACTGACTGCATGTCAAGCGGAGTGTCTAATGGGCAGCCTATGCAATAACGCCTGTTTTGTGTTGCCACCCGAGACGTGTTTATATTAGATGATCCAAATTATCCAATAAAGAGATGTAAATCAGGGTTTGATAGTAGGTAGCGTAAACCTCTGGATTCTAGGGTTTGAAAAATGTGGGATTTCTTTACTTCCTGTTTTTTTGCATTTCACCATTACTGCTCCTGAAGTAGTTCGGTTCAATTCAGCTCCACGGCATATCTGACGATGAGAGGTTGGATCCAAGTCAACCCTCCAAAGAGGCCACTCCGCACAACCCCAGGTGCTGCTGATGGTCAATCCAACAGCCTAGCTCATTGATAGGATCTGGGGGCAATGGGTTGCAGTGGGGAGGTGGGGGTTGTCACTGGGGGGCTGAGGAACTCCCCAATTGGCTCATGATAGTCCTGCAAGCCACAAGGGACATGGTCAAAGGTGGAAAGGAAGCCAGAAGCTTATTTATGCCATGTGGCTGTTTGGTTATCACTGGTTAAATTCTACCCCTATGCACACTGAAGGGAGTCCCTAAGCTGTAGCTTCTGCCAGCCCTTGGCCTGGGATCTGTCAAGTTTCAAGTGAGCACCTTCTTTCATGAAAGATTATACCTGAAACATCTCAAGATCCCTCTTTTCTTTTTCACTAATGCTGATTGCCCTGCTATGTACGTCCAGAATTTTCAAGTATATTTGTCCTAAGTGTCTTCTAATAGGAGAGTTACTTACTTCATGTCAGTCAAACAGAAACTCTATTATAGGAGCATAGGAACAGAAGGAGGTCATTCAATCCCTCAGGCCTGTCCCATCATTCAATTAGATCCTAGTTGATCTGTATCTTAACTTATTTTTACTTAATCTCTGTGTCAATTTAGAGCAGAGGGGATGGAAGCTAGGGCAGTTGCATGCTCCTCTTGCAGGATGTGGGAGGTGAGGGTCACCACTTGTGTCCCTGCTGACTTCACCTGTGAGAAGTGCACCCAACTCCAGCTCCTCACAGACCGCGTTAGGGAACTGGAGCTGGAGCTGGATGAACTTCAGATCATTCAGGATGCTGAGGGGGTGATAGAGAGCAGTTATAGGGAAGTAGTGACACCTAAGTTACAGGATAAAGGTAGCTGGGTGACCATCAGGGGAGGGAAAGGGAATAGGCGCACAGTGCAGGGATCCCCTGTGGCCGTTCCCCTCAATAATAAGTATACCATTTTGGATACGGTTGGGGGGGACGACCTACCAGGGGAAAGCCACAGTGGCCAGGTCTCTGGCATTGAGCCTGGCTCTGTGGCTCAGAAGGGAAGGGGGGAGAATAGGAGAGCGATAGTGATAGGAGATTCAATGGTTAGAGGAACAGACAGGAGATTCTGTGGTCGCGAACGAGACTCCCAGATGGTATGTTGCCTCCTGGCTGCCAGGGTCAGGGATGTCTCGGATCGAGTCTACGGGATTCTTAAGGGGGAGGGGGAGCAGCCAGAAGTCGTGGTACATATCGGTACCAATGACATAGCTAGGAAAAGGGATGAGGACCTGAAAAGCGAATATAGGGAGTTAGGTTGGAAGCTAAAAGGCAGGACGAGCAGGATAGTAATCTCAGGATTGATACCGGTGCCACGTGCTAGTGAGACTAGAAACAGAGAGCGAGTGCAGCTGAACATGTGGCTACAGAGCTGGTGTAGGAGGGAGGGCTTCAGATATGTGGATCATTGGGATACCTTCTGGGGAAGGTGGGACCTGTACAAGAAGGACGGGTTGCATCTGAACTGGAGGGGCACTAATATCCTGGGCGGGAGGTTTGCTAGAGCTCTTCGGGAGGGTTTAAACTAGTTTGGCAGGGGGATGGGAACCGGAGCTACGGATCAGTGGATGGGGTAGCTGTGGAACAGGCAGATACAGAGTGCAGAGGGTCTGTGAGGAAGGTTAGGCAGTTGACAGGGCAAAGTTGCAGTATGATGGGTTGACGTGTGTCTATTTTAACGCAAGAAGTGTCAGGAATAAGGGTGATGAACTTAGAGCATGGATCAGTACTTGGAGCTACAATGTGGTGGCCATTACGGAGACTTGGATATCACAGGGGCAGGAATGGATGTTGGATGTTCTGGGGTTTAGATGTTTCAAAAGGAATAGGGAGGGAGATAAAAGAGGTGGGGGAGTGGCATTGTTAATCAGGGATAGTATCACAGCTGCAGAAAGGGAGGTCGTCGAGGAAGGTTTGTCTACTGAGTCATTATGGGTGGAAGTCAGAAACAGGAAAGGAGCAGTCACTTTATTGGGAGTTTTCTATAGACCCCCCAACAGCAACAGAGACACGGAGGAACAGATCGGGAGGCAGATTTTGGAAAGGTGCAGAAGTAACAGGGTTGTTGTCATGGGTGACTTCAACTTCCCTAATATTGATTGGAACCTCCTTAGTGCAAACAGTTTGGATGGAGCAGTTTTTGTCAGGTGTGTCCAGGAAGGTTTCCTGACTCAATATGTAGACAGGCCGACTAGAGGGGAGGCTATGTTGGATTTGGTGCTTGGCAATGAACCAGGCCAGGTGGCAGATCTCTCGGTGGGAGAGCATTTCGGTGATAGTGATCACAACTCCCTGACCTTTACTATAGTCATGGAGAGGGACACGAGCAGACGGGGAGGGGAAATTACAATGCTATTAGGCAGGAACTGGGGAGCATAAATTGGGAACAGATGTTCTCAGGGAAATGCACGACAGAAATGTGGAGGTTGTTTAGGGAGCACTTGCTGCAACTGCTGGATAGGTTTGTCCCGATGAGGCAAGGAAGGGATGGTAGGGTGAAGGAACTTTGGATGACAAGAGATGTGGAACAGCTAGTCAAGAAGAAGAAGGAAGCTTACTTAAGGTTGAGGAAGCAAGGATCAGACAGGGCTCTGGAGGGTTACAAGGTAGCCAGGAAGGAACTGAGGAATGGACTTAGGAGAGCTAGAAGGGGACATGAAAAAGTCTTGGCGGGTAGGATTAAGGAAAATCCCAAGGCGTTCTACACTTATGTGAGGAACAAGAGGATGGCCAGAGTGAGGGTAGGGCCGATCAGGGATACCGGTGGGAACTTGTGCCTGGAGTCAGAGGAGGTAGGGGAGGTCCTAAATGAATACTTTGCTTCAGTATTCAATAGTGAGAGGGACCTGGTCGTTTGTGAGGACAGCGTGTAACAGGCTGATATGCTCGAACAGGTTGATGTTAAGAGGGAGGATGTGCTGGAAATTTTGAAAGACATGAGGACAAATAAGTCCCCGGGGCTAGACGGGATATACCCAAGGATATTACGGGAAGCGAGGGAAGAGATTGCCGCGCCTTTGGCGATGATCTTTGCGTCCTCACTGTCCACTGGAGTAGTACCAGATGATTGGCTGGTGGCAAATGTTATTCCCTTGTTCAAGAAACGGAATAGGGATAACCCTGGGAATTATAGACCAGTCAGTCTTACGTCGGTAGTGGGCAATTTATTGGAGTGGATTCTGAGAGACAGGATTTATGATTATTTGGAAAAGCATAGTTTGATTAGAGACAGTCAGCATGGCTTTGTGAGGGGCAGGTCATGCCTCACAAGCCTTATTGAATTCTTTGAAGATGTGACAAAACATGTTGATGAAGGAAGAGCAGTGGATGTGGTGTATATGGATTTTAGCAAGGCGTTTGATAAGGTTCCCCATGGTAGGCTCATTCAGAAAGTGAGGAGGCATGGGATACAGGGAAAGTTGGCTGTCTGGATACAGAATTGGCTGGCCCATAGAAGACAGAGGGTGGTAGTAGATGGAAAGTATTCAGCATGGAGCTCGGTGACCTGTGGTGTTCCACAGGGATCTGTTCTGGGACCTCTGCTCTTTGTGATTTTTATAAATGACTTGGATGAGGAAGTGGAAGGCTGGGTTAGCAAGTTTGCCGATGACACGAAGGTTGCTGGAGTTGTGGATAGTGTGGAAGGCTGCTGTAGGTTGCAACGGGACATTGACAGGATGCAGAGCTGGGCTGAGAAGTGGCAGATGAAGTTCAACCTGGAAAAGTGTGAAGTGATTCATTTTGGAAGGTCAAATTTGAATGCAGAATACAGGCTTAAAGGCAGGATTATTGGTAGTGTGGAGGAACAGAGGGATCTTGGGGTCCATGTCCATAGATCCCTCAAAGTTGCCACCCAAGTTGATAGGGTTGTTAAGAAAGCGTATGGTGTGTTGGCTTTCATTAACAGGGGGATTGAGTTTAAGAGCCGCGAGGTTATGCTGCAGCTCTATAAAGCCCTGGTTAGACCACACTTGGAATATTGTGTTCAGTTCTGGTCGCCTCATTGTAGGAAGGATGTGGAAGCTTTAGAGAGGGTGCAGAGGAGATTTACCAGGATGCTGCCTGGACTGGAGGGCATGTCTTACAAAGAAGCGAATGAGAAAAGCCCTAGCTCCCTCAATCTTTCTTCGTAAGACATGCCCTCAAGTCCAGGCAGCATCCTGGTAAATCACCTCTGCACTCCTGAATGAGAGGTGAGTTGATAGAGGGGTACAAGATGATGAGAGGCATAGATAGAGTGGATAGCCAGAGACTTTTTCCCAGGGTGGAAAGGGCAATCACCAAGGGGCATAATTTTAAGGTGATTGGAGGAAGGTTTCGGGGAGATGTCAGAGGTAGGTTCTTTACACAGAGAGTGGTGGGTGCGTGGAATGCACTGCCAGCGGTGGTAGTAGAAGCAGATACATTAGGGACATTTAAGCGACTCTTGGATAGGTACATGGATGATAGTAGTACGAAGGGTATGATGGATCCTGGAGTAGGTTAAAGGTTCGGCACAACATCGTGGGACGAAGGGCCTGTACTGTGATGTACTGTTCTATGTTCTATGTTCTTTTTTAACTCCATCTTGCCACTTTGGTTGCATAACCCTTAATACCCTTCAGCTAACAAAATCTATCTCTGTGTTAAAAATTTCAATTGACCCCCCAACCTCAACAGCTTTTAGGGGGAGAGAGTTCCACTGCCACTTGTGTGAAGAAGTACCTCCTGACATCACTCCTGAATGGTTTATCTGTAGTTTAACTTTTATGCTCCTTGTTCTGGATTCCTCAACACCCTGTAGATAGATTCTTGAGAAGGTCACTTAGTGTGCCAGAGTGAACAGTAGATTGGCAAATGACCAATTGAGTTGGAAAAATGAAAGGGATATTAGATGTTCTTCCTTACTCTGGATATCTGGGTATTTCATCATGATGTAAAGTGCCCAGCGAATTGTGGTAGCAGCAGTTCCCATCCCAGCGATGAATAGATCACTTGTTGTGATCAGTAAGTTCTTCTCATGAAAGTACGTGTCTGGATTTCCCACCTCCTTGAAAAGGAAATGCAGGATGACAGAATGAGATCAGAATAGTCGATACTTTGGTTTTGTTAATCTGCGGTATGTATTTTCACAATTCTCAGTTACTCTGACTCTGTAGTGTGGGATTTACTGTAAACTCCATTTTAGTTATGCTGTCGTATAAATTCTTACTGCAATCTCAGATCCTTTTACTCTGAAGTTGAAAGTTAACACAGTAATCTCTGTTATTATCGCTCGGCTCTGCAGATTATCAAACAGTCTGAGATATGAATCTGAAAGAAAGACTTGCATTTGTTATTTCACAACCTCAGCATGTCCTAAAGCACTTTACAGTACTTTTGAAGTGTAGTCACTGTTGTAATGAAGGTAATGCAGCAAACAATTTGCACAGAGCAAGATCCCACAGTCAGCAATGTGCTAATGACCAGATCATCTGTTTTTCATTCTGTTTTTAGCGATGTTGCTTAAAAGATAAATATTGGCCAGAACTCCCTTGCTTTCCTTTGAAATAATGCAATTGGATATTTTACATCGACTGCAGCGTCGAAATCAGGCCTCACTTTACTGTCTCATCCAAAAGATGGCACCTCTGACATTGCACCGCTCCCTCAGTGCTGCACTGGAGTGGCAGCCTGGATTATCCACTCAAGTCTTTGTAGTGGGATTTGAACCTACAAACAGTGGTACCCACTGAGCCATGGTTTTGTGCATAGATTATCACTGTAATTGCATCTTTTTTATTACGCGCTGTACAAAGACACATTGTACAGCGAGCTCGCCACTGGTATCAGACCCACCGGCCGTCCATGTCTCCGTTATAAAGACGTCTGCAAACGCGACATGAAATCGTGTGACATTGATCACAAGTCGTGGGAGTCAGTTGCCAGCATTCGCCAGAGCTGGCGGGCAGCCATAAAGACAGGGCTAAATTGTGGCGAGTCGAAGAGACTTAGTAGTTGGCAGGAAAAAAGACAGAGGCGCAAGGGGAGAGCCAACTGTGCAACAGCCCCAACAAACAAATTTCTCTGCAGCACCTGTGGAAGAGCCTGTCACTCCAGAATTGGCCTTTATAGCCACTCCAGGCGCTGCTTCACAAACCACTGACCACCTCCAGGCGCGTATCCATTGTCTCTCGAGATAAGGAGGCCCAAAAGAAAAGAAGAAGAAGAACATTATTAGCATACCTCTTGTTGTTTGACAATGTACGTATCAATGAAGCTCCTGATGTCATTCTCATTCAGCTCTTGCTGTTTAATTTTAATGATGTTCTTCAAACACGTCTTCAGCATCTCAAATTGTTTGAAAATCTTTTTGTGACTTCCAGGTAGAAACCTCAGAAATGGATAAGCATTAAACACCTGCCCAACAGTAAATTAAACCATTAGTTGCTGCGTGAATAATTTGGTCTTAGCAACAGCTCATGAGTTTCCAAGCAAAATGGTTGCATGAGAGAGACAAAGAGATGTTACAATATACTTAGCAACAATTTTGATCTAAGGTCACAGGAGGCTAGAAATGATGTCATGCGATGTTATTGCAAGAATGATAAATTAATTTAGATCAAATTTATTCTTTTAATGGACTCATTAACCCAATTACATTAAATAGGCTGTTAGAATCAAATTTTTGCATCCAATACTTTAAACTGTTAAACCATCATCCTTAACATCACACAGCATAATTAGTAGCAACATAAAAACAGGAATTAGGTCATTCAGCTGCTCGAGCCTGCTCTGCCATTCAACTAGGTCACGGCTGATACATGATGGAGAAATTGAATGTGTAAAACAGGTGAATTGTCCCATTATACACCTCACCTGACTTTCTCCTTCATTGACTTCAACAGAAAGGAAAGTCACTCCATAATGTGTAATCGGGCAGCGAATTCAATATCACCGATGTTACACCTTCACCCAATGTTAAAAGTAGCCCAAACAACTCTAGCAGAGCAGCATTCTCTCAACACTGCACAGGGGCATTAGTCTAATGTAAATCTTGCAGGAGGGCTTGGATGCACAACTTTCTGTTCAAGGAGATTTGACGTTAGCGACTGAGTCAAGCTGGCACCTGAAGAGTACAGCAGTGCTCAAAGAGAACCTGCTCCTTTGCCTTCTGAATGAAGTTGACCAGCAGTTCCCTTTCTACATCATCAGGACTCACAACAGGTAGCTGTTCCAGCTCTGATCAATGAAGGTGTTATAGAAACCTGTAAAGTGTGACATTCCCAGAGCTGTCAGCTGCAGAAGTTACCTGGACCATGGGGCTACCAAGCAGTCGAAAGCTTTCATGGACCATGTTTCCTATGGAAAGAAACGTCTTGTCCTCATAATCAAACCGGTCTCCAAATACTATGGAACAGATGACATTGGCTGTAGCAAAGTTTGTTATAACATCCGTGTCAAACGGCTGACCTGCAAAAATGAAGATGCAGAGTGGGGACAGGTAAATCGGTCATTTGGAGAGTTTCCATGAATCTGGGTTCACGTGAGTGTTTCGAACCTGCCCATTCATACTTATTTATATTCTTATTCCTTCATTCACTGCACATACACGCTCATAATATGCACACACATTTAGATAAATACATACACACATACATATACACACATACATATACACACATACACTCATAGCAATCATAAAAGCAAAATACTGTGGGTGCTGAAAATCTGAAATAGAAACAGAAAGTGCTGAAAATATTCAGCAGGTCTTTGGAGAGAGAAACAGAGTTAACGTTTCAGGTCTGTGACCTTTCATCAGATCCAGCAAAGGTTAGAAATGTAATAGGCTTTGAACAAGTGAAAAGGGGTGTGTGGTTTGTGGGGGGGAGTCGGGGTGAGGGGGGGGTGGTGGTGTGGGGAGGGGGGGAAGAAGAACGAAAGGGCAAACACCAGACGGGAAATGTGCATCCTTAGTTTTCATCACTGTATCAGGCGGGAAATGGAAAGCAGTAAAGGTAAACAAGGTAAATGAGACAAACGGAAATCCCAGCGAGAGAAGAGCAGAAAAGCAAAATACTGCGGATGTTGGAAATCTGAAATAAAAACAGAAAGTGTTGGAAATATTCAGCAGGTCAGGTAGAATCTGTGGAGAGAGAAGCAAAGTTAACGTTTCAGGTCTGTGGCCTTTCATCAGAACTGGCAAAGGTTAGCTATCTGGACGGAGAGTTGAAAGTGTACTTTACTATCTCTCATTCAACTCATTAATGAGAAGTTCTCACAACTGTGGAACTTGCTACTTCAATGTTCAGTTAATCCAATAATCGACAGAATTTAAAAAGAAACAAGTATATTGTCACTTCCCCACACCTTCTGGTTTTGCTCATTATCTCCTCTGACTCTGTTCAATTTGAATTCCAATTCTGACCTCTTGTGCATCCTTAGTTTTCATCACTGTATCAGTTTAAAAGTCCTGTGTTCTCAGCATCTTGCTGTATGACTGTGAAACATGGGCGATTTACAGATAGCAGGAAAAGAAGCTCAATCTGTGGCACATTATGGATATATCCTGGCAGGACAAAATCACAAATATGGCAGTCCTCTCAAAGGCAGAGCTCCCAAGTGTGTTGGCACCAATCAAACAGAGGCAGCTTCAGTGGATCGGACACGTCTGCAGGATGGAAGACAGTCGCATATCCAAGGGCCTTCTGCATGGAGAGGTAGCCGGGGCCAGACAACCAGTGGGACACCCAAAGCTCTGCGTCAAGGGTGCTTGCAAGTGTGACATGAAGGCCCTAAATGTCGACTATTGCACTTCGGAGTCACTAGCTGATGCAAGAGGGAAATGGTGACGCATCCTGTGGGCCGGCTTGTACTACCACGATGACCAGTGGGTACAGCAACAGGTGCCCAGGTCAGAAACAACAACTCACAGCATCACTGGGCAGCTTCATGTGCGGCATTTGTAGCAGAACTTGGCTCTCCAGGATTGGCCTTCACAGCAAAGAGAAGACACCCCACCTAAATGGATTGTTTGCTGCGTGTCCATCATCTATCATAGATGGAAGGAAGCCAACCAACCAGTGGCAGTCATGCCTTCAGCTGCCAAGGCTTTAAACTCTGGAAGTTCCTCTCTCAACCTCTCCGCTTCACTACCTCTCTCTCTCTCCACCTTTTAGATGCTCCTTAAAACCTATCTCTTTGATATATCTTTTGATCACCTAATATCTTGTCATGCGGTTTGGTATCAAATTTTGTTTGATAACTCGCTTGTGAAACACCTTGGGACATATTACTACATTCAAGGCTCTATATAAATGCAAATTGTTGCTGTTGAATGATTTCTTACACTATGGTATTTGACTATCACCTATTCCTCCACCTAGGACTAACAAGTCGCTTGCTTCCAGTCAGAAAACACAGGATAAATGTGTGCAGAGGAGGTTATTCCCTAGTGGAATTGACATGATTTCTATCCATTAATTTAAATGATTGATAAAATTAGACAGACGTCCCTTCTAGGTATAGATTCCTTCCCAGCTGATTAGTTGCACCCAAGTGATTCAATGATTCTAGGTGCAGGAACAGAAAATAAACGCCCCTCTGAATCATTTTTTTTCTTTTATACTTAATTATTTTACAGTGTTTTGTTAAATTTCCCAGATATTTTTTTTTTCCAAAATATACTTTAATCATAAGAATCTGTGAAAAATACATTTCCAAACAGTTTAAAACAGCATCAAGTCAAAAAATACAAACAGTGCAAAGGTGATCAGTTTCCTTCATTACAATCATGAGTTGCCTCACAACCCTTCCATTTCATTTGTCATGCCATTAACATTTTTACATTTTACAGCGAATGAAATTTTTTCCGATACAGTTCGAGGGGTTTCCCATGGATCCAGCCCCTCAGTTCAGCTTGGTGGGGGGACCTTACACTGTGGTCTTTCCCCATTGAGCCTTTGCTGCGGCTGCCCCAAGCTTTAGTGCGTCCCTCAGCACGTAGTCCTGGACCTTGGAATGTGTCAGTCTGCAACATTCGGTGGTGGACAACTCTTTGCGCTGGAAGACCAGCAGGTTTCGGGCAGACCAAAGGACGTCTTTCACCGAATTGATAGTCCTCCAGCAGCAGTTGATGTTTGTCTCGGTGTGCGTCCCTGGGAACAGCCCATTGAGCACAGACTCCTGTGTTACAGAGCTGCTTGGGATGAACCTCGACAAAAACCACTGCATCTCTTTCCACACCTGCTTTGCAAAGACACATTTCAGGAGGAGGTGGGCAACTGTCTCTTCCTCACCACAGCCACCGCGGGGGCATTGCACGGAGGGGGCGAGACTTCGGGCGTGCAGGAAGGATCTGACGGTGGGGGAGGGCCCTTCTCACCACCAGCCAAGCTACATCTTGGTGCTTGTTTGAAAGTTCTGGTGATGAGGCATTCCGCCAAATGACTTTGGCGGTCTGCTCGGGGAACCATCCGACAGGATCCCCTGTCTCCTTTTCCCGTAGGGCCTTGAGGACATTCCGTGCTGACCACTGCCTGATGGATCGGTGGCCAAAGGTGTTTTCCCGCAGAAACTGCTCCACGAAGGATAGGTGGTATGGCACAGTCCAACTGGATGGAACGTTCCATGGCAATGTGACCAGGCCCATCCTTCACAACACCGGGGACAGATAGAACCTCAGAACGTAGTGACACTTGGAGTTTGCGTACTGGGGATCTACACATAGCTTGATGCAGCCATACACGAAGGTGGTCATCAGGATGAGGGCCACGTTGGGTACATTTTTCCTGCCCTTATCCAGAGGTTTGAACATCGTGTCCCTCCGGACCCGGTCCATTTTAGATCCCCAGATGAAGCGGAAAATGGCTCGGGTGACCGCCACAGCGCAGGAGTGGGGTATGGGCCAGACCTGCGCCACGTACAGCAACAACATGAGCGCCTCGCACCTGATGACCAGGTTCTTACCCACAATGGAGAGAGATCGCTGCCCCCACATGCTCAACTTTTGTTGTACCTTGGCTACTCGCTCCTCCCGGGTTTTGGTGCACGTCCCGGCCCTTCCGAACCATATCCCCAGCAAATTTCCCAGATATGGCATAAGCAGGAGAGTATGGCAGGAACTTTAAGGGCTAAAGTATCTGATGTGTGAGGTCGGTATGGGTGAGCAATGTCTCCACATACAGTAATACTGAGCTAACACGCAGGCTCACCTTTATATGACTCAATCTTTCTCACCAGGAACCCAGCTTCCTC